>NW_023339696.1:18261200-18265608 GCF_004916995.1 Morone saxatilis | reverse complement strand
GCTGCTCACACAGGAAAACAGCAATTGTGAGACACACACACACACACACACACACACACACACACACACACACTGACACAATGTGTCTACAGCGTACCATTGCAACACTGCCATTTCTTCAACATAGAGCCATGTTGTGAAAAATCAAATTTCCTCATTACATTTACATCACACTAACTGGCTTGCTGACATAGAGGTACTGTTCTATCATGTGTTAAAGCCTTGTTTAAACCTCCTGTTCTCTCGTCTTTCCAAATATAGGCCTCCTCCCCCTCCCATCATGTGCCGTGTAAGCAAGTGAGGATCAAGTCCTCCCAGTCCACGGGAGATGTTAGCACGGTGTATCAATCCTCCGAGCCCAGGGGGCGCCACCTATCAACTGGTACTTATTTACACCTGTTATTTAGAGTTCTGTCTAATCTTATCTACAACAAGATGGTTCACACACTGAGGAAATGTAGACACATTATGTTTCCCAAACCTCAGCATTTATTTAATATTCAGTTATGGGTATAGCTGGCATGTTGTCGGGCCTTTGCCACTTCTTCTTTACTACCTCGATCTCCCTGTCAGTCGCCTTCTCTCTCTGGCTGTTCTTTCTTTGGCTTCCCCTTTTAGCAATGGGTCCTCTTCCTTTTCCTGTTCACCATCACTAGACGATGCCTACTGGACAGCAGCCAATCAGATTACACAATGCTATTAGTGTGGTGGACCAGTGGCCTGGTTTAGGGTTTTTTCCCCTGGAGTGGGAGGGGGGGTGAAGTGGCTGCAGGAGGGCTTGAGAGCTGGACTTTGACAGCGCCAGGCCATAAATATTAAATCCAGCTCTCAGTCGTTGCTCCTTTCAGTCAGTAAGCAATCACACTTCCATTTGTTGTTTTCTTTATCTTTGTGGCACAGGAGGGAGAGAGGGCCTCGCTGACTATTTTATTTCTTTACAGTGTCACAAAAGTTATTGCATGCATGTGTCTTTGAGTTTGAGTCTCTTTATGTTTGCTTTTGTGCTGCCTCTAAAAAATAAAACTCAACATTGATGATCAGGCCCTGTTAGTTAAGAAAATTATGCAAAGTAGTTTTCCAACAATATCAATTTATGTCCTCATTGCTGCTGAAATTTCCATGTATTTTTCAAATGCTTACTTTCCATATATCTAATGTTTCCTTTATGCCCATAATTGCTGTATAATACCAGGTTCTCAGAACACGGGGCGTAGCTCGCCGCCCCCTGGTTATGTGCCTGAACGCCAGCAGAGGATCGCCCGCCAAGGTTCATACACCAGCATAAACAGCGAGGGGGAGTTCATCCCAGAGACCAGCGATCAGTGTGTGAGTCATCGCTTCACTATTAACGGGGAAAATCCACCTTAAAATACAAATCGTGTGTTTATGAGATTTGATCACATAAACAACTCTTCCTCACTGCTTGAATCAAGACCTTTTCTCATTTTGAAAGTTGTTTTTCTCATTAATAGAAGTTTTATTCACACTTGGAAATGATTTTACCTGATTTTCAGGCATTTGGGGTACATTTTAGGTAAGAATGGTAAGTGTAGGAAGTTACATACAAACAAAGCATTCATTGAGTCCCCAGAGTTATCCATAGCTACAATTACATTGCCAGCGTATAAATATTGTGTTCTTGCTCCCGAAGTTTTTAAATATAAATTCTGTTTAGGGATGGATTTCTCTTTCTGATGTGTGTACCCAGAGCACATGTGGATACACACCCTTAATTTTTCTTTGTGCCCACTATAGGTCCTGGATCCCTGGAGCAGTGCGGAAAACTCTGTCTCTGGAAGTTGTCAGTCTCTGGACAGCAACTCAGAAAGGTAGGGAACAAATTCTGCCTGTTCAAAAATAACACTGATAGTTAATACAGCCTCCAAAAACTCACTACTTATTTCATATTTTATTATCTTTCATTTATTATCTTCCATTACTGCTTCTAATACAATAATTTCTGTTTGCAAAATTTAAATAACTATAACCTGTATGTATGTATGTATGTATGTATGTGTATGTAAACACCGAACGCCTAAGGAAGCTTCTCTCCATTCCTCACTTGTCTTCCTTCCTCCCTTCTTCTCACACAGCCCCTCACTGAGGAAGTCTCGCATGCACAGAGCCAAGAGTTACCCCGATAATCGTCAGGAGTGCTCAGGTGAGAGCAGCTGCAAGAAAAGCTCCTTCCAGCCTGTAACTTTCCCAGTAATCATTGGTAAATATTTGTGTTAAAGCAGCACACTAATTGCATAAAGAATTGTGACAGGCACAATGGTGGAAGATTGTGGCTGTAAGTTGTGAGAGATGCGTTTACAGCAACCAAACACTGCAAAATCAGCCTTATACATTAACACTAGTGTGGCCCAGGCATTTTAAAAGCTGATTTGATAAAGAAATCTCTTGATAGTCGGTGCTTGCTTGTCAGTGACCTCAGAAGTATGAACTACACAGGAGAGTAATAAAGCGGCTGATATGGATGTCGTGTGACTGTGACCGCAGTGTGGTTGAATTACAGAGTAATCCTGCTGAGGTTTGACCTTTGGATATTTGTTTTCAGACAGGGAGAATCATGTGTATGACAGGGTAGCGGGGAAAGGAGGCACCTATCCCCGCAGATACCATGTCTCCCTGCATCATAAGGACCACAGTGAAGGTAAGACAGTTAGTATGTTATACCTAGTTTCTTAAGCTCTCTCTTGTAATATATAATCTCTCTTGTTCATCATGTGATATTAACCTCAGCCGGCCTCTTTTCCTGCTCTCCTTCAGGCCGTCGAACCTTTCCACGGATTCGCCGCCCCCAGGGCAACCTCTTTACTCTGGTGCCCTCACGGAGGTCGCTCAACGGCAGCGAGGAGAGTCTGGGCAGCTGGCAGCTGGTTGATGCTCAGGGAAGGCTCCGTCCCCAAGATCGTTCTGTCGCCCATAAGTGTAAGTGTTGATCTAGAGCAACTCTAAACCAAACATCCTTTAGAAAATACAATTTACTTGTTAGGATGACATAAATTGTTAAGAGATAAACAATTGATACATTGCAGGGTTCAAGGACTAATACCAATGCTTATTTTTTTCAATTGAAGCTGCTGAAATTCATGTAATAAAGGTTTTCAGTACAATTATACTTTTAGAAGGATGAAAGAACCTTGGGAACAATACAGTATTTAAAAGGTGGGTCAGGAAATTTGCTACTAAAACACAGGGTTGTAAAACATTATTCCTATGTAAAATGATTCATATTAGTCATATGATATCAGTTTAGGTTAAAGGAACTAGAATTTGAAATTCATTGCTTTCTTATCCAGAGTCAGAAACTGTAAGAAGACAGATACATTTTGTGCATCCACTACAGAGATAGGTCCACAAAACCTGCAAGCTGGAGGAAACTTTGATTTGCGTTTCACTTTTTCACGTTTCAGCACCCAGTGCTCCCATGACGTGGCGACGGGGGAAGCTTCTGGGCCAGGGAGCGTTCGGTCGGGTTTACCTGTGTTACGATGTGGATACTGGGAGGGAGCTGGCTGCCAAGCAGGTCCAGTTTGATCCTGAGAGTCCTGAGACCAGCAAGGTGAGACACTAAGATGGATAGTCCAGCTTCTCACGTCTTCACAGAAACAGAATGCTTGGTTGTCTTGTTCCTTCCTCTTTTCTCTTTCTGGTACTGTTGAGAACATTTCCACTGTTGTTTATGGCATGCTACCTCTTGTTACTGCTTCAGCTGTAAAGAAATATTGTTTGCTTTGCTGACATTGCATGTGCATGTAGACATTTTTGCTACCCCTGGTTGCACATTAAAAATGCAGGAAACTGTGCCATTTCCTCCTCACTTTTACAATATAACTTGTGAATGGTAACAGTGTTCTGTAAAATATAAACTTAGTTTTATTATTAATTATTACTGTAAAAGTGCCAAGAATGACCTCATATGCAGCGCCTGTTGATGTTTTCAGGCTATGCTGGAATGCAGGTAGTTGGCATAACTGAATCAAGTATCTTAAAGACATATATGCTCTTAGTTCAGGAGTTGATCCACGAAAACTTTATTTCATTCCCTGGACACAGAAATAAAATCATAAATCAGGAAGGAAATTTAATAATTCAAGAAGCGGAATATATGGAAGAGGCTTTCTTTCCTCCTTCAGACCCTCTTCCCCATTTTAATGTCTTTTCCTGTCTTCAACAGAGAAAACATGCACTGTCACTTCCTGTATCAGAAAGAAGCAGAGGGTTGTGGGAGGAGGCGAGGAGCGGTGGTGGTGAGGGGTGATGGGTCAGCACTGCCTTCACACTCCCACTCCCAGCTTTTAGCAGATGTGAATCAGTTGTTTCTATTAAACCAGCTTCTGTGGTGGGACTTGGGGATTAATTACTTTGTGCGATCTTGACTCACTCACTCTCTCTCTCTCTC
>NW_023339696.1:18258202-18261134 GCF_004916995.1 Morone saxatilis | reverse complement strand
CTCTCTCTCTCTCTGTCTCTGTATCTCTCTCTCTTTTGTGGCCTCATTCTCTGAAGTAAACACAGGAACTTCTTTTGGGGAACTGTGCTCTTGGTTTTCATTTACTCTCTGCTTTAGGTTTCACTTTTGGCTGACTTCACATGCACTCATAAATCACTGTTTGTTATCCCTGTGTTTATTGTTTAATCGAATGTCATCAGTGGTAACAGATATGACAGAGCCTGAAGGGCTCCACCATGTCTGAAAAATGCAATTTATTTGCAAATGAAAACAGTAAAACAGTAAATCAACAAAGATGCATTGTTTAGAAATGACCGTTTTTATGTTTAATCCCTGAGCAGCCGTTTGAATCTTGTACTGTGTAATTTCCCTACTTCTTTTTGTGTCTGTACAGGAGGTCAGCGCTTTGGAGTGCGAAATCCAGTTGCTTAAAAATCTGCATCACGAGCGCATTGTTCAGTACTACGGCTGTCTGAGGGACCACAATGAGAAGACCCTCACTATTTTCATGGAGTACATGCCGGGGGTGAGTCCCAGCAACTTCAAGCAAAAGGCTCAGAGCAATGGTTAATTCCATAACATGTGTAGGAATATGGGAATCGTTGTGTTTTTGTTGCATTAGAATGAGCTGTTTTTATCTACAGAGGGAGTGGGTCCTCTTCTACGGAATCCGCCATGTTGAACAACCATGTTTCTACAGTAGCCCTAAATAGACAAACTTAACACTGGCTCTAGAGAGGGCCTTTTGCGTTTTTCGCAAGGTTTGCAGCCACTGTGGTTTCTCCTACACACTTTAAAGGCTGAGCTGTATTCAGTTGTTTGCAATCTGTAACTTCACCACTAAATGCCACTAAATCTTACATGCTGGTCATTTAAACTCTGGTAACAAATCCTGTCACATAAGATACATATAAAGACAGGAGGAAATAAACAAAGGACAACAATCAGTTCCCATGACAACATTTTGATTTGATATCAAGCTGGTGATATAAACAATATCATGCAGAATCATCAGAAAAGTGGTTTGGCATGTTTTCTCTAATTATGTCCATGGTTTTTATACGAGGAATAATCCAGGAACCCTTTTAGGAACTTCAGTAACCTTGTTTCAATTTTAGGGCCTTGGCTGTGTAGCCAACTTCCTGACAAAAAACATGCGAGCTAAAGAGACAGTGGAAGATGAAGTTATGTACTAAAGCAGAAAAAGAACCAGAAAAAACACACACTGATGTTGTACAGTCAGTCAGTAGTCAGACAGTTTTAATGAGGTCCTGGGATCCACACATTTTTACTCACAGAGCAGATCAGTGCTGCTTTGTCTCTTTTTATCTGTCTGTTTTTATCTTTGTCTGTTTTCCCTAATTACTGCAGTTCTGTAGATGCAGTGAATATGCAAACACAACAAAGAAAGTTTGAGTCCCGGATTTAGATTTTGTGTTCAGTTCCTGGGAATCCTTAGTATCTGGCACTACTTGGTCAAAAAGGCCTATTACATAGCTCCTGCCTTGAATGCATCACAGACATCCTTAAAGTGCCAGATATTTGCTTGGCTCCTATACTTCCTATGTTCCTGGCTCAGACCTTTGGCGATGGGGTAGATTAGTGGTCTTAAACCTTGCATGTGTTCACAATCTGTGTGTTGTTGCACTCATGTCTTTAGGCAACAGACTGTAACACATGTGCTTTCTTCCTATCAGGGTTCAGTCAAAGACCAGCTGAAGGCCTATGGGGCCCTGACAGAAAATGTGACCCGGAAGTACACAAGACAGATCCTGGAGGGCATGTCCTATCTGCACAGCAACATGATTGTACACAGGGACATCAAAGGTAGTCCTGTTAAACTACACGGGCTTGAGTATTATACTATTTTAGACACTGGATAAATGTTTAGACAGTGTTATAATATATAAATGTTTGTGTTTCACGTCATCTAGAAGGTTATTGGTGAAGTAAAATATTTACGTGTTCCCTGTCAACTCTGGCTGTCAGGTGCCAACATCCTGCGGGATTCAGAGGGCAATGTGAAGCTTGGAGATTTCGGTGCCAGCAAGAGGCTGCAGACCATCTGCATGTCTGGCACCGGCATCCGCTCTGTGACCGGCACCCCCTACTGGATGAGCCCGGAAGTGATCAGTGGAGAGGGCTACGGCAGGAAGGCTGATGTCTGGTAAGACTTGAACACAGCAGAGTAGTTTTAAAGTTTGATCCTAGTTTATACAGATTGATGCTTGAGCTAAATTATTATTAGTTGAAATTCCAAAATTAGAATCCAGTGTGAATTGATTTAGATTTAGTGTAGATGTTCCTGTTTTTGTCTTCTTTAGGAAACTTATTTGATAATAAGAAGCTGACATCTCAGTAGTGTATTCATACATATTGTCATGTACTTTGAGTGACTGGAAGAATACATGCCTTAATCACCTAGTAGAAGCACTAGAGCAGATTTTACAGATGTATCAACATGTTCAAAAGAGCATTTAAATGGATTACTGTAGAATGCTGGTTCTCAAACATTTTCTGGCATGCCCTCCTTCAGAAGCCAAAAGAAGTTCCCGCCTCACAACCCACAATTTTTAGCAATTGCTAGCAATGGGGAACCGAAACCTACTTGTTTATTTTTCCTACATAAATCATATTCATTCAACTGTGTTCCACTCCATATTTTTTTCCTCTGGTCATCCGCGCCCCACCTGCAGTGGCTCTATGCCAGGGCCTGCCCCACAGTTTGAGTACCGCTGCTTTAGACTTACAAATCTTGATTCTTAATGTGATTTAGAAGTAAACTAATGTATAAGTCTGCTTTACAGGACATGCTCCAGCAAAAATAGTTGAAAGTTTGAAATGGGGACAAAGGTTTTGTATATGTACTGGGTAGAAATACCTTTATTTAACAATATAAGGCATATAAATATATATACAGTGGTGTGAAAAA
>NW_023339696.1:18257100-18258102 GCF_004916995.1 Morone saxatilis | reverse complement strand
CACTGTATATATATATATATACAGGAAAGGGCATGTAAATGTAAAAAAGGGAAACACCAATGTGTTACTTTTAAAGACACACAATCTCTGTGCTCTCAGAGGGAAAACATTTTAATAAAGTGAGGAGCCTTCTGTATGTAACCCAGTTCCTAACACTTCCACACACATTCCTTCATGCAATCTGATTGGGTGTTGACCTACCAGGCCAGTGATGTGATTGGCTGAAGGCCAGTCAGACAGGTCGTAACAGAGGTTGGTATGTTCCAGGTTCTCAGCCCAGGTTGGAGGGGGAGTACTGCTCCCAGAAGGGCTTGTACCTGCCTTGCAGGTGGAGGAGGTTTACACTTAAAACATTCCTTTAAAGCTTTAGTGTCAAGCAGCTGAGACATAATATGTGGTATTTGTTTCAGCTTGTTCTGTCACTTTCTTTAACAGGAGCCTTGGATGTACGGTGGTGGAGATGCTGACAGAAAAGCCTCCATGGGCTGAATATGAGGCCATGGCGGCAATATTCAAGATCGCCACCCAGCCCACCAACCCACTGCTGCCCTCGCACACCTCCGACCAGGCTCGGGACTTCATGAGCTGCATTTTTGTGGAGGCCAAACACAGGCCCAGTGCTGAGGAGCTGCTCAGACATCCCTTCTCCCAGATTCTGTGCTGAAACCTGCCTGGTTTCTGAACTATACGCACAGAGTGGCACAGTAGCCTCAGCAGTATCTGTAGCTTTCTCGAAACCCCTCCACGGCAGAGATCTGGACAAGGAACTGGTCTAGAATTTAGTGTTAAACCCTCTGCCACCATTCCGATGCTTCAAGAAGATTTAGGCTCCTCTCACAAATCCAAATAACAGACAGTTGGACAACAGGAGTCATCAATGCCTTGAAAACCAATGCCAGTACGTGCTCTTGTATGAGTTGCCACCAGGGGGAAACAAAACACAGATTAAATATCTGGTGGGCTGCTGATCCTTCTTAGATACACACACACACGCACGCACAC
>NW_023339696.1:18219330-18257083 GCF_004916995.1 Morone saxatilis | reverse complement strand
CACACACACAAACACACACTCCAAATGATGCACAGCATCATTCATGTCACACCAGTTGTGTCTTAAAGTCTCCTCTTTTGTGTTTACATTCATTTGTTGGGCAGTCATGAGAAATGCCAGAAAGCCCTGAAGTGTTTGACCTTTAAACATTTAGCTGAGTACTATTTTAAAGCTACAGCAGGCCTAAAGCTCAAGTTTGCCCAGCAAATGTTGAACACCACTCGTACACAACAGTGTTAATCGGACAGCATTGTTCTCTTTTGTTTTCCCACCTTATCTCTGATATGCGTTAAAGAAAACTCCATCCTTAAACTGTAACTGTTAAAAGCTATTTGTGATGCACTTTGCATTTCTGACCACATGGTTGTGTAGATTAGGTGATACACAGCTGAAGTGATGTGTTAACCCTAACCCAAACTACGCTGGAGTTCATCAATATTAGACAAGACACAGGCTTGTTTTGGTTTCAGCCCGTCAGAATTAAGACATTATTTGACATAATAATAAGAGCTAAATACACACATTTCTCCACTAACACTACCATAGACCATGATGCACGACAGCTACAAGCCCCAGTTTGTGCCTTTGATGTATTAGTGTCAGGTCACAGTGGTAAGAATCTGTGTCTCTGAAAAACAAATGAGGATGATCTTTAAAAAATTCCAGAAAGTCATTTCAACACTGTTGCACTGTTGTTGTTCTGAGAGTATTTCCAAAACCCTCAAAGAGTCTTTTAATCATCTGGATGAATAACAACGTTCAGCCCACTGTGCAAGTGGGCTACAAAAAGGATGTTTAACATGTTACTCAAGTTGCAGCTGTAGACAAATATAACCGATGACAACATGTTTTAAATTTTATTCACATTGTATAAATTCAGCAAAGACATTCAGACTACCATCTTTTTTTTTTTTTTTTTTCAGGATAGGAATATTTTTTCATCCAGATAGTTAAAAGAGTTTTTGAGGACTCTGGAAATCTCTGGACACCTTCAGAGCAGCAGTAAGTTCTGTTGAATGACTGCTGGTTTTTTGTAAATATTTATATAAATTTTTTAAAGAAACAAATGTAAATGTGACTTGAACTTACTTGTAATACATGAGATGCACAAACTGGGGCTATGCAGCTACAGTACCTGATTTAATTCAGAGATAAGATTCCTAATTTTTCGCAAAAACCTTCCCTCGACTATCGTTATCACTATTGCTGTCCTTCTACGTATAAAGCTAACTTGTTCAGTCTGCTCCCTCAATGCATTCAGGGCAATTATGAGAATCAGTGTATTTCAGTACAATCTAGTTATTTGAATCGAATAATCTGCTCATATTAAATTATGAGGAGGGCATACAACTATAGTTGAGGGATTTTTCTTTCTAAATCAAAGTCTTCTTCTACTGTTCGCCTCAGTCTGACTTCTGCCATCCTCATCTTGTAGGTCTTCAGTATCACAGGTGTTTTCTGCCAACAAAGTGCCAAAAAAGAGGCAGATAAAATATTATGCTGTGGTATCAGTTGGTGAGTGAAAGTGAAGCAGATTGGGTTTTTTTTATGGTTTGAAAATAGAAACGTATGGCCTTAATTTGGAAGTGATTTCTGTTTTCTTTTGCCTAAGATCTTCCTGTTAATGTGTGTCTGGCCCAAACATCCCTGACTGAGAAGCCTTGGCTTAAGGATCAATTTAAATTCAGATGCACTTTTACGTATAATGAATGTTGTGGTGGGTTTTTTGTTCTCTTTACCAAATTTGATTGTTTTTGTTTTTGTTTACTTAAAATGTGAATTTGTTTTAATCTTTATTTATATCCCCATGTCCATTCCAATTAGATTTTATAAGCAAATATATATGTATAAATATATTTTTTATATTTAGACTGTGTCAAATCTAATGATACTTTCAGGACATTGTGCCGTTAAAAGTAAATCATTGAAAGCAGCTGGTTTTGCAGACATTACAGAATTGGGGTTTATAAATGAAAAATGGGTGGAAAACTAACTCTGGCTGCCTGGTTCTTGTTGCAGCTCAAAAAAAAACTTTCCACACATCCTTAGCTATACATTTAGATGACAGTATTACCTGACAGGTTACGGAAACCTTGCATCATTTGGCCACATCAACAAGGTCTAATGAATGAAACGTTTAAAGGCTTAGCCTCTAAAAGTAACTGCACATGAGTGCGTGATCTCAGTGTTACTGTAATTTAATTAAAGGGTGTGTGCGAGCCAAAGACGAGCAGAATCGGAGCCAGTGCTGGATTTCGGAGTTCCCTTTTCAACCCAGACGACGACTTTGTTTATCCCAGGGTTCAGACAACAAGTCCAGTATTGAGTGATTTTCTGAGCAAAGGGCTTACTGCTGCCTTAAGACTAATATGAGAACTTTCTATGGGGCTGCTACGAGTTAAAGGCAGCTAAAATATGTTCAGTGTTGAAAATAATGCATTTTTAATTAAAAACAAAGTAAGATAAAGAACCCTGTGGTAAGCAAATGAGGACAACCTAGTTTAGAGATCTATTATGTAAATGTATGATTATATATCATGACAGGACTTGCAGTGCAAAGTCTAATGTATCAAATTTATTTTACAGCAAGAAAAGAATAATATGTTTGATGACAGTGTTCATATATATATATTATATATATATATGTCATGCCCTTTTTCCAAAATAAATAAATTGTTTTTAAAAAACTGTGTCAGATTGTGGCTTGTCCCTGGCTCAGTGAGTCCAGTGTGTGAAAGGACACAGTAGACTGAGCTCATTGTTGGCAGTAAGAAGCTACTTGATTGATGCACTCCTTTTTCCTCTCTTGCTCTCCCCTCATTTTGTTTCTTACTCTATTTTTTGCTCTTTTTTCTCGTCTCATGAAGAAAAACAGGAGGCAGACACAGGAAGGAGAGACCTCTACACCCGTGTCTGGCTGTGAGATGGGAAAAGAGATTGTATAGAACAAAGGGCCTTTTTCTTGAATTGGCATGGCAGAGATGCATTGCTTTTGACAGGTTTGGTTTTTATTGCCTTTATGAATTGATTCTTTCTAGTTTGCCCTTCTGTTTTCACAGTACACAAGGAAAGAAAGTTCAAGACTGTCAACACAGTTACAGTGGATAATCCGATTTTAGACTTTACAGTAAGAGCAAAAAGGTCACTTAAGTAGTATTTTTCTGTTTGTTTTCACAATAAAGGAGCTGCAATGGTCGAGTTTACTCGTATATGGATATTGGATATTATCTCCAAATGAATCATATCCGCTCTACCTAGTAAAAGACTTCTTGGAAAGCAGAATTAGATTGTCAAAGAAATTATACCCAACATGCCAGAGGATGACAGTTACAATGGTATTTTATAATGTCCATCATATTGAGCCAGAACAGAGGAAGCTGGTAGTGGATTAACATTCAAGGCCAGTGTTAATGTCTTTGTCTTCCTCTGCTTTCCTCTTGCTCTTTAACCGTTAGACGTGAAAGAGTAGGATCTGTTTGAATTGTTTTTTCCTGAATCCAACATGGATGGATTGCCTAAAAGTTGGTACACACATTGATGTCCCTCTCAGGATGAACTGAAATTACTTTCTTGATCCCTCACTTTTTTCCTCTCGCGCCATCATCGGGTCAAAAATTACTTTGTTTTTTTACCAAATACCCACAAAACTAATGACATGAGCCTCAATTGTCCTCTGTGTTAAAGGTCCAGTTTGTGACATTTAGGAAGATCTACTGGCAGAAATGGAATATAACATCCATAGGTATGTTTCCATTAGTGCGTAATCACCTGGATAAAGGAATCGCGTGTTACCTTAGAATAGGGTATTTTTAACTACCTATGACATGGGTCGCCATGGATTTCGCCATGTTGTCTTGCCTAAAACAAACAAACCCTGGCTGTAGCGAGGGCCTTTCACGTTTTTAGCACATTTAGCAGCCACCGTAGTTTCTCCTGCACACATCATAGCAAATTATCATTCCAAGGTCATCAAATAAATACATGAGCTAGTTGCAGTCTGCAACTTCACTGCCAGATGCCACCAAAAACACTCGATACCTGCTAAACGTCTATATGTTAGCATTGCCACTTTGTGCATGTTAGCATTTAGCTTAGTTAGTCTTTTATCATCTAATTTCTGGCATATAATCAGCTACTCTGATTGTATGAATGTGTATCAACAATCAAACAGGAATAAGTTTGAACAACACTTTACAGTCTGAATGCTGTGTTTGTTATGCGATGTGTTTGTGTGGTATGCAGCTCTCTGTGTTTGGTATATTTGGGCCCCCAGCATTCCTGCTGACAGGCAGACTGAAGCTTCGGGCCTGAACCGGCTCTCCACCAGCCCTCTTTGTGGATGCACTCTGTGTGGGCCTAGTGGTGCTGAGTCATAGCTGGCTTGTCAGTCCCAATTATGCCCCCTTGATTTTCATCACAGCTCATTCCCATGAGGCCTTGCTGGTTCAGCATCAACCAAGTATTTAGCAGTGTTTGTTTTTACCTGCCATGTCTCAGGGTTCATAAATGCACATGAGAAGTCCAGAGGGTCATCAGCACAAATGAACCACAAATGCGTTGTGTCAGTGATCCAGCCAAGCACAACACATAGGTTAAAATAAGGTGTGGTAAGTTCATAAAGCTGTCTCTTGAACTTTAGTTAGGAGTTATTTTGCAGATTAGGTTTAAAAAGGAGTCAAAACTAAACTAATGCATTGTTATAGATAAAACTACCCAACAGAACAAAGCAGTCAAGACTATTTTCACTTTCACCAACTACAACTTTAAAATTATGCCTAAAGTATACAGCAGGGGTCTCCAACCCCCAACATGCATGTTAAACTGATGCTTTCAGTAGAATAACAGCAGTGTGTATTTTCACCTTTACTCATTTTACAGGGTTAAACTAATTTGATTTGAAAATTTCAGATGTGGAAGTTATTTTTTCTCTCTGCTTGTGGTATTAACACTGAAGGATCTACTGCAATGAAAGGAGATTCAATTAATTGATATATCCTGAAAATATAAAAGTGCAACTCGTGCAAGAGAAACGGCTTAGGCTAACATTTGGGAGAATGAATGCAAAATGCAGGAGGCAGAGCAGGAAAGTATGGTTTCAATAAATTAATAATTGAGTTTTTTTATTAATAAAACACATCAGTCATGTATTCAAAACCAATTTTTACACTTTAATGCAAGCCTCTGCAGATAAAAACAGCTCATTCTAAGGTAAGAAAACATAATGGTTCTATTTTATGGTGGTTATACATTAATGAATATTATATGCTATTTCTGCCAATAAATCAGGAGGCTCAAACTATTGTCCCAGGGCCATTTAAGACCTTTCATCCTTACCTCCCTCTGGTTTGCAACATGATGTCAAAAATATAATATAATCCATCCTGCAAGATTATATTATATTTTTAATTATTTTTTCTAGTTGATCAATTTAATCTATCTCTTCATATGCAATCAAAATAAAATATGATATACTAAACTGATTATATGAATATGTATAGAAACTGCTGTTTGCAGAATATTAGGATTTCTTGTAGTGCTAGAATGTTGAAGTCACCCTCCTATGAGACCACCAGTGGCCCATACGCCAATTTGAGTTTGAGACTGCTGCAATAGATCCTCCTAAATGTTACACACTGGGCCTTTAAGGCCTACTCCTCATTTTATTTACACCCTGTCTGGGACACAGGGCCTTGATGTAGTGATGAAGGTGGGACTGAGACAGTTGTATTTCCAGCTCGTTAGTCAGGATTCAATTTGGTACGTGGCCATGTACATTCAGCCGGCAGTGAGGTTGAGGGATGGTAAGCAGAGAGGTTCACACTGGGGATTCTGGGTGTAAAATGCCAGAGCACAAAGCAGGCGTTGAGTATTACGCAGTCAAACCTAGCTGGCAGCCATGTTTCCTTGGCCCGAGATCAGTCTGAGTCCAGCAGCATTAAGATTCTACCCAGCACCCTTTTTCCTTGTAAGTACTGCAAATGAAAATGGTCTCCTCATGTCGGACACATGAATCAGCTGTTTGACTTGGCCCTTTAGTGACTCCAGCCACAGGGAGAGAGGTCTGCACCACCCCTTTCTTCCTTCCC
Source organism: Morone saxatilis (assembly GCF_004916995.1). NCBI lineage: Eukaryota > Metazoa > Chordata > Actinopteri > Moronidae > Morone > Morone saxatilis. Next base: position 18,250,997 of record NW_023339696.1, on the reverse strand, counting down.
TGTGAATGTTTAATCTTGAGGACATATTACCTCAGTGACCAGATCTAAGGCAACGGCCGTGAATGTCTGAAAAATCCAGAGAGCCGAAACAATTAGTGTCACCATAATGATGCAACCAAGGTATTAATCCTTAGCGATGGAGGCTTTTATATCAAGAAATCTCTGCCAGACTTACAGTGTGCCATCTCGTTTAACCTCTATTAACAGAGACCAATTGGAATTCAAGACACTGTGTTGTTGTTTTTCTTTCTTAATAGCAACAACACTCAGAGGCCAGATAGTAGAGTCATACAGGGCTTTATTTACTGTCTCCCAGTACCGACTGGTTTCCACTCCCTGTGAATTTATGACCCAGTAACAAAGAGGTCCTTTATGTCCCACTGCTGTTGTGGTTTTACTACCTGTAGCAACACCCCAGTTAAATGACTACATCGCTGTTTCAACAAGTTTTATCTCCCCCACAAAGTAGAGTAGGAATTGTACAGTTTTAGATTTTTTAATGTAGCTTTCCTGCTGTTCCCCACAACCAGGTAGCCATTGGTTTCCATATAAAGAATAAAAAAATAGAAAAAAAGTGAAGTTGTTGAGTTGAAATAAGCTAGAAAGATAAATAACAAGTTTTATTTTATTTTATCAACCTATGTATGGCAAAAGAAAAGTATAAAGCTTAATATTTCTTTTTACACTAAAGCATTATTACTTATTGATGCTTTCAGCTATTATTTTCCACTTGTCTGAATGTTTATACCTACTTTAAAAGGTTGTCAGACTATACAGTGTTTGCAGTAAATAAGCCAGTAAATGAGATAAAAACTATTTAACCTTTGTGACGGTGGTTTGTGTCTCTGATGCCCTAAATCTTCTAGTCTTGTTTGATGAATATGCAGTCAGTCAGAATCTCATTTCCACAAACCCCTTCATCTTCAAAAAGAAGTGAGAAGAAGATCAGCTGAAGTGTTCTGACATAGCTTGCCCTGCGGTTGTCAAGGTGACGCATGAAACCTCTGTTAGTCCTCCTGGAGTTCAGATTAGGTCTGCACTCCCCACTACCCTCCCTCCCTCCCTATATCCCACTCCTCCTCATCTCTACCATCCATCTGTCTGAACACCCCAGAGTCCTACAGTCTCATTGGAGCCTTGGCTACAATCTACCCTGGCTATAATAAAATAGCAGCATGATCGTCAACCAATTTTACATTTATGTGTAATGTTGTTTTGTCATGTTGTTGTGTGCTCCTGGTCATTGACTTTGTGTGATATAAAATGTATATCACCAAATGTATTTAATGCCACAAAATAAAAAAACAGAAATAAATGAAGTTAAGATATTGTTTGAATATCATCAGTTAATGAATAAGTCCTTGAATTAATAACACTTTAATGATATTTAAAGAGCATCTCATGAAATTCACACCAGTATTTTCCTGAAAAGTTCTCAATATGAGTCAAAATGTCAAGAAAGTGTATTTTGTCCCAAGTGTGACAAATAATGGTAATCTTATTGTAATGATATTCTAATTATAACTACAACGACACAATATGCATATAAACTGACTCTTGCTTACACATATGTTTAAATAATGCAATCTCTTTACCAGCACAACAAATGTTTTGTCCATAAACTGCAGCATGTAATAATTTACAGGGCTTAGGGATGTGTTTGGAAATAGGCTTTTGACTTTTGGGTTATAAAGTGTTGTGTAGTTTTACAGATTCATAAATGAAGTATAGTTTTAAACAGTGTATTGAGCAACCACACATTTATCTTCTGTGACATTATTGTACCTGTAATCAGTTTGATTTAAGATTATGTATCGTTTACTTTAACCACTATGAGTTCTCATTTTCTAACTTTTGTGATAATGCTAGTTGATTATTAGCCTCCGACAAGTGTGAAAAGTGTCAGTGTTAAACACCTGACCAAATAATATCACATGTACAACTGAGTAGTTGGTTTAAATAGGTAATTAAGCAGGCTTAATTAAGCTTTTGGGTTTTGCTGCAACAAATGTAAAAGATTTAGTTTTGCTTTGAGTGTCATTAATGTTAATATTAATCTAGTATATAAATAAAATAATCAACATAATTTCTTGTAAATGTTTTATCTATCTATTTATCATCTGTTTATTAACAACTTATTTTATCAAGAACACAGACTAACACTGGAAATTGTCATGTTAATCAAAGACTAATTTAATTCCATAATAAAATATTCCCATTAGAGTAAGCAGGTGTTTGTGAATAATGTAGTTATGTCCTTGTTGCGTAACTCTGATACAAAGAGGGGAGACAACAGCTCTGAGGTTCTGTCCTACATGCTGTTCGTCTCCTCACACAATGAGACCCAAAGAGCAATTCTACCACAACCTGCAGGCTTATGTTGGACATTGCTCTGTAGCTTACATGTGCAACACACCAATACATTTAACACTTCACTCTTTCTCTGTGTCTAATTTATCTGCTCCATCTGTGATTATGCTGTTGCTTTCTCTCAATAAAGAGTGAAGATCTGTCCCAAACAGCTCCATCTCTTTGTTCGATCAAACTCTGTTTCTGTTTTTGTGAGAGCGCATGTGTGGTCAGGTTGAATTGGCGGCTAGACTCTGTCACACACATTCCTTTTCATTCAGCTGGAACAGAAAGAAAGAGTGAAGGACAAAAAGGGGTGAAAGTAAGAGTGAGTGAAAGAGAGAGAGAGAGAGAGTGACTCAGAGGCTGGGGAGAAGGGAGGAGAGAGAGAGAGAGGGAGAAAGCCAAAAGACATTTGTAGTTGAGTGGACGAGCACAGACAATCCCTGGCACACAGCTCTTTGAGTGTCATGTAAACCACCCCTTCGCTCTCCCTTTTTGTCCCATTCACTGCCTGCCACCCTCCCTTCTCTCTGCTGCACCCTGTGGCCTCTCTGCTTTGGACTTGGGGGGTTCGCCTGCCTCTATAAAAGCCCCATTTGTGCCCTGAGCAAGCTTCATTCCCCATCATGGAGAGTCAGAGATACCAGTCCTCGTACAGGAAGCGTTATGGGCCCCAGGGCTCAAGCAGCACAGGAGTCAGAATTGGGAGCCATTCCTCCAGCCGCCTTTCCTGGCATGGCACCCCACGCAACCTCACCCACTCCAGCCCGATATCCCGACTTTCCTTGGGCTCAACCAACACGGCCCTGCTCCTGGGGAGCCCCGGGGACCGGCTGGACTTCTCAGCTGACACCCTGATGAAGGCCCAGTACAAGGAGACACGCACCAACGAGAAGATGGAGATGATGGGCCTGAATGACCGTTTTGCAAGCTACATAGAGAAGGTGCGCCTGTTGGAGCAGCAGAACAAGGTGTTGGTGGCAGAGCTGAACCAGCTGAAGGGAAAAGAGCCCAGCCGCCTGGGAGACATCTACCAGGAGGAGCTGAGAGACCTGCGCAGGCAGGTGGATGGTCTCACTGCTGGCAAAGCTCGGCTGGAGATAGAGAGGGACAACCTGGCTTCAGACGTGGCCACACTCAAGCAGAGGTAGGAGGAAGCAGGGTGGGACTCCTGTGGGTGGTTGGTGTGATGTACAGTCACACAGTAGTACCACCCTGTTATGTCAGGCATAATGCACACTACTTATTTTGCTTTCTTACTTGAACTTTCTGCTGACAGAAATATATTTATGTTCAATTTGGCACTTATACAACACACAATACATGTAGAGAAATTCCTGCACAGTTTTGTGGACAACAAAATTAGATAAATATAAAACATGTTGACATATACCTTCATAAGGGTGCTTAAGTTTAAAATTTATTTTAACTAGTAAAAGGATCCTAACAGATGGAGGGGAGGGGCACCAAACAGTTTCTTGCTTTGTCCATTCTTCTGCATATTAGGTGTTTTACTCACTATATTTCTATTTTATCATTTATAAAGTGTGCAAGAACTTTTTTTTTTGTTTTCCTAACTTTTCTATGCACCTATTTGGTTCAAAGTAGCACTAGGATTACAGCTTGTCGAATGTATTTGTCACTATCAAGAGTTACTCACAAATGTGTAGACAACAGCTTTTGGTCAACTTGGCTTTGTTTGAATGTTTGTGCTGTGCACTGGGTGATGCACTAGGCTACGAGAAAAATAATTTTAGCTTGCCAACATTTGAGCTCTCTCTGAACAGCAGCACTTAAATAAGGTTAGCTGCATAGCTGAGAGTTTTTCTTTTTTTAAATTTCGAATGCATTTATATGCAGATTTGGTTTGTCTTTGATTCGTTGGAATGCAGACCACTGTGCCCTGCCCGAGCTTTACTCCTGGATCCCTCTTTACAAACTTGATCCTGACTGAACCCCTCATCGCCATTGAGTGAGTGCTGAGGAATGAGGCACACACAATGGTAGCCTTCCACAAAGGAAACAGACAGCCAGGCAGATGTTCTCTTGTCTCTTGTCACCTCAAAACTCTGATTCACTGCAGTCACATATCTAGTTTTTTTTTTACTTAAGGTGCACACGTGGAATGAATCTATAATTTAATTTAGTCAGGAGAATGAGCGATTGAATATCTCTGAGGGTGTAAACGTCTACTTCAGACTGATTACTACGCAGCTGCTGGTCCCCTGAAAGAACGCAGAGTGAATAGTGATGGCTGTGGCTGAGAGGGTCAAAGGTCACTTTTGTGATTCCCACTGCTTTTCTCGAACCACTCCATTCAGCAAACTCTGTGTGACGCTCTACAGATGTTATCCCAAGTCTGGGCATTTGTGTTTCCATGCCTCTGTGTGTATGGCAGATGAATTACAGGGTGGTGTGCGTCTGCATGTGAGGTAGTGCGTGCACACATGGACCCTTTTGTGTGTGTGTGTCTGTGTATGAACTCCATCCCGTGGGAAAGGCCTCTGGCTGTTAGATTGGAGTGAATGTGTAATGATGCGTAAGCTGCCCTTTCAGCTGAGCCCCGATCGTCCCCTGAAGCACAGGGAGCAGCACTGATGCTCACAGTGAAAAAATCTGATCGAAATGCTTAAAATACACAGGAAACTCTCAACTGAGGACTGTATGCTTGTTTGTCTCTTACTGATGTTGTGCCATAAAGGAGCAGGCAGGGGGAAATCAGTAAAATAAGAAGTACTATGAGTACTTTTATGGGAGCAAAACTGAAAATTGTTGGGATTGTTTTATGGAGTTTTGTCATATCTTTTTAAAATGTGTGTTATGATAAATACGAATGAATCTGGAAATTATTAGTAGGTTGCTTTGATAGACCAAATAGACTTAACAAAAGATTAACAGATTTTTTGTTTGTTTGTTTGTTTGTTTGTTTGTTTGTTTATGGTCATGATCACCTATGAAGCATTTTAATTTCAAGCTTTTACTCCTTTTTTCGTGACTTACTCAGGTTGCAAGAGGAGATGGGTCTCCGACAGGATGCAGAGGGCAACTTGAATGCCTTCAGACAGGTAATTCTGCTAATATTTCTCTGAATTCATGATGTATACTATTTAATACATTCAGTAAGTCTGACTGTCCACCCTCACTTCCTCTATGTGCCTCATTCTTTGCAAAGGATGTGGATGAAGCATCTCTAAATCGTGTCCAGTTAGAGAGGAAGATTGATGCCCTGCAGGATGAGATAAACTTCCTGAAGAAGACTCACGATGAGGTAAGAATTGAATTGAAAAAAAAAAACAACTTTAACCATCACTACCCGTATTTTTAACTGCATTTAACCACCTGAATTTCCACTTTTACCTCCACTAACTCTCCCTCTCTCAGGAGCTGCGTGAGTTACAGGAGCAGATCATGGCCCAGCAGGTGCATGTTGACCTGGATGTATCCAAACCAGACCTGACTGCTGCTCTGAGAGACATCAGGGTTCAGTATGAAACCATGGCTACTTCAAACATGCAGGAGACAGAAGAGTGGTACCGATCCAAGGTTAGAAGACTGAGATATGCTGTACTGTAGTACTGAGAAGTAGAGTAAAACACATCTAAATTACATTAGATGTAACTTGTGTCGTGAGGAGATGAGATATACAGCAGAGGACATCACACATACTTGTCTTTGTACACAGTTTGCTGACCTGACGGATGCAGCCAGTCGAAACGCAGACGCACTGCGTCAGGCCAAACAGGAAGCCAACGAATACCGGCGCCAAATCCAAGTGGTGACCTGCGACCTTGAGGCTCTCCGCGGGACAGTAAGTCCATTAAACCACAGGAAACACTGTGTCAAAACTGCAACTTGCACATGACTACATTACATTAGTTAATTTACCATTTACAACATTAAACCAGGACAGACAATAAGAATAAATGGTTCCAGTGTGGACATGGATGTCTTGTCTGTATGTAAGGATCATTGCTCAACTTAAACCCCAACTAAACCTCATCACCATCATTGTTTTATTTCAAGTCCACTGTGCTGATAGTAGAAGCAATTGTGCGAGTAGTAGTGGTTAATAGAGGTGCAGTACTAGCTGTAGCAGTAATGGTACTGGTATATAACAGTAATAGTAATAGTCATAGTGTTAGCAGCACTAATATAGTGGTCAGTAGTAGTACATACAGTATATAGTAGCAGATGAAGTATCAGAAGTAGATGTAGCGGCAACAAAAGTAGTAAAAATAACAGTATTAGTGTCAGGCATTAGGGTTGCCCTTTAAAATACACTAAATACAACATTAATAAAATGGAGCCTCAGTAACATACAGTGTGCCACATTAGATGTTGGTGTTCATTACTGGGTGTTTATCTGCATAGTTCATTATTCTGTGCGTCTCTTCTTCTTTGAGAACGAGTCTCTGGAACGCCAGCTCCGGGAGATGGAGGACCGCTTCTCCATGGACACTACTGGTTACCAGGATACAGTGAGCCATCTGGAGGAGGAGATCCAGGCACTGAAAGAGGAGATGGCGAGACACCTGCAGGAGTACCAGGACCTTCTCAACGTCAAGCTGGCCCTGGATATTGAGATCGCCACCTACAGGAAGCTGCTCGAGGGAGAGGAGAGCAGGTGAGAGCCAGAGCTTGGCAGACAAATAATGATTGTAAATATTGTTGTTGTTGTCAGTGACTGTAGTTGTCCCCTCTCTGTTCCTCCAGGATCACCATTCCAGTTCAGAGCTTTTCCAACATGCAGTTTAGAGGTCGGTATCAATTGTGAGCCCCCCTCATATTCTCTTCCCTTTATTGATTTTTATTTTTGAGACACACTTTTTGAAAATTTCATGTTCAGTATATTTAAATATTAATAAGTAGACATGTTGACCTGATGGTGGCAGTAGAAGAAAGATCAAGGGGTCACCAAAATGATTAATTATCATTTTTTGGGCAACTTTTGGGGCTTGGTGTGCGCTGGTGGCCATTTCCTGTTTTCTCCCCTCTCTTGCTATGTAATAAAGGTATAAAATGCTAAACAAATTCATCATGGCAAACTGGGCCTGGTAGTTGTCAAAATATACCAAATAAACCTCTTGAATCTTGAATTTTGAATTGTGTATTTTGACTTTCAGTATATTTCAGTATATTGCATTTACTGTATGGAAAAGTACTTGATGGCAGAGTAAAATGTCTTTGAACAGAGGATAATATACTTGAATTTCTTGGACTAGACTGAATGTTTTCCCCTGTCTCCCTCTACTCATCCTTCAGAAACTAATCTGGACACTAAAACCCCAGAGGCCCACGTGAAGAGGAGCATCCTGGTTCGAACTGTGGAGACCAGAGATGGGGAGGTATGTGCTGTTTAACACATTCACACTGAATCAGGCCAATCTGCACATTGCACCCATTCCCTCTGGAGGGCAATGTTGAACTCTTCTGCAGGTTTTCACACTCATTCACTGTCGCTCAGCACACCTGATGCCATATGCAGCAAAAACTCACCAGAGATTTGTTCTTTTTTTTTTCTTTTTCTATTTTTAACTCTGGTCTCTTTTTCATTTCAGATCATTAAGGAATCAACAACTGAACACAAAGACCTTCCTTAAAGTTGTAGAAAGCAACTCTCCCATCTTGTCTTCAGGCACGATCTGAGGATTTTTAAAGATTTTTACAACATTTTCTTTTCTCCAAACCCCAAAGCTGCCCCATCAGAGTCATCAAATATCATTTTTCTCTCCTTTCATTGTCACTGGCAGGCTAAGATGTTTACTGCCCTTCAACCATGACATAATAGACTCCCTCATTAGGATTTCTGCCAAAAACATCTTTGTTCAGCTTTTGTATGGATCCACTAAGAGCTTCCATCTTAAATGGACTTTAGCCACTAAAAAAAGACTACTGGAAATTACTGGTAACCTGTATTAACTTGGACTGACAGACCAGATTTTTAGCATTGTTTCAGATTAGCTGCCATAGAAGAGACCTTGAAACGTAGTGATCGTGTTCAGCTAATATGTAGTGTGGTGGAGGTTGACGTGTGGTTATGTGTATGTGAAATGTGGCAAGGGAAGTACATGAGGGAGTGGTGGTTTTCGGACGTCAGAACTGGAAGATAAGCATGGATTGAGAGAGATATGTGTAAATTAGAGCAGTTTTTTTGCCAGAATGACAGGTGAATTTAACCTTTGTCTGGTGATATTTTGCATTTCTTTCCTTTGTTCAGGCAGCCCCCTTTGTTTGTGTGTTGCGTCCTGCTGTTCCTGGTATTCCTGTCTCACGTCTGGCTGATTAGACGTGCTCAGATTGGAGTTGATTGGGGTTTACTGAGATCATCAAACTCTATCTAGCATATGTTGATGTTACTTTTTCACGTGTTACAACCCCCCCCAGAAGCTCACAGAATAGCCAAACAACCTGCTATGGGTGCTTTTAATGGGTAAAACTGCAAAACCGGGAAGATATGACAACAAATGATGTGTACAACATACTCGACTGTCAGTAAACTGTAGACATTGTAATAAGGAAGCAAACACATACTGTACCTTTACACACACCAGGGAAGCACACACTGAAAGGTCCAAAATGCACAGCAGTTTTAAAAAAAATACTTTTATAAATCTCTTTGTATAGTCATTTGCATAACAGCCTATTTTAGCTGTGTTTTTGTCCATGTGACTGCACTAATGGCAGATGTTGAATGTTTGTATGTTTTCCACTCAGTGTGCAGTGACCATGGCAACCTTTACAGTGATGTCACATTATAAAAAGTAAATTGTCCCATCAACAGATGCTAAAAAAAAAAAAACTAACAACACACCTCCTGATGGGAGGTCTAATCAGCCAAAATAAGCAAGAACCACTGTGAGTGTGTAGGGCATTTAAACGTTCCTCTATCACTTCACTTTTACATCCTCTAATCATCGCACATTGTGTTGTCCTCTCTCTCTTGGATATAACATCATCATTTTTTGACACCAGGACGTGTCAGGGGCATGCCCACTAATCTAACAGAGCTGATAGAGACAGAGCCAGGTTGGAGGTGGGAAGGATGTGTTTGGAAGCTGACATGATCTTTGCCCCTCCAGCCTCCAGTAAATCCACCAACCTCCCTCCCCCAAATTCACCGGCCAATTTCTGTAGTGTTTCACTGATAGCAGCAGAGACAGCAGAAAGTGAGATTATATACTACCAACCCTGCAACCCTACCCTGCACCAGAAACCCTTGTTTTTTTATGTAGATGCTGGGGTAAAAAGGAAAGGAAGGAAGGAAGAATGGATGGAGGGACGTCACAGCTCAAACATTGTAATCCAAGCTTCGTGCTTTGTTGGAGCCCCTACTGACTGAAGCCATGCTGACAGGCCCTGCCACTAATGAGAGTGGTTCTACAGTACGCCAAAGCTGGCTGTCTCTGTGCTCGTCGCCAAGGACACGCTGTGAATTTGTTTTTCCCATGTGTCTCCCGCCTCCTCCTCTCTACAACTTCCACCCCTGTCACTCAAACCCCTTCTCCTGTTTCTCCTAATAAGATGAAGCCCTGTCTTGTATTCACTCTGTTTTGTTTTTGTTTTTTTGAATATCAGTCTAGATAGAATCTCTGACTACTGCGTCTTGTAGCAAAAAAACTACTAAATCCTGCTTTTTTTTGGTAAGAAACAAATGTAAAAGCAAATGTGAATATAACATTAGTGTTGACCAATGCTACTTGCCATGATGTCATGTTAACAACAATAAAACGTTTGTTTGTTAGATTTGATGCCTCTTGTTTTTCATAATCTGTTGGTGGCTGTGTTCTTTTGTTTCTGTTTCAAAACTGACACATAGTAGTGTATAATAGTACATTATATCAGCTTTAATCTCACGTTAATGAGCGTTATATATGCTGACAGTTAACTTTAGGGTATTAGGGGGCTGACAGCAGCAGGCATTATTCATCAAAACTGATTGTTTCTGCCCATCGGCCAGTCCGTACTGCTGAGCAGATGGGTCCACTTCCTGTAATATCACGGCTCATTATGAGTGTTACTATATATTTAGGCAGAGGCTAAAAATAGTGTCGCCTGAGATACAGATAAACACCTGCACTGGATTGTCAAACACCTGGCCTCGAGTTGACAAAAAGTCTGTTTTTCATAATATCACTAAGAGACTCACAGAAAACACAAGATAACTGCTCTGAGTGAAATATTTCAAGTGATTTCCTCATATACTCTGTACTGTACTAAGGATAGTTTCACAATTTTCCAAGTTTGTCAAATAACAATTAACAGGTGTCCATATGTACAAGGAAATGTTTTTGTCTAACTCAGACAGCAAGGATGAATGATTACAGCAAACAAAGGCTGTTTCAATGTTTCAAAGGTGACTGAGTTTTGTTAAGACAGACTTTAAAAAACGTGAACCAGTCCATTAATTTTTACGTTAGTCCTCTTCATAAACACATCCTTTTTAAGTGGCTCAGAACATAATCTAAATTCTGTGGGCTAATGAAGACGAAATAAAGCTATAATCAAACAAAAATAAGACATGTACAACATATTGTACAGCATATTTAGAGCTCAGAATTCTTCCTCAGGCAGCATAAAGAGCTCAAATGTTAGATTATTCTTTCATCTTATATTATCTTCTGCTTTTTATCTGTTACTTGGAAATCTAATAAGAAAGTAATGAAAGCATGATGGCTATCAGAAACCTTCTTAATATGGTCAAAAACTCAAAAATCTAAGCCTGATTGTAGTTTGCCAAACTAAACATGGAAATGGAAATTACAAGTGAATTAATGCTTTAAAAGACCCAACATGGAAGTCCAGGATATCAAAGTTTTCCACCAGCACATAAATGTGGCATTAGTTGCTAAATATTTTCACTAAACAGTGTTTTTTATTTATTCAAGTCATCATGAAAAACATATTTTTTATCCAGTATAAAATTTGGGGTGTGATGTGTGTATTGAAGTGTGACTCAGTAACTAAGTGTGTGTAAAGTACAATATGTATCTGTTTTTCCCGGCTCTTATCAGAGGAATGGAGGGTCTCAGGTCCACACTGAAGGCAACCCTCAGCTGAAGGAATTCCTGGCAGATAAAACTCGGGCCCTGACGTCTGGCTCTGAAAACACTTTCCCGTCCAGCGCTGTTCCACAGGGCCAGGAAGGGGCGAAAGGTGACGGAGATGGGCATTTTTAAGCTCATTATCTTCCCATAGTTTATGCGAGGTGACAACAGCTGTCATGTAAGCTATAGAAAACATGAACAAACATAGTCAGTCTCATTAGGAAATGCCAACACTTTTTATTAAAATACACAAGCATGACTTTGAAATGAATTCTGGTGATGTTTTTCATGGGTGCAGTAAATAACTTCAGCATAGTGGAAAACACATACCACCACCTTTATGATGCTTGCGAATATTTAAATGTTTTAAATCTTCATCTGATCTACACCTGCATCAAAATACATTAGAGCTAAAATGATTAATGATTAACTGTTTGATAGAAAATTATTCTGTTTTGGATAATCCATCCAAATTGTTTAAGTACACATTACTTAGGTCAAGCCTCTTAATTGTTAGGATATCACTTTAGGCTTAAGGAAATTGTGAAATTTTTCACTATTTTCTTATATTTTATGGATCAAATGATTCACTTTAACAAGATGAATTAATGATGAAAATAACTGTTACCTTTTTTTTTATTAGCAAATTAAATGATTACTTATCTGGTCATTCCCTGTCATCTTAATATATTTTAATAAATTACTGTAGACTCTAGAGAAGGGAACTCTTCTTGCCTTCTGCTCTTAAAACCAAAATCAAGTCAATTATGAAAACAAACAAATTGAGACACCCAAATCTTTCTATTTGGACAGTGTTTGACTCTCATGTCAAAGAGTGCATAAAGGTAACAGTGTATGGTTGCAGTGCATATATATATATATATGGACACTTTTGGTACGAAAACACCAAAAACTTTGAGGAAATAATCAGTGGGATGCTGCAGCCGATCCTACAAACTCTACCAGCCAGTGTTGCAGCCAGTGCTCTTTGTCTTTCGGGGCTCTTTGTCTTTCGCTGCCCTCTTTAGTGCACATTCCTGTCTTACTTGGCTCTCGCACCAAGGGGTCATGGGAAGGCATGTGTGCTCCTTGGTTAATTTTAGCCCTCATTTCATCAAGGCCATTGAGACAAAACACAGAGCAACCACCTCAGCCCGTCTGCCAGACCGTGAAGCCATGCACATACCCTCTGATCTCCAGACACCCTTTACAGACTGAACCACTGTATCAGTGAACACATGCTCAGGCCAACCTGTCTCTGGACAAAGTGGAGTGATGACTTCTTAAATGTATAGATCCTCAACCCACCAGCTTAGAAGGTCTCTAGTTTAATGATTTAAACAACAATAGGTATAAGCTAGACTCTGTGCAGAGTCCACTAATATAAAAAGGCACAAAGGCAAAGAAAATCAATACAGGTGTCAGTCACTGGTGTTTGAGACATGCTGAGAAAAAGGAAGTATGGTAGGATCCACAATGAGACTGCCTTTTTAATACCATCAGCGATAAACATCACTCAGACTAGTTGGTCAATGAAACTCTTCTGTGGCGGCTGTTCCCAAACAAAACTAACAATGTGCAAGACGCCACTTGGAGCAACTCCATGTGACCTTTAAGTAGGTATACAATTGAAACTGTGGCCTGAACGTCTGCTCTGTCTCTGAAATACGCATCTTGTGCCAGCTACCTGTCTCCTCTTTGGGTTCTGGGAGAAGATTTAGTCCTTTAAGTCATGAGACTCAAGTGCAGGTGAAGGTCCTTTTTGTTTTTCATAAGGCGGTACTACAATAAAATCAAGACATCCATGGCTGTGACAACCCGAGCGCTGTCTCCTCACCAGACTTTACAACCATGTTTCATTTTAGATTTTTCTGCTTTAGTGGCACTTATCCAGCTCATCAGTGTGCTGTGATTCATAATGTTGGCTCTCTATGAATTTGCAAGTCCGGTGCTTCCTTTGTGAAGTCATTGTGAAGAACAGAGAAAGAAGCTACTTCAACATACAAACCCAAACTATTTTTCTGACAGATTTAAAGGAGACATCACACCACACATACACACACACACAACCATACAATACAAGAGGGCCATTTGAACCTTATCATGACTATAGATTAATATTATACTCCAGGAGTGTGATGGCAGCCACAGAAAGAGAGGATGCTGCTATTTTGAGCTCAGAGACTTGTGATGTCGAGTGAAGCAGAGTAGACTGATGAGGGTCTGCACTCTGTCAGTGTCAGACTGCTGTCAAGTCATCCACAACAGAGTAAACATAACTTCAGGGCATGGATTTCAAAATAAAACATCAAGTTATTAAGAAATACTATGACTGTTTTCGAGTTGTGCAAGTCTCTAAATCCCAAAATACGATTTTATGTATTATTAAGTGTATTATAGCCCACCATCACACATTCTTAAATGTCATAAGCCTTGAGGACATTTGGGATTTTGAGGACATTTGAGGACACTATTACAACAATTAGACAGTCTTTTAATATTTAATAAATTTAAATAATAATTAATAGCTACGTATTACGATACAATGACCAAAATACTTTTAAATCTAAATATATTCTGAAATCTGGGTTTGTAGCAGTAATGTCTAGCCTTGTGATTTAAAAAAAAAGGACTTAAGAACACTGTTCTAAATCATAACAAATAAAAAATACATGTGCATTACTAAGTTTTGGGTTTGGGAGTGCTGTAACAAATTTTCGGGTTACTATAAATTAGTAATTTTCGGCCCACTACGACCATGCTGCAGGACATGAGCTTACTATGGGCTACATAAAGAAATATCCCCTCATAAAGCTTGTCCTAGCCACCTGGAAGAGATCTTAAAGCAAACTTCATCTTGACTTATGCTTATTCCTGCAGGCTGTGAGGCTATCCGGAGAAATAAAGAAAATCATTTGGCTTTATTTTGAAAGAATCTAAATTTACTTCCGTGCCTGTCCTGGTGGACTTGACTCTCCTGATAGCCGCTCTTGTAGAGCCAGGTTTGGGGGGGTAGGGGTGGGGGGAGCAGCCGGTGGAGGGGACAGTGGATCCACGGATCCTGGCTAATAGACGCTTCTTCTCCGCCGTCCATATCGTGCAGTGTCCGAACACGAGGGAGAAAGCTGCGATTATAAACACAAACTGAGAGCATTTGTCCCCCAACTTCATCTTCCTCACTGAGTGCAGGACACCAAGTCGTGGTGGAAACCGGTGCATGCACTGTTTGTTTTTTCTTTTTTAAAAGGTAAAGTGCTGTTGCATATGGGCTTTGCAGTGTCCTAGTTTACTTTGTTTTGTTTTTTTTTCGTCAAATTATCAACGTGCAACATCCTGCATCTGCTATCGCCCTGGCAACCAGACCTCCTCTCCATCATTCTCCAGCGCTTCATCCCTCACCATCAGCGCAGCCTCGGAGAAGGAAAAACCCTGTTTTTGACGCTCATCCACCAAGTGGAAGTAGATTGTTTTCTTCAAGGACGGCACTTCAGATCCTTCTCTATTATATTTATTTATTTATTTATTTATTTTATTATTTTTTAACTACTAAGGTTCATGTGTCGGAGAAGTCTTTTCTCTCAGCATCAAAATGCCTGTGAGACGCGGTCATGTTGCGCTCCAGAACACCTACCTGGACACTATCATCAGGAAATTCGACGAGCAAAGTAAGTGCACATGAAATGAGTTAAGTTGTGACCATGACCATGTGATGGTGTTACAGCGCGGACACACAGTTGACCTCCAGGCGGTGATTATAAAACACCCACCATGATAACGACAATAACAAAAAACAAAACCTTAACACCTTCACAATGTGCATATTTTTGAACTTTTAGACATAGACTTGGATCATTCTGAAAATGTTTAATGATAGAATATGATTTTATTAAACCTGATAAAGGTGGTAGCCCTTAAAAAAGCTAATAAATAGAGTGTGTAAAAAGAGTTCAGTTCAGTTTGCACTTCATTACCTACATCCTGTGTTCAAAGGGGGGTATAATAATGTCCTTAGTCCTTTAAAAAGGATTTCTGACAGCTTGTGGTTATCATCAGAAGGAGGAAACAATACATAGACATTTATTTAAGGATTAATAATATAGACCATTGTTGCCAATGGAACAGGGTTGGATGTACTTTTTAGGCTACAGTAATAAGAATAATGTGTGTAAAACCTCTTTTTTTTATGTTTATGTTGATGTTAATTATTCAATCTTAATGTAGTCACTCATTATGTTAGTTATAAAAACACTATAGCCCCAGCCTCCTGTATCCTTTATTTTTCACACCTGATCGGTCGGCTGTATTGTGTTCAAATGAATGTCGACTCTTTCTTTGTTCTGAACAGGTGTCAGACTGACAGGCTTTTCATGTTACATTGAAATATCTTATCTAATTTGTATCGGTGACGTTGACAGCTCCCCCGCTGCTCCTTTTATGTTTTAGGGTTATTGCACCTGCTGTGTTTGTTTGTGAGTGCTCACCTGATGTCTTACATTATGTTCCATTAGCTCACATGTTCCACTAGCTGCAAAGAGAGACCACACATTTAGAGATAAAAAACCTCTGCAACCACTAAGGCTTGAGATAAAACATGGATGTTGCATTTGATGACCTCTTGTGTTTATCTCCATTTTGAACTCACATTTTGTACATCATACTTTAGCACATTAGTCATTTATCTTTCTTAATATTGCCTAATTTAATATTTACAAATGCCACAAAATAGTCTGCTTTTCAGTCTACCTTTCAAGGTCAGTTTTATCCCTTTTCTCTTTGGCGCCTTCTTGCATTTCACTATGGACCACTCACAGCGCGTTAGATGTGTAACACTGAAAATACCCCTGACGTCCTGATCAGACACTGACCAAACAAGGAGAAATACTTGATTGTTGACTACTCTCAATGAAGTTTTTGGTCTGATTAGATCTGGGGCCCCAGTCATGCTTGAATTCATGGAGCTCCTTTTAAAAAACTGTATACCTCTATGTAATACCTCTACTGTATGTCTGTGTGTGTATGTGTGCACGCGCATCCACGTGTAAGTGCACGGCCAGGTGAGTGCACGTGACACAGCGGTGCTGCTTAGCAACGGTGTGACGATCAGTGTTTCCGCTTTGAGCCCCAGATAATGACTTTGACAGGATGTGCTTTCCACCAGAGGAGCTCACCCATTTACTTGAAAGAGAGGGACTGAGAGAAGTGTCCCCTCCCCTCATCTGTGGGGGCAGAAAGTAGGGAGAGCTGTTTAACCCAGTTCCACCACAGGATAATAAAAGGGCCAGTCAGATGTTGCAGAGGATATGTATGTACTTTTCATTCAGCTCATTGAACTTCTCCATTAGCAGCCTTCGAACAAAACTGTCCTAATTCACTTTCATGGTGTGGACAAAGTTTTCGCCAACACGTGCATTGCATACCGTCTGTTGCTGGCGCCACGTACATTACAATCATCAATAACAGGAACTGGATGGTATATGAGCTCTGAATTACTATTAAGGATTTTTTTCTGAGTGCAGAGTGACTCAGAGTTACTCGGCATCAAAAGGTTTTTACCATTATTGTGGTAAAGTTTCCACCTGATACTGTACAGTCGGCGGTGTTTCCCATAGGATGAAAGTTTATTGGTGGTGGTCGACCCCCTTAGGAGGGTAATGTGTTAGTGGAAAGACACATGTTCACTGCTAAACAGCATTGCATTGAGCTAATTGAGTATTTTCCCCAACTCATAGTTTCCATGCAGCATGCAAGTTATTTAATGACAAATAACTAATATGCACATGTTAAAAAAAAAACACTTTGGGCTGGGGCAAATATATTTTTGTGGGCTCAAATAAATTTCATATATGTAGAAACAATACTATAACATTAAATAACATTTAAAGATCATATTTAAATAATTTGCTGCATGCATTAAAACAACCTCCAAAACCATGTAAAGAAAACAGTGACTATACACTGTGTGCAGTAGAAAGAGAGATGAGAAAATATAAACAGAATCAGAATAAATAGACACTAAACATAATCTAGCAGTAAACAAATATGGTAAAAATAATTCGTAAACATGGATAGTAATTACAATTTAATTAAAAAGTGTGGAAAATTCCCACAAGTAACGTGAGAGCAGGTGTGATGCCACAGAGGCCCTTGTGTTAAAGTGCCCACCTGCTCCTCTTCAGACCCTTGGGAGAAATTGTGACACTAAAAGCATTAGCACCATGGAAAGGTGGACTTTATTAGCTCCACTTCAACTGATTGTGTAGAGCGTACACAACTATGCAGAACACTTAAAAGTGTTTGATTACATTAAACTGTGTTAGTGAAATTTTTATTGCAAATACTTTTTTTGATCAATGACTATATCTAATTGACTTTAATTAGGCACATGCAATGCCCTATGAAGCCATAAAGCAGTACATATTCAGTCAAAACTGAATTAAATCCAGTTAAATCTAACTGTTAATAACATAAAATATTATTATGCCATTGAAATATGTAAATTCAGATAGAACAGCGTGTAACAGTAAAGTTTGAAAAGCTACAAAACAGTTAAAGAGTTAAAGCTAGCTGGTGTGCTAGCCTTAGCTAAAGGTAAATGTCCCTACTGTTTTTGACATGTTTCCTGTTACTGAAAAATCTATTCTGATTATCCAAAATCTTAGTAATTTCATTTACTAGCTAGCTTAGCATTATATATATCATAAAAATTAGCTGGTACTGCCATCTCAGTCCCTCACACCTAACGTTAAAGGAAGGTTTTAATCTTATTGTGAAATGATATGCAATGGCACTACATTTATAATTTATCCAGTTATTACAGAGTTTGGCTAACTGGCCTCTAAACTTTAAAAACCTTTTTTTTAGTTACTGGCTGCTCTTTCTTTGTAGGATACTTTGTACTTTGTAGCTTTACAACAATGTTTATTATAAATGCCTTTTGCTGAAGCACATATAAGCAGAGTGTAAACCACATTGCTTAACCATAGTTTGAGTAGTTTGGGAGATTTTCTGTAAAAATGCGTCATTCATTCCTCACAGTGTTAACACACATGCCTTATCTGAATTGGGAGTATAAAGATAGACGGTGTTATATGCTGTGCAGTGTGGATTGGTTATGTTAACCAAAAAAAATATCTTGGTTAAGGTATGTTTAAAAATTGTTACATATACTATAATATGTTAAACACCTACAGATAAAGCAAATGTTTTAACAACTTTACTTGCTTTGTTACTTCAACCCATTGTACATATTTCCTCTTTTAAACTGGATGTGACACCCCATCTTGTGCCCTTCAGATCGCAAGTTTCTGATCGCAAACGCCCAGATGAAGAACTGTGGCATCATCTACTGCAACGAAGGCTTCTGCCAGTTGTTTGGGTTTGCCAGGGCGGAGATCATGCAGCAGCCCTGTACCTGCCAGTTCCTGGTGGGTCCTGGTACCATGAAGAGTGCCCTGGCCCAGCTGGCACAGGCCCTGCTCGGCTCTGAGGAGCGCAAGGTTGAGATCCTCTACTACGCTAAGGAAGGTAAGACAGGAAGAAAGGACAGGAAATGTGAAGCACAAGGAGATGGAAGGGTATTAAAAAAACACTGTGAGCCTGTTTGCAACCTCAGATCCCTGGGCAGGAGCCTTCTGGCCATCACAGAATCTGGCCTGTTGGAGAGCTTGATTGTTATGAAAACACAGTCACCATTATCATCCATATGTTCCACTGTTTTGTCATCCATTTTCTGACAAGAAACCTGCATGAACAGACCCTAATCCCTCCTATTACCCTAACCATCATTGAGCCATTTGCTCATATTTTGGACATTTTAAAACATCTTCATTTCTGGAATATGGATGGGGAAACTAATGTTTTAGGTTTTAGATACACAAATTGAAGAAATTACAACTTGTTTTAGGATAATATGTTAACACTGAAGGACAAATACTGTTTAGAAATGTAGTTTTCTTGGTTTAAAATGTATGTACATAAATATATACAGTGGTGATCTCAGTGGTAAACTCAGTTCACAGTAGATTAATACAAAGCTCAACTAAAATAGTCCCAAAAGTAGCCTATATCTGGTTACTGTGAGTTGCTAACATACTGATATTAACCATGTTCTATGAGGAAGAAAAAAGATCTTGATTTTTGGTACCACCGTGTGTGGCAACCATTCACAGTCACCTGCCATGTTTTTTTGCAGACCACTACAGACTCTGATCTTGAAAATCAGCCATCATGGCCAGATCAGGGTTTTTATAATCAGGCTTTAAAATCACATTGCATTCTCTGCACTGAGTCACCGCCACAGCGAGACTAGGCAGGCAGACCCAGCACAGTATTCTCAATCTCTTCTCAAGAGCTGTTCCAATTAATGGACACTTGTTGTGCCTCTTCTTCTCTTCTTCCATATTGGTTTGTTGTCATAACCTTAATCCCTTCTCCCCTTCTCTCCTCAGCAATCTTTCCTGTGCTTCAACCTCAACCTGTATTTATTTTATCTCTACTGCAAAACATTGATTTTTAGAAAAGTTGTGTGCAAGTATAATTAGCACAGATGGAGAAGCAAGAACGAATGAAAACAGTAGAGATTTAGAGATGGTGATATTAAAAATTGTAGAGAGAGAACTGAGTGACAGAACAGAAAGAAATAATAAACCGAGAGACATTTAAACCTTTGATCTGCGCTTCACACGGTGGCATTTTCATGAATGTTCTCTCCTCTCAAAGCTTAATATTGCCTCACTGGTCTCTGTCACCTGCAACATTTTAATTCCTTCTTTACCTTTAACAGTTACTTGCAACAGAGTCACTGAGGCAGAAACTCATAATGGAGGCAAGCACGGAAAAAAAAAAACGTTCGCCATAAACACACATAGATTTACTGTCTACTTACATACACAGACATACACATACACACACGTGTCTTTTGTTACTTTGGCCATTTGGGCATGGGGCGTGCAGTCTAGAGTGCTGTTGTCATGGAAATGTGATCAGCATGCCAGCTCAAATCCACTAAGCATCTATTTGTTTTGTCTCCTGCTTCCTACTGTGCTCCCCGACTGAACAGGCAGAAAATTTTGCGAACAAGTGGATACAGTGTGATTCAGAACAAGTCGCCTGCTCTCACAGGCTGATTTTTTTTTCTCCCCTCCTTTTATCTCCAAACTAAATTCCTGTCAGAGTTTTCTCAGAGTGGATATGTGAAAGGGACTTAATGCAGGCTTTCAGTGTGTGTGGATATATGGTCCTCTGTATATGTGTGTGTGTGTGTGTGTGTGTGTGTGTGCGCGATCTGCTCTCTCCCTCATTTCTATTTTTAGACCACACTGATTGCAGAGTGAAGTTAGACGTGACGGAAGTATTGCTCATTTAGCCTTTTTTAGCTTTCAGTGTTTGAGCTCCCACTGCCCCTTCCAATTCTCTCCCTCTCCCTCTTTATTCCTTTCTCTCCCTTCCTGTGATTTCCTCCCTGATGACCTTCCACAAAGGCACAGCCTCATAAAATAGATCAGATGGCAGTGAGATTTGTTGTGTGTTGGGGGTATAGCTCAGTGGTAGAGCACTTGACTGCAGATCAAGAGCTCCCCAGTTCAAATCCGGGTGCCCCCTGTTTTCCTGTTAATGTCTGCCTTTATCTCTCTCTCTCTTTATACATCTAAAGGAACCTGCAGACCGTGCCTGGTGGACATTGTTCCCGTAAAAAACGAGGAAGGCATTGTCATCATGTTCATCCTCGACTTCCAGGAGCTGATTGATCGTTCTCTCAAGAAGTCGGGCCTCAGGCAGAGAGTCGCCCAAGGATGGATTTACTGTAAAGCCACTTGTCTTATACCTTATTTGCATGATATACATTCAAGTTAAGGGAAGCTGAGTCTTTTTCTGTTGTAGACTGAGACATGTGATTTTTGCAACTTGAATGAATTAGTTTATGCTCATATGTAACTATTTTGCTTCAGTGATTTACATTAATTGTTTACAGATACATGTACAA
Organism: Morone saxatilis; assembly: GCF_004916995.1. Classification (NCBI taxonomy): domain Eukaryota; kingdom Metazoa; phylum Chordata; class Actinopteri; family Moronidae; genus Morone; species Morone saxatilis. Next base: position 18,229,619 of record NW_023339696.1, on the reverse strand, counting down.
AAAGAACACCCTGTGTGGTGCAGTAAAAATAAGTATCTATTTATAGTAATATAAAATATGTGCATATGAACATAATTTGTAGTAGATTTGTAGTAGTTTTGAGCTTTGATAACACAGAGTTTTCCCCTCAGGTCAGAATCGCCGGTTGAAGATGAGGCTGCCGGTGCTGCGGTCCATGCGACGAGCTTCACTTTCCAAAGATCAGTTTGAAGGAGTGGTAGTGGACTACTTGCAGGTGAGCTGATGTACAGTACACACACTCACCACACTCACAAGAGATAATGCAGTGCAGTATGCTTACGTATATATGCACGCCTTGTATTCAGCTGTAGCACGTACTGGCATGTGATAGTAGCCTGAATCGATACGAAAAATAATACACACACTGTATGCATGGCCTTTTCAATGACTGATTTTTTCAATTCTCTACAGTGATATGACTGTTCTTCACACATGAATAGCACAAAACAAATTATTTAGAGACAAAAGGCTAAAACATTTTCACACAGAATTGGCGATGCCTGTGGCTCAGGAGGTAGAGCAGGCTGTCTGTTATTCCCAAAATCAGTGGTTTGATCTCCAGCTACTCCCACCACATGTCAAAGTGTCATGGAGCAAGATACTGAACCTTAAATTCATCCAGATGCTCTGCATTGGCATGAATGTGGAGTGTAGTGTACAGTGCTTTGAGTGGTTGGAAGACTATACAAGTACCAATATTCCTTGGTCCAAAAAAAACAAAGGGAAGAATGAAGGGAAATTATCTTGTTTGAGTTCATCTTTCTTTTCTCAGAGCCTCACTCACTTCTGTTTATGCTTCTTTTGTGTTTTGATGAATCACTTTTTGTGAGAAACTATTTCCTGACAGCATCCATATCTGACACTGGAGCTGTATTGGGCCAAGTCACCCAAGTTTACGTGTTGGGACTCTTTAGTAGCAATAAAACATTCCTTTTCTATTAGGTGTACTATTGTGATGTAGGCTATGAGTTTGGTTACCCTGATTTGGATGACACAACAAATGGCTGACAGAGAATATTTTCCTAAAAAGTAATTATAGTAATTTTTTATAATTTTTGTACACCTGACACATGGCCACCTGCTTTCTGTCTTTGAAAGCCAAACAGCGAGGAAGTTCCTCTCAAAGAATTTCGGATCCCGTCCAAAGAGAGCTGCATGCAGTCTGAGACGGAAGCTTTGATAGAACAGGACCTGGATCCTCCCTCTCCTGCAGCCCAGTCCTCCACCAAGCAGCGCTCCCTGCTGACAGACCGGCTGGACCCTGGCCTCGCCTTCCCCAGGGGGACGTTACCACGGAGCTGTTCTCGGGACAGTGTCCGCAGCCTCCGACGCGCCTCGTCACTGGACGACATTGATGGCATGAGGGCAGAATGGAACAGTCGACCTGGAGACCCGCGAACCAATAGCAGTGAGTGAGATCCTGCTAGCATCTCAGGATTTTTTTTAATTTGATTACATGATTAGACAACAATTGATACAATAATTTTTTTTTTTTCTATTTTAAATGATGTGTAATCTTGCAAATAATACAAACATAATTCATAATTTATCTTGTCTGAATACACATCAGGTCTTGTCAATGCGGTTAAAAATACAGAAATACACAATACAATACTGTAAGAAGGAAAATTATCTCATGATTATTGCATGATCTTTGAAAATCATTGTGTTTTGGTTCATAAGGGTTTTGCGTGCAAACGCTATTTAACAATATTTTTTTACCTAAAGGTTTGCCAGTATTGAACGATGAAGGCAGAAAAAGGGGTTTCTTACACCAAGTCCATTATATTCTATATAAGGACACCTCAGAGAACATTACCATTATTATATGAACACCGCTTACAAAAAAAATGGGTTGGTTGGGTTGTATTCAAAAATGTGTAATTTATTAGGTTTTTTGTGGTGAGTAACCTATGCCAGGTCAGTTTCAAAGTCAGTTTATGTTACAGCTGTCATGGAGGGGATGTTGTGGTTCATGGTTGGAATCACTCATCATTTTCATTATATCTATCTATATTGTTTCTCACCACGATTCACTGAAAGAAACTTTTCTGTAAGACAAAAGAAAAGACAAAAATAGAGAGAGAGAGAGAGAAGAGAGAGGAGAGGAGAGAGGAGGAGATCAAATAGCACGTGCGGTTGCCTGATGGTTGTTCCAAGCAGAGCACACTAATCCAATCCCTCTGGCCAGGTGTGTGCGTGTGTGCGAGGGTTTGTGGTCCATTTGTGTTAAAATTGCACATCACTGCACATATGTCCCCCCTTCTTCTCTCAGGGGAAATATTTTGTGAGGAAATTATGTATTTTTTTTGCAGAATACAGGTTCCAATCATACTCCGGACTCCCACTCTGTCTGTCACATTTTCTTTCATTTTCACCATATTTGTTTGTCCATCTGTGTCTTTGAGGATGAGGAGAAATGCAGTCTGTCCTAATTCCCTTGTTGAATAGTGGATGAACAAAAACATTTTAACTGCAGTGTTTATTTAAAATTTGGTCATGATTTGACCTTCAATACTGAACATTTTTACATACAATGATTTAAAAGTACATCATAGCGAATTTATAATATATTATATTATTTATAATAAAAATCATATTATCATTCAAATACATTGTCAGATATTCATTTTTATTCTCTTCTTGTTCCCTGGTTCCATATCTCACACTGCCATTTATAATTTTCCTGTTGCTGCTCTCTGCTGCAGATCTGAAGCCGAGCGCTCTGAACTCCACGTCGGACTCAGACCTGATGAGACTCAGGACCATCGGCCGCATCCCTCAGGTTACTCTCACCTTCAGCTCGGACCGGATGAGACCTCCTTCACCCACCGAGATTGAAATCATCGCACCCAGCAAGATTAAAGACCGAACTCAGAACGTCACAGAGAAGGTCACTCAGGTCACACAGGTAACACAAGTCCTTTTCCATCTCAGGAAAAAAAAAAGAGAGAGATGATAAATCCCATCTTTCTTTCTCTCTGCGCACTTTGTTCTTGTTCAAGCTTTCTGTGGTTGTAGGTACTGGGCTCCTTTAAACAACTTGTCTGTGAGCTTGCTTGTGAGCTGAATGACTGAAATGACTTTTTCATCAAAAAAAATGATTTTCAATGTTCTTGTTATCATTTTGCTTAATGAAAAGTTAGTAATGGGTGTGCCTGCACCTATAGAACGACCTAACATGACTTGTTTTTCTTTATTTTTCTGAGATAATTTCAAGTCATAATTAAGATTTTGTGGCAACAAGTTGCACAATAGTTCTGTCTGCTAGTTGTTTTTGTCACAGTACTCATTGGAAAAAGAATTAATATAAATCATATCATGTTACTGTCGTCCTGTTTGATAAGTTCCGGTTGTTGGCCAATATTGTAGTTGATCTCCCCGCACTGTCACATTTAGTCAATGTCTCCGCTCATAATATAGTTCAGACAAAGATGTCTGTTTATTGCTTCTGGCTCACTGAAGATACTAAAAGACATCTGCAGTCACAGGGTGAAAGTGTGAAAGAATAATCTCACCTGAGGTGTGACATCTATGGTACTAGCAGCAGAACAAACTCATCAGCCACCTGTTATCGAGCCACAGTGTCTTTGTGCTCACTTTGGTACACTGCTTCCTCACACACAGCAGTAGAATAATCATCACAATGGAAAACTACTCCCTTACATGTGAAGTATTACCAGTGAAATGATTAAAAATAATTGGAGATAATGAAATAATGAAGAGTAGTTCCTGCTTTCAGAACAATTAAAGCATTGCATACTCCTCTGTACTGTTCTAAAACCCCTTATTGATAACCAGTTATGTCTGAAAGACATTTTGACATAGAGGTGAAGGACACTCGTTTGTCTATATGCCTAAAAATATAATGTAATATTATTATTAATGTATATACTTTAATATAAATATTAAAAAAAGATTTTTTGTGTGTTTTTTTTAAGTTTTATGATCTTATCCTAAGCTGAATATTAAATAATCTACAGATTCTGCAAAGCAACTTTAAGTTAATTGAAACTGCTGTGTTGTGTTGGAATATTAAATGCCGAATACTAACAATATTTAGCTCAGAAATGTAGTGTCTCAGAAACTAGTAAAAATTGTTAACAAAGGTAGTAGCACCTTAAATTTGTAAGTAATGTAAAAGTGTGGTACGTGAATGCATTTATTTACATCACACACTCACAACCAAAATGTCATTTAATTGCCTGTTTGGTTAAGGATAGAGCTGGCAGTCGGATACTGTGGGGCTCCCTCAGTGCATCACTTTAACCCAGTTTATCTGAGGGGCTTCCACAAAGGTCAGTTGACTCTCTTTCCAACCTGTCTGAGCCAAAGTGGTAGTGTTTTTGGCCAGGTTTTTTCTGTTTGCTTGGCTATTGGTTTTGTTACTTGTAAAAAAACAGATTTCAGTAATCTGGATACAATAGTACCATAATGAGGACAGTTGTAACGCTCATTTTGGTTCTTAACTTATAGGGCATTGTACAAGAAGCAGGTTGTCTAAATAATTTGGAGGACTGTGCTCATTGAAATGGACTGAATTAAATAATTGGTCCAGGTTTTTATTCAGCAAGGTATTCAATTGATTCTTCAAAGAATCCCTTGAACTCTGTGGTGTAGAGCAATCAAGTTATTTATTGAATGACGAATTGATAGACCATGCAATCTTCCCTAGATTGTGTAGCTAATATGTGTGTCTTTCTATGTTTTTGAGATTTGTTACAGTTTTCCTATAATTGTTTGGTTGATTTGACATAAGCTGTCACAACATTTGAACACAATGTGCAAATGCTGCCAAATTCAGATGACATTCCCAGCTTTCCTGCTAAATTTGCAGGAACTTGGAACACTTAACAAATAGATACAGAATTCAGTCCGCCTGCAGGCATTTACATTCATCATTCATCATTGTAGACTCTCTAGTAAGTACAGAGAGGATTTAGGTATTCTCCAGAAGTAACGGCCAATATCAGACATTCACTACTGCATGTATATTTTAGAGGAAGTCCGATACATTTTCTATTATTCGATTATAGATCGTAAATGTGCAGAATTGTGGTAGCGGTTTTATAAGTGCTTTTATTGCTGTGCTTAACAGCCTGCATCAGCATCTACAGCCAGCATCTCTTGTCTTTCGTCTAGTTTCACATTCTGCTTTTAAGTGTTTTTATCCTTTTAATCGGGCAGTATCATTAACCGATCTTGCAGTCCTTTACGCTCTTTTAACAAACCATCTACATTCCTGCACAACCTCAGTCTTCTCATTTGATTGCGTGCAACATACCACAGAACACCCCATTTGCCTGCAGGACACTGACTTTGAGTCTGTGACCTCAATTGGACAGCTGCCATTACTAAAAGAATAGCCTGGGTCAATCTCCTTACCTACCGTGATGATCCTGTCTCTCCGGTTGTCCGACTGAAGACGCCTCCTGAAGAATGGCTACGACATCAGATATTACATAATACAAAACATAATAACTGAGATGAAATCGATTGAACTCCTAATCATGGATCTTATCCAGTGACTAACAGAGCTCGCTTCCCGTTTAGCCTGGCTAGAAAAGCCAGGCTGTCAGTCTCCGATGGTCTTGGCAACCACACCACAAGGGGGTGGCACTAACCCCACTCCCATCTGTTCCTCCTGCAACTGTGGTGAAAGGCAAGAGAAAGTTTTCCCTTACGCTCTACGACCCCGACAGAGAAGATGATTCCTCCTCAGTTCAGCCACTTTGCTCCTCTGGCTGAGGTCACAGATGACGCAGTTTCCCCAGTTTCTCATGCTCTTGAAACCGATAGGATTATAACATCAATCAACAAGTGCTACCCGCCCAGCACTCCGAGCTCCTGGGATAGCAAATCAGCCTCAGTATCCGAATGTAGCATTAATCCCAGAGATAATTCCATTTGGGCACTCAGTAACACTGCTGCTACATCCAACGCCTCCCTTTCTGCACCGCTGTCAGACCCCAAAGCCACCACCTAAAGCAATGCAAATTCTCTTGTATTACTAGCACAGTGATTGCTAATCATCAGCTTGCACCTAAACTCTCAGTGTGCATTGGCACCAGAAAATAAACTCAGATTTGTGGATCTACTTGCTGCCTTTCTGGTGGCAAACTAGCAGATTTTATTGAACTCTTACCAAAGCTGATTGAACTTCACCCTTTGATCCACACAGTCATAGAGAATGCAGTGCGACATGGGATCATTGGTGTTAACTATTGACAGCCTGGATTGACGCTGTCTTCTACCTGGTCCTATTCCCACTGTGTCAACCAGATCTGAACGTTTCAGGTGTCTTTTTAGCCTCCATAAGTGGTTGCAAAACATCTGTACACCAACAGGTTATGTATTTATCAGCCATTCTTTTTGGACTGATTTATGTAAAACTGATGGCCTACACAAAGTGGAAAGGGTCCAAGAAACTGAACTCAAATTTGATCAACTATATAGCTTTTAAATCCTTCTGACTCACATCTGAGCAAAACTCTAACAACCTCATCTTGATTCAAAACACACCCACTCTTGATAGAGAGGGTCCTGCTGGCTCATGGCCTGTTTTTATTCATTCAAATGATAAAACTTCTAATGATAGCTGCCAGGTCCCATAAAATCCCCATAGTATTGATAACCATTTACTCCACAGCTATCATGTCACACTCATAATCAGTGATGACCGGGATGTTTAAAAAGCAAAAGCAAATCTACATCAAGCCCTCCTTTTTTTCATCCCCTGCCGCTTTGCAAAATGTTAAGCTTTTAAAGACTTACTTTATTAACATTAAATCACTAAAACCTGGCTGATTTTGAACCAAATGATTTTGTAAGCCTAAATGAGGCATCACCTCTAAATTACACTACACAAGTGTCATGTGAATCAAAAAGCGGTGGGGGCATAGCTGCTATATATGACTCCAGATTGTTAATGATAAACCTAATCAACACCTCTGTCATCTGAGGTACTTCTTATGCAAAGTTGCAATCATAACAATTTTATATCACACAAGGGCCCTATTTACAGTTTTTATCAGAGTATTCTATCTTTGTATCTCACAAATAGCCAGTGTTTTAATTATGAGGATTAAAATTTATGTTGATGACAAATCGGAGCCATCCAGTGAAGCTTTCCTAAATCTCATCGACTTTAATGGTTTTACACAGCAAATTTATACTCACCTCAATGGCCACACACTTCACCCAGTGGTCTTTCTTTCTCAGATCTAGCTATCTAAACACATCTACCTCCCCTCCAGATCACCAGAGGAGACACATTCGTTACTAAAGTACATTCTCATGTAAAAAAGTACTGATTCAACTTCTTTGCTCAAGTAAAAGTGAAAAGGCACAGGCTCTTAACTGCACTGAAAGTGTAGAAGTAAAAAGTACTCTCTTGGTTTCTCTGAAGGACATTTCTGTCGGCTGCTTCTGTGCAAATCTGACACTTCAAATTGGGTCGAGCCTCCTTCTCCTGTCTGTTTCATCCTGTTACGCCTGTCATACGTGATATTTACTGGTCTTGATGTTGGGAATATGTGCAATGATGCAAAATCTATATAAATATATATATTGATAATTCCCCCAAAATGCATTTAACCACAAATAGAGAACCAAGTAAGAAACTCTTTGGCTTGTGTGGTCTAGTAGCCTGCTTGCATATGAACGTGCTCTTTGTGCTGCTAGAACTACTGATTTCTCTGATCTGATACAAAATTGAAAAAATAACCCAACTGTCACTAACTCAATTGTAAACTGCCCCCTATACATAGCATCTCCCTTACTGCAACTGATTTTATAGCACTCTTCACTACTAAAGTTGAAGAAATGAGAAAAACAGTATTACACCTTCTTTCTGCAAGCTCATCCACTTTGAGATAATCTCCCTTGAAACACTACTTGATTCTATTCCTGATTAAGCACCTTTTTTCCAATTCTCTGCCCATTATTAATAAAGATAATAAACTACTCTCCTACTAGTGGAATTGTACCTTCAAGTTTTAAAACAGGGATTATCAGGCCACTCTTAAAAAAACATAAACAGGACCCCAATTTGATCAGCAGCTAATACCGACCAATCACAAATCTGCCAGTCTTTTTCAAAACGCCTTAAAAAAGCAGTGGCTCAGAAACTCACTTTGATTTACACAACAACTGTTTATCAGATCAAGGTCAGTTATGGTGTGCCACAAGGATCTGTGCTTGGCCCAATAATTTCTCTACTTATTGCCCCTTGATACATTAACCGATTGTTACAAACTAGGTTTCCATATGATGCTCAGGTTTACATCTATGTTGACCCTGATGCCTGTCATCAGCTGGTGAAGCTGGAAGAATTAGAAATCAAACAATGGATGACATTTAAATTCTTACTTTTAAATGCTGAGAAAACTGAAATACTAGTTCTTGATCTAAAGCGGATTATACACAAATTCAGTGATTTCACTCTGAACATAGCTTGTTTAAAATTGCATTGAATTAATAGAGGATGTACGTAACGGGAAAAATTTCTTAAAGCCCAAACAATACGCTTATAAATCACCACAACACATAACAGGCATTAGTCTTCTGATGGTGTTTGCATGCTTTTTGTACAGTACTATTTCCCTGTCTGATTGCTTTGTGATTGCCATGGGGGTGGTGAAATCTCACTTCTTCACACCAGGAGGGAGAGTGGTATTGACAACCGGCTGTGACTCGGTACACAATGCGGAAGCAACGTGGCTTCTGTGGCCCTGGAAAAACTGCCTGGGCGAACAGAAGGCCTCCTCAAATGCCTGGCAGAACACTCAAGTCGTTATCTTGACTCTGCTGACGTCATGTATAAGTTTAGATAAAAAGTGAGCATGCTACTGGAGTGTTTGTCTGCTGCTCAGTAGGGTTCGTCCTACTCTTTGTTTTTGTTAGAAGGCAGAAAGCAGCTATTACAGCTATCTGTCTGTGGTATGTCTCCTGTTGACAGACCACACACACACAATCTTCCTCAGGTCTTCTTTATCTTAACAACTTTAAAGTCTTTAAATCTTGTTTTCTGTAAAGACAAGGGGCTGAGATTTATTCATTTTCCAGTGCAAATCAACTTGTTTCAGTAGCCGTTTAATAACATATTGTATAAATGAACTGTCTAAAGGCTGTTCACCTCCCTTATTCTGTGATATTATTTCTTGGTACAATTTATCATTGGCTATTTTTGCATATATTTTATCTTGTTTAATGTTTCGAGTATTGTCTTTTGTACGTGTTAAGTGTGTGTTGGATAAAAACACTGTGTTAAACACTATATAGTAATATGATATTAACACATTTTCTCTGATCTCCTCTGAACATTCATTAAATCTCCCGTGTGTAACATTTAGGAGAATCTATTGGTATAAATGAAATATAATATTCAAAGGTATGTTTTCATTAGTGTATAATCACCTAAAAAATAAGAATAGTTTTTGTTGCCTCAGAATGAACCATGTTGAACCTCGATGTTTACAGTAGGTCAGAACAGACAAACCAAACACTGAATCAAGATAGGGCCGTGTAATCTCCAACTACACCACTACATGCCACTAAATCCTACATACCTTTAAGACATATATAAATTACTCTGCTTCCTTCACCCTCATAAAAATATCTAGAATCTGTGGATTAATGGATGTTGGGTAGGAGTTGATAGACGCAAAAGGTGTGATGGTATTCTACTCGTTCATGTGTTTTGTCTGTCAAATCAGAGTCACCAGTCCATTCTGATATTATAAATAATCACCATCCACAATACTGGTGTATAATCAATAAAAGATTTGAGAAGAAGAAACAATACCGAATCTATGAATTAGATATTTATATTTTCTTTTCAAAAGTAAAACAATATTTCTGCTACTCCACTGTCTATTTTCAGTATATGCACTTGATGCTTCAAGTTTCCATATCACACTTAGCTAGCTGCCATGTCACAAAATCTTACTTGTGCATCTTTAACATGGAAGAACGAAACTTTGCCCCCTCTGCACAGTAAAGCTCAAACATCCAAGCAAATTAGCAATAATAAAACACATTTGTGTGTGGAAGGGGGGTTGGGACTGGGACAAAGTGGTTATCTCTGCTTGTCTATTTGTACATATCTAACTTCTTCTCATTCCAAACAAACCAAGAATATAAACACTTTTCCTTGGAAACACAAACACATATTTGAAACTTTCATTAACTGACAATAGACTAAATCAAGTGTTTGTTTACTAAGAAGGTAGCACCGGATTATTGTGTTAGTTATAAGAGTGTTTTAT
>NW_023339696.1:18188175-18219318 GCF_004916995.1 Morone saxatilis | reverse complement strand
TATGTAAAGTCAGTATAGATGGTAGCTATAGGCAGCATTGAGAAGAGGGGCTCACTGTTGTGTGTTAGTGAGGATGTATATGGAGATTGTGTGGGTGTGTGTGGGAATCACAGAGTGTGAAGTTGTCTGTTAGAGTGGAAAGGGGTTCTGGTGAGATGTAGTTATGAAAGCGAGTAAAAAGGGCGACAGCTGTGAGGCTATTGAGCGGCACTCGCTGGCCTGACGCTGTCAGTGACCTTGGCCTCTGGAGCTAATGGAAGTGGAGGGCAGCGGGCTTGCACTCTGTGCATCTGTCAAACCTCCAGCTGCCCTCTAAATCACACTTCAGTCCCCTCTAGCCGTCTTCATGCTGGTTCCAGCTGGAGTTTTTGTCCTGTTAAAACAGCTGGAATTGACTAACTGTGGTATCATAGTCGTGGGGTCACAGACAAATGCCAAGCCCTGCAGGTCAGGTTTTAGGTCACAATAATCGTTGCTGCTGCCACGTGGGAACAAACTGTAAGCCGTGGTCAATAATCACACCAAATGCAAGTTTTCTAAAGAGTTATCATGTTGTTCACTTGTAACTGAATCTATGAGCATATGTTGCTTTTACTTTTGGTTATGTTCTGTTATACAATAAAAGTTTTCATTATCCTGCCTTTATAATTGGATTTCGATTGGCACCTTACAGAAAGGGAAATGAAGGTTGTCATTGATCTTTGTTCGTATTGATTTGTCTGCATAACATGAAGCACACAGTGTAATTGATTTGACTGTAGCTTGTAAAAGACTGGTAACTGTAGAAAAGCCCCAGCACACTGTAACGTAGTGTGTGTGTCTGTATTGTGCGTTTCGGGAAAGCTGAAATGTGTTTATCTGGTGCCCCCTGGCTTTGAATCAGCTTACAACAGGAGGCTGTAGAGGAATCTGGATGCAGTTTGACTTTACTAGAATTGTATGTGTTTTTGAAAGGTGCACAGTTGAAGTGTATTAATTCACTATAAATTCATACATAAATACATAAAAGTATTCTGATCTAAACACATTAACTGATCAAACTCATTATTCAAGAGCAACCACTGGATATTACAAGTTCAGGAGGAGGTTGCGTTACGCTCCTGTCTTCAATAGACTAGCCTGCATCTGCCTGTGAGCTTTTTTCTGCTTTCTTTATATATAACCAGTCAATTAATGTATGGCACTTCACAAAAATGTAAAAAAAAACAAAAAAACAAAACATGCATGGCAAATATACAATACATAATATTATTATAATATCATTAATAATTATTATAACAATACAGTCATTGTTTATACATATATTGCAACAATACCTGCAATTACTTTGAGTAATTTATAGTAACTCAGAAACAGTACAACATGAATTTTGATACACCCATCTATGTCAACATTAAGACAATAATTTGCTGATTTAAAGAAGATTATGCTAAAATACATCAAGTTATTGCTTGTTAAACAACAACAGTGGAGGAGGCGAATGCCGTCATTCATAGAGCCACTGGATAATTTTTTTTTATGTCTGAAAGAGGATCCCACGACGAGGGCTGGGCTATAGACAGGGAGGATGAGGGAGGGAGCAGGAGGGAGGGAGATACAAACGGATGGTTACCGTCTCCCTCTCTCTCTCGCTTATTGTCTCTTGGTCTTCTCCCGCTGTTTACCCTGTGGTGGTGCGCTTCAGCATGAGCTTCAAGCATAAACTGCAGCCTGTGAGTACCTCAGCCTTACTGGGTCTCTCAAGCTCCCGCCTTCTTTTTTTTTGCTGTTCCACTTCCCTGTTTGTTTGCTACCGTTGTACCTTTTCAAACTCTTCCTCCCTCTCTCTGTCTTCATCCTGTGCCTTGCCATTACTGCTTACCTACTGTAGCTCCACAGGTGAGCAACGTAAGCTTTCACATCCAGCTTAAGCTGATGCCATGTCACCTTGGCAAGGTCTTGTCAGTCTATTTTCACTTTATTTTTGCTTTCATAACATTTTGCTTGAGTTGCTCCTGTTTTACTGAAGGATTTCACGTACAAACATAGGTGTTGTGTTCATGTTTAGAGTTAAATAAGACAGGAGACAGAGAATGCAGTGGCTTGAATGTGTTACATGTGAGAGTTTTTGCACTTTGCATTGTGAATTTATTAAAAAATAAGGATAAATGTTGGGTCCTTTTGTTTTCATAGCAGATAAACTAAAATCCATAATCATATCTGTAGTTTTATGATTGTGAACATTTAGTATTCAAGCTGTACTTTTTACTTTTAATGCCCTAGAAGGAGCAGTTCCATATATTTCACACTCAGTTTCATGATTTATATCCTGTTCAGTATTTACTTGATGCCTCAAATATAATTTCAATCTAATATAAAAATGTATAAACAGTGAACTTTTAGTATATTACTATGACTCTTTATTTAAGGAGGCAGTCACATAACGTTATATGTTAATTATAAAGTCAGAGAAGTGACAGAGGGCTGTTGCGTGCGAACTGGTGGTGGTTGCAGTTTTTTTCTGGCCATCATTATGAAACAGAGTGGACAACATCAATAACTTAACATTTCTTGGATGAGTGAACATTTGCTCATGTGTTTACATTATCATTACCGTGTTGTCTTTTCACATCTGTTCAGCCACTGTGGTCACTGGTCAGTTGCCTGCAATGCTCTTTTCCCACCTTAACCTTGTTTCCAAATACAGTATTAAATAAAACATCCCTCTGTCAGTAAAGGCAATTGCATGCAACAATAAAAACCAAACAAGCCTTGGTTATTCCTTGTGAATATCTAACTTTATCCCCCCCTGCTTTTTTATTTACCAAATATGGCCAAGTACACACTTAGTAACTTTTTGATGAAATACTTTGTCCTTGAGAAGCAGTTTAATTTGGCAATTTCTGGCCACTGTTTTCGTCTAGGCTGGGAAAAGTCTAGGCTGGGAAAGTTTTCTTCGAAGAACTTTCCTCCTGGTTCCTGTGTGAGTGTTTGGTTGTAGAGACATGGCAGCCAATCATCATAGTCCAGCTTCTTTTGTCGTAGTGACTCGGACCATTATCATGCAAACTAAAAATGCAAATGAGGGGCTAACCACTGGAGGGTTCGAGAGAACATGGAAAAACAACAATGTGCAGCATTTTTTGCATGGGCTAGTTTGTGTAGGTATGAATATTAGCAATGGGAAATAACAAATATTGAATTATAGAGATGGTTTGTTTGAGGAGAGCTTTCTCACATATAGTCATTTCAAATATTATGAGATCATCAATCAACCACCTGAGAAATATATCAAAAGTAAAAAGATCACAAACCGTTTCTGAGAAACTTGTTCATGCATTCATTTAGAACAGATTAAATGACTGCAATGCTCTTTTCTCTGGATAACCAAAACATTTAACAGGAAGACAAAAGAACATCATCACCAATACTCCAATAGTTAAATTACTTTGGCTTCCTAATTAACAGATAATTCCCTGTAAAATCCTCCTATTGGTTTTTAAGGCTGTAGTTCAGTTCCCCAGTATTTATCTGACCTACTCACTGACTATATCCCCATCAGACCTCTCAGGTATACAAACCTTGGCTTTCTGTACCCAGAATAAAATCAGGAGCTGGTAAAGGTTACTTGAGTTACTGTGGACCTGCCCTCAAGAAGCCTGATGAGCTGTGATATATAAAAAACTGTATCTACATTTAAAGCTAAGCTCAAAACCTTTTGTGTGTGTTTCTGTCAACCTTGTGTGTATGTATGTATGTGTTTTGTTAAACCACTCTGTTGCATATACTTGATGTTTTTATGTCTTTTTAAAATGTATCACATTGTGTTTTTTGTAATGAAATGAGCTCTATAAATAAAGCTGAGAGTCCTGACCTTGCAGTTACCCAGAATTAACTAAAATCACTGCTCTGCATGTCGCCCAATCGATGCCGGCACTTTATTTTGGTCCACAATTGAGCAGAACACTGGTAGGAGGGGGTCACGTGGTCTCGATAAAATGGGGATCACGAGGTGCAACAGAGGCAGGTGAGGCTGCAGTGGGCTCTTTAAAACAGCAGTTAGTGATCTGACTTAGTAAAGTGCCTGTGGAGAGGGGTTAGAGATACACAGAGCCACTGTTGGAGCCACGTTTGTGGTTTTTGTATAAGTGTTGTTTTTCTGCAAGAGCGATGCAGGAGAGGAGATGGCCACTACACAGCAGGCAGGTAGGGCTGCAGAGGTTTTGGAGGAACCTCCTCCTCTGCTGCTGCAACCAACACCAGGATGAGAACCTGGACACAGAGGCTCTAATTGTCGTGCCGGTTAGTGGGATCTTAATACTCATTGCTTTACTGAATTTACTCACTCACTGTTACTGTTTTCTGCTGGTCTGCCCGTTGATGCAATTAGACAACTCCCTCAGGGAGTGATGTCAGCATTGGATGGAGATTTTGTATATTGGTCTTTTTTGCCTCGTTAACGGCTGGAGTTGTTTCTGTTTCTTTTTGCTGCGTTAATAATTTGACTGAGTATGGATAGGTCGCTCTTAAACGGCAGTGAATTTGTCTCCTGCTAAACGTGGTGAGAGTCTTTTTGAGGAAGTTGTTACTTACCTTCAGGCTCAGAACATCATACATTGATTGGCTTTGACATAGTGTCTACAAACAAGCATTAATACATAGTATGTGCAGCAGCCACTAATTACAGCTGTATGTCAGTGTCTCAGTAATGAAGCATTACTTTTTGGGATTTTAGTCTGTTATATGTTTTTATGTTTGTTATATGTTTTAATATTTAATTTGTTTCTTGTTGAAAAGCAATTTATATCCTTTTGGATTGTTTTAGTATCCAGCTATTGCTTATTACGGTGTTTGCTTAAGTGTGCACTTTCCATCACCTCTCAATCTCAACAGATAAATCAACTAACGGAAAGAAAAAATCTTTCCTGTTTGAAATTTATGCTTCATGTAGTAAAATGTTTTCAGCTCAGTCACTATAAAAAATACATCAACACATAGTTTTGGATCCTACTATCCAACCACCATTATTGATAAAAATCCTCACCATCCTGTCCCTGTCTCCTCAGGTGTTGTCCCTCGGTGCTGACGTGCTGCCAGAGTACAAGCTCCAGGCCCCACGCATCCACAAATGGACAATCCTTCACTATAGCCCCTTCAAAGCGGTATGGGACTGGGTCATCTTGCTGCTGGTCATCTACACCGCCATCTTCACGCCATACTCGGCCGCCTTCCTCCTCAACGAGGTGGAGGAAGAGCGGAGGAGAACCTGCGGCTACACCTGCAACCCTCTCAACGTGGTGGACCTGGTGGTGGATGTCATGTTCATCGTGGACATCCTCATCAACTTCAGGACCACCTATGTCAACCACAATGACGAGGTGGTCAGCCACCCGGGACGCATTGCACAGCACTACTTCAAGGGCTGGTTCCTCATCGACATTGTGGCTGCCATCCCCTTCGATCTGCTCATATTCCGCTCGGGGTCTGAGGAGGTGAGAAACAAGAGGAGACAGCGGATGTCAGTGGCTTCGCAACATCAACACATATATTTTTACTTCTCTCAGTGTTGTCTGACAAAGTTAAATATAGCTTTTTCATAACAGACAAAAGGTCAAACAGCATAACAGGTCGGCCTATAACGAATTACATTAATGATGGCTCTGTTCCTAGAACTCATTTAGTTGTTCAATCCCATCAAAAGACTTATGGTTCTTATCTTCGTCGAAATGACAAAGTGTTCACATCCTGCGAGACGCATACCATAAAAGCACAGCGTCTTCAGTTTGAATCTGGTTTGGGAGATGGTTTCATGTCATACCCCTCTCTCTCTCCCTGTGTTTTCTGTCTCTATCTCAACTGTTCCTGTGTTTACTATTGTACAGTAAAATTACAGCACAATAGTAGATAATATGTACAGAAAATCAAATTAATTGATTAAACTTTTCAGAAAGACCAATTAAGGAAACTTCCAGAGGCCGGCTAAGTGTGTAGGACTCTCATTAGTCACCTTCAAGCTAAATTAACAATACAAGGTTGCATACTACTTTACAGAGACATTAACCCGTCAAATAGAATTGGTTGTTCAATTAATTGGAAACAAGACATGCAGTTGCAGAACCAATTGTCAATTTTGAGACAGTGAATCCATTTGTTGCCTAAATGTCATTGCAGTTCATTGATTGCACCGACTTTCAGATCCAGGTTTTCCCAGCCTGAGCATTATGATATTAGTGGTGGGGTGGAGAGAATTGAGTGTCAGGCTATCATACCGTTTCTGTTTAAGTTGGGTTTTTGCTTTATTTTGACCAATAATTTGATTTGCCCTTTTATATGTCAATTCTTTGCATGCTAGAAACGTCAATTTATGTCTCAATAAACTGGTTCAAACTCATTTTACTGTGACCAAAAGCTTGCTTATATCACTAACACAAAGTTTACTCTCTCTCTCCACCAGCCTCAGACAACCACTCTGATTGGATTACTGAAAACAGCCAGACTGCTGAGGTTGGTACGAGTGGCCAGGAAGTTGGACCGTTACTCAGAATATGGAGCTGCCGTCCTTTTCCTCCTCATGTGCACCTTCGCCCTCATCGCTCATTGGCTGGCCTGTATCTGGTATGCTATTGGTAACGTGGAGCGCACAGGCTCTGCTCGCATTGGAGGCATGAAGATCGGCTGGCTGGACAACCTGGCTGACCAGATTGGTAAACAGTACAATGACAGTGACGCAGCCTCTGGCCCCTCAATCAAGGACAAGTATGTTACAGCCCTGTACTTCACCTTCAGCAGCCTGACCAGTGTTGGTTTTGGGAACGTCTCACCTAACACCAACCCAGAGAAGATCTTCTCCATCTGTGTCATGCTCATTGGCTGTGAGTAGGCTTTTAGGGCAATCACCCTATAAAACAAATAATTAAAACAGTTATAGTTTAATGATGAAGTTTTCTGCATTTGCAAGAGAGAAACAGAATCAGTGTCAAAACCTCTTTTTGAAAAGGTTGTTGAATCCTTTTTTGTAACCTGAACATTTTTTGCCAATATTTGACATGTCTTTATATGGTTCATATTTTCATGCTATAAAATACAAACATTTTGTATTTCACATAGACGTATATGTTTGTTATGGTGGTAAAGAATGTAGACCAGAACTTACATAATAATGGGACGCTAACATTTTCCACTGAATTACTGAATAATGAAATTCTTCAGGGGGTTACCTCTCTGCATGTATTTGATCACACATTAAACTCTGGTGTAGTAGATTATATCTTAAAATAGAAATGTTATCAGACAATTAAATAAATAGCATAACAGGCCACTCCCTATTATTTTAATGTTTCTATTATTTCAAAATTCATATTGTTCTTAAATACTGGTAAACTGACTTATCAGTCTAATGAAAGTGTGACAGACAATCTTGATACTTCTAATGACCAAAACAATTAACAAAATTTCATCGATTTCATAATTTTCAAAGGACAGCTTGCTGCACAATCAGCAGGTTGCTAAAGCACTTTGATTTGAGATACAGAAATGTCTTTTAATTTCCTCAATATCTTCTAATTGGATGCTGTTGATTGTTTTGTAAGAGTAAATTTATTACTTGCAAAATGTAACATTTATGCAATTTTGGTATCATCAATTCCTGCAACATACAGTATTTCTGTCGTCTATCCCTTGCAGCTCTGATGTACGCCAGTATCTTTGGTAACGTGTCGGCCATCATTCAGAGACTGTACTCAGGCACTGCCCGTTACCACACCCAGATGCTACGAGTCAAAGAGTTCATCCGTTTCCACCAGATCCCAGGAGGCCTTCGACAGAGGCTGGAGGAGTACTTCCAACATGCCTGGTCCTACACCAACGGCATCGACATGAACGCTGTAAGTCATGTAGACATTAATGCACACGCTAGTTGTTGGAAAATGGATGTTTAGCCGGTACATAAAAAAGAAGGAGGTGTTGCTCAAAGTGGTTGTGAGGGTGGGGGTATAGCTCAGTGGTAGAGCATTTGACTGCAGATCAAGAGGTCCCCAGTTCAACTCTGGGTGCCCCCTCTCCAACCAAACAACTGATGTAAGCTTTTTGTCTACATAATCCCCAACCACAACTGCTATACCACCCACTCAGCTGGATTCAGTGTTGAGATGAACCAACAATCCATGGTTTAATTTCTGCATAAAATTCTTTATTTATGCCTGAATCAAACCTCCAGGCATTTAAAGTACAAACATCTACTTATTTGTCCATTAATCATCAACATATATACTATACAACTATATATGCATTTAGTATGCTGTCCCCAAAATATCTCATTGAAAGAATTTGCCTTAATAATTAGAATTTGAGGCACTGAAGTGAATGTTAAGAATAATAATACATTTCATATATTTCTTTATTTTTTTTTTTTTTTTTTAAATGCTTTACAAAATGTATAGCTTAACAAATTCTGGATGTATTTTTATACATCTCATTGCTGTAATCATCTGCAGCATTACAGTACCTGATATTATGTGTTTGACCTACATGGGTTGTTTGCCTTATTCTTTGCAGCGGCACTGACCCAGTTTTCCCACACTGAACTTTCATTTAATCTTTACTCAGATGAACACAAACCCACGTTGTCTATGTTGCTTTGCAAGTGAATTTACAAAATAAAAAATCTTTTTTTTCTTTGCCTACCAACAAAACCTTTATCAGAGTCAGCTTTTTCTTTTTACTTCAGAAAAACGGGTTTTTGGATTCAGATCATATAAATCATCGCTGGAATGACATTCAGCAGGGGGTATAGCTCAGTGGTAGAGCATTTGACTGCAGATCAAGAGGTCCCCAGTTCAACTCTGGGTGCCCCCTTTGCTTTTAAACACACACTAGTGTTTCCACTGAAGCTTCATCAGTGAGAGACTACTTTTTTCATGATGATGTGCGTCATATCTCTGCTTGAGTTTGGGCTGCCAGCAGCACCAGAGCACGATGCAGCTAGAGAGCCGCATTAGCGCCTGCCAATTCAATGTGAGAATAGATAATCACTTGGAGGCACTGTCCTTTGTGGCCCGCCTGAATCAATCTGACACATTGCTTTCCTTCTCTCACCCATCAGTTTCTTTGTTATGTACTTTTCAGACTAATTTTGCTTTGTCCGTGGCTTTAAAGATACAGGTCAAATGAGTGCGGGGAAAAATTAACATTTGCAGTAGATTCACCCAGTGCCCTCTGTTGCCCTGCAGGTTTTAAAGGGTTTCCCTGAGTGTCTGCAGGCTGACATCTGCCTCCATTTGAACCGCAGCCTGCTGCAGAACTGCAAAGCTTTTCGAGGTGCCAACAAAGGCTGCCTGCGGGCCCTGGCCATGCGTTTCAAGACCACCCATGCACCGCCGGGGGACACTCTGGTCCACAGTGGGGACATTCTCACCGCCCTCTACTTCATTTCCAGAGGCTCTATAGAAATCCTCAGGGACGATGTGGTGGTGGCCATACTAGGTGAGCTTCAAGCTACAGTGGAACTTCTGTTTACTTTGTCTTACTTTTCCAGTAGCGTTGCAAATCAGACATTATTTTCATTATCAGTCACTCATTTGATTAATTAACAATAGTGACAAATGCCCATTACAACAGAAAAGTACAGTATTTGTTTTTTCTTCCACCCTCTTTCCCACCAAGCCGCAGCCACAACTCACGCTACCCTTTACACCATATAATACACATACGCACACACATACTCTCTGTGTGTTGTGTTGCCAGAGGTGTTTGGGCATAGCTCCACTTCCATTTCACTGTGGCATTGATCATCAATAGGCCCAGCAGTCAAATCCAGTCTGCATAGGTCATTTCTTTTTCAGCTGTGTTTGAGGGGACCAATTTGTGTTGAGTAGCAGTGCTGCTGAGGATCAGTGTCACTCCTGTTTGGGATCAGATTTGTCCATCAAAATATTTTCACTATTACTAGCAGTGGCTTGCTCACTTGGTCAAACATCTATTGATTAACTGTTACTCTTTTCCATGTGTGTCTTTCCTTTTGCTGTGGTGTCCATAGGAAAGAATGACATCTTTGGTGAACCCATCAGTCTGTATGGGAGGCCAGGTAAGTCTAGTGCTGACGTCAGGGCTTTGACTTACTGCGACCTTCACAAGATCCTGAGAGACGACCTGCTGGAAGTGCTCGACATGTATCCTGACTTTGCCGACATGTTCTGGAACAACTTGGAGATCACCTTCAACCTGAGAGATGTGAGTGCCACTAGAGGGCAATGTTACACATAGGAACACCTTATAGTGATCTCAGTTCTTTTCCATAATCTGTGCTTTTTTTTACTCAAGGCCTAAGAAAACCAGTTTCCTTATTCTTTCATTTCGTGGTAAAACTTTGTGTTGTATAATGATAAATAAAGTACCTTGATCCTTGATTCATTAATTAATGAATGAAGATAAATTAAATAGGTACACTGTGGACTTTTTATTGTAAAGAAAGATCGATTGTGTGTATTCATCAGGCCTCACAAGCATGCCAAAATGTATTTCTTTCCTCGTGAAACATTTGCAAAGCCTTTTTAAAAATGCTTAAAAATCAGCATTTTCAATATCTGCTTTTTCTTTTCCTATTTTATTGGCATATTGGCCACCTATGGCTTTTAACTGCGTCTATGCACGGCAAACTCAGCTCTGTACTACTGCAAATGGTCACAAACTCCACAGGGTAGTTAATAAAATCAAAAAGATATCATCACTTGGTCATACCTGCTTAAACTCTTTGATCTCATGTTTATGTTGTATCCTCATCCTTATGGTGTGGTCCTACCAACTGGAAGTGTATTCACATCACGTTACTCATGCTAGTTTACTCACGGGATCGTTTGTATTTGCTTGCATTACTCGCATGAGATTATTCGCCCTTTAACCTGGCTTAGAAATATTCTATCCTAAATCCTCCAGGCCTATTGTCCTTGGCTTCACTACCCCACAATCACTGTATGTGTATGTTATGTATTATACATAATGATGTAAGACAGTCCAAGAATGTATATGTCCTTGAAGTGTTAGATCTGGTGTATATTTTTGAATTACTGAAGCTGATATGTATCAGGCAGATAGAATAAACCAGACAACCCCGGGCAGGGACTCTGAATGTGGCTACCGCCGGACAAGGCATCGGAGAAGCTCGCTGCGTCGTCGGAACCGACCAGGTGAGTGTGGGACAAGGCCTAACACAAATGTTTATGTTCCATCTAATCTCCATACTGTCTTATCCTGGCTGACCCTTGACCCTGTCTGTACAGACGGCATGGACCGCGAAGACTCTTATCCTGATCAGTCCTGTCCCATGGCAAACCACCACCGGGGTACAATGGCAGGATCCCATTGGGAAGACCTCTGCAGCAGTGCTAGCATCTGTTCACAGTCCAGTGATGAGGAGATGAAGCCCATGGGGCACAGCAAGGGGGAGCTGTACCCCCCTGGGGGTGACACCAGAGACTACCCACCAGCAGTGGTCAACCTCCTGCCTCACAGTGGACCCTCAGCTGGGATGGGGCCACCTGTAGACCTCGGAGGACCACCATACTCAGGTAAAGACTACGTACATCCTGAATATCCCTAATTCAATCAGGGTAATACATCGGAAAGGTATTGGTATTGGAAATTGAAATCAAGGTGACGGTATCAAGTGTGAATCTGTACCCGTCTCATCAATAAATGACAGGGATGCATTGTTTGTACTTTGACAGACTAGATACACAATTGTGGGGAAATGTCGTGTATTTTTTGTCCGATGGCCACCACTAGCATTTTATTCCTTTCTCGTCCTGTCAATGAAAACAAAACATACGTTTCGTCCTAGTTAAAAGATCTATTTTTAGCTCATTAATGTCTCATCTTAGTCATAGAAAAAAGGTTGTTGACGAACATTTTTCATCATAGTTTTCGTTTACAAAATTAATGCTGGTACAGAGAACATGAATTCAAGTCTATAAGTCACAAGTACTGGAAATAACTAGCAATTAGAAAATTAGACTTATTACAAAATATCTGTTACACGGATAATAAACTGTTTCCAACCCTACCCATACCAGTAAAAACACAACTGAAACTAAAGAGAAGAAAAGTGAAAGTAACATCTGCTAGAATAAAAGAGGTAAAAAAAAAAGTAACAGTACAATTACAAATAACTAAAATCATGCCTGCACTTAAACGAGTGAAACTACAATAAAATGAGAGGTTTATTTATCCTAATGAATTAAAATCCAAACTAGAATAATGCTGTTAAGTACACCCTGACCTGTCCTCAGAGACAGTCTGTCTTGCCTACATATTTTTAATGACTTTAGTTAATAACAGTCAATAAGTTGTTTCTGTAATTAAAGAAAGATTTTTCTTCTTCTGCACAGCAGCAGCCCCTATCAGCATGTCAGGTCTTTATAGCTACTGGCCAGACCGCAGAGCGAGCCAGTTCTCAGAGAGCCAGAGACGGTCGTCCTCAGTCAGGGCCAGTTTCCACCCTCCACCCTGTGCTGAGGATCGGCCCAGCGAACTGGAATCCAGACTGGAGCTGTTGCAGTCCCAGTTAAACCGGTGAGTCGGCTTTTAAAAGAACGAAATTAAAGAGGGGGCACCCGGATTTGAACCGGGGACCTCTTGATCTGCAGTCAAATGCTCTACCACTGAGCTATACCCCCTTACAACATTATTCAGCACAGGCGGTGCCTTTCATTATTATCATGCAATGACCATTGTTTACCTTCAGGTTCCTCCCTCCTTCTCCTGCTGTGTTTGCATATCAATTCCCAGCTGGTTGTTTGCATGGTGCTAATGTGAGTTGCATGTGTATAAGAGAAAGGGAGGAAAGAGGAGAAAGGAAAGACCAATAAAGATAAGAAAGGGTCAAGGTTGAATGACACATGCAGGAAAAAAGTTTTTAAAATCAGCCATGTACAGTAATATGCTTTCTTTTAACTGCCCATCTGCTTCTACGTGTGTGAGAGAGTGAGGTAATGTAATGAGAGCAAGACAGAAACCTAGTGGACATTTTGAAAAAAGCAGATGAGAAGACTATAAAAGGATTATAAAGCGTTTCATCCAGCATCAAAACAACATCAACAGAACTTTATGTATGTTTTTTCTGATAATGAAGATAAAAATAACGAGGTCACATTTGCTGATGTCTGTCTTTCTTCTGCCAAGGCTGGAGACCCGTATGACAGCGGACATCAATGTGATCCTGCAGCTCCTACAGAGGCAGATGGCCCCGGTGCCACCAGCCTACAGCGCTGTGTCCCCCAGCCCTCACCCGCCTCACCCCACCACCCTGTACAGCACAGGAGCACCTACAATCCACACTGTCCCTCCAATACAGCCTGTACAGATCGACAGCACTGCCTCACTCTTACAGGTGTTGTGTTCGGTTTACATCCTTAAAGTCTGGAAGTAATTCCAGTGATATCAAGCAATTCAATCAACCCTTGAAGTAAAGCCAATTCTTTAGTTTGTAAATTAAAGGAGCAGTTGGGGGAAATATTCTCATTTGTTTTTATGCAAAGCCAAGCACACTAGTAGCTCTATCTTCATCTTTACAGTAGAGGGGAATCATATTTTCTCATCTAACTCTCAGCAATAAGGCAAATAATGCCAAAAATTACAAACTATTCCTTTAAGTGTGAATCAGTGTAAATCAAATTCAGATCATTAATTAATTAAAATCATCTCTGAATTTCTTTTCAGAGTCCAGACTCTGACTTTAAGCACAAATCCAAGGACTCCCTGTCCAGCGGGATCCATCTCACCGTGGCCTCCGATGACACCATGTCCATGTCGCCGGAGGCCGACCCACCACATCTGCCCTCTGCGGACCTCACCACTTCTCAGTTGTCAGGGGCCCAAGAGCCTCCTGGACTGCTATGTGGCAGCCAGCGCTTCCCCTCCCTCCCTGAGCACCTGGAGACCTCTACAGAGATGCAAGAGATCCAGAGGCATGTCTCTGACCCTGTCTTGCCAGGCAGCTAGAACACCAAAACCACCTAAAAAGCCTGGACCTTCTGGATGGGACAGCCATATGTTCCGCACTCTGTTACTTCCTTTTTCCTCCCTTAAAAAACTCCTCTGTCCTGTTCAGATGCTGCTGTAGAGCGTGGGCTGCCTTGCCTTCCACGTCACTGAGGGTTCAGAGTGCCTCCTGTTTCTAACAAACAGACTCTACGGCGCCCGCACAGGCTGCTGTGGTTTTGTGCTCCAGCGTCCCTTCACACCCGAGGTTCTGTGCAATGAAGAGATTATTCCCGCCCAGCAGGGTGGGAAGATTATGAAACATGAGTTGACAATAAGCACACCAAATATATGTGCCATGCATTCACTGGATCTGAAAGCTACACAAACTGCATCCCAGGTTTCCTTGAAGAGGGGTGACATGTCAAGGACTACTAATATGTTTCACATTTGAAGAATTATCTGCATTCACTTTGTATAAGAATTGCACATTTAGGCCTTTTCCACACGTATATGGATATTTTGCAAAATTAACATTTTCCTCTATGTTTTTTTGCCTCTCATCCACACACACAAGTTTTAGGTCAGATTTTTAAAAATGCTTTCTAAGGTGCAGATTTTGTGTACGGATTGTTGAGCATGCCCATTGTTGCTTGGTGTAACAACAACCGCAACAACAATGGCGGACTATCAGCTTGTATACGTTTGGTTAGCACTGCTAGGCCGTGTGCCAGAAAGGTGTTCAATAACTATAAATAAATAATTAGCAACAATTTGTTTGTCACTACCGCTAAAGAAAAATGAGCTCACTGCGCATGCTCAGAATGTTCTTTTCTGGTATTTGACATATTGTTGACGTAGTCTTCATCACCACCTACTGGCCTCGGCATGCGTGTTTGAGTGTTTGAAACCGTTTATTATTATTTTTTGCGTTCTCGTGTGTACAGAGATAATTTAATGTAGGGGGAAAACATCCGCTTTGAAAAATATCCATATATGTGTAGTAAAGGCCTTAGACTTGAGCATAGAAAAATGTAATCATTTACTTGGAACTGAATTTATTTTCCTAATATTAGAGATGTATTGGTCACGTTAAGAACATTACATCTAGTAAATGTAATAACTATGAGTGTTATAAAATAGAGACTCACTATTGTTGTTTTGGTGTTTGTTGAAAAAAATATCAAAAGGCATACCTATTGCTGTTTGGCACACTGTGAAGGAGGGTGGTGCAGTGGGTGGAGAAGCACTCCTTTAAAAAGTATAATTTTCATCTCATATTTCCTGTTCTGACATTTTGACATAAATCAGCAGTACTTAAGTTGAGCGTGTCATTTGATCAAGAGAAGGTATTGCAAAGTACACAATCAAGCAGAGCAGACAAACATCATAGTTTTCTTGTACATTTACACGTAGCTCTTACAGTTTCGTTTTGATCATGACTGCTTTGCTTGGTTTCCCCCTGTTTCTGTGTCGGTTCAACTCAAACGTGTCAACTATTTTTTGGCACGGTCACATGGTTTCATAATGCACCTGATGTGTTTATCTGAGAGTGCCAGCATTAGAGGTTCTCCCTAAACATTTTGATTCACAGAGAGGATAGACTGTGATACTTAAACAGGTAAAAGGAAAAACTGCTGAAGGTTGTTTTACACCAACTGAGTGACAAGTGAAGTGGATGGTAGCTGTCAATCACACAAGAGAAACAGAGACATCGTCTCAAGGCGTCGTTGTTAAGATGATTTCACAGTTCCAACCACCAGGTGAATGTAATGACTTTTTAAGCATTTATAATTCTGTATAATGTTTCTTGAAGCACAACTTCCTGTTATTTATCTTTTTTTAGATTAAAGACACACTGCAGAGTTACACTGGGAGTCCAAAATGCTTTTATTTTCTAATTACTCCGCAAAGCAACACCAAATGTAATGTCACATGCAGTGCAGACGAAGTGACAGTAGACATAAACTCTCTGAAAGTGTACATTGCAACTACGACTGATTTGAATTTCTTGGATGTTTTTCATGTTGGATATGCAGTCAAACCAAGGTAGGGTTTGACATGTTAAGCAGCTGCATTTGATGGGGGGGATGAGCATTAATTCCCATCTCTATAAACAAAGCCTCACATGGTGCATGATCCACTGAAAATGCAGATAATGTGCTAAATCATTTTTAATGTCTTTTATTCTAAAACATTTACTCAATTGCTACAAGTACAACATTAATTTATGTAAATTGTATGCTACCATATGCTTTTACTTCACTACATTTCAGGTGCATTTCTTACCACAGTGCATTTATTAAACAGTTGGTGGTTAATTTGTAGATTAAGATTTTGAAAATCTATACTAGGCACCTAAAATAAAATGCCTTGTTATGCAGTAAATCAAATTCAACCCACAGTAGATATAACTTAAAATTACCTCATATCAATTTAGCTTCCATATTAAAGGGGTACAGTGACATTGGTTTGATTAACTTGGCTGAATGTCACTGGAGAAGCAGTTATCAGTAGACAGAGTAGAGAAGAGGGATCAAACCTTGAAATCTTAAATGGCTGTGTCCAGTTGGGGCCTCCAGATGTCTATGAGTTGTTTGCAGTTCCACCAAAGAGAGATTTCACCTGTAAACTTCTCAAATGGTTTCATTCAAATAACTATCCAAGGCCCTAAGAGTTAAAAATCTAATCTAATCTAATTTATGCAGAACTTTGTTTTGTTGTCTTTCCTCTCTCATTAATAATCTCATTAAAAAAAGTAGTTCCATCTCAACAACAGTAAAATGCTGCTTACCTATTGATACACTGGTCATTTTTTAAACCTTTATTTATTCAAGGAAAGTTCGCCGTGAGGAAGCCTTTCGTTTTTGCAGACTCACCGTGATCACATTCAAACTGTTACATATTTAAACCTGGAAGCTGTCCCATACAATCACAGTCTGATCTGTGGCCACTGAGCAGCTCCACTGAACTCAAGATGTCATATATTCTAATATGTGAGTCATGGGCCAGTTTTCGAGAATGACAACTATAACTTTAAATTTAAAGTAATATCTAGTACTAGTACTACTTTTACTTAAGTAAGATTTACTGGTAATTAGATAATAATTTGAAAGTGATGGTGATTGATGAAGATAACCCTTGTATCTTGTATGTAACCCTGTGTAGCAGCCATCAAGTGGGCTTCTAGGAAATTATAAGAATTTAATTTGCTGTTCTGTCTATAAAGGACACACATTCACACCACCCAAACAATCTGACTGTAGGAAGGAACAGCAGGAAAGAGGGGTAAACACTGGTCAGTCACAATCAACACCCATGATGAAGACATCAGGGGGTATAGCTCAGTGGTAGAGCATTTGACTGCAGATCAAGAGGTCCCCGGTTCAAATCCGGGTGCCCCCTACATGTGCTTTAGATACATTCTTTGGCCATAAAAGCAATAAAAACTGTAATTCGTAATACCATGTAAGGATTTATGGAGGATGAAACCAAATGTAATTATTAATACATAAAATAACCTCGGTCTAAAGTTACATGACTCAGATGTTAGCTGCAGTTATCGGCTTTGACCTGGAGGCTGCTGGGAAACGTGCTGTGGGATGTGGCTGACCAGCTTGAAAATCTTCTTTCATTTGCAATGGCTTGTACAAAATTCCCATGAATAATCCAGTGTTACATAAAATACAAATGTGATGGTCAGGCCTGTAGCAAGTTAACAAATCAACAATCCTAAATAAAGGAAGAAGTAGAGGACCTGAATCAATCCCACTCTTGTTACCCAAACCTGATTTAGACTCCGGGTAGGACCTCCGACTTCATTCGCATACGGACACAGAGATACAAAAATAAATGTAGGGGAACAAATATGTAGAAATAGATTTAATATATTTGTTTGTGTCCTGTTTAATTAGCAGCTTTTCTGTGCATTTAATTATGTATTTTGGTGTCTATTCTATTATTCATTCATGTTTTTATGCATACATTCATACATCTATTTATATCTTTATTTATTTTCATCCTCCATAAAGGATTAATTATCTGTAAACCAATTGCAAATTCCCCAAACGCAATACAGCAACAAGTGCGTTCCTAGGACATGGAGGAATACAATTTATTAGAGCAAATTCAATAATAAACTTTATGAAAAAGCTACAACATGAACACTTGGCTTACCAACATCTCAAGTTGATATATTTATATGTATGTACATTTTGCCTTGTAATGGCATGCTACAAGGACATGACCCTTTAATTATTGAAAAACAACCAAAAAAAAAAAGAGAGAGGCAGACAGTCAGAAAGTTGTTTCATTCTCCTCCCATTTCACAACTCACTCTTCCACAAAGAAAATGCAGCTTTTCAAGCTTTTCTACAAAGAAAGAAGAAGAGGAAGAAGAAAAGAATAAGTAGGAAGTTAAAAAGGCTGAACGTTGAATATTGTTCTGGTAGGTTCAGAGTGCTGCTGTACATGGCTGCCTCACAGCATCACCAGAAAAAAAACTAAAACACACCATATGATGGGAGACACCACTGCAGTGACAATATGAATCCCTCGGGTTATGTTACAATTTAAAAAAAAATGTACGGGGTCACAAGTTCGAGCCTCGATACTACAATCATTTGGAGAGAGGATACTGGACGCACACCCATTTGAAAAATTGAACAGCTTAAGTTGCCACAGGGGTAAACAAGACTATAAAGTAATGATCTTTGAATCTTTGAGTCCACGAGAAGGCTACGACATATTCCTAAGTATTAGAGAGGTCATCTTCTGCTGCCTACACTAGTTCGTATCAACCTTAAATCGAACAGAAGAAACACAAAACATCTAAACCCTTCAGGATAATCTCACAGCTGGCTGACATCACACCAAGAAGTATAAAAATCGGATATTCGTAGACAACTGCTTCAAGTTCAAAGCTTCTTACAGCAGCTGTGCGGAAAACACTACCTTGTGAGCAAAATAAATAAGCGCTTAAACACGTTTAATAGAAGAACGATGGAAGAAAATGTAAACCAGGGTAATGTAGAGTAGGTGTGTGTGATACTCCAAAACACTTTCACAAAGTTCAGTCGTGACTTCATCCCCGTCTTGAAAGCAGTGGACTAAGGGACAAACGTTAAGTCCAAATCTGAAACAACACTCCTTCTCTTCTTTATCTAAGTGTCCGTGGCTTCAGACACGCAGGATCTCCAGGCAGTTGTTGTAGCAGATGGCGATCCAGTCCGGCTGCGTGGAGGCCCACTGCACGTTGTTGATCTCCCCTTCAGCAGTGTAGGCCAGGATGGGATCCTCAATGGCCCGTGGCATCTGCTGGATGTCCCAGATCAGAGCCTGGTGGTCGTCGGCTGAAGAAAAGGAGACATTAAGAGAGATGTTTCAGACTGAAAGGGCAGGGTATGAAGGGAAAGCAGCTTCACACTGTATGAGTTTGGGCTGTTTTAGACAAAGTTGGCAACTGTGAGAGAGAAATTTGGTGAAAATTTAGTTGTTTATTAAAAACGGTGGTCTTAGATCTTACTGGGACCATCGATGGCTGGTTATAGAGCTCTGGCAACCGAAGACAGGATGCCACAAAATTCAGTATTTAGGACCAAACTCTTACAAGGTGACAGTTGCAACAACCCACATTTAAAAACCAACTAATCAACATATAACATTAAATTACGCAGAGTGCACCACTGAGTATGTGTAATGCTACTGCTAAGACACGTATTTACCTCAAACTTGTTCTTACATGTTGTTTTCCCCAACTGTGTCCGCACTGTCCTCCTTCTCTTTTGAGTTTTTTGTTTGTTTTTTTTGGTACGCAGAAATCCAAGTGCCAATACCGAACGATACCAGAAATTTAGTAGTCGGTACCAATACCAAAGAAAATCCGTGATTCTCAATTCTATGTCCTGATCAACTTCAGGCGGGGCTGAGCTCCTGCACACAGACCATGTCAGACAAAACTTGTATTTATCAAAGGCAAACTCAGTGTAGAAAGATAGGGATGGCAGCAGCATCAGAAATGGATACAGGAGGTGTATTTCTTACATGTATGGGACATATTCAACAGATATAGACATTGAAACTGTAGTGAAAGGTGCACATGTTGCTGGTATGATGATACGACTATGAACAGATTATTTTCCCTGTCTATTTTTGCTTAGAACGGTTATAGACGGTTACTGAATCTCACGCGCCTCAAAATTGACACTGTGCATAATCAGACCCATTTAGTGTGACATGCAGTGAGCTTGTAAGATAGTCCACCATCTATAGGGGGCCTTTACCTGCAGTGCAGATGTGACACGAGGAGTGAGGGGCCCAGGCGATGCCGTTGACGCAGGCGCGGTGATTATTCAGCCGAGCCACCGGAGTGCAAGGAACACGTACGTCCAGGATGACCACCTACACCCAGACAGAAGTATTAATGCGGAGTTCTCAGTCAAAAAGTCCTTTAACGATTTACGAAATCTCAGACTTCTTTGGCTTACAATGGACAATGGGAAGGATCCACAGCAGACTCACCTCCATGCCGTCCATCGCCATTGTGGCCAAGTAGTTGGGGTCCTGCTTGTTCCAGCAGAGGCGGAGCAGCGGGTGGTGCTGGGGGTCTTCATAGATGATGGTGCTGTGCTCCAGGTGCCGGAGGTCGAACATGCGGACGGATCCATCGGCTCCCACAGACGCAAACATATCTCTTCCACCTCCGGCACGGCTGAACGCAATGTCATACACCTGTAGGGACACACACAGACGTCGATCTAACTCTGATTTTAAGCTGCGTACACAAGCACACAAGGTTTCACTTTACAGTTCACACACAGACACACACACACACACACAAACACACACACAGACCTCTTTGTCATGGGCTATCAGCTGGGTCTTCACGTGTCCAGACACCAGGTTAACGCGTCCTAACACCTGACCGGTCTCCAGCCCCCAGATAGTGCAGGTGGTGTCAATGCTGGATGTGCCTGCAGGAAGAACCCACACGTTGAACTAAAACAAATCAGAAGCCTCACAGCCTCCTCACTATCGGTCGCACAGTGGACTTCTCACCCAGCAGGTTGGGGTCGACCTCGTTCCAGTCGAAGGAGGTGAGGGGTGCGCAGAAGTCTGAGTTCTTGTTGTTGTTCAGCAAACACTCGAGGCGCGTTTCTGTGTCGCTGACCTGCGTGGAGTGAAAAGGAAAGAACAGAACACAAACTGATGTCCCCCCCCCAAAACAACATCAACTAGATTACACCACAGTGGAGAATGATTGACTGCAGCCAGAGCTTCTCTGTCTCTGCAGGTGTCATCGTGGACACACAAACGATACACCAGCATGTGCCAGCACTGGTTTTAACCTTTATTAATGACCATAAACAAACATCCCACCCTCCAGATGCGCAGGTAGTCCCCACTGGTAGCCAGCAGGTCCGGGTACACCCCTTTAGTATCAGGAATCCACATGATCTTGGTGGTGGGGTACGGGTGGTCAAACGTGTTCCTGCAGACGAACTCCGAGCTCTCCTCTTCCAGACCCACCAGCTGCACCTGGACAGGAGCAAACACATCCAAAAAAAAATGACAAAAACGACAACAAAAAAACGACAGAGAGCAACGAGGGTCACAAATAGCGAATAGCATTAGCACTAGCTGGCTATCCCGTTAGCATTAGCTTTCGATGAATGACTACAACCCCCGAAAAACAC
This sequence comes from Morone saxatilis, assembly GCF_004916995.1. Taxonomy (NCBI): domain Eukaryota; kingdom Metazoa; phylum Chordata; class Actinopteri; family Moronidae; genus Morone; species Morone saxatilis. Next base: position 18,197,674 of record NW_023339696.1, on the reverse strand, counting down.
TACGCACCTTGTTGTTGTATTCCTCCACAAAGCTGCCCAGTGCCAGCCGAAAGCGTTTGTCTGGACGGACGCTCCAGTTCATGGCATACACCGTCCATGGCGCCTCGTATTTGTAGATCTCTTTTCTTTTGCCGTGCAGAGACATCCTCTCTCTCTCTCTCTCCCCGGCTAACAACGCGTTACTTCACCGCGAAATAAGTTCGTCCTGCGAGGCGAAGTGTCGGCTGTGCGAGCGGGCGGGCGCCGGGTCGGGATAAGGCTCATTTAACGAGACAGGTCTTGTTTTTAGAGCAAGATTACTCACCACTTTCGTTAACAAAGAGTAGCATTAGTCGCTACGAGCTGAAGAACTGTTAGTTCAACAGAATACAGGTGATCTTCCGGGGGGCTGCTTTTCAAAATAAAAGTTTTGTATCCAGTTTTAGGCAGGTGTCGTTATTTGGATTTTTGTTACTAGAAAGTTTTCTAAACGTGGAGTTTAAGAGCACTTAAATAGTTAATCCATTTATTAATCATACGAAATAGCTTGCTCTTGCCCCAACAACACATTGATAAGCATAATTATTCAGTTTCTGGCAGGATGTACCTTGTTTTTGTAACTAGAAAGTTTTCAAACGTGGAATTTTAAGAGCACTTAAAATATGGTGAATCCTATTTATAACCGATAGAAATAAGGCTTGCTCTTGCACAACAACACATTATAAAACATTTTTTTTTTCGTTTCTTAGAGGTGTCGTTTTGTTTGTTACTAGAAGTTTTCTAAACTTTGGAGTTTAAGAGCACTATAAATTAGGTATACGATAGCAAATAGCTTGCTTCCTTGCCCAAACACACATTATTAAAAGACATATTTTTCAGGGTTTCTAGCAGATGTCACCTTGTTTTGTGTATTAAACCAACTGGTGATGGAAAAACATCAAAAATAAAAGTTTCGTTACTAGAAACGTTTTCTAAACGCTTGGAGGTTTAAAGAGCATAAATAGGTAATTATTTAATTCCAGATAGAAATAAGCGCCTCTGTCCAAACAACACATTAATAAAAGACATATTTTATTTTCAGGTTCTAGGCAGATGTCACCTTGTTTTTGTTTACTAGAAGTTTTACTAAACGTGGAGTTTTAGAGCATTAAATAGTAATTCCTATTTAAATCGAGTGAAATAGCTGCCTCATTGTCCATACACACATTAATAAAGACATATTTATTCTTTCTAGCACATGTCATCCTGTTTTGTGATATAACTCATTTGTGATGGAACATTTCAAAAATAAAAGTTTTGTGTACTAGAAGTTTCTTAAACGTTGGAGCAATGTTCTCAAGATGTTTTTTATTGTTTATTGTCATATGCAACAAAAAGAAAGCAAGTTTTCCTCTGTCTGCAATGAATTCTTTTCTTTGTGATACCGGCACATTAAGTCAATAGTAAAATCAATAAGTAACAAAAACCTATTACCAATATAGAAAAGTAAAAAAGATTAATATTACTAGTAACAGTAAGTAAAAACATTCTAACATAAAAAGTTTTACATATGGGACATGATGCATCACGTACAGTGTTCATTTATGAGGGGCATTTTTGTATACCATTGATTATAGAATATTAGATAGATAGATAGATAGATAGATAGATAGATACTTTATTTATCCCGAGGGACATTCGAGTATATACATATACATATACAAGTTTATACATTAAAATGTGCTTTTTGGGATGTTGCATAATGACAATAACAATATAAACTTCTTATTTTAATCTCCTCCTGTAATTAAAGCATTTAAAAATAAGATTTTCTACTTTGTATTTGTATGTTTGGATTACAATATTTGACTTTTTGATCAATATTGGATTTCAAGGTCATTGTATTGTCATCTACAAGACAAACTTGTAGAATTTATTTAATTTTATTTAGATTTAGTTCCCTTTATGATACTTTTACAGAAATAAAGAATAAAAATGGATTAATGAGTCATAAAAAAGTAAAACATTTGTATGATAATCACAAGCCTGAGGGAAGAAGCTGTGGTACAGTTTTTCCCTCTTCCTTTATGGTAGCAGAGTGATCAGTATCACTGATGCTGGGTATATGGATGATCTTCTGAGTGGTTTTTAATCACCTGCTGCAGAGTAGGTTGTTTTCTCTGCTCCAGTCTGCAAGATTTCCTCCCCGATATTAAGTCTCATCATTGTTTTATGTATTTGTGGCGGTCATGTTCTCAGTTATCTTGTAAGTAATATACAATATAATAAATATACAACAATACAAAACGTAAGAAATAAAATAGAACAAACAGTTTTCACTCTACTCCACTATTTAATGTTAACAAAACTATATATAAACTATTTTAAAACTAGACCCAGTTGTAGTTACTCGCTGTGGCCGCCGGAGGGCGCCAAATACATAAAAAGAACCAACGTCAAAGCTGACGTAACGCACATCCGGCGAACACCTTCAAAATAAAACATTCGAAAGCGCACACGAGTTAAAGGTGCAGGTCACGTGATCTCTGTCGCGTTTGAAGGGAGCGGTGCTTTTGTTTTGAAAGGTCGGTTTGCTGCTTCAGGCGAAACATCACTACAAGGACAGTTCAGGCTACTTGAGCTCAACCAGCGTTGGGGTTTATTGTCACAGTAATTCTCCAGGTGAGCTCGGTAATCGATTTGTGTTTTAATTAGGGCTAATTTAAGAGTTTAAGATCGATAAAGAAATGCTGGGATCGAGGGTTGGTCGCCAGCAACAAGGTGCCATGCTAGTTAGCCACCGTTAGCATGCTAAACAGCTAATGATAAAGTGAGTGAGTGCTAGAAGAGAGAGAGAGAGAGAGGGAGAGAGAGAGGGGGGATGGGTTTGGCACTGTAACATAATTACGGCTTGTGGTTTAATCCGGACGCTGTATATGTCGTTAGGTGAGTACGTGGTGTTAGTTTGAGACCAAAACGTGGAAAGTCAGTCACAGCCTGTTTAGTTATCGGAGCTGGCCGACCGCCTGCTGGTTGATAATTCACCAGATTCAACCACACGCCACAAACAGCTCCTTAAGTTTCACTAAGTCGAGCCTTCACGGTGCCGTTAAAGTGTTTTTATATTGATATTCTGCGGCTTAACTCAGCATTAACACAGTGACAGCACTTTTCTTCAGAGACATTTCCCAATGTTGGCACACAGGAGTTCCTTTTCCTCCTTAGTCATTGTTTTCTAGTTAGTCTCGGTCCGCAGGGGTTTTATTCTCCGTGGGATTTATCACGTGAATGCCCACTGTGTGAGCAGACACTCACTTGGTTACTGTAATGCTATGATATAATATAATATCTGTGATATAATGTAACCTATGCGCAGTTTTTGTCGTTATAGCCAGAGGCCACACCAGTAATCCTTCCCAGGACACTATAACGTGAACTCATTTAAAGAAAACACAACTACCCTGCAGTTGTAACATGTGTTCTTGAACTGATTTGATTTCTTCGTCCTTCACTTCTTGTTTTTAGAAAGTTGTGTTCCTGTTTTTTGTAGCATTAGGCCTGTTAACATCTGGCATTTGACCTTCTCTGTCACTTCTTTAACCGCCCTTATTTACTCTCTCACTCCTCCTCCTCCTCCTCTTCCTCAGGTCCCACCATGCGAAGTGCGAATCTCCTCCTGATTCCCGCCCTGCTGCTCCTCCTGGCCCTTCCGGTGTCCAGGGGACGCTACAATGACGACTTTGACGATGGCGAGGACCTAGCAGACTTTGACGACAATGACTTTGCTGAGTTTGAGGACATGAACGACGATGCGGCGGCCGAGGCTGAAACCGCCCCTCCGCCTCGCGCCTCGCCGTCCTCGCAGCCGGAGGAGGATGAGGATGAAGATGAAGCCACTGTGGAGCTGGAGGATGGCCAAGACGGTTTCGAGGACTCGGAGACGCAGGTACATTGCCTTGTATTTCTGCTTACACCTTAATTTTTGAGCACAGCTTCCGTAATAAATATTATTCGTATACGTTACGTTTCCCTAGGATCAAGACATGTACAGCAAATATGACCAGGAAGAGTTTGAGGGGATTGGAGACATGGAGAAGACAGGCCACTCCATGAAGGACCCCCTCATAATCCACACGGTAAGCCGGGCTTATTGCTAAAATCTTCTCACATACTGCGTTCTGCTGATTGTGATCTGCCTCGGCTCTGACGGTGCACACCATTTCTGCTGTGAATGCATTTGTGTTTGCTGCATTATAAGGCTTAAATTAACAATTTATCTCGTCGTTGTGATGGAAATGCTGTTTTGTAGCTGTGGGAGGCCACTGCGAGGAAATATGAAATCAGTAGAAATGCAGATTACTCCACTGTTTTGTAGCTGCTGTTGAATTTTGCTGGTTATTGAGGAGGCATCATTTACATAAACTGTTGTCATGGAAGCTCAGCAAAGGCCACACTGAAACTGTAGCCTTTGTAAACTGATTGATTGTAGCCTGAATTACCATCGTTTCACTTACATTGATACTGTTTATCTGCAGATATATTGGTATTGTTGGTGGCCAACATTTAACAAGAAATAACTGTTTATTTAGAATAGAATTTAGAAACCGTGTTATCAATACATTGTTTATTCACCAGAGAGCACTGACAAGTTGATTTTTAAACTCTAAAAGGTCTCACTTTAGTAGACGTCCTGGTTATAATTCTTTAAAAAGAAATAAATCTAAGGCATCCACATCAAGATTTGGTTATGTTATATGTTTTTTTTTTTTATTAATCTCAACAATCCAGTATTGGTTGAGCTGTAATTAGACCGCTTGCTGTGTCTCTGCAGGTTCCTGCACATCTGCAGAACAGCTGGGAGAGTTACTACATGGAGATCCTGATGGTGACCGGCTTGTTGGCCTACATCATGAACTATATCATTGGCAAGAACAAGAACAGTCGCCTCGCTCAGGCCTGGTTCAACTCACACAGAGAACTTCTAGAGAGCAACTTTGCACTAGTGGGTGAGTTGTCTCCAGTGTCCAACGGCAGTGTTTGAAATCCGACCGAATGTGCTTGTGTTCTGTTCCTTGTTATGATCAAATGCATGAAGCTATGAAGCAGTGTTAACTGTTAATAATTTGTACGTTATAGGTGATGACGGCACCAGTAAAGAAGCAGTGAGCACTGGGAAGCTGAATCAGGAAAATGAACACATCTACAATCTGTGGTGCTCCGGGCGTGTGTGCTGTGAAGGCATGCTGATCCAGCTCAAGGTATGGACAGTGTGTGTTCTCAATGTGTGAGTGTGTTGTGTTAAATATACAGTCCGTGTAATGATCCTTGTGGTCTATTCCAGTTTCTGAAGAGGCAGGATCTGCTCAACGTTCTGGCCAGGATGATGAGGCCTGCGTGTGACCAAGTGGTACGTACCAAATCAAATATCCGTTCAGATGAGTCGTTGTGGAGCACAAAACATGGACACACTGGACTGTGCCATCAATCATTGTCTCACCAACAGCATCTGTCTGTTTGTAGCAAATCAAAGTGACTCTTAATGACGAGGACATGGACACCTTTGTGTTTGCTGTGGGAACCAAGAAGGCCATGGCCAGGCTTCAGAAGGAGATGCAGGACTTGGTAAATATCCTCCACCGCCTGTTTACATTAAATTGATGCAACCTTAAACTATCTTTATTATAAAGGACTATTGTTATTACTCAAATGGATCAGCTTATTTGTAGTTCATGTTTACACTGTTACATTGTTGCTCACAGACATTTTTTCATTGTTTTTCCAACACGCCATTCATTTTTGTTCTTTTTCCATAGAGTGAGTTCTGCGGGGACAAGCCTAAGTCTGGGGCCAAGTACGGGATCCCAGACTCCCTGTCTATTCTAAGTGAGATGGGCGAGGTCACAGATGGGGTGATGGACAACAAGGTGAAGTTTCGTCTTATTTCTCATACAGCATCACTACAAAGAGGCACTGCAGGATAGTGAACAGGGTTTTCTGGATTTGGCTCGTGTGTCTGAATCTGTCTTTGGTATATTTTTAGATGGTGCATTATATCACCAACCATGCTGACAAGATCGAGTCCATCCATTTCTCGGACCAATTTTCTGGTCCAAAAGTTATGCAAGAGTAAGTATTTATTTAATCTCTGTAATCCCTTGCATGTTTAGCATTTTCTTACTTTCTATGTGGTACTAAATGTCCCCGTGTTTGTTTCTTCAGGGAGGGTCAGCCCTTAAAGCTGCCTGAGACCAAGAAGACGCTGCTGTTTACATTTAATGGTGAGCATTTTGTCTCTCGTACTATCCGAAAAAACCTCATAATGGTTTCATTTTACTAATGTACACTGAATGTTTGTGTGTGTGTGTGTAGTGCCTGGCATGGGCAACACCTCTCCCAGAGACATGGACGCTCTCCTCCCACTCATGAATATGGTGATCTACAGCATCGATAAAGTCAAGAAACTGCGTCTCAACAGAGAGGTGAGCAGGATTCTAGTGCTGTGGTGCCTGATCCAATTAACCCCTCACCCGTGTGCTCTATTTTGTGCTTTCAAATGAAAGTTTAAAGTGCAGCTACGAGTCCCTTTTCTTCTCTATATTCAGGGCAAACAGAAAGCTGACAGAAACCGGGCCCGTGTGGAGGAGAACTTCCTGAAGCAGACTCATGCTCAGCGTCAGGAGGCGGCCCAGACACGCCGGGAGGAGAAGAAGAGGGCTGAGAAGGAGAGGATCATGAATGAGGAGGACCCTGAGAGACAACGTCGTCTGGAGGTCTGAAATTGGCAAAACCACATGCAAATTTTGGAGAATTTGCTTTCTTGCGAAGAGTTAGATGAGAAGATTTCTAACACACATCTTTAGGGTAGAGCCAGCTGCCAGTTAGCTTAGCATAAAGGCTGACAATGGGTCGAAAACAGCTCGACCGTCCAAAAATAACAAATCTGCTTGCTGGCACCTCTAAAACTAGATTAGCATTTTATATCTTGCTTGTTTAATCTGTAAAAAAACAAAAGTGTAAAAATTAAATTCTACAGGAAATGACTGCTCCGAGCTAAGAAATACTCTGTAAAACCATAAAATTTTTACACTTATCTTTTTGTACAGATTAAACCAACAATATATAACTTGTTAATTAAGCTTTAAAGTGTTGGTAGGTACATTTTATTACCTATGGATGGAGCCAGGTTGGCAGTTTCCTGTACGTATGCTAAGCTAAACCAGCTGCTGACTGTAGCTTCATATTTACATTACAGACATGGTCTTCTCATCCAACTCTCAGCATGAAAGCAAATCAGCATATTTCCTAAAATATCGAACAAATTTTTAAAGCACACGAATGGAGTAATTCACTGAAAATGTTTCTTTTGTTCTCTTTTCAGGAAGCAGCCCAGAGACGCGAGCAGAAGAAGATTGAGAAGAAGCAGATGAAGATGAAGCAGATCAAAGTGAAAGCCATGTGAAAAGGGCCGCTACAGGGATCGTGATACAAGCACACATGAAAGCAGTGCTCAGCTCAGACTAGTTTTCTCTAACTTCTCTGGCTTACAGTCGCTCCAGCTCTTAACAGACATCCTGTGTCTCCGGGTGTGTCAAGCTTAGCTGTCTCTGTCACCACCTGCTCCATTTGGTGTGGCTAAACGTTAATGACTGAGAGTGAACTGTCCATGTCACTCGTGAGGGACTTTTTCACCATCAAACATGTCACCACAATTCACACCAGGGTATCTTTTTTTTTTTTTTCCCCCTGTTTCTGTCCAACCATCTTTTCAAAAAATTTCATCAAAGCTATGTAGCTCGGTGAGCTTTTTAAACCCAATCTGCTGGAAAAGAACACACTATTTGGTGGTATTGAGCCACATTTTAAAAGGAATGAGAGCAGAATTTATTAGCATTAATATAATACGATCGAGGAAATTTTAATTTATATCTGCTACGAGATTGGTTTCTTGCAGGCTGTTTCTAATGAATATCTGAGCAAACATAATAAAATGCACTGGAGTCTGTTGGAAAACTGTTTCTGTTTTTGTTGTTAATGGTAAAAATGTCATGTAATTGATCTGATTTACAAGGCAGTTGACGATGATGAGGGGCGGTGGGTTGCAGTACAGTTGTGTACAATATAGAAACTGATTCACAGACCTCTTGTAAACAGCAGTTCAAAGGGTGACGGTCTATAACGGGGACCAGAATGGGTGAGGCTTCTTGCTAAATATAACTTTTAGAAAGTGTCAGCAGTCTCTGAACTAGATTTGGTTACATCAGTGGGGTTGGCAAGCAAAAATGGATACAATGACTGTCTATGCAGATGTTAGTCTGGGTGTAGTCAAACATATGATCCACTTTTGGTAATAGATTTATTTTGTTCACACTACTTTAATGTAATGCAGTTATTTAATACAAAACCATAAATATGGTGTCAGAAATTACTAAAGAGTTAAATAACGCAACATGAAAAGGTTCTCAACAATATTTAATGCTTCTGAATGGGATTATGTTTAAATTACACAGCATTAGATAGTAGCCACCCTTTGTAATATAGAGATCCAAAAGGGCACAAAAGACAAAGTATGATGTACTCTCAGGTTTTATTTAATTTTTTATTTTGGGGTTTAATTCATATAATAAAATAATATTAAACAAGGGCAAAAGATCGCCACACTTTGAAAGAATAATAAGTAACTGAGTCACACAGCGCATTATATATATTTTTGTCCAGTGGGATACAACTGAAGATCTTTAATTTAATGGCGCTCTCTTGTGGAAATCAGTTGTTCCACATTTGATTGTTTAATTTGTGACGTTTTAGCTTTTTGTTCTTCATATTGATCCTGTTTCTGAAATCTTGATTCTATACCACACAAATTCAGTCACTTTATCATATGAATCTTCTCCAGCAATGCATACACAACGTTAATCAATATAGGCCACTTGACTGATGGCAAACATTGGAGACACTGTCTTTAGATGTTTGTTTGGGGCCAGTTTCTGAATCAAACAGACCACAACAGTGTACATTTACTCAGTTATTCTGTACAATTTTGAGGTAGTTGTACTATAATATCAACAATTTTTTTACTACATTTTACTTAATACTTGCCTACATTCATTTAACAGCTGTAGTTATGTATGTATATAAGGTAAAATATTAATTTAAACTTAATAACAGTATACAGCAGGTAAAATTAGCTCCAGCTGCACCATTAAAATGCTGCTTAAACATTGGTGCATCAGTAATAGTAATAAATTAATAAAGTAAAATATAAAACAGACAGGGGGGACGTTTTGCTGCCTTTTTCACTTTAGATACTAGAGTACATTTTTATATAATATCATTTTTTATAATATTTTAAAATAAGATAAGATGTTTCTTTATTGATCCCTGTGGGAGAAATTCACATCATACACAGCAGCATGTGTTAAAAAATTACAATAAAGAATACTAAGTAAAAATATTATAAAGATATAATAGAACATACAAAGACTATAATTAAAAATATATACACTGTGCAGTATGCAAGTAAGAGATTCAAGATTCAAGATTC
>NW_023339696.1:18159596-18188075 GCF_004916995.1 Morone saxatilis | reverse complement strand
ATCTATCTATCTATCTATCATTAGGATTGTCGGGCTCATTAGTAGTTTCACCAATCCGCCTTTAGGTGGCGCTGTGTTATTTTTTCCAGATTTGTGTCTGTATGCGCAGATTCGAACATTATTTTTCAACTGTAAAAAAAAAAAAAGTAACCACAAAAAAAAATGTTAGTAATTAATACAGCCAAAAAAAAAATCCCATTATTATTTCTACTACATTCTGAGTTTTGTACATCGATGTAGTGTTAAGTTTATTTTTTCCCCCCGTAAAACGAAGGAGAGGAAAGTGCCGGTCCGAAACCGAAGCCTGCGTTCGCAAACACTGATGGAGAACAGGCGAGGCTTTCAGGTTGGTTACGCGATGGCGGCTCTCTCAACAATATAGGGATTTTAAAGCGAAAACAATGGCTTTAACCTTCCGGAGAGTCGCGTTACCGTCTCGACTAACCACCGGAATGATGTCTGCATCGTTTTAGCTCGTCAGATTTGCCTAACGACGGCCTTAGAGACGTCCCTTCGTCTGTTAGGGACTCAGTGTTTTTCTTGTTCGCCTCCCGGGCCTGAAGTAGCGGCGGGGTTGCTACTCTCGGATGAGCGGGCTGTGAGGCTTCAAAAGAGGTGGGGGGGATCTTAATTTAGACGATAAACAAGTCGACTGAGGTGCACAAGGCGAATGCGAGGGATAAATCTTTACAAATGAGCGCTGAAGGACGCAAAAAGACGCAGAGTTTGACTCCCTAACTTGGTGTTTTTTTTTTTTTTTTTCCTCCTCGCTGCTTTTTAGCATTAGCGTCAACTTGCCGTAGCCACCGCGAGAAGGCAAAGTAAACCAACATCGGTTATCCAACGCAAGGTAAAGTCCTCCTCTTCTCGTGTGGAGGAGTTTGAGCAGCCGGGATTTAAAACCTCCCTCTTTTGCGTTTAAGAAAAAACCCCGCAGTTTTCTGTGCAGATTGTCGCTGCAGTTAGCGGGTTGCTAGTGACGCAACGCTGCTCATTGTTTTGACAGCACGCAGCATCTTTTTTTTTAAAATCGATGTTTGAATTAAAAGCTTCCCGGTTATTAACCTGCTTTATTCACGTTTCCTCCGCCTTTTTAAATGCACTATTAACCGGGGAAAGTTGAGTGTTTTTTTTATTTATTTTGGTGGTGAACTGATGTGACGCAGCTCATCGTTACTTGTCACTGTAATTATTATTACTGCATTTGTTTCAGATCGTTGTGGCTTTATTTATTTGCACAGTTAATTTAATGACGTTTCGCTTTTTGGTTGGGTTTTTTTTTGTGTGTGTGTGTGTGTGTGTTTCTTTTTTTTTTGTCCCCTCCCCTCAAACTGTGTCTGAAATCAGTGTTTTCCTTGTGATATTCAGTTGTAGGATGGATCCAGACGGTGGGGCAGATTCACAAAAGGCTGTCAGTCTGCAGTGGAAGAGCTACAAACTCGTCCAGGACCCAACTATCCGGAGGGTCACACAGAAAATCTACAGATACGATGGAGTTCATTTCAGTGTGCCGGTGAGTTGTTGTTGTTGTTGTTACCTCTATGATGTGTGTTTGTGTGTTTGAACTGCGACTACAGCTGGAGGAACGGATTAAATCCTCATTTGAACGGTTGTTTTAAAACGCTGCGAAAAAATAAAAGGTTGAATGGTGAAATTGAGAGCTAAACGACGGATGTTATAGCTGCTAAGGACCCAATTCACCCGCCACTAATACGTATAAAGTGTGTGATCATTTTCCCGTAACGTCCCGTATGTGAAGCCCTACATATCGTGTCTTCTGTAGCTGGTTTTTAAGAAAACATTGGATAAAAATTGCTTTTCTGTTTGTATTTTGTGATTATTATTAGTTTTATTACAGATTTTCTTTTAGGCCCTATCGCCCAGCTCTAACTGTGACCTGTACACATTTTTCCAGGACTCTGGTTTTCCTCCTGTGGGCGAACTGCGGGACCCAAGGCCCCGGAGACTGTGGTCCAGGTATACAGAACTGTCCATGCCAGTGCCGAAGTTTAAGGTGAGAATAGCTGCTCGACATCAATTCCACGCAGCCGCTTCGTCTATTTGAATTTAAACTATTATTCCCTGGTTTTTCTTCACAGCTTGATGAGTTCTATGTGGGTCCCATTCCCCTCAAGGAGGTGACCTTTGCTAGACTCAATGACAACATCAAGGAGCCCTTCTTGGCAGAAATGTGTGCCAAGTTTGGCGAGGTGGAGGAGATGGAGATCCTTTTTCACCCCAAGACCAGGAAGCACTTGGGTCTGGCCAGGGTGTTATTCACTAGCACCAGAGGAGCCAAAGACACAGTCAAGCATCTGCACAATACTTCTGTCATGGGTAACATCATTCATGCTCAACTGGATATAAAAGGTGAGCTAAAACACCTAATCTTATCTTTAAAGTGTGAGGTGGTTATAAAACTTGAAGTCGCAGTGACAAATAATAAGCCAGTAACACGTTTGTGTAGTGCGCATTGAACTACAGAGTGCTTATCTCTCGAAACCGTCGCTTTAATAATTGAAAAACCTACATTTTTCCTCTCAGTCTGGATCTTTACACACACAGTAATACACAGTAATACACTTTGTGGAGCAAAATCATGTAACATACGTGCCAGCATTTTATTGTGTTTATTACTATTAGAAAATACTGAAGATGTTTAAAAAAAAACGTATCATGCAAGCCCTCTTTATTTGCACCATTTATTCAAATTTGTACCAATCGTGAGTCGCTTGTTCCTCGCGCAAGCTTCCCACAAACTTAAACTGAAAATCTGTTATGTCCTGCTCACCAGCAAATGGACCAATAAGCAAATGGGACAAAAACAACCCATACATTAGCTGGTGGAGGCAGTTAAACCTAATGGAGTTTGTCTTGAAAACCTCATTATAAGTAGATGCAATTTATGTCTGTGCTGAGCTCAGTTCACAACCTGTATTTATTTTTCTGTGGCTTATGTGTGTTTTTTTTTTTCCCCAGGCCAGCAGAGGCAGAAGTATTATGACCTAATCGTAAATGGGTCCTACACTCCTCAGACAGTGCCCCTCGGAGGCAAGGCTTTGACAGACAGGGTCCAGCCTCAGGCCCCAACACAGCCACAGCCACAGCCACAGCCTGACACGGTATTGTCTCTTCGGTTATCAAAGGATCACCTACAGTTGATTTGTGAATGGAAATATTAAGGAGACTTTGAGTTACCCGCACACATCCTAAATCAAATCAAGCGTAATAATAGAGTGAGCCACGTATACTTGCTTAATTTCTAAACTCTTATTATACCTCTTTTTCACAGTCAACAGAAATGAAGCGGAGGATCTCCAGTGAGTTTGCAGTTTTGGCAGCAGGGGTCCAGGCCCTCACAACAGGAAGCATCACTCCTGGCTCTGCAGATACTGGCTTCAGTGATCAGCGTCTGGACACAACCCCCTCTTCCATGGCAGGCTCCTCTGCATCGTCTCAGGGCGGAGGAACGCCTTACAGCTCCAGATCTGGGACTCCTTTCTCACAAGACGCGGGTTACACCGGCAACAGGTTAGTTGTCGATGTTTCACGTGAATGTTTTTGCCTTGGTGCTGTTGTTATCATAAGGCAAATTCCTGTCCTTCAGTCAAAGCTGAAACACACAACTTCTTTATTAATCAGTGTTATATTAATAACTCCCAATAATAATTATACTAATGTGAAAATGTAGCTATAACTTTCCATAAATTATCTGCGAATTTGTACACAACTCTGATAATCCTTTTGTTGCTCCCAGGTTCGTTGCATAGACTGTATGTTTGGACAGTGCACTAATGTTTGCCACCGTTACATTACAGTGCAAATATTTGGACATTATTATGTTCTGCAAAGAACATTGTGTTCGTACGACTCTGTTAGATAACATAAATTGCTAAAATAACATGCATTTTTTGGGGTTTATGCTTTTGATAATTCAGCTCTACTGTGGAGTGGAGGCATAATGAATGAGTGGTTGTCAATCTTGCTTGGGTCCACAAAATAATAATTTAAAAATCTACCTCATTTGTGTCTTGCAGGCATACTGGCTACAACGCTGGCACTTTAGGCAGCGGCTACCCTCCCCAGGACATGCTACCTTCCTCCTCCTCATCTTCTGCGGTCTCATCTACTGTCGGAGGATACAAAGTGTCTCGCTACTCTGAGGATGCACAGGAACCTTCAGTGTATCATCGAGGTCGCCCTATGTACCCCCCAAACACGTCATACCGTCCCAACGAGCCGCCGTGCTACCCCCCGTACCCCAATGTTGGAGGGCCTGGACCACACATCGGGCACCACTCCTCAATGCCTCCGCCACCTCTTGCCACCCAATATGATCAGCCCCCAATGTCAGACAGGGACCGGGACCGCGATAGAGACTCAGGGGGCCGCTACGGGGCGGGGGGGATTGGCGCCAGGAGGTCATCTTACCACCACCAGCAAGACACAAACTCTTCCTCAAAGTACCATTCCCATCACTCCCATCACCACTCGGAACGCAGGGACGACAGGGGGTACCGGCGAGACAGCCTGGGCTCCCGATCTGGTGACCACAGCCACCAGAGACACCGCAACCACCACCATTCTCACAACCACCATGGCAGCAGCAGCCGCAGAAGGAGCAGCCATGACCGGGACAGGGACCGAGACAGAGACCGAGACAGGGACAGTGACTACTCCAACAGCTCTGACCCCAGATACAATTCCAACTCTTACCGCTCTTCCTCTAACAGCATGTCTCCTCCCCCCTCATCTTACTCCGCATACTCCTCCTCCAAAGAGCCTGCCCCAGCCCCTCCTCAGGGATTAGATGTTTCTACCCGTCTAGGGGGCACAAGCCTCGCAGAGAGGGGCTCTCTGCCTTCGGTAGGCGCTGACAAAGATTACCATGCTGGTCACCACAGCGCTCTGCCTCCACCTCCCCCACCGCCACCTCCTCTCCCGCCAGCCTCAGTCATCGCAGCAGCTGTAGCTGAGACACTGGGAACACTGGACTTCAACCAGGACAGTCCAGCACGCGAAGAGCAATGGACAAAACCCAAACGCCGTCCCAGCACCCCACCCGCACCACCAAAGACGCCCCCGCCTTCCTCTCCACCCCACCCCACCATTGCCTCCTCCTCGACCTCCCCTTCTTCTACCTCCCTCCCCCACCATCTGTCTTCCTCCCCTCCAGTCACCGCCCCTCAACCGTGACTCTTCCTCGCCCAGAGCAGATTCCACCACATGAGACCGTTTACCGTTCGTTCACACACAGCGAAGCCTTGACTCCTCGTATTGAATGCTCCTGAAAGAACAGAAGCCAAGTTTTCTTTCCTGGCCTCTGATGAGGAAGATGAGGACACGATAGGAAAGAAGATAAGCAGAGGGCATACGCTGGGAGATGGGAGGAGAACGAGAGAGGTGGGTCAGGCGGACGTAACGGGGGAGCACACAAGTGGAATCAGGTAGGGACACAGGGGAGACACGGACCAACAGGAGAAAAGGAAAGAGCAGAGATGGCACAGAGAAGGAAACGGGGAAAGGGGGAGAATGGTCGGAAGAGTCCCACTGTACGTACAGCAACAACCATCCTCTTCCAATACTCCCACACCATCCTGCCCCCAGAGGAGCCCCCAGCCCCAGGTTGGCCTCACTGGGGCTGGAGCTTTGGCATGGAGAATCTTTACAGGCCGTGGTCACTAAACAAGGAGCAGAACGAGACACACACACCACCTTAACAATGGAGCAGAGTCATGGAAGAGTCAGGAGCTGGTACCAAAAAGCTCAGGGTTCAGACTATTGGTCCCAACTGCAGTTCTGTTAGTGCAGATTTGAAGTAGCGTATAGGCAGATTTTTGTTGTTTTAAGGGTGGGTAGCTTGGTGTAAAGCATCTAAAATACAACAAACTGTAGATTGTTTCTGTAGTGTTAAATATGCAAAGACATTTCAGCAACAAGGGTTTTTCCAATTAATGCGCCACCAATGCACGCCCAACACAAATAACATTACATCGCAGTACCATATCAGTTCTACAAAGAGTTTTCGAAAAACAAAGGGTTTCGGAAAGAAGAAAGAAAAAAATGACTCATCAATACACAGAAAAAACACGAAAACATCCTTAGATCAACTGATTACTATATGTAAGATTTGTTCTTTATGAATTTGACTGTTATTTGTTGGTTTTTGAAATATCACAATACAATTTAAAAGTTTTTTTAAAATATCTTTGCACCCCTACTTTAGTAGTGATCACCGTAGATGTACTTAAAACAGGCAGTTTCCAGACTTAAAACATAAGCTTTTGTTTTTTCAGCTTCATTTCGGGGGAAGACATGGAGATCTCAGACGAGGAGGAGTGAGGAGACTGCCATAACAACGGTGACCACCCACCAGCCCTCAGTCACCTTCAGGTTCCTCACCCTCTTCATCCCAGGCGCCATGCCTCCCAAACAACAGACCCCTCTTCTTCACCCCCACCCATCTCGACTCTGCACAGCACTCTTGGCACCTCCATGCACCCTCCAATACCTTCCTACCCTCCTCATTTGCCTCCTCCACCTCCCCCTGGTTACTCCTGCAGCCGCCTCCCCCCGGGATCCCTCCCTTGCCCCACATGGAACTGCACCCCGAGTATCCTCCTTCCCATGCCCCACCACATGTAATGACTATGCCACCTCTATGGAGCTGTGAACCAGTAAAGCGGTGGGCTCCCATGTCCTTCCAAATCAGACCCACATCTAATCGTCTACACCAGCTGCGCTTGTCGTCCGCCAACGGCACCCGGCCCGGGTGAGGCAGACAACTGCAGATTACGCCTCTACCATCTCCACTCCATGCGCGCACCCCAGCACAGCTCCTACCATCTCCACTCCATGCCGCCACCCCACACACACCACCCCTACATGGACCAAGAGGGGAACGGGGCGGGCTCTCATTATGACCAGGACCACCGCTACATGCCCCCCCACATGCCCTACCCTTACCCCGACCCGCACGGCACTCAGATCCCACCCCCTCCACACCACGGCATCCCGCCTCCCCATACTGGCTGGCCCCCACACGTCTTACCGCCACACTACCCCTCTTACATGCCCCCGCCTGGCTATGGCACCATGCTGCCCGGGGATGGGGACGAGTACAGGGCTCCAGGGGAGGAGATGCCCATGCTTGCAGAAAATCCGCATGAAGCCACGGTGCAGATGGTCCTGGCCACTCTGATCCAGGAAATGAAAAACATCATGCAGAGGGACCTGAACCGCAAAATGGTGGAGAACGTTGCCTTTGCAACTTTTGACGAGTGGTGGGAGAGGAAAGAGACCAAGGCCAAGGTAAGGACGATTAACCGCAACAATATTGACATTGTCTTAGTTTCTAAGCTTGCTATTTTAGTTTTTCTGTCAGGGGTTCTGCTTTTGTCCTTTGTTCTTGGCACTTTTTGGGGGGTTTATTTTATTTAACGTTTGACTGAGTCTCTTCAAAAATGTCCTTTGCTTCAACCTGATTCTGTGTTCAGTTTAAAAGCTTACCTTACATCATCCCAGGGCCTTGTATCCAAGAAGGGGACGTTTTGCTTTCCAAAGCTGTCACAACTTTTACTTTTTGAATTTGCCTTCCTCATTCTCACTGGCCGGGAGATGCTGCTGGCTATATTGATCAGGGATCGTTGTTATACTGTGAAACGGAAAAGGGAATTAAAAACAAACTGCAATTTGTAAATGTTTTTCTCCTCTAGCCCTTCCAGACAATGGTTAGGGGGGTGTCTGCCTTACGGGATGAGGAGAAAAAAGAAGAAAAGGTCAACCGTCCTCGGGAGCCTCTCATGTCTCTTGTTGATTGGGCAAAGAGTGGTGGCGTGGAAGGATTTTCTCTCCGAGGAGCGCTACGGTTGCCTTCCTTTAAGGTAAAAACACACTGTGGCAGATCTTTAGGGCCTTTATCTCCATATTTGACAGCTCACACTGTGATTTGATAAATTAAAACCTCTGATCACATACACACACTGGGAAGTGTCCGTTTTACAGTTGACAAATAAATGTATCATCATCATCATTGCATGGCCTCAATTTAAACTATTGTTTTTTATTTTTCATTTTAAAAGAAGATGGTCTCTAACAGTACTGGTCCCAGGTTCAAATTATAGATATTTTTAGTCGTAATTACACTTACAGAACTCCGGTATAATTAATCACATATAAACATAGATATGATGATATTTGTCAAGTACAAAAATATGAAAAAATGCTGTAATGTTTCGTATTTTGGCAGATTTTAAGTTCTAAGTTTATAGTAGTTGTCAAAAAAAAAAACATTCTTGTCTTGTGTTTCATTGTTTTCTAAAAAATGTCGTTGATGTCTGATTGTTCAGGTAAAGAGGAAAGGACCTCAGGAATTTGAAGAGGGAGACATGAAAAGGCCGCGACCGTCAACCCCACCAGACGAGGATGATGAAGGTTTGCTGACAAGCTGATGTTGAAAAGTTTAGAAGGAGGGGTTGTATTAATAGGCCTCACTGCATTTAACTCTTAAACTCTTTTTTTTTTTTTCAAGCTGCTGAAGGGAGAAGGCCAGAGGCAGACAGGCATGGAGCAGAAAGGGACAACAAGAGGAGGAAAAAGAAGCCAAGAACTCGTAAACCTTGGGAGCTTGGCAGTGAGGGAGAGGAAACATCGGATGGATCCTCAACTGAAAAGGTGTGTGGGTTTTTAATTGTCTTTTTTTTGTTTGTTTGCTTTCAAAGCAGGACATACAGTACAAGTTTTTTTTTATATATCAAATGTATCCCTCTAATAGCAGTCTGAGTACTATATGCAATAAATATGAATGGTTGATTCATATGTAATGCACGTAGCTGGATTTTTTCATTTGCTTGGTGTTAACAAGTTTGATAAAAAATCATGCTCTTACTCTTACCAAATGCTAGATGGCAGCATTTCACTGTGATCTTTAAGTGTTGTAATTCAATTTTTTTTTTATTTGTAGGAGGATGAGGAGGAAAGTGAAAAGGAGTCTGATGGTAAATCACCTGTAATCTTATCACTATATATCTTTATTTCTGTGTTTACATTCAGATAAGGCAGTAATTACACCATTTTTTTTGTTTTGTTTTTGTAGATGATGCCCTTAGTGTGGACAGTGATGATGAAAGCCTCTCCTCGTCCTCTGAGGGTTCTTCCTCTTCGGCATCTTCATCCTCATCTTCGTCTGAAGATGAGGATGAAGAGGAAGGAGAGAGGGCTGATAGTGACGGGCCAGACAGCATGGACGAGTCAACAATGGACAGCACAACTGAGAAGGAGGATGAGAGGTATGTTTTGAATTCTGTGTTTAGTCCATGTTATCTTTGAACATTGCTAAAGTAGATCTGTTTTCCGAACGCATTTAGTCAGTTTTACATAATTAAATGTGCTTTTCATCGTGTCTTTCTTCTGTTTGTCTCAGGCAAAATAACGCAGCTGCTGTTCCAAAGACAGAAGTCAAAACAGGTTAGTCAGAAGTCCACATTATTAACACATCATGTCAACAAATGCAAAAAGACATATAAAGCCTTTAAAGGAAGACCTTGATGTAATTTTGAAGTTCGCATGGAATTTATTTTCACTCTCTGGGCTGTTGCTACAGCTGCTTGGAACAGCTGTGTGCATTGTGTTCAGTTTGGATCAGTCTTTCATTCAAATTCTTTTCTCAGGTGAATTCAAGGACAGCAAGGCAGATACAACGCCAGCAACTACCAAGCGTCCTCCATCCCCCCCATACCCACGTCCTTCGTCCCCTATTGTTCTTGTGCCACCTCTCAAGAAACGCAGGAAGACTGTCTCGTTCTCCACAGGCGAGAACGATAGCAAAACGCAGCTGCCACCTGCCCCGCTATCTCCATCTCCCTCACAAGTGGCGGGTGAATCACTCCTCCTCTCCCCCGGCAGGCCTACAGACTCCCCTGTCACTGCTGCCCCATCTCCCTCAGCTCGTCCCACTCAGGGCATCCAACTGCTTCCCTTTGCCTCCAAACCAGGTGAAGGCAATGCCCTCATCGTGCCCCCATCTGGACGAACCCAAGATTCTGATGAGCCCAAAAAGGGACCACCTGTTTCTCCTCAGACCACCCCTGTCAAATCCCCTGGAAAACGGGGTACAGGAAAAGACTCCCCCAAATCTCCTGCCCCTCCTGTTATGGTGTGCCGCACTGTGCAGAACCTGCCATTGGACCACGCCTCTATGTGCAGGATGGCCTTTGAGGAGGCCCCTCCTCCACCTCCCGTCAACAAACGGTCCCGAGGCAGGCCTCGGACAACCAGCCTGTCAGCTTCTTCCTGTCACTCACTCAGAGAGGAAGATGATGAGGAAGAAACTGGTCAGAGGTTGAGACTCAGAGAGCAGCTGGGGGCATCGAGCCTCCTCCAGCTGGCTTCCGCCTCGACCACTGACCTATCTGTGTTGGCTGATGTAGCCCTGAAAATGGACCCTGATGCTGGGGACTCAGAGGAGACAGAGACATCTGATGAGGCTGAGGAGCAGAAGATGGAAGAGGATCTCTTCTCCCCAGAGTCACTGGCCCTGGTTATTAGTGCAGAGGGTGTAATTGTCCTTTTGGAGCACAACTACTGCAAACCCCCTGTTGTCCCAGTAGCACCCAGTACCAAAAGGACTTCCAAACAAGACTCCTCTGTCTTGCTCCCAGCAGACCTCAACACTATTTCTGGGGTGCTCGAAGCACCAGAGGAGGTCATTGGAGAGGCGCTACCATCCAGGGGAGATCCAGGCGAATACTTAAATGCTATGGGAGTGCTTTGTGACTCTGAGGATGTGGGCCAGGCGGCAGCTCTACCTCCATCATCAAAGAAGATCCTGGTTGGCAAGGGTCTCGAACTTGAAATGGACAAGAGCAAAAAGCGGAGAAGAAAAGACAAAGAAAACCTTGAGGTTCATCACACAAAAAAACAGAAGGAGCAGCCAGGCAAAAAACAGGGGAAACGGAAACTAGAGGTGCGTAGGACTTTTGGTCTATTCTGGGAAATGTTTGTGGAAGTCTTAATCATAGACTGTCAGGTAACAATCTTTCACAACCGACGCAAAAACACAATAGAAAGGTGACTCATCTGTTGATCCAGTTTCAGGTTTCTGTAATGTAATTTTCGGTAATGCCATCAGGTTTTTCCCAGGTAAAAAATGAAATGAAAATGATTGGGCTCAACCAATGGGAATATGAATATACTACAGAACTACAATATATTTAAATGAAATAAAAGAGTAAAAAACTGTTGTCAGTTCCTGCCAGCATTGTATTTTGTCTGTATGATAAATGGGGGGAATCTGGCCACAGGATGTTTTTGGCGGAGCAGGCAGAGATGTAGCTCTGTGCACTTCCCTGATGCAATCAACACAAATCTACTGGCATTGTACAGTGTTCTATGTAAATGTGTACAGCTTTAGATGGTGTTTATCAAACGTCAAGCTGATGTCAGCCAGCCACCAGCACAAGCTACCTGTTTATGCTCCTGTGCCTGTGCAATGAGTATTTCCTCACGTATGCCAGCCTGATTGTGACTTACTGAGCCATTTGTCTCACACTGGAAAAGCAGGTTTTCTTTTCGTTTTGCAGCATGCTTTTTCACTAAATTACTTGCTGCAAAACAGATGTACAGTACAGTATGTGATCAGTTAGTGTCATTTGAATAAATGTCCCCTGTTGTGACATAATGTGTACTTTAAAGAAGCACTTCACCCGTGGAAACATTAATCTTTATTGAAAGTGGGTTATATATGTAGTCGAAATGTAACATAAATTTTGAATTTGGTGCTCCTCTACAAAGAATATGAGACTTCCTGCTTCCAGTGATGCCCAAAATGACGATTTTTACATCATTGGAAGCATGGGAAGGTGCAACACTGAAATCCGGTATTTCTCCCGTGCTCAGAGGTAGGAGAAGAAATGATGGGTGAAGTGTCCCTTTAAAGTACATTACCTCTACCTTAAACTAAACTAAACTAGCAACTATAAGGCAACACAACACGGTTTTAGGGCTTGTGCATAGTTGTGTTCATTCATAGTTCCTTGATAGTAATATTCATCTTCCTCCGTACAGGACTCAGACTTTGAGGAAGATGTGGACGTGGAGGAGCTCGAGTCTGGAGAGCTGTCCAGCTCAGACACAGAGGACGATATGGTTGAGGAGGTGAGGAAGAGCGAGCGCCTCTTTCTGCAGGAGGCAGGGGTAACGTCGTGCCAGCGCTGGCCAAAACCTGTCCCAGCACCCGAGCCAGCATCCATGAAGTTTGACAACCGCAGCGAGTTCGAGCAGATGACCATCCTGTATGACATCTGGAACTCCGGTCTGGACGGCGAAGACTTGATGTTACTGAAGAAGACCTATGAGAAGCTACTACAGGACGACCACAGCTCTGACTGGCTTAATGATACTCACTGGGTCAGCCACACTAATATCCTTTTCAATGAGCTGATGCGTTAAATACAGTAGGTCTGTGTGATTGTTATGGAAATTAACCCCGGTTACCAATGGCCAAACCATCTATGGCTGTTCTCAATCAATAAGTAGCCTACGTAATACATTTTTTTAATGGATACAATTGTGGATTATGGATAAAAGTGTTATCAATCAGACTTTATTGGTATAGCAGTTTTCATACAAGCAAAGTGTCTTCATATGAGTCTGTGGTTTCCTGCTATTGTCCTTGACCTTTGAGCTGCACTAACCAATTTGCCGAACCCCCGGCGTAAGAAGAAGAACGCAGGTGGGCAGCTTCGTGAGCATGTGACCGGTAGTGCCAGGAGTGAGGGCTACTACGCCATTAGCCGCAAGGAGAAGGACGTCTATCTGGACCTGGACCTGCCCGAGCAAGTCATACGAGAGGTGGAGAATGTCGACAGCTCGGTAAGCATCCTGATTTCATTCAGACTCCTTTTGTCTCTGTGTTATAAGAATTACTTATTATATATTTTTCTTTTGCTTTACCACCATTATTATTCATCTGTTTATTTTTCTAATAATTTTTCTTTAAAATATAAGGCTGTTTACATCTGTTCTACATTATTAATCTACCAAACTAAATTAAAGTAATGAAGATACAGTAGATGGCTTTTGAAACAATGAGAGAATAGTCTTAACTATAAAAAAGAAGAGCTTAACAAATACTCCTCTTGTTTGCTCTGCCCATTTCTTACTAGGGACTCTAAAACTAGCATCAGGCTGAGGTACCTGGACTCAGCGTGTTATTAATGTTCACCATTAATGTTAATAATAAAATATTGAGAGGACAGGATAAAATGCAGCCAAGGGGTTGAACCTGTAAAAGTAGTGAGACAAGCTTACCGGTATGTTTACCTAATTAAAACCCACCAGTGAGATTTAAAATGTTAAATAGTTGCTGTGTTAATAATGTGGGTTTTGTTGTTTTTGAAAGTTGAGGCAAAAAGTTCACAAAAATCCAAATATGGTCCCAAATGACCATTCTGTGGAAAGAATGATATTGTCCAACTCTGTGCTGGCGCTGTAAACAAACCTTAAGGGGGTCTAGTGGTTGCTGAATATGGTTATTGTAGTTGGTTAAATCTGACACTTGATAGTACAGTTGGCCTACAGTCAATTGGCTCAGACTCACAGACTGATAATAGATCCAAAGGGTGGAGGCTTTTTCAAATAGCTGATGAGCACAAAATTATTTTTTACCATTTGTGTCACCATTAGGCAATACAGTAACTGGTTTAACAAAGCACATTTCATCAGATACAAAAAGGGTCTTATATATTGTATTATATTCTGTATATTGCCTCCAATCTGTAACACTATACAGATTAGATTAAGTTTTCCTAAAAACACATATTAGCAACTTTCTGAAATGGACTCGACCACTGTGCAACCCTTAAATGGAGATTTTGAGATGGTTAAACAGTATGAGTACAAGTATCTAGAAAAGCTGGTATGCTATCTTTAATTAACTTTAATCTAAAATGTCAAGTATAGACTCAGATTAAAACCTGTTTTGTGAAGAGCTGTGTGCTGCATCTCTGCCAGAAATGATGTTATTTAAATAGTTTAACAACTTTAACCATTGCTTTAAAACCTCAAACCCATTGCGACATGTGCATGCCACGTGCTTTGTGTATGTGGAATTTGTCATTCTCTCCTTCTCTAACTCACGTGGCTTTCTTTTTTTATCCTTCCAACCTTCCTAAAGCCATTTTTGGTCTGCTGTCACTCATAATGTTTTGGTTTCTCAGCATTTTTTAAGTCAAAAATGTTCCTCTTGTGTCATTTTTGGAGTTGAGGTTTGTTGGGTCACATAAGGAGTGACAGCCTCCGTATGACAAACACATCATGAACATCCCGTGTTGTGTCAGTTATTATTTACACGCTGCCAGATTATTGTTCAGAAAGGTAGGCACTAGAGGATATCCCCTTTTTTACCACCAATACGAGTTGTTTAATATTGAATATCTAACCTCTAAATGTTGTTTAGAA
This sequence comes from Morone saxatilis, assembly GCF_004916995.1. Taxonomy (NCBI): domain Eukaryota; kingdom Metazoa; phylum Chordata; class Actinopteri; family Moronidae; genus Morone; species Morone saxatilis. The sequence continues at coordinate 18,173,618 of NW_023339696.1, read as the reverse complement.
GAGCCGATCAGCTGACGCATTAATTATTTTCCATACAAATATTATTCAGTCATTGACTCGGTATATTAACAGTCAAGGACTTGTTTTAGTATTTTACATAGAAGCTTATCAGATGGATGACAAGCACAGAGTAGGTAAACTGTTTAGTTTCCGATAATAAACATCATTAACGAGCCTCATCTACTCGTTGCTGTTTTAAACCACTGCTGACCCACAAAGAAACAGATGAGACACATGCAGCCTGTATATGGAGAGAGTAGTATGGAGCCAATATTGGAGCAAATACTTTCCAGCCATTAATATGTAGGTCCACACATTTCCAGATCCTTTTACGGATATGTCTACATATTTATAAATCTCAAAGCATTTTTACACATTTATAAATCTGATTACACACACAAATGGATTTAGATACAGTTACACAACCAGAATCAGCAGTATCCAGTTGATACTGTTGATTCTGGTTCAGGCAAAGGCTGCACCAAGATAGTGACAAGGCCGGTAAGGTTACAGAGAGGGTTCGTTATTTTATAGCTTTGTTATTGTAAAACGATTAGAGATTACGTTGTTAAATGATCCTTATTAGTGTTGTGCCGCAGGGGGAGCTTCAGCCCAGCAAAGTGGAGAGGCAGACAGTGGCGAGTTGAAACCGAATGCGCTGCTTGTGCTGCTGTGCATGAAAGCATTGCAAGTAAAACATCTGTGTGACAGCTGAGGTAAAGCAAAGGACTGGATGGCCTCTATATAGCTTTATATAGCCGGTACCGATGAGTTTATGATGACGATCGGGACATCCCAAGTAAGCACACGTAGGCATAGAGGTAATGAACAAAGAGCTGCTGACATTAAGCGTTTGTGTGGATTTTAAAGGGGAAATCAACACAATTGTCTTGCATTCCTTCCTTTCTACTCATAGCTTAGATTTTCCTAGAAGTGATGTTTCCATTCTGGTTCTGTGCTGTATCTACTGTCACCATGGAGAAAAGCAGAAGAAAAGGAAAACCTTTTTTTTTTTTTTATATTGAGGGAACACACATTTTAGTTTCGGCTCTTTGTTTGTATGTAACCTCAGTGTTTTTGGAGATACAGTATCCCTGACTCGGTGCAAAATAAGTTGTAACTGGATACCACATCAGCCAGCGTCTTTGTTGTCCTGATCTAAGTAGCCCAGCAATTTTGAGCCACTTTTCTGAGAACAGTCTGAAACCTGTCCCAGGTGCACAGTGCGATGTGGTTTGATCTGCCTGGTGGTCTGTCTGTGGAGGTGTAAACAGCGGACATATTTTCAAAGCACAGACTGATCTTTTCTTCACAAAGAGTACAAATTATATGTTATCATAGCGCTTAATTTTTTTAATTATACAGCTGCTCAGTTTTGCAATTACGAACCCTTCATCCTGTCAGAGCTTAAACAATCATTGACTACACATCACACATTTGTAAGGAAAAATAGATATGTAAAATAACAGAAAGAGCCTGCGTTATCTTGAAAATGTGACATGAAATAAAGCAAAAATAGCAGGTTTAGGAGGACCAAAACGTAGTTTTTGAAATAATGTGCTTGAAAAGTTTACAGCCTTGACACAAATCCCACATGAGCCACGTGTGTGTGATGGCTACCTCACTGAACTGCTGCCTATCCCGCTGCGATGCTGCTGCCAGCTCTGTCTTTCTGCATTGAGTTTACCTTTGATGAATACAAGACAATAAAAGCCTTGTCAACAAATGAATGGATTCTGTCCACAGAAACGCTGGAGAGCTTTTAATCTGAAACAGATGGTTAAAAAAAATTATATTAGTTATTTAATGTCTGAGATATTCTACAGATTCAAACATTGCGAATGTAGTGAAAGGTGTATATGTTGCTATGTTAATATGACTTTGAACAGACCCATTTCATACATTCAGGCTTTCTTCATGACCCATACAGTTTGGCTGTTAAACAGTGTTCGCTACAACTTATGTTCCCTTTTATCTTTTACATCTGGATTTGATTGTTTTCAGTGCTCTGTTTACTTTATATCAAGTACAAGAAACACAATCAGAGCCTTCAGAATTCATGTCCTGCATTAGTTGGTTACGTAATGTTTCATAATGGTCTGTGTGCATTGACGACATGGTTGTGTCTATATTTATATTAGCATACATTGTAGACAGGGAAGAGAAACTTGCCTGCGTCCTTCCTCTTACTACGTTTTCACAGTTTGACCTTCCTTTTCAAATGCACCTCACCCACATTATCTTGGCTGTTAAACATTAAAAACACTAAGTGTTTCTTCGGTTCAGTCTCCTCCAGCTCAAGGCCATATGATAACGTGCGATAGTGGCCCTTTGTGAAGCTCTTGGCTGTCTGTTTCTTTCCAGGGAGCAAACAGGGTCCTATCAGAGAGACGATCAGAACAGCGCCGCCTCCTCACCGTCATTGGCACCACTGCTGTCATGGACTCTGACCTGCTCAAACTCAACCAGCTGAAGGTACATCCAGTTACAGCCATGGTATCTCATGTACCAAATCAAGTACATGCACATTGTACAGCTAAAGTTTTGTTTTTGTTTTTCTGAAAAAAAGATGAAATCATATTTCAGCATTTAAACCTACATCACACCATATCACTGAACTGTAGATTACAGAGATGTAGTTCAGGCTGTTATGTCACTGCCTTTGGCTAGCACTTTATCTCATTTTATTCAGTTCTTTTTCTCTTTGTTGAGCAAACATTACTATCTCCTCTAGCTGCCATTATAAAATGTGTTTATCCAGCTAATTTGATTAGCTTAATTCTCCTGCTTTCAGTCCAAAGCCAACTCTGTGTTTAACACACTGACATGAAATGAGTCGCCTAAATATGCAAAGAATTAAATTAGCATTTCCTGCTTACGTGTACATCTACATGTTCCTTGTACGAGGCTGGATTTGAATAAAAACTCAAAGTATATATTTGTCCTGGTCTATATGCGTTGTACTTTCTTTTTTTTTTACCAAGACCATTGTTACAAAAAGTGTTTTCTGTCCTTGTGCAGTACCGCAAGAAGAAGCTTCGTTTTGGACGCAGCCGGATCCACGAGTGGGGCCTGTTCGCCATGGAGCCCATTGCTGCTGATGAGATGGTCATCGAGTATGTGGGTCAAAACATCAGACAGGTACTGTCTCCAGTTTGTGTTAATCTGTGTTGAATCAGTGATGATTTTAAAGCAATATCTTCAAAACATCCCATCCAGTCACTATATTGTCCTAATATTATCTGTTTTAGTGGAATGATTATAGAAGTTTCCATTATTCCATTATTGGTGTTTTATAATATAAAGCACAGTAAATACGACAGTGAGTGAAATGTTACTCATGCACTTTTGTAGATACCTGTTTGTTGTGGTGTTGACATAGGGTCACTGAGCAAATGTTTGTGCGTGCAGATGGTGGCTGACAATCGAGAGAAGCGGTACGCACAGCAGGGCATCGGGAGCAGCTACTTGTTCAGAGTGGACCACGACACAATTATAGACGCCACCAAGTGTGGCAACCTGGCACGATTCATCAACCACTGCTGCACTGTGAGTCTGAAAAGCATTAGTCAACACATATGAGTGATAGATAACAGGCTTTTATTGTAATTTAGTTCTGGGGCTGTTGCTCATCACTCTCTCTCTCTCTCTTTCTCATTGCTTTGTTCTTCTAGCCAAACTGTTACGCCAAGGTTATCACCATAGAGTCCCAGAAAAAGATCGTGATCTACTCAAAGCAGGCCATCGCTGTCAACGAAGAAATCACCTACGACTACAAATTCCCCCTCGAGGAGAACAAGATTCCTTGCCTGTGTGGAACGGAGAACTGCCGCGGGACACTGAATTAGTTTCTCTTCCCTACTTTGCAACGGCCAGCCAAATACGGTCTCCCCCGGTTCACCCTCCTCAGAGTGTACCCAGAAAACAAAGCGGCTTTCCAATACCCCCTGCCACTCCAAAAGACCACACAGCTGTCCTCACAATACCCAGGAAACAGACACACACACTTGCACTTTTCATGCACATTTTCAGTCACTTAGCAGTTTTACGAGCCAGTGTGTGTGAGGGGTTTGTGTTACAAGGCATGTGAAAACTATGAGGGCGTGGGGGGGTGCTTTGTTTCACCATTAGCTCTCCTGTGGCAGTATTGTCGGACTATTGTTGGCATGAAAGGTCTCTCAATTTCCACCCTAGTATCCGTTTGAAGGAAGTCAATGAAAACTGAAAAACACTGGTATTTTATGTCTACGTCAGCTCACATAATCTACAGCCTGGATCACTTTTCCAGTGTCCAGTCCCTCGCTGCACCCACCAACCCATCCACACAGGTCCGCACATAGACGCACAGGAATATCAGACAAATTCAGGGTTTTTAAAAAGCGCTTGTTAAGGGCGCACTTTTAAAGATGACAAACTTCAATCAATTTGGTCTTCAGTTATGCAAGATTTCAAGTGTGAAGATTCTTTTTTTTTTTTTTTTATTTCATTTCATAGTATTATATATTAATATTACTATTGCTGTTATTAATGGTATTTAGTTGCATTAGCTGTAAGCATCTTACAGTGAAATGAGTTTCTGTATACCCACCCACTGTCCTTAGTGGCTTGTGTTCACTAGCCCTGTTATTCCCCTTCTCCACCGTGCAATTTGCCACAACCCTCTGTTGGGATGAGAGTCCTTTGAGCTATTGTTTTTAACCCACCATGAAAATATTTGTCAGTTTGGTTAGCTAAAAGTGTTAATTTTACATGGCTGCTGAATTTTTGTCTGCAGGATCAGCACAACAGAGAATTGGCTTGTTTTTTTTTTCCCCCACTTCAAAGCTGTCAACAAGATGTCTTCTTAGGATAACTCTGCAAGTGTTTGTTCAATAGGATCTCTCAGCCTGTTTGTCTGTTTAGTTTGTCTGTAAACTTCCATAGTGTTCCTGTATTTTGTTACAACCAGCAAATGGCAGATTCCTATTTCAACACTTGGCGAACTGCAAGTCCTTCTTTCTTCAGCCGTTAAAACAGATTATCAGAAATCTCCTGCAGGTCCACGTAAAAATGATGCGGTCAGTGTTCAACTTAGTCTGTGTGCTGCAAATGTTTTTAAAAGCCGCATTTATTTGATTAGATCAGGTCTCTTCAGAGGTTTAGTTTAGTAAAGTTTCTTCTTTTTGTTTTTTTCCTGTTTTGTGGGCCTTTTCCAGAATGCATTAGTATCTATTTTATTTGAGTGTGGAGTCACTCACACTCAACAATCCCTCCCTGAAACATTTTTCATTTTAAGGCAAACAAATGTCCTGCGTACAATTTGTTGGCAGTGTAGATGGGTGGAAGGGGAGGTATAATATATATATAAGCCTCAGCAGGTTTGTGATATGCTGCAGACAGCAGGATGTATATGGCCCTTGTGTTGTGTTTCTGTTTTTCATATGGCTATGGCCGTCCAAAGTTGAACTTTAATTCTAAACTTTTAATTAGCAGAAGACTCTTTATTTTGTTCCCTCCTAAACAGGAAAATGTGTAAGATATTTTTTGTTGCAATGAAAGCCTTTCAGTACAAACCAACCCTCTTTACTACAGGATAAAAAGATGAAAGGAAAAAAAAATCAAAGAAGTACATGTAAATATTGTAGAGGTGTTTGTTTCTCGTAGAAACACACTGATTTCAAGCTGTAAATATGTTGTTCCTTTTCCTCTCTCCATGAGGAGGAAACATGTACATACCTTCCATTCATTTATTTTTTATTGTTTTTCCTTTTAATTTGATGATTATTTTAATATTATTTGCAATATTTCTCTTGTATTAATGCGTTGGACCCTTTATTAATGGTGCATTAAAATATTTTTTAAATAAACAAAATGTTGTTTTTCAATAAATTTGTATCCTACTGCTATTAGAAACACTGAGGTTCAGCCAGTGTCAATTAGGTTCTCAAACTGGGCTCCAGGGACCAGCGAGGATCCATGAGTGAGTTGTAGGGGGTCTCTACGAAAAGATGGAATAGAATATTTTAACTTTTATCACATATTTTGGAAGTTGGAACAAGGAAAGAAATAGGGTTGGGCATTTTGATTGGTTGTAATTTAAAGTGATCGTAGTTTGATCATTGATTGAACCTAATAAAAACTTTAAATGTTAAACAGTGGGAGGTTTTTACATGCCGGATAGAGAATAAATAATGAATAGCTGATTAAATGTGGTATTTCAACAGGAAGCTTACGTAGTGGAAACGACACTCCTATTTCCTCTTTGCACCTGCAACATTGATGTTTCCTGTTTAGAGAAATGTAGAGGAAGTTCTGAAATCTGCCCAACTAACACTACGATTTTATAAGTCACCAGAGGCTGACAGAAAAGGAAGAGCTGCTAAAGCTCACAGTGCAGATGGTGAACTGAGTTGAAAAATCAGTGTACATCTGGCTGACCAACATCAAACAAGCCTTTGTCCTGTACATCAGTTAAAATAAGCTTGACTGGTGCACCTACTAACAGCACTCAGCTGGGGAAACTGTAAGCTATGATTTTCCTTTGAGTCACAAGAAGACTGGCTGAAACTGGAAATGGCAGGATATTGCTTGCTGGTGTGTGGTCACGTTTCAAGCCATAGTGCTTGAATTCCACAGTTAACAACATGTCATTGCCCTGTTGTGAAGAACCCTTGAACTAATCTAGATGAAACTCTGACCTCATATGGTGTGTGTTACAACACTCCACCTGGATGGCTCATATAAACCGAGGTTTTACGTAATCAAACAGTCAACAAATATATTGAATAAACAATGAGTGAAACCCAAAACCATGAAACAAAGTCTACTTCACTATGACTCTGCTGCAGGCTGGAAAGTGGAACAGTGAGAGTGTGGGAGGTGGAGGAAGGCGGTTCGTGTGCCCCTAATTGGATAGGAGTTGGTTGTCTGTGGGTATTTTTACCAAAATAATTCTAATTTTCAGAAAACACACCCGCCCATCCCTAGTCGAGTTGCATTGTGGGTAATGTAGGCACTGGACAAGAAAGTAAAATGTGCAACAATACCTCTGGTTTCTTTTTTTCTATTTATCATTAGTCCAAGAATGTTATGGGAGTGCAATGCTAAACCACAAACACTTGATGCTATGATTGCAATGCAATGATACATGAAGAAAGTCTGAGTTCTTAAAACATTGACATGGTCTGTTAAAAAAAAGGGTTCAGGAACTTTGAAAAACAGCTTTGTTTTTAATCTCAATCACATTGTTTTTGCAGCGAATAATATACAGGCCAAAAATCAACATGGAAACTTAACATCACTGTTAATCATCATGTTGACCTGCTTTTGTTTTAGATGACGCAGTAAAAAGGACCTTTCGCCAGTTTTCCTCATATGCGTAACCTCCAAATGGCAGTAAAGGCCTTGTCAGAGGGAATTTGGCCAAAGTTCAAGGACCAGCAGTAATCTATAAACTATGGGTTTATATCAGATACTACATCGTTTAACCAGCAGATGCATTCATCAGTCAAGACTGGATGTATACAGTTAAAGACAATACCAGATTGGGTTGTAAAGATCATATTATACAGGATTTTTAAACCATGGGGCTTCTCAAGTCCCAACAGATGATATATTATGCAAAGTTGTGCATTAAGAGCACATTAAAGCACATAACACAGTAGATGTTTAATTATTTATTTTTATTTATTTATTTGATGGGAACAGAGCACATTAATGAATATCAATATAAAAAGAAAACATGTAAACATGCCAGAGTTGGTGCTAACATGCTAATCATACCCGTAGTCCCCAGACAGGTAACAAGAAACATTACAAATGACAATATACAGATACACATACACATTATTAATACGCAAGTAGAAAAGGACAGAAAACCATATGTTAAAAGTGATCATGTGAAGAGCTGCTCCCTGGTTCTTCACTTCTAACTGTGGGTTCACAAAAACATGCATTTTTAAAGATTTTACTCTTTATTAATGGTTATAATTTCAATTCAATTTTGAGCACTTATCTTCTTGGAAAAGGTCTGAAAAAAGTCTTTATTAATGATTTATAACTGCTGACTTAATTGCCCATTAAGAGCTCATGGCAATTTATTAATGGACTACAACATTTATAATATAATATAACATAATATTATGTATATTATATTATATAATATTAAAGCCAGGAGTTACAGTATGTCTTATTAGAAAGTGGTATTGTTCTTATGATAACTAAAGTGTGTTTGGTATCTGGTTGCATTTGTCCTTGTTTTGTAAAACCCTTTTTTAATGGTAAATTAAGTAAAGTATTACTAGTATTTATTAATGCTCATGTTATTATAATGTCCCTGATATATGATACATCGTAAGTGTATCTTTTGTTTTGTCTAGCTCAATAAAGTTTCAGATGGAAAAAAAGAGAAAAAAAAACCTTCCCTCTCCTTTAAATAGCCTGAGCTGCAGTGCAGGCTCTGTATTCTCACTGAGCAGTGAGACACTTCACCGGGTTCAGCTGCTTCACGTTTCCCCTCACAGCATTATGTCAGACAGCCAGCGGGGTCTCGTCTATCTGATCACCGGAGGCTCCGGATTCCTCGGGAGGCACCTGCTGAGGGTTTTGCAGGAGAAGGAAGACAAACTGGCGGAAGTCCGTGTGTTTGACAAATACCCCGACTCAAGTTTAAATGCACTCAGCACAGGTAAGGTTCAGCTGCACCGCTCTGTGTGGTTTTCTGTTATTCTGATATAAACGTTTAATGATTAGATAAGGTATGTTTAAAGTTCATAGTCTGTTCTTCACTTCGGCATTAATATGATCGAGTATGGAGCTCTTGCTTTAGTTTGATTTCTGCCATTATACCTGGAATTTCTGCTTCAAGGACACCGCATTATCTCAGACAAATATTACACGTCTTTTAAAAACATGAATGCTTCCTCATTTGTGGTATAATGTCAATGTTTTCTTCAGTGCTCAATGTATGGTTTCTCCCTGCAGTATTTCTCTTTTTGACATAAAGTATGTAAGACTTTAGTTCACTTTGATACTGATAACCCTCCCTTTGATAAAGCATATGGATCTGGTAGTTGACTGGAGTTCCCTTCACTGAACATGGTGTAACTCATGAAGGCGCGTTTATTTGATCTTAGCAAGGAAGTAACAAAAAAAACTTGTCAAGGGGTGTAAATAATATGTGTAACATACATATTTAAAATGTTCTGTTAGGTTTCAGTCCTGTGAGAGGAGGTGATGGTGTTTTTCAGTTCAGCTAAACTCAGGAAAAGGGGGGGAGAAAGCCCCCCACAGAGGTCAATATGCAGAGATAACTGGGCGTTGGATCCGGGATAGCTTGTTCCCTTTCATATCCTGTGCCAGGATATATGCTGTAACTTGTCACTGTGTCGTTTCACATGATAACATGATACAGGTTTGTTAGGTCTTTCCATGGAAGCTTTGATCTGAGGTGGTTCCAAACTACCTGTCGTTTCTGTTGCACTTTGTCTTTACTTCGTGGGAAAAAAACTAATTAATTGAAAGTGGAACAGGTTTTTTTCTTGGTGAAAAGGCATGTTATAAGTTCCATCTGTGCCGGGAATGCACCGTGAACCACAAATGGCACCTTTGTCCCACAGTGGAAAGTGCTTTGTTCAGCTTTCGTCATTTATTGTGTGTCTATGACTGAGGTCTACTGTTGATGCAGGGCAGTTCAGATCCCTGAGGGATCAGCTAACAGGAATAAATGAGTTCAGCCTCAGTAACACCCATTATAGGCCTCACAGGAAAATGGGACGTTGACTTGTGCAAGGTTCCATTTTGGTTGATGTTGAAGCTGATTTAAATTAGCCAAATCCTCTGTAACTAAACCTCTGTGTAATAAGTATAATTACAGATGGGAAAACAAACTTCAGAAGGAGAGTCTTAACTCAATGTTCAAAAGTCCAATCCCTTTTTTCTAATCCCTCATTTTAAGGACACTATCTCATTGTCAAACCACCATTTTAAGGAGAGTGCTGAGGAGGAGTCAAGATAAACCACAATTGCAAGACCTTCATAAATTATGATGACAATAAACAGTGTTGCCTGAATTTAGAACAGTATGAAAAGAATTTGGGGCGTGATGATGATATGATATATTGTGTCATAACACAGATGCTTTTAGTTGTTTCTCAGTTGAATTTCCAATAAATTTGAATTATTACAATGAACAAAATGAACTATTGGTTGGTTAGTTGGTGAAGAAAGGCGGTGCTGTCCTGAGGTGTTGTAATAATTTTCTTAACAAAGTGAGTCCATTCTTATATTTGCATGCTTTCGTAGTGTACTTAGGAAAACAGCCCTGGTCCAGAATCTCATACAGTACATCATTTTGACTCTGTCTTCTTGTTTCTCCCTCAGAGCGGACAAAAGTTGTGGTCATTCAGGGGGACATCACAGACTACAACAGTGTATTGGAGGCTTCGCGCGGTGTCGATGTCGTCATTCACACGGCAAGCTTGGTGGATGTTTGGCACCGAGTCCCGGAGACCCTCATCTACTCCGTCAATGTCACAGGTTAGATTTCAAGGAGTGGTGTTTAAAAAGAAAAAGGGCCAGGCAGGAAACATCAGTGGGTGTTTTCAGCTTTATGAATGTTTTTCTGGGAAACAAAAAAAGACAAATTAAACAGAGGAAACCCACACCTCCTTTTCAAGGACTTTGTGGCCATGAGTTATGCTGAACAATAAGAAAATATTCTAATTCTGTAGCTTACTTCACTTACTTAGTGGTCATGAGCTGCATGTTAGTGACTAAGGAAACATCATAATTTGATGAAACTAAAAAATGTTTATTAAATTTAAGCCAAACTAATCCAGATACAGCCTGAGGAACACTTTTCACATGAATAGAGTACGTGATGAAAATAGTCTACATACTCATGTCATGGTCTGGGTTTATGTCCATGGGTTGTGGTGAGGCAAGGGTCAAAGTCTGGCCTGGAATAGTCCGCAATAGTTCAGCAAGTAAACAAGAGGCAGTCTTCATGTTAGTTGAGAGTCATCTGTAGGCGTGTAGTCTCTCCAAAAGCCCCACAACAGACCTCTAACAGTTGAATTGAATGAATGACTAACTCATATTTGTCCGGAATCTGGATCTGGTCTGGTTAACATTATTATGTTAAGTTTTGATGGGCCAGAAGGATCCATCTGAAGTCATCACATCTAAAGCGGTTAACGCCTCAAATCAACACCCTTTTTTCTTCAGAGACAAAATCTTTGTCTTATTCACAGAATTAGCAAGAATTGCAGGTAGGTGCGTGACAGTTAACTAAGTATAAGAGTTGAGAACATTATACTGTATCTAAACACCGGTTTCCAGTAAGAATTTATGTACAGATGTCAAAGGCTTTGTGTTTTCTGGTCTTCAGCTTGAGTACATACCAGATATTTAAACCCTGGCGTCAGTGCCAGAGCCATCAAGCACTGGAGTGCACTTGAAAACGTCTACTTAAGAAGCGCTTTTAATAGCTGCAGTTGGCCAATTAATTATATCTGATGTTGCTTTTTAGCTTTAGTGAACACAGCTTTTTTGATTTGCTTTTGGGTAGTTGGAATGTATTTTTGCCCTGAGGGGAAATTTGCTTGATTTTTAGCCGTGCTAGCAGCAAGGACATTTATTTCAATGAACAGACATTAATAATCCACAGAGGACGAATCCTGGTGACTTTGACCTGTGACAGAAAAAGTCACCAAAGTGTCCCCTCATCTAGTTAATGTACTACTATGTACTGTGCTAGATACACTGCCATGAAATACATATTAATATCTCCATTAAGAGTTAGCTAATGTTAGCACTAAAGTAAGATGAACATAGTTATACCTGCATAACATTGGCATGTTAACATTGTCATTGGGAGCATGTTTTTGTCGAACAAAAACTTCTATTTTCATGATTTTCTTTATAGGTGTGGATGTTTGTTTTCTGTCTGTCTGTTTGAAACGCCCAAAATTGGAGGCATCATCTGTTTTCTCACTGCTGCTGCATAGCTAAGATAGGAAGTTCAAGCGTAAACAGGAATTATCATACTTAAAACAGCTTTTAGCCCACAGTCATAAGGACTTCTTTTCATCCACTGCCAAACTGGACCAGATGTAAGTTCACAGCCTGTGGACTGTGTCCTCTCCTCTACTTCATCTATGACCAAAGTTTGACTTCAGGACACCTAACTTCTAAAGTCTCAATGTGGAAAACTGGAAAGACCGTTTAAAAGTGTTAGATATAATAAGAGGTCTTATTTCCTCCACTTTCCAGTGATTATATTTCTTTCTGCCGTACGGTCACAGTTGTATTAATTGAGACCAGGTTTTAGAAAAACATGTTTTCTTCCTCTTGGCTAAACAGAACACATATGGATCTCATGGCTCCACTTGAAATTATTTCCTGTTTGTTGTCTCACGTTAAAACTGCAATTTCAAGACTTTCATCCTCTACAGTATGTTACAGTGTTTATTGGTTGCCTCAGCTCTGAAAGCACACTGAAAAAAGTCCAACTGTGTCAAAATAAGCCATGTGGCTTCGGAGGATTGAGAAACGTATGTGTTACACAGAAGAATGCAGCCTGCTCCGTTCTACCCCGACATTCTCATCTCTAAAATGACAATGTTTTCTTTCTTCTCAGGAACTGAGAATGTGATAAATGCCTGTGTGGAGTGTGGCATCCAGTCCCTGGTCTACACCAGCAGCATGGAAGTGATCGGCCCCAACATCAATGGAGATGCATTTATCAGGTGAAGCTCGAAAATATTATTCTGTGGACTTTGTTTGTGAACTCTGTTGACCAGGTGACCCATTGTCCAAGTCCTAGTGCTCCATTTTGAGAATTTCTCTTTCAGCTGCGTTACTGTGGTCACTATCTCGTATCTATTCTCTTTTCTTCTCTTGAATGAGCAGTCAGGGAAAGCACAGGGACATGCACAGAAAAGATATGATTGGGTGGAGACACAACCCACAGTATCCAGTAACATAAAGATCTAATCAAGGTGTTTTTTAAGTTCTTTAGGAAGAAAGGTATCTGGAATGAAAAAGACACAAAACAGGACACATTGCTCACATTGAGACACATTTTATCTTTACTGATATGATACTATGTTCTGTATCATGTCTGCAGCTTTAACTCCTGACCTCACATTAGGTAAAAATAGGCCTGGTGTTCTGTGTCAGTTTCGTATCAAATCTTATTCACGCTTAAGTAAATGTTTATGTGCAAGGGTCTACTTTTTTCTGAAATGTGAAATCTCATATGTTACTGGTGAACTGTTGACAAAAAACGAGTGGGGATGGAATTTTAGCAATCGTGAATGTTTATATTCTCAATCTGTCAAAAAGGCGATAACCGCTGTTTTTAATATTTGGAATACTGTTTCTAAACATTGATGCTGTCTCCAAGGATGTCTCCACCATTCAAGAGAGACTATCCTCCAGAATAATATTGGACTATTTTGGGACAGGGATGCACATAAATGATAATGAAACTGTTGTGCTTGGATATATAACATAAATAAACAGAGATGACGAAGTCAGAGAGTGGCATGTGAGTCATACCTACGCTCTACACTCTGTCTCTAAGCACTGTGTTTATTTACTATAACCATAGGGAGTGGTGTGGCACTCACTGTGAGACTACTTGCAGAGATGCATTTAAATAAATGTAGCATATACACACAAGTTATGTTAGTTAATAATAACAATACAAACATTAATGATCTTTACTGGTCTCAAACTATTTTTTTTGTCACTGAAAGTTGAAAGCTTTCACGCTGTATGGACATAAACAGAAGTCAATGGCTGTCTGGAAAGTGGACAGCAATCAAAACACACTGAAATATCTAAAATGCTGCAGTTTCATATATCAGAATATACATGGTTAGCAGTGATTGGACAAAAACAGCAGTATGACCCTTTACAAAGGGTGAAAGATGTGGAGATACCAAAAGCAGGAGATGGAAAATACTGCAAACTTCCAGTGTCCATTTGCCAGAAGGTTGTAACATTCTTCTGGATGGTGTGTGTGTGTCTGTGTGT
>NW_023339696.1:18156542-18159553 GCF_004916995.1 Morone saxatilis | reverse complement strand
TGTGTGTGTCTGTGCATGTCTGTGCGTATGAGTGAATTTGCACACCCAATATTTGGCAACCTCTCTGTCTTCACATCATAAGATGAAATCACAGCATGAGAATGAGCCTTTGTTTGCTCTTGTCTGCCCAAGCACTAAAAAAACACAAAAAACAAGTTGAGGTGAGAGCTGAAGCTTATAATGCCAGACATGACGTGTCCTTGATTTTAATCTTTTGTTTCCCTTTCTAACTCGGTTTTTATCTCTCTGCCTTTCTCTTTGGAGGCTTCCTCCCTGGTGTCCATTTGGCCCAGCAAAGACATTCCTTTCATACATGTAGCAAAGTCACATCAGCAAGGTCTGCTTACTTTCTCCTGAGTTCTCCTCTTACTGTTTGAAATTTGTCTGCAGGGGCAATGAAGACACACCTTACAATGTGAAACACACTATGGCCTATCCCAAGAGCAAAGCAAAGGCAGAGAAGATTGTGCTTGAAGCTAATGGCACCAAGGTATGTTTTACAATATCAATTCAACAAATAACTGGTTATTTGTGGTTTCTGGTCACAGCAAAATCCCAGTGAAGCAGATTTATTAAAAGCACATTTTAACTAGTGAGTTCAGTTTACAGACATACTGAGAGAAGTAAAAAAGTTTAAATAATAAAACAACTGTCTTAACACAAAAATCATAAAAACACATGCCGAATAGAAATAAGTATTTCTTGGCATCCAGATGTGTGTATCAGATCAGGTATATCAGCTTCTGTATTATATTATCTTAAGCTTAAGACTAGGTTGCACAATCTGACAGTTTAAAATTTTTGTAACTGGCGTGTGCTTGCTTGGATTCCAGCTTGGAAAAAACATGAGGGAATCTTTTGTTGCCACAAATTTTTTTTCTATCAACCCCCTGTGGCCTCGCTGTAGTGTCACTTCTGCAATGAAAATCCACAAAAAAAAACCCTTTGACTCCTGTGTGTTATGGTTTTTATTTCTGTAAGTCTCTCTGATTCCTAACATCAAATCTGGGTTTTGTCTTCTGTCCAGGTGAAGGGTGGACAGTGTTTACACACATGCTCTCTGAGGCCGACGGGGATCTATGGCGAGGGCCACGAGCTAATTAAGGATTTCTACAAGCAGGGTGTACAAAGGGGAGGCTTGATCATCGGGGGTGTCCCAGAAAATTCCGAACACGGGCGTGTCTATGCAGGTAAAATGAATGTTTTAGTGAGTCTTAACCACAACTTATAGGACACGTCAGGGTCCCTCAGTGTAGCCTGAGGAATCAGATCTATTACAACCTCTGCTCTTTGTAACTCGAGAGACAGCGAGAAAAAATAAACTACAAAAGAGAAACCGATAAAAATGATGACTTGAGTTCACACCAGGGCTAAAAGCAGAAGCACAGTTGCCGTGCAAAAGCACTTCCTCTACATTTCTTGTAACTGATAGATTTAACAGTACAGACAGTGCAGGTGGTAATCTAAAACCTTACAACGCTCTCTTAAGCTGACTCCTCAACAACTGCTAGTCGAGGAGTGAAAAGCCCGAAGTCTGTATCGTCTAAAGATGGACAGAGGGTACAACATGACAAACATGAACAGCAGTGATATTCCTGATGTAGATTTCTTGTGATACTGATACCATGTGAGTAGTATCAGCCTGCATTGATCTTAAAGGAGCAGCTGTATAAACACGTCATTAAATACATTTTCTCAACCTTAACTACTGAGGATGCAAGTTCACTATTAGCACATAAGACACTGTAGATATTTTGTAAGTTGTAGCGTGCACTCAGGTGACGTTAACAATGATGTCTGTGGATGTAAGGTCGCCACAGGAATTAAGCAACTCAAGTGTTGTACTTACACACAATGTAAGGAACTTCTACGCCACTAGGTTTATCTGATGGCACTGGATAAAGTAAAGAATATTATGTTTTATATTCAACATTGGTTAATGGCATAAAACTTTTACAACAATGTCTTGATTTAGCTTTCACAGCTTTCATCTGTTTTTAAAGTAGTTATATTTTAATTCTATTTCTAAGCTTCCTACTTTATTTGGTATAAGTCATTAGTCACCTTTTGCTTCTTATAACAAGTATTACTGTTAAAAACACAAACACATAAGCTCCAAAAAGGGCCATAAAAAGCTTGGTAAAAAATGTAAAAGAAAACAGTGGTGGGTCATTTGTTTGACTGCCTACATTTTATTTTGGGACACAAGTACATTATACTACTTGAGGATTTCTACTGAGGTAAATGTTTTGAGTACTTCTTTCATCATTCAATGTGGTATTAACTTATTTGTTTGTTTTACTAGGCAACGTAGCCTGGATGCATCTGCTTGTAGCCCGAGCCCTGAGGGAGCGCCCGCAGACGGTGGGAGGTGAAGCTTTCTTCTGCTACGATGACTCACCCTACAAGAGCTACGAGGACTTCAACATGATGTTCCTTTCCACATTTAACTTCCGAAGGGTCCGCATGCCCGCACTGGTCCTCTGGGTTCTGGCCATAGTTAATGACTTGCTCCGCTGGATACTGAGCCCTGTTTACAACTTCACGCCGTTATTGAACCGTTACACCTTAGCCGTGGCTAGTACCTCCTTCACTGTCCGCACAGACAAAGCCCTGCGTCACTTTCAGTACCGCCCGCTGTATGACTGGGATCAATGTCTAGCCCGCACACAGAAATGGGTTGACACTTTCCCTCTGGATAACCCCAAAGACTCTTAATGTCTGCTATAAAGCACACCATATTCAGTGTTGTATGACCATTTCATTTCATTGTTATATTTGTTAAATATATACATTTGTTAACAGCGTTGTTAAAGAAATTATGATTTACAACCACCAAGAGATCATGCATTTTGTTAGGAATGTGCTGCAATTAAGTTATTAACCAATTATGACAGATGTAAACACAATTTACAGCAATTTACTACATATATACTAAGATCTGTATTTTGGGGGCACCTTTAGGGGGTAGTTTAGCTGGCAGAGTCTGTGTCATTCTCTCTCTCTCTCTC
>NW_023339696.1:18139747-18156483 GCF_004916995.1 Morone saxatilis | reverse complement strand
CTCTCTCTCTCTCTCTCTTCATGTCACTCTTCAGCTGTCCTATCGATTAAAGCCCCCAAAACAGATCTGTATTTTAGTAATATATAAATATAATACATATCAGTGTTTGTTATGTTATGTTTAATTTAATTTAAAGAAGGTTTTTTTATATAATAATGTGAGAAATATATTGTGTATAGTTTATACAATTTTAGTAATTTGTAATAAAGTTGAATTAATATATTCTACATGGCTTTGCTTGTTGTGGTTTTGCGTATTTTATTTTGTTGTGCAGGGTTTGTACAGCCTGGAGATCAGACTCATGATCCTCACAGATTATCACAGATTTGTTTCAATGTGTCACGGACATGGTTACTATACAATATTTGGCATTCTCTCTGTCTTCACATCACAAGATTAAGTCACAGCATGAGAATAAACCTGTTCTTGTTTGTTTGTTTCTCTGCCCAAGCACTAAAAAATGCCAACAAGTTGAGGTAAAGGCTGAAGCTTGTAATGCAAGGAAGCATGGAATTAGTCTTGTTTCCTTTCTAACTCAAGTTTTTATCTCTCTCCCTTTCTGTTTGCAAGTTTCCTCCCTGGTGTCCACTTGGCCCAGCAAAGACATTCCTTTCATACATGTGGCAAGGTCACAACTATTTGCTCAATTAATAAATGGTTATGGTTTCTGGAACTTCTGCACGCTCACATGTACATTTAGGTTCTTAAGAGCGGTTACATTTTTCAAGCATAAGTTGAGGCAGATTTATATAATGCACATTTTAACTGGTGAGTTCAGTTTACAGACCTACTGAGAGAAGTAAAAAAGTAAACAACTTTTTTGAAAAAAGAATCTTAAAACCACAATGAAACAATGGAATTAATAAGCTGCAGATGCAGAAAGAAAATATTTCTTGGCATCCAGATGTGTGTATTAATGTTTTAATACAGAGTATCATCATGCTTATTATCACCTTTTATACTGTATTATCTTAAGCTTTCCTTGTTGTGATTTTGCACTTGATTCACATCACAGGGAGAGGCTGCATTTTCCTGTTTTTCTTTCCATAACTGATCCTATTTACATATTTCATCATGTTGTGCAGGACTTGTACAGCCTGGAGATCTGACTCATGATCTTAAATGAGAGAACTGTTTCAATGTGTATGTTTGTCATTGACATGGTTACTAGAAACATATGGTTACTGGGAGTTCTCCACCTCTGGGTTTCCCTCCCATCACACTCTTATGGAAACTTCTTCAGACTCTATGACAACCAGCTGGATCACATTTATTTGTGTGACAAGTACATGGGAGTTCCCTCTTAGTAACAATTTGACTCTGTTCCAACATGCCAAGCACTCAGCCATTTGTGGTTTTCCATGGCAATCTGTACAACACAACATACATACAGGCCTGCAAGTGTGAAAAGAAAAAGAAAATAATGACTCATAACTATCCAAACAAAGCCTCTCAGGCACTCCCCAAAATAAATCAGAACAATTGGAAGTTTTTTTGGACCTTTGTAGTATTGAAAGGATGATTAGTGATGTGTCTGCTAATATAAGCATACAGTGTAAAATTGGAAAATACTGTATAGAATAAGAATAAGAATAAGAATAAGAATAAAAATAAGAATAATATATGGGAATTACACATGTAAACATAATCTATTGTTATTTGACTGTGTCTGTTTTTGTGTTAATTTTGTTTTGTTGAATCACCCCCACCCTGAATGTTAAGGGTCCGTGAAACGCTGTAATAAATAAAGGGGACTGCGCCATCTACTGGTACAACATATCAGTAAGTGAAAAACATCAAGGTGACTGACTTTTTTGTCGTTTTTAATCATTAAACCATGTTTATTTATCCTCCCATAATTGTTTTAACTATGTCTTGTTTTCTCGCTTATTTTAATGAACTTTTAATTAATGTTTAAAGCATAATGCATTGTTGGACAAACTGCTGTCCACCCACCACCCTCTGCACAACACCTTCACCAGGCAGAGGAGTGTGTTCAGTGGCAGACTGCTGTCCCAGTCCAGCTCCACCAACAGACCCTCCAGCCAACACGACTCAAAAGACTCTTTCGTTCCCCCATCAGACTGTACAACAGCTCGTAGTAGAAGGGGCAGGGATGACAATAGGGATAGGATAGACAATGGACAATTGTCGTACCTGGGATTGCACTGTTTTACTTCCATTTGCACTCCACTGCCATTTGCAGCGGGTTACTTGTAGGCTAGCTTGTAAGGTTGGTATAGTAAATAGTATATATATATACTGTATATTTATTCTTTGTATTTTTATTTTAATTCTATTGCTTAAAGATAAGATAGATCATCAGATCAATCAATCAAGTCAAGGTCAAATCAATCATCAATCATGATCTATCTATCTTATCAGTATCTAGGCGTATTCTATCTATTCATTTAATTCTATCGTAATCTATCTACATTAAGTCGTATCTATCGTGTATCTATCTATCATTGTAAAGTCGGTGAGTATCCGGGTATCGGATCTATCGGGTAGGTCGGTATCGTATTCGTATGCTGAGTCTCATCGTATCGGGTAGGTCGGTATCGTATCCGATGTAATGCGTAGTCGTATCTGATCGGTATCTATCGTATCTATCGGTATCGTATCTCTAGAAGGGAGGCTCGCTGCGAGGGTGCGTACGTGCGTGCGGCGTCTGTGCCGACGGACAGTTGACGGAGAACGGCGCACGTAGCGTGGTCAGTAGTAAAATGGCGGGCTGCGGGGTGTTGGATTGGAGGCCCTGCCGCGGTCTTGGTAAAGTGTAAGGACAAAGAAAGATCCTGACTTCCACCTGTCTGCAGAATGAGGAAAGCTCTTACTCGGCGGGGCTGGCTTGTAATCCGGTGATTAAAGTCGCAGAGATCCGCACTCGTCACGCGAAAACACCCAGCTAGCACGCTAAGCTAACAGATGAAAGGGCAAGAAGCACTATCGCTAACGGAGCGTAGCTGGTAAACTTATGCCATCCTAGCTCGCAGATTTTTTTTTTGTTTGTGTTGCAGGACGTTTGAAGTTGGAATTTAATTTAGTTTTATTTTGTGGGCTCTTCGAAGCGTGCTCCGAGTTTCGTCGTGTTTTGTCGTTTCGCGACGGAGGAGGAATTTGAAAGGGCCGGAGCTGTGGCGGGGGGGACGCGCGGACTGGAAGCCCCTGGCTCCCAGGGCGAGCGGATCGGGAGCGCAGGACACGTCGGTCGTGGGTTGAGTTGAGCTGCAAGTTTAGACGGGAGTTGACCGGGGCAGCGTGGGTGGACAAGGCCGTGGGGACGCTGCGTCTTGCCAGGGCCTGGGAGGAGGGAGGCAGGAGGGAGCAGGGAGGGAGAGAGAGTTGATCTATTAGCTTTATGTAGTGGAACCCGATCCTGTGGAGCTGGAATCGGGATAGTTGGAGTCGGCTTCGAGAGAGGCCCCTCCAGATTGAGAGGATGTCGAGCAACAAAGTTGGCTCGGTGTGTGCAATCTGGAGCAAACACCAGACGTTGTAATGTTAAAGCCTGCTGTTCGGTTCAGCAAAGTGCTGGATGCACGTTGGGAGGGGGGTGGAGGTGGGAGGAGGTGGTGGGAGGGTGGAGGGGGGGCGATTTTTTGATGATGAGAAGGCCAGTGCAGTGGTGCAGTCTGGCAGAATAATCAGAGTGAGTATGTCCTGTATTTTGATCCCCCTGGTTCAGGGATGAATTCAGTTGACAGCAGCGAGCAATAGGGCAAAGTGTGCAAACAAAAGACGCAGAAGAATAAGAGAATTATCCATAAAATATTACTACTATGTATTATATTGTAGAAGATGATTAATAACTTTGGTATATTCAAAGTATATTACCAGCTGTGCATTGTTTGCAGTAGGGTAATAGTATAACAGAAAAGGAAGCTACAAAAACTGTATTTTAAACTATCTAAAGTGGAGATATAGTTACAGTATTGAAAGGCAAAGCTTGTGCGTTGTAGGAGTTTTAAACCAGTCTTTGTCTGGCGCGGGGGTTGGAGGTACTGGGTGTTAATGCAGCTCTGTAAACACTAATGTTTTTGTTTGTTTTTTTCCTGTCACGTTGTGTAGCGTGAAGTAAACAATGTGGCAAAGCGGGAATATGATAGTTGGTGAGCTCTTTGAGGTCTGTGTGTGAGGGTGTACTGAGAGGAGAGCTGTGCTTTTATCTGCTTTTTTCTAAAATGAATTAGAGTTGCTGAATCACGCGTAATATCGTAAAGTATTTTTTTACAGGCTTCTGTGTCGCAAAAGAGGAAATATATCTTTACACACTGATTGCTGCAAACATTATCATTTGCAGACTTAAAAACAGAAAACCCCCAAAAAGAATAAAGTGTCACGTTTGGATTATAAGTTAAAAGCAATTCAAGGCTGAAAGTGTTTTGGGGATATACGGGCTGCACGCTATTTCTTAAGAATTTCCAAGATTTCAAAATATAGTTCACTTATTTGGCTGCTTCTTCGATTTAATTCTTTGATGCAATCTTAAGAAGAGGAACTTTGTTTTTATGCTTCTTTAAATGGCCTTAAAGTCTGCTTTTTATCGACACATGATTTGTTGCCGAGATGCTTATTTCTATCCGCTATAAATATGTTAAAGAAACAGTTCTGCGATCCGAACGGCTGCAGATTTGATTCATCGCAACAGTTAGGACTGAACTTTGATTGCTGCTCTCCGGTAAAAGAAAACTCACATCCATCTTTGTGTCTCTGTTTGTGAAGGAGAGATCAGATTGGAACCATGGCTGAACTCTCCACCCTGTCCCCGTCGCCACCTGCACTGGGGGATCCTCACGCAGCTCCATCCATCCCTCCGTCCTCATCAGCGCTCCCAGCTCCCAACAGCCCCGCTCAAGAGTCTGCCGCGTCGATAGACATACCAAAGTCTTTCCTCTACAACGACAAAGCTTTGACCGGAAACTCTCCTGCGGCACAGTCAGGGGGTTCACCCTTGACTCCCCACCCACCCCTGAGTCCGCCCAAACTCACTGCTGAGAACCCCCTCACGTTACTGGTACAAGAGCCTGCTCCACAGAAAGAGGAGTCAGGAGGGAACGACGCCGAGACTGGAGCTCATGTTATCAAGCAGAAAACGATGACCGGTGAGCCAGCAGCTGCAGAGCGAACCGAAACAGAGACCTCAGCACTGTCAACAGGGCCACCGGCTCAGAGCGAAGTGCAACTGGCATCCCCCTCTCCTGAGCTCAATGCTGGTCCTAATCTCTACCCCAATGTGCATGTCACCCACAATCCAAATCCCGTCATGGATGATGGTCAGTGTACAGCGGGCCAACCTCAGGCTGCTGCGGCGGCTTCCAACCCCACTTCTGCTCCTCCAGTATCCACCAACGCAGCAGCCTCAGCAACGGCCGAAGAGGAGAAACCGCAGCCACTCCAAGAAGCACAAAACCCCCAAAGTAAGCCGCCGCCTCCTCCTCTTTCCCCAAAGCCCGACGCTCCCATCGAAGCAAGAAAAGCAGAACCGCCCAGCACCCCCACCAGAGCCGAGCACCCCAGCCCCACTGTACCACTCATCCAGGAGCCAGTCGCTCCCTTCGCGCTGCCCAACCCCAACCCAAAGCAGGCCCTTGACACCCTCAGCTACCTAGAGTCAGCCAGCCTAATGTCGGGGACGCTGGAGTCTCTATCGGGGCTGGGAGAGGACGGCAGCTCTGTGGGCTCCGACTCGGAGATCAATGGCCTGGCTGTCAGGCGCACTGATAAATATGGCTTCCTGGGTGGGAATCAGTACAGTGACAGCGGGTAAGTATTAGGACATAACTAATGACTCACTCCCATCCTGTATTGATCAATCTCTCTGCGATTTCATTCTGACAATACGAGCTAAGATATTCTAGGTGCAAATAAAGTGTGGTTGTTTGAAGGAGTGAGAAAAAGACACTTCTCCTTTTTTTTTTTTTTGTGCTAATGTTCCACGCAGACAGTTCACTATTTGCATTATGAGACGTCATTAGATTACGGCCAGCGACTATCACTATCTTCCTTTCAATCAGCCACTTTGCCCTTCCCAAACATCTCATTCATACTGTCATGTATCTGCCTCAAAGATATCTCCCTCTCCTCCTCTTTTTCTCTGCTGCTCTAAACATATCTGTCCATCCTTTATCTCCCTTTGGTCTGACTCAGATAATGCTGAGAGCGTTTTTTGTGTGTGACTCAGTATGTACTGACTGTGTGTCTCTGTGGTATCACCCTTCACACCCATCTGCTCTCTTCCTCTCTTTTTTTTGTTGTTGTCAGATTTGCTTCCACTTTTCTGACAAGCTAATTGTTCTTCCACTGTTGAATAATTAACCTTTTATTGATTCGCCATCACTAGCGGCAGTGCACCGTGGTCAGTGTTAGGGAGATCGGTGTAATCTGTTCAAATGAACGTAAGGGAGAAAGTGAGGTCATTCATTTGTGCCATTAGATTGCAGTTACACATGTCTTAATATATCAGAGTGCAATATTTAGGAGCATTAAAAGAAAATTTCACATTTTACAGTGACAAGGAAGTTCGAGTTGAGGTTGCTAGACAAAGGGAGGTAAAATGGCTTGACATGTTCCACAACTGGGATAAGTGGGTCAAACATCGCTTCCAGAAGGTATGTGTGTCCACCTTTCAGATGAATTTGGATGTGTTTTAGATATACTTGAATTGATTATACTTGACTTTATGCCGTGGATAACACCCTGTGTGTCTGTTACGTGTGCGTTACAGGTAAAGTTGCGCTGCAGGAAGGGGATTCCATCTTCTCTCAGAGCCAAAGCTTGGCAGCTGCTGTCCAACAGCCAGGAGCTCCTTGACGCCAACCCGGGGAAATTTGAGGTATCACTGTGACCATGTTGTCTTCTTTTTACTGCATATTTAAAATTAACAGAGAGGCTCAAAGGTATCACAAAACAAGCACAAGGTTGTCGGACATCAATTCACACAGAAAAAATACACAGGTACAGTTCATTACACATGGATTCGAGAGCAGTTGCCCCGAGTATTTAAGACTAAAAGGAGAAAAGGGGAAGAATGTTTTTTTAAAAAGAGGCACCAATCAGTGTTCATTTCCTGAGACTAATCCTGTATCATCCATTATGTCTTTTATTAGTTTAATCTGCTCTCTTAAAACTTGAACTTCTCTTGAACTTTCTCTCTCTATGAAGTTGGCTGTAGCTTCGTTGAGAATGTTAAAGGACAGTGAAGAAGCTACGGTGTTTTGATTGAGTAACTGGCTCAAAGAGGGAACCGTTGTAATGGGAAGTTGTAGCTGAGTAGGTCAATTTGAGCTCCAGAGGTGCCAAAGGGACGCAGGCGCAGACCTAGTGAGCTGTAAGCCTCTTATCAGGACCGGTAATCCTGCCAGTCGGGGGCCCTGCCTCCGTATCCGCGCTTGAGGGGGTCTGGCCTCAGCCTGTGTCTGGGTCCCAGCAGTCTATTTAGTATTGTTTGTGTTGTTTGAGGAAGACTCTCAAATGCAGTTTAATACAGGCAGTGTAATCCACTTTGATAGCTAATTTGGAAACAGACTCCGTGAGTTAAAGAGAAATGGTCTAAAACTTGTGTCTCATGTGTTTTCACTACAGGAGCTGGAGAGGGAACAGGGGGAAGCCAAATGGCTGGACATTATAGAGAAAGATCTCCACAGACAGTTCCCCTTCCATGAGATGTTCGCTGCCCGTGGTGGCCACGGGTAATAAAACCAATAACAAACTTACACTCTCATTCTGTTTTACATCAGAGTAAACATGATTGGCCAGAGTAAAAGGTCAGTGTCATCAGCTGATTTGTAATAGCCTGGCAACAGTACTGATGTGCATATATGTGTCGGTATGTTTACATGATTCCCATAGAGAGATTGTTGGCTGTTGGAGTAACAGATTGGAGGATACAGCCAAGGAAATTGTATAAATTGGAATTAATATTTCAAAATATTACTTATTTATTACAGAAAATTATACTATACGATTTTGAAGATAAGATCACAACACATATAATAACATAACAATACACTGTTAAGAACGGAAGAGATTTAGATGTAATATTTCAGAGGTATTTTACAGTACACTATGGGCTTTTTTAACCTAGATTCTTGTTAGTTTAATTTCATTTTCCCTTCATGAGTTAAAGGGTGCATGAACTGGTCAAGTATTTTGGTGGATTTGGCCAATTTTGGTGTTGTTTTTTATCTGCAGACAACAGGATCTCTACCGGATCCTGAAGGCCTACACCATCTATCGACCTGATGAGGGCTACTGCCAGGCCCAGGCTCCTGTGGCTGCAGTGCTGCTCATGCATATGCCTGCTGAGGTGAGGGACTGAACCACTGGTTTACATGTTCTCACTTGGTGTGGAACGAAAAGGATTCAGTAGTGTCAGTTCTGTAATGATTACGGAACAGTCTGCTTCAGCATCAGCATGTAGCTTGATCAGAAATCATGGTATCTTCTTTAAGTATGATCTCTCTTTGTGTTTGTCCCTCCTCACCCAATACATGAATCAAAAGAGAGCTCAGAAGAATGAGAGAGTGGGTGTGCGGAGAATGCGAAACAAAACTGAAACTTTATTTAGTTCTTATTTTATTGGGGTTACTTACTAATTTAAAAATAGCAGCAGAAAGCAGACAGCAGACTGGTGACACTGAAACGATCGACAAGGTGTCCTGCAAATATCAAGCGAGTGTGATGCAGGACTCAAGTTACAGTCGCATCTGTAAACGCAGCGGCGACCTTCTGATGTGTTTGAAACTTGAGTTTATTCAGTCCCATATATAAATAAAAGTATGACGGTGTCTTTTTTAGTTGTGACATAGTGATACTCAAGTACAGTAGTAGTGCGAGTTATTTTTCTCTAAGTCAGTTTCTGTAGTTGATGTCCGGTAGCAGCAAACAAAGTGTCTTTAATTCACTAAAAGTTTCAATTGCAACCGTTTTCTGTTTAGCATAAGGACAGGGACCTTGCCATCATTTACCCTCAACAAATACAGGAAGAAGGAATAATGTGAGCCCCAAAAAATAAGGGAAACAAAAATGGGAATTTATGCAATTTTGTTTCAACCGACTACTTTTTTAATAATATTTAAACCTCATTTTTACTTGATTGTCAAGACTAACTGTATAATTTGGCTCTGTTTTACAGCAAGCTTTTTGGTGCCTCGTCCAGATATGTGAGAAGTACCTTCCTGGCTACTACAGCGC
Organism: Morone saxatilis; assembly: GCF_004916995.1. Lineage (NCBI taxonomy): Eukaryota > Metazoa > Chordata > Actinopteri > Moronidae > Morone > Morone saxatilis. Next base: position 18,147,288 of record NW_023339696.1, on the reverse strand, counting down.
CGGACTGGTGGGTTAAATAACTATCTCATGTCTGTCTTTGTCAGACCCAAACTTCTCTTAGCTTTATTGATTTGTCATTTCTGTCTTTTTAGGAAGCGATCCAGCTGGATGGCGAGATCTTCTTTTCCCTGTTACGGCGTACTTGTCCAATGGCGTACCGTCATCTCAAGAAGTTCAAGATTGATCCAATTCTCTACATGACTGAGTGGTTCATGTGTATCTTCTCACGCACCTTACCATGGGCCAGTGTGCTGCGTGTATGGGACATGTTCTTCTGTGAAGGTACGTACTATTCATAACCACACGCCGTGCTGTTTATAACTGAACTGTTTAACTACATTTAACTTTAGTTGGTGATGAATTATAACAATCTAAGAAAGCAGAAGTGTTTTCAGTAGTTTTATTTTTAATAAATGATGTGGTTTGAAATGTTTGACAGAAATCTGACTAAAGTCTCTCTCTCTAAGGGGTGAAGATAGTGTTTCGTGTGGGCCTGGTGTTACTGAAACAGATGCTTGGTTCTGTGGATAAACTTCGGGAACTACAAGGCATGTATGAAACCATGGAGCGTCTAAGGAACATCTCACCTGACACTATCAGAGAGGATATATTGGTACAGGAGGTGGGTCTCTTTTTCTTGGCTTCATAGACCATGTACATAAACAAAAGCTGCTTCTGTTTTTACTCAGCAACACGAGTTATGAGTCACTTTGTCCTGTAGTGCCCAGTCTAGTAAATCTTCACTTCCTCTGTCTGTCTCGCCCCTCGTCTGATGTGTCGTTCAGATTATCACGCTCCCAGTGACGGAGTCGCTCATAGAGAGGGAGTGCAGCGTCCAGGTGAAGAAGTGGCGGGAGTCCAGAGGGGAGCTGACACACCAGCCAGGCCGTCGCCTCCATGGCACGAGGGCCATCTTTGAGTACAAACGGCGTGCAGCCTCCATCAGCTCTGGTGGCAGCTTCTCTTTCCTGGGTAGCTCGATCCCTCCACCAGGACCCCTGAGGGCCTCTTCCAGCCTCCTCTCACTCCCTGGCTTCCGCAGGTCAAAGGCTCCTTTCCAGACTAAGAAGAGCTCCTTCTCAGGGCCATCCGGAATGGAGGGCCTGCATTACTCCCCACCTGCAGTTACATCAAGCCCGGGACGAGGCCCCAGCCATAAACCACCCATTCCCCCAGGGGCAGCTCAGAGGGCACCGGCAACCCATGTTCAGAGCCCCTTAGTTGGAGGTGCAGCTGGCTCCTCACGTGGGCCTGCTCAGGCCTCAGAAGACACCTCAGCACAGGGCCAGCCTACGGCTTCGGCCCCAGCGCAAAGCACAGCACCACCACCCAGCACTCTAGCCCCGTCCCCTAAGATTGTCTCTGAGCAAATTACTCCCACTATCCCCTCTCCCACTGCAAACAATGCCCCTCTGCCGCCATGCCCAGATTCCAAAAAAGAAGCGGCCCCAGCAGCTGATTCCACAACTGGAGAGGAAGAGGTGAAGAAGAAGAAGAAGAGCAAAGAAGACAAGAGGAAGGAAAAGGAAGACGAGAAGAAAAAACTGAAGGAAAAGAAGGAAAAGGAGAAGGTGGAAAAAGAGAGGCTCAGGAAGGAGAAAGAGAGGTTAGAAAAAGAGAAGAAGAAAGGGGGGAAGAAAAAGGACAAGGGGGGAGGAGACGCCGAGGACAAAAATGGAGCTACTGCAGCGAGAGATTCGGCCTAGTTTTCCACCCCGTCATTCCAGGATAATGAAAAGGGACACTGAACAAAAAAAGAGGTCAGGGGAACAAAAGACCCCCAGAAACGGAAAGAGTGATTGATTAAAAAAAAAATGTAAAAAATGGGATGGCTTCCTGTGTAATACATAATTTTGAAGACTTAATGTAGTCCCAGGACTATGGTGAAGAAAACTGGATCATGGTTTCAATAGCACCTCTGGGGGCTTTGTGCCCCTCACTCAATGCTTTCTTTTTCACAGACTTTAAGTAAGATGGGACAGATTTCCTTTTTGAACTTCAACTGGAGCATGGACTGTGAATCTTAATAATTTTCCAGAAGGTTACAGTCAATATCTCTTTTTAGTTTTTTTAAATTCTTTTTTTTGTTTTGTTTTGTTTCATTTTTATTATTTTAATCCGATTGATGGCAGTAGTTAGAGAAACATCGACTCAAGGGATTGTTAGATCGACGGCTTGCAGAAATAGTAATGGTGCCATAGAGTATGTAAATAAAAAAACCTACCTACAGTACATAGGATCCTCTTAGCACTCCGTATGCCCCGCCGGATCTCATCTGTGGACAGGTTATCTGGATTCCTGGAACAAAAAGAAAAGAAAACCCCTTCGAAGTAGTCTCGAACGCAGGCACTGAAGGCAGAAATGCTGGTAACGTTGAGGATGTATTTATTGTCATGTTAAATGTTGTGAGTGAGTGTGTGCCTTAGTAGTATAGTGAAATGTGTTACTGTTCTGTGTGTGCGCTCCCTGTTTTCTCCCTCTGCCTGCTTTTTTCTCTCAAGTCGAACCATTGAGTTATGTGCGGTTCTCCACAAATTCTTCTGTCATTGGAGTTAATCTGATGGGGGAAACGGAGGCTGGTCCACATAAAGAAAGAAAATTAAAAATACAACCAGACACCATGCAGCGGTGGCTATTCTTTGTTTGTTTATGACAAAACAACACACGGGGAGCATTTTATTGTTTTTTATTTCTGGCCTCAATTTCAGTCTTATGTGTCTGAGGTTGACTTTTGCAGAAAAGCGGGCACAACGTTATTGACAAACTGGACGTGTGAAAACATGCAATACTGAGTAGTGACCGTGCACAAGTCCCTGCAGGCCAGTTGTCCACCTGTAAAATTAGTATTATTCCGATGGACAATTTGCGTTTTTATTTAGCCAAATTTCAGCATGGGTAAGAACTTGTGTTCATTAACCCATTTTAGAATGTGATTTAAAGTATCTTAAGAGAATGAAGGATGATTTTTTTGCACTTGTGATTTTGTCACAAAGCACCACTGAAGTCGACCACTCCGTTAGTATGGTAACGTAGAAAACGAGAGTCTCATCGGGGCCGGTTTCAGAGGTTGAAACCCTTGCCTTGAGGACCTATAGGAAGCCACTTGACTGGAGGTGCCAGGTGTGCCAATGTAGCATTAACCTCTGATCTTTGACCTTTGGACTCTGATGTATTTATGTACAAAGTGGTTAATTTAATCAAATATAGTATATTATGAATTATTATTATTTTGAATCTTACTATTTTTCTATGTGAGTAAGAGACACCTGGTTGACTGGAACGATGGCTGACTACACTTTGTGTAGTTGCAGGGGGATCATTTAAGTGTTTATTTTTTAATTTCTTTCTTTTTCTTTTTTTTTTTCTTTCAGTCCTCCGCTTTTACACAACAAACTCGATTGCATGTCTTTGCTATTATTTAAGTTTACTGTCATTGTTGGTTTGGTCAACTAATAGGTTCACAAGTCTCCAGTTTACTGAAGTGCAGTATTAAACAGACGAGTGGAAAAAATGGGCCTCCGACAGAACAAACAGTGAGATGAGTGACTCAGACAGACGTTTTGGGAGTTGACGGTCTTAATCGTACTGTATAATATACTAAGAGGTGATTTATGAGCTTTGAATAGTTCTTTAATTCAAGATCTTACGTATGTCTGTTTCACCGAGTTGTGTTGTAACATTCATAATGACTTGCGGACTAACTCCCTAACCTATTTACACTCAGTGTTCTGTACTGTAAAATATTTATGCATACATTAAACTGCACTGAACCCCATCAGTATACGATGAATAGTGCCAGGTAGTTAGTGTAAAATCATTTGATGGCAAAAAAAAAAAAAATAGATGCTCTTTAACTGTACGGTTTTTGTAGTTAAGGATTAGAGGGACTTTTGTGTCATTGTAGCCAACATGTCCTCCATATTCATTGTTTTCACGCATTTCAGGTCTTTACATGGCTGTCGTGCAAATATATAAATACCACACCCTCTCCCTCCTCTATTTTGACGCCAGTGCAGTTATAGGCACAGATTAGTGTAGTGTTAGCGAGGATAAAACTGAATACATCTATGCAAACCATCCTCCATAATGACTGTTTGTAGTGTGTGGCGCAGCAGCACTGATCCTTACGATCAGATCGGCGCCATTGGGGAAAAAAATGAAATTTGTGCATCAGTAGGTCTTTTTCTGAGCACTCCTTTCAGGCCCGTGGACGACAATATTTTATGAGCAATACGTCCTTGCAGCTCATGTCTTGAAAATAATGTCATTTCTCTTTGTTCAGAGGGCTCAAGATGTCGTGAAGATCAAATTAATCTCTCGCAAGCTTGTGATTTTCCCCCCCGTGGAAACAGCACTTACCTCTGCAATATCGAGGACGAATGGAGAAATTGGTTTCTACCTGGTCCTTTGTGCATTTCTGCATTGATCCACAATTTGTTGTTCTGGAGTACATTTTATTGGGAATGAGCTCACTGATGCAAATATTTAAAGAAGCATTTCAGCTGTTTTCTCTCCCCCATACCGTTATGTCCTTTTTGTGTTTTTAAGTTTACATGTCACTCTCTGGCGAAAGTGAAATAAAATCATAGCTAATTGAATTCATTCCTTCAGATCTACAACTGATGTATTTAATTGATGATGATAATGACATTTGTGATGAGTAATAAACCATAATATATTAAACATCATGGTGTTTGTGTCTTTCTTGGTGTTTGGTCTCTTTTGAATTTGTGCTTATCCTGATAGATTCATAATAGTGATGAAGAATTCAACCTTAAGACCATGTTGTGTCTTATGCAACTGTTGATCATATTGATTTACATAACCATTTATGGGAAAGTCAGCTGCTATAATAGAAGTGATTTGGTCATTTCTATTAATGCAATATTGAATAGGCTGATCTTTTTGGACTATTTTTATCGTTTAGACTCCTATTTGTACATGCAGCTGTAAAGAAACTCCACTAGATGTCACTAGATATGTATTTATGATGGATTTTGCTGCATCACCAGACTTTGTTTCCTCCATCGAACCCTGTCCCCACAGAGCCAACTGAACAGAGACACTATTGTACAAAAAGGAAAGCGATTTTATTCACAGTTTGTCCCTTTTATTCATTACAGAGGAAAGGCGAGGAAGTGTCCAGGCACTGAAGTTGAGACAGCTTATGGAAAAAAAAAGATGATTTATTTGGTTGCAGGAGGGAGTGGAGGAAAAGAAGTCGAAGATTTGAATGTTTTCTTTCGACCTTTTCTCTCCTCTCCTTCAGCCTTTTTTTTTTTTTTGTCGTTAACTTTTCAAAGGGGAAAAAGTTGTCGTCGCTTTAAGGAGGCAACTTTTTCCTTTTCAACCTGCAAATTGTCTCCTTTCCTCTCACCTACCCCCACCCAAGAGGACATCTTCAAAATTTGGAATGAGGTCCTCGTGTGTTTTGTGTGTGCAGTAAACCTGTCTTCCCCTCAGATACTGAAGGAAACATAGGGACACATTCTCATACACACCTCAAAGGCTGAAGTTACAGGCCGGGGCAGAGATAAAGAGGTGAGAAGATGGAAGATGGTTGCGAGGAAAGAAAAAGGTGTTATGAGAAAAGCTTGTGGATGGAAATGATGTTACAGGATAATTTTTATTGAAACTCACCCCTATTCCCCATAAGCAAACATAGACATCCCATGTGACATCCGCACTCTCATGTGTCAGTGTGACAAGTCTTTGGTTTGAACATGAGTGGCCGAGCACATGGGTTTTACACAAAAGGTGAGCGGGGGGAAGAGGAGGAAAGAAAAGGGCAGGGAAGGCAGAATAGCAAGGGATTGCTGTTTTTCTTGTCTTCTAGCTTTCTCTTTACTCCTCCTTCTCCTCTCCGTGTGTGATGACGTAGCAGATGTTCTTGTAGTCTACGTTGCCAGCAACATCTGGGGGGAAGGCGGACCACATGTTCTTAATCTGAGGGAGAAGATGAGGGTTGGAAATTTAGCATGGCAGGGGATGTACTACCTCACTCATTGGTCATGTTAGCGCACACTTTAAAGGCAACCTACTGGACCAAATTAAGGACTGAACCCAGGTTAAAAGTTTTGACAACTAATCATTATTTGCTCAAATAATATAGAATAGAAACTAGTCTAAAAAGGAGCAACACCTTGGATTTATATTATAGTGGGGGAATAAGGGGGAGACCCTCTCAGAAAATGGGATAAATGGATCACCAAACAATGTTAAAGAAACTTTAAAAAGCAAATCTGTGTTGCAGGTGGATGAATGGCTCTATATACTGAGTATATATTGAGGTATCAGTAGGCAATGACACCAAGGAGCCAGTCTGCCAAAAACATGTAGTATTCCTTTAACAGGTTTCTGATTTTACCTCTTCTGGGCTGAACCTGTCACACTGAGTGGTCAGCAGCTCCTGAAGGCTGGAATGGGCAAAGAGACAGATTTTATTGAGTCATCCAATTTGAATTCATCCTATTTAGACATATGGGGTGAACGTCATGAGTCATTGGTGCTCACAATTCCTTCTTGATGCTTCCAGTACCCTCGGGGTCCAGGACCTTAAAGGCGGTAAGAATAACGTCCTCGGGGTCAGCACCTTGGGAGGACATGAGGAAGAGGTTAGTTAACCTTTCACGCTGATTGACAGCAGTGGAAGTAGCATTTAAAACTGGAGTTCGCAAAAAACACACTATAAAAATAGTCCATTTTATAAAAAATGTTATCTAAAATACAGTATATACAGCACCAATCAGTGCTATATTATTAAATAAAACTTGCCAAACACAACAATTTGTGAGTGACAGTTGGTAAAAAAACAAGATGCCCACCCTTCAGCTTCTCTCCAAACATGGTGAGGAAGACGGTGAAGTTGATGGGGCCGCTGGCCTCCTTGATCATGGCCTCAAGCTCCTCATTCTTCACGTTCAGTTGGCCTGAACAGCCGGAAAATACAGATTAGTACAAGAGACCTCGGAAACACACATAGTCACACGTGCTTTTTTCCACTGTACATTTATCCCACCACCACTCACCCATTGAAGCCAGCACGTCCCTCAGGTCATCTTTGCTGATGATACCATCTCTGTTCTGGTCAATGATTGTGAAAGCCTATAAAGAGGAGAAGCAGAGTAGGTTTATTACTCGAAGGAAGCACATAAGGCAGATGGGGTGAGGGCATGCAAGCCGTGCGGATGGACGGGGTGAGACCTCTTCACACTTTAACGGACTCCTCGGTCAACAGTTTGTCCATTAACGTGACAGCTGGTGAGTATCTCTGGCGCAGTGCTGTTCAAATGTTAGGGGATATTGTGCAAGAAAAAGGCTATCCCCAGATAGCCAGACCTAACTGTAGTGGCCTTCAAGTTGGGGGGGTCACTGGTGGGGGTGCATAAGTTGGCTGTGAGTCTTTTCTTACATGTTAATCTGGGAAAGTATCATTAGGGAACAGCTGTCTGATTTGCTCACCCCGTGCAGCTTACACCTATGAAACTTAAGATAACCCCTTGGACTTGAACTTGAACTTAGTCACCGACCTTTCTCATCAC
>NW_023339696.1:18131777-18139647 GCF_004916995.1 Morone saxatilis | reverse complement strand
GGGGGCAACGCAAAATAGCAACTGCTGTGAAAATGCAACCTGAGAGCTTAAACAAACTCTAATTTTGGTTACGGCCTCCAAGAATGTGAGGATCTTTACGTCTGTTTTTAACTAACCAGAGGTAACACAGATGTTTAACGCTTCCCGGGGCTGCCGAGAGTGATGCTCATACAGTAGGGGGAAAAAAGGGATGTCTCCTGTAGGGATGGAGTATCACTGTGTGGGTGGGAAAACCTCACCTCTTTGTACTCCTGAATCTGGCTCTGCTCAAACATGGAGAACACGTTGGAGGAGCCGCTGTCTCCTGCTGCCTGCCTCCTCTTGGCCTTCTTTGGTGCCTGGAGGACAAACACAGGAGTGCAATCTTCAAGTAAGTCAGTTAGCTTCTGGCTAAAACTCACAGTGATGCTACAGAGCGCTGTACAAGTAGAGATTCCCAACCTTTTTTGGCTTGTGACGCCTTAAGATTAACTAAAGTATACCCTCATATATCCACTATAAAGAGTATTTTTTTCCTATGAAATTCATGTGTTTTCATTGTTTTACTACAAAAACTAAATTTAGAGGAAAGACTGAAAACATTTTGTGTAACAGAACAATATTTTTCTTCTTTCCTGTCCCATCAATCATGTCCCGACCCCTTAGATGTATCTTGTTATCCCTTAAACAGGTCTTGACCACCCCCCAGGTTGGGAACCATTGCTCTAGCAGATGCCACAGGTTAAGACATTTTTTATCTTCTTGTCCTGAAATTGGCCCTGCAGATGTTTGAGATTTACATGCAAACTAGAATTTAACAACAAATTAGCACCCAAGCATCCTTAGAAACTGCATCACCAAGAACTGCAAAAAAAAAAAAAAATCCACCAAAAAAAAAGTCCAGAATCACTTCATCTACTGCAAGCTCCCATATTTTTGTTAATATTGTTTCAAGCTTAGACCCCCCAAAAAATGCATCAGAAAAGTGGAGTTAATCCATAGGGTTTGGTTTGATCCCCCTGTAGATGTTTCCACCAGCAGAGTGCAGAGATGTGGGAACCCTGGTACTCACCATCTTGAGACGGTTTGAGTGGAGGTTGGGATGATCAAGAAGGAGAAGATAGTGTGAAGCCGCGTTATACGTTCATCCCCGGGGGCTTATATACCAACGCAGCCCAATCTAACTTTAGCCACAGCCTCAAGTTTGGATGGGGGATAAAAAGAGAGAGAGGCAGAGAGAGAGAGAGAGAGAGATAGAGAGAGAGAGAGAGAGAGGATGATCAAGGATGGACGGATGGCAAAAGTGGAGGAGACAGAATGGCGGTACAGCATATCACCTTACAGGAGATCAGAAATAGACCCAGGAGTCTTGGAATTAAGTAAACCTGATAGCTGGGGGACCACGCTGCAGGTTTTGCAGTCCCACGTGGACTAATAAGGACATTCGGGACATAGATGCTTGTTGGACCACTGGACACTGTCTCTCCACCCTCCTGCTGTCCACCTCCATCTGCCTGCAGGGAGGCACAGCGGCCACTCGCTCACTTTATTTTTGGTTTGTGATGTCCATTGCGATATTACAGACCCGAGACACAAGCAATCTATACCCTCAGCGACTGATGCAGCTTTTACCCTGTATGTGCACAGCTTGGCTTTCTTATTTTAAGTTAAGTGACAAAGTAGTGATGCTAATGTCAGATTTGGGATTTTCCCACAGATGTAATGACGGACTCCGTGGTGACACCAAATATGTACTATTGCATGAAAGCATCGTTCCAAATATTAATATAAATATCTCTTCACACAACAAACAATATGGAGGAACGGATATCTGTGGCAATATTAAAAATAACTGGGATAAAATAAAAGATAATTATCTTCGGATATGCATGCTTACATACTGAATAAGTGTATAAGTATGCCCATATACATTACTTTATTACATATCTTTATTTACTTTTCCTTGTTTTGTATGTTTATTATTCTAGTCTATCATGATGAATTTAGGGTATTTACATAATTTATTAATTGAATTATTAAAGATAAAGTATATAAATTGTTGCTTTAAAAGTAAAAACAAATATTTGTTTGAATTATCTGTGATGAATTAAGAATAACTTTCTATTAATCAGCTAAAAATACTAGAACTTCTCATAATCATAATTATTATTATTGTTTTTGTCATCATCAGGGTCATTATCTTTGACTGTGAGGCACAAAAATTAAAAGACATAAAAGTACTATCATCAAAATGTACTTAAAGTATCAAAAATGAAATCCCCCTGTGAAAATATGACATTATTAGATTGCTAATAGTAATCAAGGTGTAAAAATCATTTTACTGTTGTAGCTGATTGAGGTGGAGCTATTTTTAAATACTTTTTTATATACTGTTAACTAGTTTAGTCCAGTGGTTCCCAACCTGTGGGTCAGGCCCCTCCAAAAGGTCACCAGATAAATCTGAGGGGACGTGAGATGATTAATAGAAGAGGAAAGAGGAGAAAACAAACTACTCATACAAAAATCTAATAAACTTGTATTTATTTTCTGTTTCTGATTCATGCTTTTTGTACCTATTTTGGCTCCTCAAAAAATATTTTAATGAAACGATCTGAGAAGATTAATCAGGAAATCTCTCTTTAATGCATCTGTCACATCTGAAATGTGACACGGATTCCCAAATACTGACACTGCTTTTTTTGTAAGCCATAAAAGCTTTAAAGCAATTGATTTAGTCTTTAACAACACTTTGTTATTTCATATAATGTTTATTGTTCATATAAAAATCTTAATTTGTAAAGCAAGAAACAAAACATAAAAAGTAGGAGGAGTAAAAAGTACAATATTTACTGAAATGTTGTAAAAGTATAAAGAAGCATAAAATTAAAATGGAAATACTTACAGTACTTGAGTTAATGTTGCTTTCCACCACTTTATAGAGACAATTGTGTAATTAAGTTTCACAGTTAATTTATTATGAGCAGAAGTCAAAATGTTTCAAATCTGAAAGCATCTAATTTCATAAATTAAAGCTGTGTTTTGTTTTAGTTTTTTTAAACTCAGTAGTGTATTATAGAAATGTGTGTTTCTTGTGCCTGTTTCCTGTTTTGTTTCTTTTATCTATTTATTTTTTTCTGAGGACAGGATGGTTTTTGAATGACAACAAGCCAGCCAAGTGAAAGCACCATCAATCTCTGGCTGTTGTCCTGCGTTCTCATCACTGTAAAGGTGTGTTTGGTGATTGGTCTTTGTCATGAAAACTTTCCCACCTGTTTGCCCTCTGCCCCCCGCCTTCCCCACCCTGTAAATATAAGGGGATTACTTGGCAGGGTGATGGCAGCAGACATTCCCAGAAGAACATAAAAGGGACAGCTGAGGGCGACCAAAATAGCTAAATAAACTTGATAGTCTGCCAACTTGCGGGGCCCTGAGAGCAAAATGCTTTCCTTCATTAGTTTTTTCAGGTTTTAACATCCAAATTTACCTCAGATAATCTGTTTTCATTTCATTAACAACTTTGTTAATCTTGTCTATTGGAGGAATATTTATTTTTGCCTCCTCTGTGGTTGTGACTGTTTGTGTTTCCACTGATCTCCACGTCATGAGTCAGTCTGCTCTTTACTGGTTTCCACTCCTGCCGTAATTTGGATTAGACAGACGTGTGTTTGTCTTGGGCATTCAGGACATCCAGAGCCCAGCGCTAGCTGTCAGTCTTCCCCTGGTGTGCCTGTTGACCTTTGACCCCCTGCTTAGTTGATTATCACCACCTTGTTGCAGGAATGAAATATGTCACAGCAAACATGTTCTGAATTGCATTAAATTCAGCAGTTTAAGATACAGTGACATTATATGAAGGCATTTGTGTACATATCCTTTGTATGATGAGATTATGCTCTAATATTCTCTCTGAAACATGGACATCTCTTCACGAATGTGTCAGCTGCCACAGTTCACTAACTTTACACAGTAGTGAAAACACAAAATAGTCTCACTCCCCAATGTGTTTACACGCTGCTATCACGAGGAGCTGTTTACCATACAGATGTCTATACATTACAAGAGGCCTTTGCTGTAATGTGAAACGTTTCGCCACGCTCCTCTGAAGCCATCTATCACTTTTTAGATGATTGGTATGTCTGTCTGTAGGGTTAGGAATGTGGAGAAGCTCCCAGCTTGTCTTATGGAGGCGGACGACCGTAAGGAACCGTGACATGGGTGACACAGGAGACGTCATAATTTGTATACTCTGCTGTGTTCGATTACCAGCCAGCCTCAGGTTGCCCTGTTTTGTTATTTGATCTCATTAAGCATTGTGTTACATTAATTGCCATACATTTTAAGTTAAAGGGCAGGTCAGATGTCAGATTTTGCTTTTTTCTGGTGTTACTGAACTTGGTTGAGGCATGGCAGCTGAGTGAACAGTTTAAATATAAAGCTTATTACACTGCTTTTCTTTGCCTTGGAAACAGTTGCTTTGTTAAATTAACCCAGTGGATTCAATGGCAATTACATTCAGACATTGTGTAATTATCCAAGTAAATGAGTAGATAACTCAATTAAAGGCATTTAATTTCCCAAAATACTGAACTTCACTGCATTATTTTTTTCTCTTGCATACTTCCATAAACCAGTGTGCTATTTCTGAATTTCTAAATCACACTGCTGAGATTAAAATACACTTTTTAAATTAGGTTGTGCACTGCCGCCTTGAGTCAGCACACGGTGCCTACAGCACCCTCTGCTGTCTACCTTCCTCCATTAACTGCCATATAGTGCCAGTCACACACATAATCTTTATCTGCTTGCTTCAAAGATTCCACTGTACAAAATAATGCTGTTATTTAATATAAATATTCAAACACAAGATTATGTGAGTAAAATAGACTTAATTATCTCTGTCCGCTGTTTGTTTCCATATTCTGGCTTGTAATTCTGGTGGAAAGATTTTTTTGGAGTTTTTTGTATTAATGTGTAACCCAACAATTATTAATAATAATAATTCATTAAGAATTAAATTTAACTGTTTCAAGATCATGGTTATTGTACATGCTGGCTTATTGTCACATTGTTAGGCCTATTTCTGTATGACCAAATACCATAAAATGGAAAATTCTCGCTGCCTCATGTTGTTTTAAACTTTATGATCTAAACTAGAATATGAAATAATAAAGTCATGTTTGTGTTTGTATCTGAGTATCTTATCTGATAGACAGTAGGGCTTTATATCAACATTATGAAACATTTAAGTCGGCAGATCAATTTAATTTTTTCATGCAATGAAAAATATATAACACTCTTTGCTTAATACTGGTTTAAAAAGGCCCTTTTATGCCATGGATAAAATTGTTAATTGCACCACATGTGAGTACTAAACTGCTCAGTGCATATGCAACTAGCTGCAGGTTCAAACTACCTTAGAGAACAAACAAAGACTAGGAATTTTTCATGGAAGACATGTTACAGTATGAAAAGCAGTAAAAGCAAAAGTTACAAAAATAAATAAAATAATGATGGCTGAATTCTATTTAGCTGCTTCAGTTTCAGGGTCACTATTACAATGTCACAGCTTTCACTTAAATAGAATAGAGACAAAAAAAAAGCCCTGTCTGCACATTGCTTCTTGTCCAAAATGTGCAGATATCTGCCTGACTTTTGTTGCATCCCATGGATACTTTAAGGCAAATTTACAGCTAAATCAGAAAAATTAGCAACCTACAGGTAGTTTATATATTATTTGTGACATCTCAACAGCTTAGTTGAGCTTCGACAACCGTTTTCTGATATTTACCACTGTGGTTGAGGTTTGGTTCGGTTTAGGCACAAAAGAAAAATCTTCCTGTTCATGAATTGTTAAAAATATTACATATGTAGACAAAGTGAAACAGCTGAAATGTTACAAATATCCTATAAAGTACAATATCTGTAGGCAGAAACTCATATGAAATGGAAGGAACATTTAGCATTTACAGGTGTCTGGACAATATGTTCTTAAACAGGAGAATAACTCACAACACTTCAGGTTGAGTTCCTTTTTAACACACACAAAGCACTCCATCTCATTTCCTCTTAAATGAGTCTCTGAACTGGACACCGGTTTGTTTTTTCACCCCAGGTCGATGAGGTCTCCCTCGCTGTGCTCCTCTTTTGCTTGTCGACTCTTCACCCATTCCTCTCTTGCTTTCTTCACTTCCTGGCCGTAATAATCATGAAGTTTGCTAAACTCCTCAAGTGGATCAAACCCCACCAGAGGCCACTCGCCATACAAAGGCGCCGGTCCATTAAGTGGTGTGACATGAGCATTTCTCCTGTGCCACAGTTTAGGAGACTTTCTAGCTACCACTTTAGAGGGTGCTGGTAAAACAGTGCTGGCACTCAAGCTTCTCCCCTCCCTGACCCCTGTGGAGGGCAAGTAGAAGGTGGTTGTAGATGGTTTGAGGGCACTGACAGAGGAGCTGTGGCGGGATTCACCAGAGCCTTGTTGTTTAGCTTCTGCAGATGGAAAACAGCAAAAATATTAGCTACTTATAAGGTTTATATATGAGATTTAAAACATTAATATAGCAGCAAGCAACTATTTGTAACGATATAGTGGAGCTGAAAATTATACTTAGACTTAATTAGACTGGAAATGGGGACAAATGCTACAAAATCCACTGACCAGCACCACAACAATATGCGTTTTTTATTTCTTGGCTGTTTTGTTGAAATAGTCTCATTACAGACGGCTTTAGAGGTGCTGGTAGGTGGATTTTATTACCTTTAGTTGGAGCCAGGCTAGCTGTGTCCCCCTGTTTTCATTCTTTATGCTAAGCTAAGCCAACTGGCTGCTGGCTGTAGCCATATATTTAAGAGTTAACAGCGATCGTCTTGTCTAACTCTCCACCAGAGAGTGATTATCTCCCAAAATGTCGAAATATAAACTATATAAACTATAATGCAGGCAATGAGGTGAAAACAAAAGGCAGTCTATAGAAGCACCAGTAAACAGAAGAAGGTCACACCACTAACATAACACACCTTCATACTGCCTCCCCAGATCTCTCACCAGCAGGGAGAGGTAACAGTGGCTGGCTGAGAGCAAAGCTTTCACCCAACTTTCTTGAGTCTGATGATCCCTTGCTGCAAACCTGTAGGTTTTCAGTCCAGGACCTTCAAACACCAGGGAAAAGGTAAACTGTCCATCAGACTCGGAGCGCCGGACCACACAGCCCTCCAGCACGATGACCCCCAGCAGGTGTCGGTCAGCTGGGCGCTCCTGGTAGAAAAGCAGGTTTGCCTTCAGGACAAACCACCGTCGGTGGTAGGTGGCAGTTCGCTCTTTCTGTGAACAAAGAAAGCAGGAGGATGCTATCAATACTCAAGATTCAGTTATTTTCATATTGTCTGTGTTTCATGTTCATCCAAACCTTTTTGTAGAGATATCCCTCTTTATCTACCGGAGAGGTGCATGATAGGTAATGGGTCAAAATCTTCTCATGGAGTTTCATCTCAACGCCTAAAGAAGAGGAAGTGCTTTTACATTTGGCACAAGATCACACTACAGAAATGATTTTCTACTTCAGTAAGCTCTTTAATATCCACCTATTATCCTGCACACTTGATGTTTGAAAGCAGCACTCTGTGTAGGTAATCATACACTACAGTATACCTACATAAATACTCTAGCACTCTACTTAAAAACAGGTTTGAGGTAGTTCTACTTTACTTTTTATTTCTCTACAATTCAGTAAATCGATGGGCATTTACACTGAAAACGGCATGAGATGTAACCACAATAAGCTTCCACTTTTCTGTAGATCTTTATTATTATTAATATAAAGAGAATATGACTTAGAGAAAATCTATATTAGTCTAATATACATTAGATACACACATAGATAGATAGATAGAT
>NW_023339696.1:18129662-18131640 GCF_004916995.1 Morone saxatilis | reverse complement strand
TAGATAGATAGATAGACAGACAAGTTCGTGTATAGTGATTCAGACATTAATGAATAGACAATAGTGAGTCAGACTTACCTCTGCCAGTGTTGAATCGCTCACAGGGTCACTTTACCCTCCCACACAGCATTTACATCATTATCTACATTTACAGATATTCTCTCCTGGTCCTCAGCATTCCTGAACATGAAGCCAGTTGTTCTCTATCAGTTTTCGACGCATCCAGAACCTGACAATGTTTGAATATATAGTTTCAGGTTACTACCACCGGTACTCTCCCTTGAGTACGAGAGGACGAGTGTTGAAATATAAATAACTCGACCCACTTCCTGGTAACAAAATCCTGACACATTATATTCTCTCTCCTCTACGCTTGAGCCGACCCCGAGCTGTCAGATCAGCCAAACCAAGCAGTCCAAAACCAACCTCCCTGACAAGAACTGCTACCTGGAAGTGAGATGCGATACTGATGTTTGAGGTCTATGCTGTATTTGCCTCAGCTCTCTCACTTCTGCATTCTGCACTGTGTGTTGGTTTTTTTTCAGATTAGTTTTATTTTAATCTCTAGGGGCTGTGTAGAGCAAATGTCACTTGGTAGAAGTTTGATTGTTCAGGGGGGGATGTACAGCTTCTTTTCAGATATAATGAATATTTGTTCACAAACTCTCCTCTCTGCTTCAAAGTAATTTAATAGCTGAATCTGCCTGTCTTTATTAATATCTAAATGAGAATAATTACTGTATCAATAAAAAGGAAATACAGACAATTACAAGACCTCTTGAAAATATGCCTCTATATTTCTTTGCATCTATTTCTGACACACGTTTATCCTTTTTATCCTTAAGGACCTCAAGGAATTTCAAATCTAAAAGAGTCCTGGGTGAAAAGATTTACACGGCCTTATATGCTACTGTGGGTGCCCTTCATATACAGCACGTTGAACACAGTCTGAGTCAGGTGATCAAAATCATCTCAAGGCCGAAGGCTAAAACCTAAGTGCAAAAACTGAATGCAAAGAGTTTTAATTTATATATTCATGCAAAATAAAGTGTTGAGTTCCCCAAAGCCCCCTCTCTATTTTAAAATGTTTTTTAACCCTTAGTTGGATGTTTGATCTTCACTGTGCAGAATGATGTTGCATGAAGGATGTTTTCACATTCATCTGCTCAAAGTGGAAAGTTTCTCTTATTTGTGGCATCACAAATAATTTGGAGGTCTCAATTTGTCTCAAGTCTTCAATGTGCAACTTGCACAAGTGTGATATAAAAACCGAAAGCCGTGCACAGACACTGAGAACGGGCTTTACAGTTCAGTAGAAGACATCTTGTGTCCAGCAGGGAAACTTTAGAAATTAATAAAATTTACATACATATCGTACATGCATTATAGTTCCAAGCAGATTATGTATATAGGAGTCTTATGTCTGGAGGATATTTAAGTTTATTTATTTGTTTATATTATTTCCAAGTCCAACATTTCAGTCATGGATTTAGGTGAAGCATCAAATTTCAAATATGAAACATCTTTACACTGTTTTATACTCTATAACCAATCAAAAAAGGAGTCAAATTATAAACAACTGAGAATTAAACTTAACATGTTTGCGTGATTTAATTTCCCAATGCACCTTATATATATTAATGAAAAATAAACTGTACAACCTACAATTTTGCTTAAAATGTCAAATGTACTTGGACATTGTGGGATTTGAATTTTGGGTTTGGGTTATCAGTTTTTTTTATACTTTATTTTTATTGATTTTCATTTGCAACATTCAAACACCAGTAAAAACAACAATATAAAAAAAAACAATAATGCTGGATTGCCATGTCTCTACAGTTTGTTCTTATACTATTGTCAGTGTGGTAGTCCTTATCCTATCATTGGTGTGTTGTCCTGTTGTACTGCCGAGGTGCCCTTTGAGCAAGGCAACCTAACCCCAAGAAACTGCTCATGGGCGCCGCTAACGTGGCGAGCC
>NW_023339696.1:18123203-18129562 GCF_004916995.1 Morone saxatilis | reverse complement strand
AGTATGGTCTAGGCCTGCTCTATTTTTAAAAGTGTCCTGAGATAACTTCTGTTATGAATTGGCGCTATACAAATAAAATTGAATTGAATTGAATTAAAAAAGGCTCAGTAGTTTTTATCAAACCTTACTCAAACAGAAGGAAAGTGGCAGATGAATCCACATTTGGTGCTCTAGTGAGTATTTGGGGCAGCAGGATGGTGTATGTGGGATTGAGTGAAAATAAACTACAGTCTGTGTTTATGGTGATGAAGAAACAGCCAGTGCAACAGTGTGGCTCACTGATGGCTATTTAATCGGTTTTTTGACAACAATGGAGCTCTATGGCACAGAGGAAGAAGCTATATCATGCTTTGATACATACACAGTACTTGTAACTGATACATTTCACTGACAAGAATATAGATATAAACGTATCCTTTAAGCCTATTTTCAACTCTTTATGCTCATTAAAGCCATTTAACAGACTTTGGATGAGGTCAAAACTGCATTGTCTTTGCCTAAAACAGTGATGTGAAAGTTATTTGTGATTTGCAAGAGATTAAGTTGTTACCGTTAAGAAACATTTCTTTGTCACTGTGAACAGTCCATCAGAAATTGTCCAGCTGTGTGACCATTAGCTACAGCACAGAGAAGAAAATGTGCTTTTCAGTTTGCATTTGAAATAACAATCTGACATTTCAAGTCCACTTTTCTATTCTGATTCTCACAAAAGTGTTTCCATTTGTTATTCAAGCAAAAACATCTGATGCAAAAAAATTTCTTGGCCGCATTCAAGGGCATCTCAAGAAATTTAGCTGAAAAGATGGAAATTAGAGTCAATTATTCCGTGTCCTCTTTGTTTAACCCCGGTTTACCTTAACCACATTAGTGATCAATACAAGTGTGAACATAATCCGTATCACTTTACCTCCTTCTGATCAGCCCTAATAAATGGGCTCACTCTGAGCTGCTGGAGAGCAGAAATACAAAATCATCTGATTTCCATTTAGTGCTTTCAATGGGAAATGTCCGTGTGAACACTGCTACTGAAGTCAGAAGACATCCTGTTCCATGTTGTTGCAAATACCCTGGCAAGGCTAACTATTACTCCTTATAAAAGATTAATTGTGCTGATTATTAATTCAACCTCAAGGCTAACTCTCCTCTGCTGTAAGAGCCCCTTGATGTTACTCTTTCACTCCCTCCTTCTCTTTCTGGGTTCATGAAATAGACGTAAACCACAGAGTGAGTGCGTGTCAGTGTGTGTGTGTGTGTGTGTGTATGTGTGAGAGAGTGAGACGGACTTCTTGACTGCAAAAACACACTATCCCTCCTTGCTGATGGGGTGGTACCTTTTGGTAGAGCAGAGGGTTTTTACTTGATTTCATGCTTCCTGTGAACCACTGTTTCTTACTGTGCATATGACAATAAACCTATTGAATGTGTGGTATTCATTTTGTAAAGAAATTACAATCAAATGTTGCTTTTGTGTGGGAACACAGAGGACAAAGAACCTCTCTCTTTATCAGGACTTCACCAGTGACCAGCAGGGTTGGGTACCGTATTTGGTACCAACCGAATTATATCAGTATTACCGAATACCGATTAACTTTAAATTATAAAGCTATAGATTAAGTTTGACTTCACATAAATAAATAAATAAGTAAATAAGTTTCATTATTCAGTTTGTAAGTAGTAGTAGAAGTGTTTTCTAGTAGATTAATAAAAATGGCTCTACAATCTCAAACATCAGTCTATGGCATCATCTAATGTAATCTATATTATTTTTTATCATTTGTTATTAAATATTTTTATCACAGTGCTCAAGTCAGCAGAGCTAAGTCAATAACAACTGTTTATTTACCAGCTCAGAAATAGAAAATGACTAAATATTTACCATTTATATTTGCCATAAATGTATTATTTTGAGATTTTTTGGAGAGAAAAAAAAGCATTACATATGAAAAAATATTAATAGCACTGAGTAGGGTTTTGCTTCTTTACAAAATGAAATTAAGTAATTTTCACACAGTCCCTTAGGTGCGTATACCTGCAAGCAGACCTCAGCCGAAACCACATTACATGTTTTATGAACATGTCTTTGGAGATGTCTGAAAATAGAATTAATTTAGTATTTTTTTCTTTCATTGAGCAAGCAGTAATGGTTGTATTATTTCCACGTGTCTGTAAACGCCAACAAGTTAATGAATGTTTAATTAGAAAAGTTTCTCTGCTCCATGCTCGTGGGTTAATTTAGACCACTGTTATTCTGTTTTTTTTATTCTGCTAAGTGCAATTATTCCCTATCTGTTTTCCAAGAAAATAAAAAAAGATCCATCTGTGAGGGTTGATTTGGGCTTTGGAAAGCAGAGTTTGGTGCAGTTCAGTGGCACTGTGGTGAATGTATTTCAGTAGCTGGAACAGAATTCTATTGTCTGCAACCTCCCACTATCAGCACACACAAACACACTGTGAGGACCTTCCATTGTCTGCTTTCATTCCTGAAGAGAAACTAACCACAGCCTGAGGTGATCATCACTAACTTGCTCATATATATATATATATTTATATATATTTTTATATTTAGAGCTCAGGTATAATCTCTTGCCAACTGATACAATACATGTTAAATGAGTTTCTCTGCATGAAGAATGCCTGCTGTTGTTTAAGGAACATTACAACTGTTTACTTAAACTTACCGAAACTGAATGTATGCAGTTGATGTGTACTGCAGAACTACCCAATATGTGATTCATGCATATTGTGTGTGTGTATGTGTGTTTCTGCCATTAAGCAAAGAGAGTGTTACTGGTCAACATATAATACTTTTCACTCCTAAATCGTCAAATACTGCCCCTTGGTCAGTGTTCATCTGCTTCAAAATATGACTCTGTACTACCAGTACACCTCCACTACATATCATTTCTGGACATGCCGGGCTCAACAGCAAAGTTAGCAAGAATAAATATGCAATATTTAGACTTTCAAAATAAAGCTTGCTTGGCTAACATTGTGAAACGGTCACAGTTTGGTTAGGATTAAGGACAAAAACTACTTAGTTAGGTTTAGGAAAAGATTATTAGGTTACCTAACATACATTACTTAAAGGGCCAGTGTGTGGGATTTAGTGGTATCTAGCGGTGTAGTTGCACATTACAACTACCTCGCTTCACTTCCATTTTCCTAGCATGTGGGACAAACTATGGTGGCTGCAAATTGCGCGAGTGTTAGGTTTGTCCGTTCTGGGCTACTGTAGAAACATAAAATAATGTTTAATCTGAGGTGACACAAGAACTGGAGGAATTATAATAATAATATTGGGAAATTCAAAATATGTATTGTGTTTTCATAAATGTGGATGAGATATAAATTGGAAAGTGAGTTTCCATAAAATAATTTTTTAACCACTTGGACGTTTTATTGCATTTTGATGAAGCATGTCATTGTTTACAGGAAGTGAGTATCTATCTGTAGAAAAAGGAAGAAGAATGGAGAGGGCGTCGCCTCTGTGCTCCCTGTGAAGAGCATTCCTCCCTGTCTGCTCCCCCCTGGTCCTGTCTGGACTGGATGATAAAGTACCCAGACAGGAGGTCTGTCAGTGTGTAAGTGGCCCGTGCCCAAGCACCTCTCCCGGGGCGCAGTGTGGGACAGGGGGCCCCGGCTGGGTGTCTGATGACGGACTATAAGTAAAGTACGATTCTGATCTGTACCCATACATTCCACCCCCCTCTGATCTCATTCTGCATCCTTTACTTCCTCTGCATCTTTCTTCCCGTTTTGTTTTTCAATTTTCTCTCCTCCCTCATCGTTCTTTTCTCTCCTTCCCCGCCCCCCCCGTCCTTCTTTATGTGGATGCCTACGTGGAGTCCTTTCCCTGTGTTATCAAAAAACCCAGAAACACACACATGCACACACACACACACTTAAGAGATTGAAAACACCACGCGTCATTACCTTGCTGAAAAAACGCTGCCAGACAGCCTGCCTGTCTGCCATCTATCTGTTCCCACTCCTCAGATGAATAAGACGCTTTCTTCCTGTTCCTCCCTCAGAATCTTTTGCCTCCTGTTGGCTGTCTGAGAGGTCATGGGGTCACTGCTTAGGGGGAGGTGTATTGACAGGGTACTGATAGGCCAAGCTCCTCTTTTGTCTCCCATCAACTCCAGTCTGAGGGCTCCACACATCTGGTGGCAGCAGGGTGGGTGGGTGCTAGATCCAAAGCGAATGGATGCACTACTTTCTCCTCATTTATAGCTGACAAGGGGAATTTAGTTTGGATTTGGCGGTAAGGATTCCATCCTTCATCTTCATCCTCCTCCTGCAGAAGGTTCGAGGGTCTTTCGGCTGCATCCAGTCGCTGCAGGCATGAGCAGTAGCAGGATCCCCCCAACGCTAATACTTCAGCGCTAAAAGCCTTTGGGGTTCAAATTTACAAGACCTATCTGTCTCTGCAGTGGGGTACTGAAGTCAAGAACTGGATGGCACTCTCTTCTTTATCTTGAAAGCGAAGCGCAGCACTCCAGTTGAGATCTGAGAGCTACAAATGCCATATATGGCTCTCTTAAATTCAAAGGGCATACACCATCACAGCATACGACTGAAATTAGCGAGGCCCGCTGCATATGAGATGAAGACACTGGGCGGGATGGCGCCTGTCATTAGAGGTGTTAGCGACTTTTTATGCTTTTAATTTAATGATTCCAAAATTCTGTCATAACAGACTGCAGAGCAGTGGCGCAGAGTGCAGAGCAGGATTGATTTGTTCATCTTGAATTACCTTTCAAGTCAGGAGGTATTGAGCCGAGAGTCAAGGGGACTCGTCTGCACCATTCAATAGGTGGGATGGGTCATCTGCCTTTAAGGGCTGCTGAAGCTCACAGTCTGTCATTATCCTGTCCCAGGATGGTCTGAATGCTCTTTTTAAGATGTTTGCACTAGAGGTGTTCAGTGCATACTGTATAGGGCAAATCTTATCATGTTCTCATTATTGTGACTGAATCAGCAGTCTTGACCCCCTCATTGGTGATTTAAAGTATTGTTGTGATACACAGCAGTGGTTCTCAATCTTCTTCCATTATGAGCCCTTTTCTATCATTGACTAAACTGATGACGCCTGACTAAGTGACATATTTTATAGAGTTTTCATATTATATTCAATAACAGTGGAGAACAACTGATAAACTATACAACGAACCCAAACAAGGAACACATAAACTGCAGGAAGTCTGTGTATTTCCTGTGAATATTGATCAGAGATGACTTTCCTGATATTTTCAGGAATTCTTAATACAATTCTCTGTCTATGTTATGCTATTATTAATATTTTCATACACTCTGAAAGCTAGGGTAAGTAATGTTGGAAAAACTAGCAAGAGATGGCTATATTTTGAAAGTATCCAACCCAAAACATCTCAATCTCCCTTCAGGTCTCCCTCCAAAGCCTCTCCCCCAGAACTTATGAACACACACATTGTTGTCATCACTGACTGTATCCAACTACCTCTTGTTTCATTCATACTACATAGTATCTTAGCATAGCATCTTGCTTTGTTAAGCACTGCAAACTATTGTAGGTACAGGTGGGTTTATACATTTTTGCTGCCCTTTCTTGCTAGCTCGGTAGCTTCAGCAATATCTGCCTGACAACATGCAGAAGCGTGCAGTCATGGGCAGCAAGGCTTTCATTGTTGGCCTATTGGCCACACTGTGCAAACACAACAAAGCCTGTTAAAAATGGAATCCCAAATCTCCCAGATTTCCCAGCTGATTTTAATGAGTAAGGCAACCTAACCCCAAGAAACTGCTCATGGGCACCGCTAACGTGGCGAGTCCATCACTCCACCATCTCTCTCCCTGTTTGCATGTCCACAAGTGTATGAAGTGTGTATTTCAGCCTGTGTGTGTGTGTAAAAATAAAAAGGAGTGAAAAGAAGAATTTCCCCAATAGGGGATTAATAAAGTATATATCTTATCTTATCTTATCTCTATCTAGACAGTCCATTTCTCCCACTGTTCTCGATATTGTTCTTCTTGGGTCCTTATCCTATGAGTCAACTGTTCCATAACATGTATTTCATCCACAATTTTCATCTTGTGTTGGTGGATCTGGCTTATACCATTTTACTCGTGATTGTTTTTTTCAAGCTGCTAACAACATTTTCAACAAATATTTTTCCCGGTCATATTGCCAAAAATATAGTAATATACATGACTTAGATACATCATAACCCACTACATTACTATCCTGCACATTGTAAATATCTGTAATTTCTGGATCTTCTTTCTGGAACGTTTTTTTATCCTTATCTTTATTTATTTATATTTTAAAAAGTACTTTATTTTTGTGTGATTTTTATGCACCAATGCACCAAGACAAATTC
>NW_023339696.1:18122944-18123176 GCF_004916995.1 Morone saxatilis | reverse complement strand
AAACTTACTTGGCAATAAACCCAACTCTGATTCTGAACCCAGAATTCTGACGATAACCAGGTTTTATAATTTTAGGGCAAAGCCAAAAAACATGAGGATGATCTACATTTATAGCTCCACGTTTTCTCCATGGGGGTTATCAGTTCTACTGTACGTCACATTGAAGGAAATGTCATCACACCCTTTAATAAGGATCAAGTTTTGGTATACAATGAAAATGTCCCCCAAAAAA
>NW_023339696.1:18120114-18122844 GCF_004916995.1 Morone saxatilis | reverse complement strand
AATTGTATAAATGCAATTTATGTTCCCCTTTGAGAGAACTTGTAGGTATTTTTGGAAAGTTAAATAAAATAATAATAATAACAAAAAATTAAAGATAACTGCCAAAATAAAAAACATTGAAGGAAATGTAGTAAAAAAAATAAATATATAATAATAATAATTAGAATATATAATCAATATAATCTGATGTGCCCTCCTCCCCAGCAGGTGGCGCTAATGCACATTACCGTCGTTGTACTACAGACAATAAACAAGACAAGGAAGAACGAAAACAACGTCGTTTGAATTACCAGGTTTTCCCACATTTTCCAGCTCAATCTCTGTTTAATCGCCTTGTTCGTACATTTTCACACCAAATTGACATTCTTATATTTTATAGCAGCTAAAAACACGTTACCTAAATGCTTTTACACCTTCCGCATGCGCTGTGTGTCTGCTGTTTTAGCCACGAAGCTAACGAGGTTGCGTGGAAACCGCGCGTATTCACCACGTTACAAGAAGAGTTAATAAAAGCTGATAAATTCCTCACTAATCCTGCAGCTCGCCGATGTTTGCAGCTTCGTTTGGGGGAATAAAAGAGCCACTGTCTTGTCTTTGTCTTTTTGTAGCACCATGCCGAAGAGGAAAGTGACATTTGAGGACGGGGACGGAGAGTTTGACCTGGAAGACGACCCCCCAAACAAAAAGGTACAACTCTCCTGTTCACATCATTGCTTACTAATAACTATATAATTTAAGAACTACAGGATTTTATTTTTAAAAAAGGACTTATAAAGCCCCAAAAACCACCATCAGTGTACAAGTGTGCAGTCCAAAAACAAACACAAACAACACCCAAGACTGGGTCGCCTTTGGTACAAAGACACCTTTATCTATTGTATTATGAATTACTTAAAGATAAATTATCTATAAGGATGAGTTGGTCATCTGTCTACACACAGATCATGTGTGTAAAAATGTTCTCTTTGCATGCCTTTGACAAGTTCAGGGTCCTTTCTTTCTTGTCCTAACCATAAAGATAAGATGCCTCTGTTTTCCTTTTAATGTTAAATAATCTTATTCATAATACTTTTCTTTCTTCTGTCGAACTAGACGTGCGAGGCTGTGAGTGGACCGGGCTCCAGGTTTAAGGGCAAACACTCCCTTGATAGCGACGAAGAGGATGAAGGAGAAGAGACAAGCACAAGCAAATATGATATTCTGGCCAGTGACGATGTGGAGGGTGTGTTTTATGATTTGGACCGTCTGTGAAGTGTTTTATATGCCAGGATATATATTCTTTGTTCGATCACAAGCTTAAATCTACAGGTTTTCCCCATAATAATGAGAATTTAAATTATGTATTAGGGAAGCAAAGAGGAGTGGCTGAACTCTTTGACACTGTGCTATAAAAGTGACCTTAACACGGCGTTTTGCCTGAACATGGAGCATCAGTAATTATGTCACCCAAGATCATGATAACTATGTTTTCAGGCCAGGAGGGAGCAACAATCGACTGTGATGAGGGAGTTCCTATCACACCCTTCAACCTGGACGAGGAGATGGAGGAAGGATACTTTGACTCTGAGGGAAACTATTTCATCAAAAAGGAAGAACAGATTAGAGACAACTGGCTTGACAACATTGATTGGGTAATTTTGTTTTAGGGAGTTCTACTTGATGTTTCATTAATTTCTCAAGCAATGAAAACAATAACATACATCACTTCTTCCAGGTGAGAATAAAAGAACAACCTTTCAAGAAAAAGAAGAAAGGTCTCGGAGCCAAACGGACGCGTAGAGTTGGCGACGAGGATGAAGCCGAGGAAGAGAAACGGAGAGAAGAGCAGCGGGCAGACCCAGAAAATAAAGAAGATGATGATGAAGAAGAGGAGGAGGCAGAGCCTGCAGAGGATCCGCTGGCATCCTACACACAGCACCAGCTCACAGAAGCTGTAGTCGAACTGTTGCTACCTGGGGAGACAGTTGCCGCGGGACTCCGTCGGCTAGGAGGCCTTGGAAGACGGAAGAAGGGGAAGCTGAGGGAAGAGAGCGAACCCACAGAGGAGAACAAAAGGGATGCAGAAAAGCTCGACAGGCTTACGGCACTGGCTGACAGATTGGTTGGGTCTGGGATGTTTGAGATCTATCAGCAAACATATGAAAAACTGGCCTATTTGATGAAGAGCATGAGCAGCAAGCGACCAGCTGTGAAACGTAGCGGTGATGATGATGATGATGAAGAAGGCGATGAACTTGACATGTTTGCAGATAAATTTGATGAGACACAAGGCACGT
The DNA here is from genome assembly GCF_004916995.1 of Morone saxatilis. Lineage (NCBI taxonomy): Eukaryota > Metazoa > Chordata > Actinopteri > Moronidae > Morone > Morone saxatilis. The sequence continues at coordinate 18,120,568 of NW_023339696.1, read as the reverse complement.
CAGGGGATAAAGGAGAGGAAGAAGACAGAAAAGGTTACTTGGTGTTACTTACGTGTACATTACCTTTTCAGTATCACAAATATATCTTGTTTTGTTTCATTCGGTTTTGTCTTTTTCTCAGTGAGCGATGAAGTGATGTGGGAGTACAAATGGGACAATGAGGATAACTCAGAGGTTTACGGCCCCTTCACCAGTCAGCAGATGCAGGTATTGTCCTACACCAATTTTAGGTCAGAAAGCAGTTTGAGTTTATAGGTAATGCGGTGGGCTTCTCCGAGAAGATTGTGTCTGTTAATGTATGGTTTTCATTTCATTTAATCAATATGGAATGAGCTCCAAGTCTGGTTTTGTGTTATAAATGATCAGAACACACAAGCTAATATAAGATAGACTTTATTGATCCCACACTGGGGGGATTCACACGTTACAGCAGCTCCAGATAAAACACAGCAGA
>NW_023339696.1:18111670-18120029 GCF_004916995.1 Morone saxatilis | reverse complement strand
ATATTATTATTATATTAATATTACAGGACTAATAGAATCAAATAGGTTTTTTGTCCCAAGACCACTGGTTGTGTTGCTTATCATCTCAGTTAAACATGAATGACAAAGAAAAATAGTAGTACTAAAAATAATAGGCTTAAAAATCCACAAATCAAAAGTATGGGATTGGGAAACAGTTCAAGTTTTTATACTTATAGTGATATCAGAAATGTTATGACTGTTTTAGACATGAAGGCATACAGGAGTACCAGCATGGAAGATAAGCGATGTACTGCTGTTGATTAAAAAAATCAAAATCAGTTTAAATGTATGCTATATTTAGTATTTATGGTTTTACATGGTTAGTTTTTTATCTGAACTAACTTGTTAAAACACCAAAGTCACCATACTTAAACTGATTTTAGGTGTGCCTTTAACCCTTTAAATACATGCACAAACCTCCTAATTGCACCTATACTGATGGCAACTTTAGTCATTTACCCATTTATAATGTTTTTCTCCTGCAAACTAACTTAACCTGCCTGCAAACTTACTCGTAAATCCCATTATGTTTACTAGATTATTGGGTCGCAGGCTGGTTCTACCTTTAACCTCCATCTGACCAGGTGGGGTTTTTAATCTTCTTATTGTCTGTTTTCCAGGGTTGGGTGGATGAAGGCTATTTCAGCAGCGGCGTTTACTGCAGGAGGAAGGACCAGGAGGGATCTCAGTTCTACAACTCCAAGAGACTTGACTTTGAACTCTATACATGATTTTATGTCCAGCATCAAATAAATCACAGCTGTCATGATCACTGTCATCTTTCACGTCTTGTCCTCCGACATTAAATCTTCCCATCCGGGGCCTCGGTGTCAAAATCATCATTTTAACAGGGGCTTTGTTTTCTGTACATTGTTTTTAAATAAATAATTCATGTATACGGTGTTGCCATCAGCCATTATTTGTTTTTTTTTTCACATTGTCACATTGTGGAGGACTGATTTAATTCTGACCATTTAATGACGTTTACATGTCCATTTCACTTTACATTCATTTGCAAAGCAGTGTTTAATATAATGATAAGTTACTGTGACTTCTCACAGTTATAATAGTTAGTTGTTACCGTATTTTACACGTGTCTATTATAGTTAAAGGTACAACTGTATTAGGTCGTTAATTCAGGCAGCTTATCTACAAACCCTGATGTTAAAAAGCACTTGCCATGAAGAAATTAATATTTTAGGTGGAGGGGAATATGGAGATGTTAGGATAAGTTTGGCTTTACACAGCTTCAGATATTCACAGTTAGATATCTTTGGTAGTTATTACATTAAATCTACTTGGCATATAGTAAATAATACATAATGTTACCTCCCAGGACTTTTAAGAAGTATGTTGTTATAAAATAGGGAGCCATTTCAAATTATTGATATTCTTGCAAATCAGAGATCAACAAGTCTGGAAGCGTTTAGTGTCAACAAGTGACAAAAATGTAATTTAGCTCATTGGCAGCTATTCATTTAAAACATTTGTTTAACCACAAACACTTTAAAGTTCCAGGTTGTCAAATGTGATAATTTGCTTCCTCTCTTGGTCTTAAATCTTAGTAAATATTATATTTTACAGGCTTCAGACTGTTAATCTAGGATTTAAAAAAAAAAAAGTTTTATAGAAAAACAATTTAATCTATAATGAAAATAACAATTAATTGTAATTCTAGTACAATTTGCTCAAAAGTAGCTATCTGTATCAAAGTAGATGCAATATTAAAATGGTTTAAAAATAAATATAAAAAATAATAAATTATATTAATAAAATATTTTTTTGTAAAATCAGAAGTCTAAATAATTTTCATATAAAAAAAAAATTTGATATAAGTGTTCAGAATATTACATAGTTTCGTTTTAGTTTATGATGAAGACCATCGGTTAAATTAGTAAATTTAGTAATCGATTCAATAATAATGTAGGTCTGTTCAAAAAAACGAGTCCAACCTTTCGGGGGGACCATAAAAAAAAAAAAAAAAAAAAAAATTCTCTTCGCTCTCCTATTGGCTGCCCCAAACCTACGACACCACAAACTCTCCCCTGATTGGTCAGATTTCAACTCGGTTTTCCGGGCGGAAAATGAACTCGCGCTGTGATTGGTCCATCCGTCTGTCTGGTTGTTGGACTCGTACGAACGGATACATCTCCGAGCCACCGTAGGGCGCCGTCCGGCATGTCTTGTTTACGGTGAGGTCGGAGCACCGTCCCGCGGTCCAGCTGAAGCGTTTCTGGTGAGTTTGTTTAACGTTATTTAACCGTAACAACCGTTTGCAGCTGACAACGAGAGAACAAGACGCCCGGTTGTCCAATAAAAGCGTTTGAACGTTTGGGAGCGGGGTATGACAGCTCCCGGCTGCGGCTATTCCCTGGTACAGAAACTATGTTACACACAGTGTGAACATCGGCGCTGGTGTAACTATAAGCTACAGACATATAGTTAAAACTCACTGTATATTTTTTTTTTTTACCACAACGGTAAGATAACGTTGGCCAATGTCAACGTACGTTAATATAGATGTAAAAGTTTGTGTATTAGACTGGGTCCATTCCAGCAATTAGACACCGCTCGTTTTTTTTTTTTTTTTTGATCGAACCGCCTGCTTTCATTTGATTGAAAACATTCACTGAAACGCGTTTGCATTTAAATTTGGGGGTATTTCTACTTTATATTATAATAACTTTAACCCTCAGCTTAGTTAGTAAGGTTTAACGGACTGCAGTGCAAATAAAGTGACGTTAATTGATGAGCAAAACGACGATTGGCAGAGACAGAGAGCCTCAATTAGAAACTCTGATGTTGTGATTTTTTAATTCCTCCAACCGAGTTATTGTTGTGATGTTAACTATAAATTCCCCTTCTTAATTTAACCTTTAACAATAACCTTCACCACACGTTGATTTTAATTTGGTTTCGTTTCATACTATGATAGAAAAAACCCCACATACTGGTTGAGAAACAGGGTGTAATTTTATATATATAACCTTTTATTGATCTCTGTGAAAGACATTCCTGTGTGTTAATCTAATATATGTCAAATTGAGCTCACAAATTACTTCTTATCTTAATGTTGGACCATCATCATCCAGTAGCTTAATGTTTATTTACATTTTGACTTACTCTTATCTTTATTTTTCCCGTTGCATGAGTAGAAACTATTAACTTAGTTGATTAATCGGTTAGTTGATCATTAAAGTAATTATTCAACCCAAAAATACCAAAAATTCCCGAATGATAGCTTTTCAACTGAGAGGATTTGATGCTTTTCTTTGTTTAATGTGCGACTGGGCAACAAGGATCACGATAAAATGTGAAATTAAAGTCTATATTGATCATTTTAATGACTATTATTAATAAATCCCAGGTGAAAAAATGCTGAATTAACACCTTTTATTTAAAAAGACACAGGTAATAATTTTAACGTTAATATTTTGTCCTATATTTGTTTAGTACAAACTCACAGCACGCTCCATGTCTGCATTTAATGAAACTATCAATACTCTATTGAACAATTGTCTTTTTGCTATTGATTTAGTGTCTATTGCCGATGTATATTGCTATTATTTATTGCCCAGGTTTAGTTTAATGTGGTTGTAAATGTAATATTGTTGGGTTTAACAGGATTTAAAGAAGTCACCTTGGACTTTGTGATGTCCATGTTTCACTAGTTGCATTTTATTGACATTTTTTATACACCAAGCAATTTGTCCGTTATTAAGATTTTAATCCGTGATGAAAGTCGTCAACAGTTGTTCAGTTTTTAAGAATAAAACATAAACAAAAACCCTTTTTTGCTTTTCCTAATTCCAGAGTAAACCCTCATCCAAGGGGTCAGAAAAGTAAGTGAAGCCTCATTTTAAGACCTATTCTGAATGTGTTTCTTGCTGATGTGACACCCCGCATGTTTGGGGCTGTTTTTCTTTTTCTTCCCGCTCTTGTTCTTCACAGAGAAGGAACAGACAGACAAGGGGAGAAAGAGAGAGAGAGAGAGAGAGCAAAGGGGATGTTGACTTACCCCTCTGACCCACTCCCTCAGATAGTTTGTCCAATGGATGAAGATGCTGTTCCCCCAAACCGTTTCTATAGTGCACCTCCCCACAGTGAACCTCCACCACCTCTCCTTTCCCTTTACTCCATCACTCCCAGGTATAGTTGTCCCGGCACCTTTTGCTTTCTTTTGCTGTAGGTGTGTTTTCCCCTCCTTGCTTTTTGACACTAGGGGTGTCACGATTCTCCAAATCCTCGATTCGATTTAATTTTCGATCTTTTTTTAAATATTACTATTAATCCATTCCTTTATATGTTATTTTTTTTTGTTTTTGTTTTTTTTTGGCCTTTTCCTGTTCTGTTTCGGGGGGCTTTTATTTTGAAACCGCGAGGTTGTAAACCGAACATTAAACAGACAAGTGAAACAATAGTGAAAATTGAAACAACACCATAAATGATGATTTGAATTGTTTCAGCACACCCCGAAGAACCCGATGTTTAAGTGTTGAAAAATGGAATTATTTTCTATCAACCTGTGCATTTTTAAGCCTTAAAGTCATTTTGGATCTTGTAACTAGATTCATACTTTTCAGTTGCCTTTAAGTTAGTGCGTTAACTGACGTGAAGAAAACGAACAGAATACTTCCCACCACTGGTGATTTCAGAGTAGCAAGAGGGGCTTCGATTTCGGTCGGTTGATGTGTATTTTTTACGCCGCAGTTCAGCACGTGTGTGTGTTTCTGCGTCTTGGCGTTCATGCTGGACGTGACATCGGGGGTGTGGCTGCATCGTCGATTCTACCTTTGAGTTCGAAGTTCGAGATTGAGATGTAATTTCGATCGATTTCGAAATCGTGACATCTCAATCATCGAACTTCGCAACTCAAGGTAGAATCGACCGATGCAGCCACAAGCCCGATGATCACCGTTCCAAGCATGAACGCCAAGACGCAGGAAAACACAACACCGTGCTGGAATACTGCACAGAGTAAAAAATACACATCAAAACCCGACCGAACAATCGAAGCCCTTCCTGGTTGCTCTGGAATCACCAGTGGTGGGAAGTATTCTGTTCGTTTTCTTCACGTCAGTTAACGCACTAACTTAAAGGCAACTGAAAAGTATGAATCTAGTTACAAGATCCAAAATGACTTTAAGGCTTAAAAATGCACAGGTTGATAGAAAATAATTCCATTTTTCAACACTTAAACATCGGGTTCTTCGGGGTGTGCTGAAACAATTCAAATCATCATTTATGGTGTTGTTTCAATTTTCACTATTGTTTCACTTGTCTACTGTTTAATGTATCGGGGTTTTACAAACCTCGCGGATTCAAAATAAAGCGCCCCCCGTAAAACAGAACACGGAAAAAAGGCCAAATACAAAAAAACAAGAAACAAAAAAAAAAAAATAACATATAAAAGATGGATTAATAGAATAAATGTTAAAATTAAAGATCGAAAAATTAAACTCGAAATATCGAGGATATTGGAGAATCGTGACACCCCTAAGTGTCAGAAAAAGCAAGGGAGGGGAAAATAAACACACCTCAGCAAAAGAAAGCAAAAAGCCGGGAACAACTATTTAACCTGGGGAAAGTGGATTGGAGAAAGAAAGGGAAAGGAGGTGGTGGAGGCTTCACTTGTGGGGAGGGTGCACGTATAGAAAAACGGTTTGGGGCAACAAGCTCACCAATTGTTACAACTAATCTGGAGGGAGTGGGTCAGAGGGTACAGGTTCAACATTCCCCTTTGCTCTCTTCTCTCTCTCTCTTTCTCCCCTTGTCTTTGTCTGTTTACCTTCTCTGTTTGAAAGAAACAACGATGCGGGAAGAAAAAGGAAAAACGCCCCTAAACATGCGGGGTGTCCACATCATGCAAGAAAACACATTTCAAGAAAATTAGGGTTCTTAAAAAATTGAGGCTTCACTTACTTTTCTGGACCCCTTGGACTGAGGGTTTACTCTGGAATTAGGAAAAAGCAAAAAAAGGGTTTTGTTTTATGTTTTTATTTACATTAAAACTGAATACAACTGTTGACGACTTTCATCACGGATTAAAATCTTAATAAACGGACAAATTTGCTTTCGGGTATAAAAAATGTCAATAAAATGCAAAGGTGGAAACATGGGACATCAACAAAGTCCAAAGGAACTTCTTTAAAAATCCCTTGTTAAAACCCAAACAATATATACAACCACATATAACTAAACCTGGGCAATAAATAATAGGCAATATACATCGGCAATAGACACTAATCAATGCAAAAAAAAAAGCAATTATTCAATAGAGTATTGAATAGGTTTCCATAAATGCAGGACCATGGAAAAGCGTGCTGTTGAGTTTGTTACTAAAACCAAATAATTAGGACAAATATTAAACGGTTAAAAAATTTTTACCTGTGTCTTTTTAAATCAACAAAGAGTGTTTCAGTTCAGCATTTTTTTCACCTGGAATTTATTAATAAATAGTCATTCAAAATGCTTCAATATAGACTTTAATTTCACCATGGTTATCGTTGATCCTTGTTGCCCAAGTACGCACATTTAAACGCAAAGAAAAGCATCAAATTCCTCTCAGTTTTGAAAAAAGCTATACATTCGGGAATTTTTGGTATTATTTTTGGGTTGAATAAATTAACTTTAATGATCAAAAAACTAACCGATTAATCAACTAAGTTAATAGTTACTACTCATGCAACGGGAAAAAAATTAAAAGATAAAGAGTAAGTACCAAAAAATGTAATCAAAAAAACCATTAAAGCTACCTAGGATTGATTGATTGGTCCAAACATTAAGATAAAGAAAGGTAATTTTGTTGAGCTCAATTTGACAATTCACTTAAGATTATAACACAACAGAATGTCTTTCCACAGAGATACAATAAAAGGAATATATATATAAAATTTACACCCTGTTTTCTCAAACCAAGTTATGTGGGGGTTATTTTCATATCATAGTATGAATAACGAAACCAAATTAAAAAGCACGTGTTGTGACAAGGGTTATTGTACAAAAGGTTAAATTAAGAAGGGAATTTTGATAGTCTAAACATCACAACAATAAACGGGTTCAGGAGGAATTAAAAAAAAGATCACACATCAGATTTCTAATGAGCTCTCTGGTCCTCTGCCAATCGGTCTTTTGCTCATCAATAAACGTCACTTTATTTTGCACTGCAGGCCGTTAAACCTTACCTAACTAAGAGCTGAGGGTTAAAGGGTATATATAAAATTATAAAGTTAGAAAATACCCCCAAAATTTAAAGCAAAAAACACGTTTCATGTGATGTTTTCAATAAAGAAATGAAAAGCAGGCGGTTCGATCAAAAAAAAAAAAAAAAAAAAAACGAGCGGTGTACTAATTGCTGGAATAGGACCTCCAAAATACACACAACCTCTTACATTATTTTTTCTATATTAACGTACGTTGACATCTGAGCAACGTTATCTTACCGTATTGTGGTAAAAAAAAAAAAAAATATACAGTGGAGTATTTAAAAACTTAATATGTTTCTGTGCTTACTAGTTAGCACGGGCGCCGATGTTCACACTGTGTGTAACATAGTTTCTGTACCCAGGGAATAAGCCGCAGCCGGGAGCTGTCACTTTACCCCGCTCCCAAACGTTCCAAACGCTTTTATTGGACAAAAAACCGGCGTCTTGATCTACTCGTTGTTCAGCTGCAAACCGGGTTGTTACGGTTACTAATAACGTAAACAACTCCACCAAGAACAACGCTTCAAGCTGGACCGCGGGACGGTGCTCCTTACCTCACCGTAAACAAAACATCCGGACCGGCGGCCCCTACGGTGGCCTCGGAGGAATTTATCCGTTCGTTTTACGGAGTCCAACAAACCCAGGGACACAGACCGGATGGGCACCTGGCATCACAGCGGCGAGTTTCCATTTTCCGCCCGGAAAACCGAGTTTGGAAATCTGACCCAATTTTCAGGGGAGAGTTTGTATGGTGTCGTTTAGGTTTTGGGGCAGCCAATAGAGAGAGCGGAAAGAGATTTTTTTTTTTTTTTTTTTTTTTATGGTCCCCCCGAAAGGTTGGACTCGTTTTTTTGAACAGACCTACATTATTATTGAATCGATTACTAAATTTACTAATTTAACCGATGGTCTTCATCATAAACTAAAACGAAACTATGTAATATTCTGAACACTTATATCAAATTTTTTTTTTATATGAAAATTATTTAGACTTCTGATTTTACAAAAAAATATTTTATTAATATAATTTATTATTTTTTATATTTATTTTTATATTAAACCATTTTAATATTGCATCTTACTTTTCGATACAGATAGCTACTTTTGAGCAATTTGTACTAGATACAAAATTA
>NW_023339696.1:18104703-18111645 GCF_004916995.1 Morone saxatilis | reverse complement strand
AGATGTAATTTCGATCGATTTCGACTTTAAATCAAAATCGTGACACCCCTATTATACACTTTTTTTTTTCCCTTTATGGACTGGGTACATTACTTTATCTATATATCTCTTTATCTGGTGTACTGCTATGCATGATGTAGATTTTAAATGTCTGCAATTCTACATTACAAAACCGTCCACTTTCCAAGTGTCTTCAGTCACCAACACACACCATCTCACCTAAAATGCAGAAAGCCTGTAACATTTATTCAGCTGTCACTAAGTTAATGTTAATTCCTTTTGTAACACGATGGCTCATGGTTTCTGTGCTCTCTTCTATCTGGCTGATTTGTCCGTGTCATACCAACAGTTTAAACTTATATAGTTTTTATAGTTTTGAATCAGGACTTTCACTGTTTGGATCAAGCAGCTTGTGAAAGATAATGTGTGGCAAATTTCGAAAAGCCACCCCTGGTATTTAAATGTGTCAGATACATATTTAACCAACATTTAGATAATGTTTTAAGTATCTGATCAGGCTGTTTAGACAGAGTACAGATGGTGAGTCATCGTGCAACTCTGAGACTTTTTTTTCTCACTTTATTTGCAAACTGGCTAAATGTACTGATTTATTTTATTTTTTTAAACATTCACAGCTGTGTGAATGATGGAATATCTGGACACAGAAGGAGCGGTCGCATCCAAGGGATCCGAGGACAAACGCCTAAAAAGCAAAGCAATACTGACATCGGAGCGGTTCAGAAACCATCCAGACAGAATCCGTCCCCTTCGAAGAGTAAAAGAGCGAGTGGGAGCATGGTAGGAGGGAAACTATTTGAAAAACAAAAATCTTATTCAGATGCTCCTCAGTAGTTAAATGAGTCACTACTCGTGCAGCGCTCATTAATCTCTCTGATTTGTAGGTACAAGTGTCAGAGTCGAAGCAGCCAAGAGTTGAAAGCACACACGAGAAACAAAATGAGGTCGGTTTTATTTCTCCTTGCTCTAGATGTTCTTACACCCTTCCCTCTCTGTGTCTCTGTCGCTCTCTTTCGCCCTTGATGGTATTTTTCCTGTCCTAAAGCTTTCAGTGTCTAATCTGTGCAGCAGCTGTTCTGTAGAGCTGTGTATGCCAACACTGAGGACCTGTACAGTGAACGGGGTGTGAGGGTTAATTGAGTGATTTTAATCCTCCTTCACGGTCTGCTGCATCTGACACAGACAAGCAGTCGAGTGTCTGTCTTAATGTGACCCAGTAATGCGTAAACGGCAGATATTACAGAATGCAATGCATCTTCATTGTATTGTCTTTCCGTTGTCCTTCAAAATTGTAGAGCTAAACAACACATATTGAATAGGTAAACGAGTAAATTGGCTGTTATTAGTACAACTCCCTCAGTCTGTGAACACATTTTAGAAATCCAGTCTTATTTAAAATCTTAAATCAGTGCAATAAAACAAAATCAAATTAAATTTCAGCTGAGTTTGTTGTGCTTTGTTTAATTTTGAACCGAAAGTGAAAGAGGCATTTTAGTGTTTTCTTTTTGGCTGTTTAGTTGGTTGGATCAGAAGCTCAAATGGTATCAATTATCAGCCAAACACTGCTATGTCTTCTTATAACAACTGTAAAATTGATTTAATTTCTGTATTTATTTTGCAGGATGGATTTGAGTTTAGTTTTGCGGCAGAACGCCAAAATAGGTAAGTGTGCATGCATAATAATCACTTAGTTTATATTGAAGTGTTAGCCATTTCTATTTGTTTTTGAAAACACACCTTCTTTTTAGGTGTCTAAATTCTAATTATATCGTAGAAGGTTTTAAAAAAAAAATGAGTTTAATTTTTAAGTAATGGTGAACAAAAAAAATTGTATTTAAGGAATAGTCATGTCTGTGAAGCAGCTGTGGTTGAAGTAGTTTTACATATAACCTACATTACCAAGCCAGTGGGAAAGGCACATAGATGTTCTGAGTTAATGTTTTTCATGAACAGGGAACTAGTGAGTGGTAGGATGCCAGAAACAATATCTTGTATTGACATATCGATACACAATACATTGATGCTTTCAGGAGAAAATCATAAGTAGGTGTTTTTATAATGACAGTGTTTCTGCCTCGCGATTTGTGATTTAAAGTTTAATTTCCCTTTTCCATTTTTTACTTTAGGCAAACGGACCAGAAAAGCCCACGGAGAAGGCCGAACGTCTATACGGCAGAAAATGTAGCTGAGCAGTTTTCTGACAGTGCCGCAGAGAATCTTGACGCCACGAAATCTGACATGGATACATGCGGGGGATTGGCTGTTGGGCACACTGTTGAGAGTGCATCTGCCCTGAAGGGATGGGTGATCGGCCCCTTGTTTCAGTCGTTCAAGTCGAAGATGGCCAGCTTCACAGAGATTGTCATGAGTCCTGTTAAACTCTTCAGAGCCAATAGTCCTCCACCTTCCATGGACCAACCGTACAAACTCAATGAGTGTGAGCTGCAGGCCGATGGAACGTCTGACGTTGAACGCTCAGAACCAAACGATGCGTTTCATCCAGAGGAACAAAATGAGAATGGGAATCAGGACGCTGAAGCTAATCAACAGAGCCTCAGTGAATTAGAGGATGTACAAAATACAAAAACTGATGCTATTAAGTATTCTAAAAAATTATCGTTTGATGTGGAGTTGTCACCGCGCGGCTCTGAGCAGGGAGATGAATGTGCAATAACTCAGAAAGAAACAAACATAACTGATTCGGTGCCTTTTCAATACAGCCCCTTACCCTGCATTGTTTCCGAGGAGGTTTCAGAATCTGGTGAGTCCGTTTTCAGGTCCTCTGTCCTGTTTCAGCCCTCTGTCAATGCAAGTGCCTCACATGAGTCCACGTTAAAGATATGTGTGGAGAAGCAGAAAGGCAAACTGGCTGCCCGGCTGAAACCGCTGCCCAGGAAGTGTACAGGGAATAGGAAGAAAGTTACCTCTGTGACTTTAACATCACAGGTCAGAAAGGAAGACTCCGACCCAGAGGCTATTGATGAGCAGGTTTCTCGCATGACTTCAGTCCAATCACACATAGCCGACTCAGGTGATACTGACAAAACACTGTCATCTTCCTCAGTCAGTTCTGCGCAGCCTGACACCGACTGTCCACAGTGGGATGGTGATGACGACGGCAGAAAAAGAGAAAGTTGCGACTCGGTTCGCCAAAGCCTCCAGAATAAATTAAATGACAGTACTAATGGACGGACACTGAATCCTACTTTGGATTCTCAGCGGCTGGAGCGTCAGCTAAACCCTGAAACTTATTCAGCTGGGAGAGCAAAGAGGGAGCTCAAACTGGATTGTCATTTCCAAGACTTTGTGAAGAGGAAAAGATTGACGGCAGATAAATGTACAAAGGATACAAAAAAACGAGAGTTATTAAACGTGGATTCAGATGGTGGCGTATTGAGAGAACTTAGACCACTAAGAAAGGAAGTTGTGTTGACAAATAGCATTGTCGGCGGGGAAGAAACACTGAGACCTGCTAGAAAAAGACCTGCTGTTTCAACAAGAGCAAATAAGAAAGGAGCAGGTGGGCAAGAAATGCTTGCTATGATAAACGAAGCAGTGATGAACACACAGACTGAAAGTTCGTCTGATGCGATGTTGGTTTGCTCACTGGAGAATAGCAGTGTTGTGTCCGAGAACAACCGAAAGAGCAGCAGCAGCAAGGTGAAGCCCAGTGGTTCATGCAAAAGACTAAAGATGAGAACAGGTCTTTCTAAACCTGATGTAATCATCGATAACAGTATGGATCTGGAAACCACCATTGCAATCACCTCTACGAAACAAGAAGTCCCCGTCCACTCTGACATAAACCAGCTCCAGAGCACAAGAAAGTGCAGGACTGCAAACAAGAAACCACTAAAGCGGAAATCGCCCAAGCAGGCGAGTGCAGCTACAGAATCAGACAGCACTGTGGTTTCTACCTCATCAGCATTATCAATGGAGCCATTAGAAGTCTCGCACACAGATTGCCATACCTCTCCGAATGTTCAGAAAGAGGAAAGCGGGAAAATGGAGCTGAACCAAACGTCCAAGAGACCCAAGAAGGGTTGTAGAGGTGCTGTTAAATCATCTGCGTCAGGTGGAGGTCAAGAGACAAAGCAGTGTGCCCATAACCTTCATTTAATAACCAAAGAAAAGCAATCTCAAGAAGGCAAAGTCTCAATGGACCCTGTATATTTTGAAATGACACCTTTTGAAAGTAATCACCAACCTGGTGCTTCAACCTCCCAACCTCATCCAGACTGTTCTGTACAATTAAATAATGTAGTTGAGGATGGCGAAGAAAAGGGTACCGTTCCCGTGGCAGATGAGGTATTTTCCCCCGACGCTGAAGCCGGTAACCACAGCAGCATCGGCGTCTCCAGGCTGAGGTCTAGCGCGAGAAGGGTTAAGCCAAGGAGAACGGATAACCAAAGGAGAAAAAGCAGGGTTTTGAATAGGATGACGCGTAAAGGTGAAGAGATGATAAACTCCGTCACCATGGATGATGCGGACCTGGCCACGGCAGCTACGCGCTCATCAGGAAAGGGCTTGTCGTTGCGCCTTTTACGCAGCTACTCTTGCCCAGAGATCCCCTCCCTCCGTCCCCTCGACACGCCCTGGACTTCCCTGCATTCACCACATCCCGGCAGGAGTCACACACCTCACCAGCATCAGTCGTCCCACACTCCTTCTGTCCATCACACCCACAAATCCTTGCGGCGGGCTCGTCGACACACAGTCTGCAGCGTCGAAGTGGAGCGGGAGATCGCCCCTCTCTGTCTCCGTAAGGAGGTGTACCCATCCAGAAGATCCCTCCCGTATGACGGCGTTACCCAAAACATGTCTCTCAGCACTTCCCTCTCAGCTCTCGCTTCCTGTTTCCTTTCAAGTCCCCTGGCTTTCCTCTCGAAGAAAGTTGACAGCAGAGGAGCTTCTGCCAGCCCCGGCACCTCCAGTTATGTCTCCTCTCCCACCTCCTCCTCGTCTATGTACCCATTGAGCCCCTCCACGTGGCGCCTTTCAGGATTCTTCCAAAGAGCTGACTCCTCCAGTGCTACCATGGACTCTAGTAGCAGGTATCTTTTAAAAGTCTTTTAATAAGACCTGCCAAAGGTCGTCAAATGTTTCATCGCTGTGCTGATGTAACTGAACTCATGGCTTTACCTTTTCTGTTTAGTGGGATTCCCTTGGAGTGTGAGAGAAGACAGCAGAGTGAAGAGGAGGATGACGGCGAGGACACAAGCTCATCCAGTCAGGAGTTTGAAGATGTAGGAATGAGAGAAGAAAAGGCTTTGTCTGATTCTGAAATCAAGGTATACATTGTTTTACATAAGTGTAATGATCTAGTACGTTAGGCGTAATAACACATTGTTACTGTGCCTCATTTTATACTGAATATCTGGTCTGATTTTTGGACAGAAAGCTCAGCTGCTATACAAAATAAGCTGTTTCAAGCCCTGACACTGGCATTTGTCATTAGTTTGATTTACATTCAGCTGACATTTACACCTGGTATTAAAATTCGATCTGTATCTGGACACGTTATCCAGATGAGGAAAAACCCATATTAATGTAATGTGTAAATGCATCGTTATCAGAATGTGATCGGATCTGCCTGACCACATCTCGAGGTAGTCTGTCTTGCGTTGTGTGAGGATCTTAGTTAGCTATAAATGCAATCCATACAACATGCCTGCAACCGTACACGACATAACTGATACAGATATTTGTTTTTAGCTAACATGGCTGAAAGACGCCTATCTCTGATTACTGATGATACATCTTCTCTGTGCTATTTAAGTGTGAAAAGATGAAAGCCATAGGGGTGGGGAATTATCGATATACAGATTGTGTTGCAATTATCTGTGCGGCTGAATAATTAGTTATTGTTTGTAGATTTTAAAAAAGGAATTATATTGCAGTATCTTTGGAAATGCCATTAAATATTTAAGTATGGCTTTACAGATTAATATTGCTCTACGTCACTGAGATTTCCGTTGTTACTGTCTTATCATACTCTATATTTTATCCTCTTTAAAAGTCATATACTTTATTCAGACAGCTCTTACTGGAGATCTTACACTGTGGTAACTCGGAGCTAATATGTTGGTAACCCTGGATTGCTTTTTTTGTTACTGTGTAACTACGTTTGTCTACTATGTTTTGCAGTTAGGTTACTAATCTTATTTTTCATCATCTCAGGTGGTGCAAAAGCACGAGGAACGAGGGAAAGTGTCGTCTATAAGAATTCGGAAAACATTACCCAAACCTCAGAACAATCTGACGCCCATGGGACTGCCCAGACCCGTCAGGTAAATACCCCTATGTACATGAGCATGGATGTTTACTGTTGACCTCGGGAACGGTATGTGTGACAGTCGCAACTCAAAGGTCCACGTACTAGCGTTTTTTTGGTGCTTTAAACTGCATCTCACTGTTAAATCTCACCTTTATCAGCAAATGGAGCTGGCTCAAGTGTCATCAGATGACGGTGTGAAGCGTTGGTTGGTTACGTGTTGCAGTTATTTCTTTGTAACTCTGTAAAAAGGGAACCAATAACAAGTGATGTAAGGAAGATAAACATAGATTATCATAATTACTTTGTTGCCAAAGTACTCAAAGAAAAAGTAATAATTTAAAGTAATTTAACATAAATCAGTTTTCCAGCTAGTGTTACTTTTACTACTAATGTCTATTAGGGCTTTATACATGCAGCATTTAAGTAAAATAACTTTTAAATAAATTATATATACATACATATACAAGGTCATGTTTAATCATTTGAAGCAATGTCAAACGTGCAACGCTGCTAGCGTTTAAAAGTAGGACAGATCCTATTGGGTCAGTGAATTTATGTCAGTGTCAATAAATGCCTGTCATTTATTGAACTATTTCCAATTAATATTCAGATTGACTGCAACAGTGTTTTTTTTTTCTTTCTTTCTT
>NW_023339696.1:18093979-18104592 GCF_004916995.1 Morone saxatilis | reverse complement strand
TTATCTGTGGCTCTATGCTGTGTTTCTCGACATATGCAGTTAGTTAAATCTGTGACATTTGTTTCTTTAAAATACTGAGTCAGACATTTAATAAATATAATAAAATCAACATCTTAAGAAATTCACTATTGATTTAAACAACAATTTAAACATTTTCCAACATTTTGTCTTGTTTTCGGAGATGTTCCTGGAGCCGTTTCACCGCCGTCCACAATTGGTTTTAACTATTCCAGCTGTGACCAGCTCCTTTTTTATTTCATTTATATATTGTGTTGCGAAGTTACTTTATTTTGTCACTTTTCCAGTGTAAACACTCTACATACCCCAAACCTGCTTAGAATTGGTGTACAGTATGGATTTGTTACCCAATTGCTGCTGCGAGTGAGGCAAAAAAAGTTCTGCTCAGTTTGACCAGAATGTGGCGCCAGAGGAAAGATGATGTTACTTAGATTACCTGCATCAGCCGATATTCAGGGTTTTGTAATCTGGGAATGAAAAAGTGGCGTTTGTGCTTCATTAATAACTTCTTGAACTTGCTCATTCATTGGACTTTGTTCCCTTGTGTTTCAGCCGGCTGGAGACCATATTCGAGGTGCCCCTCAATCGGCGGAATGGTTCTGAGTCCTGGTTTGGCCAGAGGCGCGTGAAGCGATTTGTGGAGTTCCTCGAGGTCGGCGAGGCCAGAAAACCAAAGAAGCCACTTGTCGGTGTGGGAAAGGTGGCTATTTCATCTTCCAGGACAAGACGAGGGGGCTTCCCTAAAGACGAACCGTCCCTCAGCGTGCAGGACGTGGACTCGCTTCTGTGTGCCAAGCTGGATCAGCTCAACTTGTGGTTGATGCACGATCAGAAAGACAGTTGTCAGGTGCCTCTTACATGTTGATTGTTTGGCAGCCATTAAAAAATGATAATAATAACCCTGCACGAGATAATGCTGTTTATATGACTATTTCTAATGTGTTTTCAATATGAAGATTCACATATGAGTCTTCCAGCTCTTTTGTTTTTTTGTCAGCACAATCAGTGTAAAAATTCATTGTGGTGACAAGTTGTTATTGAAGAATTACATTTTCATTCTGTAGCACTTGCAAGTCGAAGAACAACTCATCATAGCACCATAAATGTATTGCCTCATAGACGTTGGTTATAGTGGTTAAACGCATTATACAGTAAGTCGCTTTTTTTGTTGTTGCCATTACTGCACTCAAACTTCGGCCGTCCATTACTCCCCCCGGTCACTTTCCATCTGTGACACGTGAAACTGTCTCGAAAAACAAAAGTTGACGTCCTTGATTGAAGCTCTTGTACAGCATCAAAGCATTTTCTGGTATATCCCCAGTTTCTTTTAGAGCTCAGATTACCCAGAGTGTTATAAATCTGCTCAACTGTTCAAAAATGATAATGCAGAATACATCAGATTTATTTTGTACTGTCTCGTCTGAAAGAAAGCATTTAATTTCTTCTTTTTTATATACACATAAGTGGTAGTGATCTTGCAGCGTCATTGTATGTTATTTTATAAAGGCAGCTACTGTTTATTAAATGCTGAATATAACTTTTAAACATGCCAGCAAGAGATTTGTATTCGCTGCAACCAATTTCACAACCAAGTTTCTGTCCACAAGTTTTATGTACAGTCAAAACGTGGCTCAGCTCAGGGCAGACCCTGTTCGATTATTCATTTATTTGTGTTTGTAAAGTTATGGCTTTTTCTTTTTCTTTTTTTTTTTTATAAAAATATAATTTGGAAACAATACGGCACTCCAGAGAGCATTTCTAATCCACAGTGGAAGTGTCCAGATTCCACTGCTAGTTGGCTTTTTGATGCCTGTGGTTCTCTCTGGATTATTCTTCTGGACTTCTTGATAAAACTGTAATATATTTAGTTTGTTGTTTTTTTGCCAATTTTTTATGAGGTTGCCTTAACTGGTAAATGTCATGTTGTAGGTAGATGTTTTGTAAGTGTATTTGTAATGGTCGCTGTTTTTATGTCAAGATGCTTCAAGCAGCTCAGAGCACACAAAGTTTCTGTCGTTTTATTATGAAATAATAAAATAATAAAAATGTATTATTTATTCTGTTGCTACGTTTGTATAAAAGTACAACATATTGATACATTTTGACAGTAATGAAGGTAATACAGAAAAACAATGCAATAATGCCAAATATAATATTGGCAACAAGAGGATCTCATAATGTTCTGAAGACGCACTGCTATGATCACTGCCATCCCGTTGTATTGGAGTAAAGACCCAATCTTTGATCAACACGTTTATGTTTATACTTTATAGATTGACAGATTGAGTAACTTATTATTTTGTAATATCTGCAAGTATATAGAGTATCTAAGAACCAATATGTTAAATTGTTATGGCATTTAAGGTGCATAAGTATTAAGGATTGGGTCGTTACTGGGGAATGACTATTCTTATCTTTATATATAATGTCTGTGTCATGTAGTGTTTCAAACTATAGTTAATGCTGGATTTTATATGGTCATTAAGATTCTTGAGTTGTTCATATATTGTTAAATAAATATTACAGTGTATAAAAAACATGTAAAAGTTTTAAGATTTTTAATACCATTTTCTCGAGTGGTAGTTCCTTGTGTGTATAAAAAAAATTCTCAATGGTTAAGAGGAAGTAGAAAAGTGTAAACTGCTGAAATTTTATCAGCACAGGAAAGTCTTTTTGTTCATGTAACTACCAGTTTCTTCATGTGTTCACAGGTTTTTATAGCTGATAAGCAGCTTTAGTAACTGTCCGCTGGCTGTCCCCATTAACATCCAAAATCAGAAAAGCCGCTCCAGTGGTAAATCTTCTGTAGAAGTTTAACAGAGTTGATCAGTCCAGCAGAGTCAGGAGATATGAGATCAGTACTATTAGTATGGGAGTTAAAACCAGAATAGCAACCCATGTCACGATGGAGATGATGCCATATTTCTTCGCCCGTTGTGTAAACTTTGCAGCTGTCACTGGATCTCTCGCCTCCTCAGCCTGTAAAAGAAAGGACAAGACAATATATTAAGTTAAGAAGTAATACGTCCGACAATAAGCAGTACTATAGTTCATCATTTAGTTCTGTCATTTAAAATTGAACCCTTCTGTTTTGTTGATAATGGTTTTACTTCCTCGTTTGGGGTCCCACAGACCTAAGTAATTGCAAAATCAACCATTTCCCCTTTAGATATTTTTCTTCTAATCTTACTAAAACCTGTGTGTGTAGAAAATACATTAAGTGATAATCTTCACTCTGTCACAAAGTGGACCTTTTGCCAAAATACCTGTCAACACCAATCACAGAGCACA
The DNA here is from genome assembly GCF_004916995.1 of Morone saxatilis. Classification (NCBI taxonomy): domain Eukaryota; kingdom Metazoa; phylum Chordata; class Actinopteri; family Moronidae; genus Morone; species Morone saxatilis. Next base: position 18,101,283 of record NW_023339696.1, on the reverse strand, counting down.
ATGGAAATCCACTACATCTGTGCTTTCTGAGACCCCAATCAGACCTGTGGTGGCTTCTGAAACATGTAATCAAAATCATGTTTATGAGCAATTCTTGGTAATGGAATGTAATATTCGTTATGTTGTATAATTTCTCCTTCGTGCTTGGAAAGGGGAAGGTGATGCAACTGAGATTAGACCTGCAACTACACTGCTAGACGCCACTAAAGCCTATATATTGAACTTTTAAAGGAAAGGTTTACATTTACATTACAAACACAAGTTTGCCTTGAAACAACACTTCCATGTCTCTAAGTACATTCAAAGAGTTTTTTGTCTGCAGTAATTGCAGGAAGAACATTCTGTGCAAAAATACATCAACACTTTTAAAACACTTTTGTTGTCCGACCGAATCTGACTCAGTGGCAGACATCAAGAATAACCCTATATAAATAGCCAGTCTTCTCGTTGATGGTCTTTCTTATGTATGTCATATAGAGGCATCAGTATTACATTTACTTGATGATGCAGCTGAAGATAGACAGGAAAGGGGGAGAGAGAGAGAGGGGATGACACGCAGCACAAGCTGGATTTGAACCCAGGCTGCTGCAGTAATGACCCAAACCTTCAGGTACATGGGGCTCTAGATGATCCACCAGGCCCCCAAAGAGAGAATGTTGTTCTTAAGAGACTGAAAGTCTAAAAGATTTTAATTTGTTTCGTACTCAAGACTGCTGATGCCTCATATTAGCTTGAACTGAGGTAATTTTTTAGGACTGTGGTGCCAAACATGATCATGATATGTGCAGTTTACTAATCCCATGAACTTATTCCTCTAATTAAGTCCCTCTGCTGCAGTTCAGAGCGTCCGGCAGGGATTTGGAATCGGTAGCTTTAGGCGTTTGCCATTTTGACTGACAGGTGAAAGACAGTAAAGTACCTTGACTGAGTTTATCAGAGCCATGATTCCAATGCAGGAGAGCCCACAGATGATGCTGCTGATGGCGAGTTTCCTGTGGTTATTGTCCTCGCAGCAGGAGGCAGCACGCTGTTCAAGGCTGACGATCACTTGATTGCAAGTGTTTTTATTCTGTGCGTCACCTGACCCTGCGATGAGAGTCAGATGGACTTCATCTGCCGTCTGAGGTGAATTAGACATTTCTGCAAACCACAAGAGCATGTTTAAGAAAGGTTTTACCTGAGTAATGTCTTAATTGCTAAAACCACTTGATGTTTTGAGTGCATGTACAAAAAATATCTCAGGACATTTTTTTAAATAGAGCAGGTCTAGACTGTACTCCTTATAAAATGTAATGAATAATATGCAAAAGAAAGAAAAAAAAAATCTGTCTGTGGCTGCTTTATGGTTATGGTTTTAACACGCCTGATAGAAATGTTTGTTTTTCAAGATAAAGGGACTTTAAGGCAACTGGTTTCATTCTTTGTGTAAGGGCAAACAGTGCTTAAGTAAATGTTTAGTTAATTAAAATCTGTATACTCTAAAGCTCAAGATCTTAAGAGAAGTGTACAATCGTTTCAGACACAATAGGACAGATGGCCTCTGGGAGTTATTTAATTATGGATTGCATTTGATCTTTTAAATAATAACCTGCCGGGAGTCTCCTCCTTAGCAAACCTGAATAACTCTAAGACCGGTTTAACGTGGCATGCGTTCTGCTGTAAGTCCTATTTATTTTTTACTGCACACAAAATAATTAAACTCCCACAGAGGCTGGTTTTGTTAAAGTGTATACATATTCAAAATGTAACAAGACTAAATATTGACCTGCCTCATAAACCTGGCCCACCTGCTTTTTTGACACATAATGATGACAGGCCAGACTACGAGTATAATTCAGGTGCCAAAATGGCCCAAAGGGAATATCAGGGGTTTGAAAATTGATCTTCTATTTTGTCCTGAGAAATGCTGTGACTTCCTTTAACTGGCTGCCCATGTGACGCATGCTGCTGCATTAGTTCCCAAATTTGCCTTATGACCTTTATTTACGTTGTATTAACAGTTTATAAGGTGATTTTTTACCTCGAGCAGTTTGACCTGCTGTTGTGTTGCCTTCAGCACTGAGCTATACCCGTTTTAAAAACGTCTAACAAGTCTAAACATGTTCAAAAAAATCTACTATGTTCTCTACTGAGACTGAACTGGGTATTTCCAAGAAGAAAACAGAAAGTACCTATTGTATGGTGTAACAATGTGTCTAATGTTTCCAGTTAACTATACAAATAAAAAGCTTGAAAAACTTGTATGATCACACTTTAAAAATGTCAGAACCTTGTCATGTTGTCATGGTGAGATGAACACATAAAATGCAAGTTATCTAATCTCTGATTTGATCAAAGAGAGGCAGCATACTCTGGGTGTTTTTTCACTTGATCATCAGCTCAGTTGGATGAGTTAATAATAGTTTCATCATGTAATATTGCACAGGCCTGTGAATCATTTGTAGTGAGAAACGTATGAGTCTGGTCTGCGTCTAGATTGGATTCTGTTATTTTTGTTATAGATTATACACAACTGAAAACAACAGAGAGAGCTAGCTGTTATACTTTAAACACAGTTAAACCTCATTTAAAATTTTAATTAAATGAGTAGAAACTAAAGTACAAACCTGAATAAATTTAAAAGCTGTTTTGATTCCACTCCTCAATCTGAATACACTCTTCCAGTGAAACAAGGGATTTCTTCTGTCCGAGGTTTTAATAAGATGTTAGGCAGGTGTCTTGTCTTCTTTTATTCCTAAACAAATTCCAGTTTAAAAGGTGACTGCCGCCACACCAAGCTTCTTCCCTTAGGTATGAAGATTTCCACACGTGGTCATCCAAACACCACTGCTGTCATTGTCGTACGAGTCCAAAAAGACAAAAGCTCAGACGCAGACCTGTGCCTGTGAAAACTCAGTGCCATATAAGTTGTTGAATGACAGGATTGAGAGCCAGGAGTGAAACTCAGTGTGAAACCTCCACGCCCATTTTACTGTGCAGGCTCTTTGCTTCTTCCTCCCTCCCACACATATACTTACCAAACCCCTCCTTCACTCAGCATTAGTTCTCATATTCTGTTCCTTGTATCTGCAGGTTCGACTTCTTCTCCCCTTCTTCGTTAGTCACAGTTTCACATGCAGTTCCCTCACGTCTTTCCCCTACGACATTCCAGAGAACTTGGGAAAGGTGTGTCAGCACTTGTCTTGCCTGAGGGTGAAGCAGCTGCAGATTCCAGTCCGCCTTATTGTTTTCTAAATTAATATTGGAAGAGTAAACAGATCTTGTGTTTTTTTTGTCTTCCGTCCAACAGCTCAATCACTGCATCACGCTCAGGAACTTACACTCTTGTTTCTCTGGGTCTGGAGGGTCAAACAAGCCTGCTCTTGCTGTTCATATGCATATCTAGTTTCCCTGCCATCTCTCTGCTCTATGACCCAGAGATAAGAAATTATTCACTCCCCCTTGACTTGGCAATTGATGATTACTTGACTGCATTTTTCCAGAGCTGACGCCACCTTCAGACAGCTTCCTCTCTCCTCGTGCTGATAAAGTGCGTGGGAAGGAGCTTCTGATTTCATCCGATCGATACACAGTGTCTGCATCATACAGTGATTGTTATTCATACATCCTTTTTGTGTTTTCTCCAAATATAAAACTTCAAAGTAATTAATAACATTCCTCATTCTCGGGGTAATGAGTTACAAAGGCCTGGTCAAAGCAAGACTGAAGAGATTTTGGATCTAAACAAACAACAAGATGCTCAAAGAGGGTCCTTGACTCGTGTTAGCTATCATCTCTGTGGTCCTCCAGCAGGAGGTAGAGGAACATCCTTAACATCCAGGTTCAGGAGCAGCTTCTTCCTTCTGGACCATCATTTAAATGACTAATATGCTCTAAAACCTCCCCAATGTAATGTTAGTTTTTAGGTTTTAATCTTTGGTTTTTATTTATTTTCATTTTGTTATTTTGTTGTTTTACATGTGATTGTTTTTATAGTATTCATTTTTTTTTACCTTACACAGTTGTGTTCATGGTTGTTCATAATGTTTTCTGCTATGTGAAGCATATGTATACAGTATATGCTGTATATATATTTATACAGCATGCTATATAAATAAAGTTAAGTTGGTTTGAGATGGATTGCTGTTAACTTTGGTCCAGACATGGTTACCAGAGGATGAATTGTAATAAGATAAGATAAGATAAGATAAGATAAGATGTACCTTTATTAATCCCTGTAGGAGAAACTCAAATTAGACACAGGAGCATAAGGGAATGTAGTGCAAGAGTGGAAGAAGTGGAATCACTTTAATCCACTAATTTCATTTAGCACTACCATCAGGTTAACATTATAGTGTTTAAAACTTTGGTTTAAGACCAAATACTAAAAAAATAATGACACCCCCATCAGCCTCTGCTGCACTTTCTGTACCAATTAGCAAACATTAGCATGCTTCCAACCTGCATGGCTTATTTCTATTTCAGTGTTGTTGTTTTATCTGTTTAAATCTCTTCCTCTCCCCTTCTTGTATGTGCACTTTGATTTCATAATGTCGTGTTTTTAAATCTCTGTTTGACCTGGCACCTGACTGGAGGTGCAAAGGAGATTTCGTTAACTTAATAAGCCTAATGTTTCTTTTTTAATATCTGTAGTTGGAGGTGGGAGTAATGTTACTCTCTCTCTGTTTATTGGTGGGTTGTTAGCCCCGCCCCAAACTCCCAACCCACCTATGAGGAGCCTCTAAACTCTGAGGCGGAAGAAAACACGGAAGGGCTGCAAAGAAAAACACGACAGCAGAGGACGACACGTAGGCTGTGCTCGTTTTATGGTATTCTGGCCAAAATGGACTTTAATTAAATAGTTTCCTCTGCATTTCAGCCTGCATTATTATTCCGTTTGTTGGTTTAGTGACCACCACCCCTCCTGACTGCATACATGGAGGAAGAAAGAGGTGTGGTGTTGGCCACAGAGAGATATGGCAGTGCAGAGTGCTGGAAGTATTTAGGAAAGGATGGAGTGATGGAGAGGAGGAGAGATGGGAGTGAAGGTGAATCGAGAGGAAACTCTGTTGTTGGAGTTTTTAAAGTAAGGATTTTACAACTTTTTCTAGACTATTACCACCATCTTGCACTTACCAACTGTCCTTTGACCGTTATCTATCTTTTTATCTATTTTTAAATCTTTTCTACCTCAGTTATTTTATTCTATTGTTGTAATCTTATTGTATTTAGAATGTCCTGGCTGCTTGACGACCCAATTGTCTTTGGGGATTTATAAATCAAGAAATCTGTCTATCTACTCCTATCTATCTATCTTCATCTATCTATGCTATAAACAAACTTTTTCTTTGCCAACCTATCTTATCTTTTTAATCTTTTTTTAAAAATTCTCTTTCTACCTTCAGGGTATTTATTCTTATTTTGTAATTTTTATTGAATTTAAAAATGGTTACCTGGGTGCCTTATGGACGACCCCAATTTCCCCCCCCTTTGGATTAAATAAAGGTTCTTTATCTTAAATCTAATTTCATCTAATCTATTCTTTCTTACTCTTTATCTAATCATCTATCTTATCTGTTACACTTTTGGACCGTTCATTTTACCACCCAACCCCTCAGGCTCCACATGTTAACCATGTATTTTTTTCAGGATGTCTTTCCTGCCTCCCCAAGGGTATCCCAGAAGGGGAGGGTTTTCAGGTTTAAGGATTACCAGCCCGTTTTAAACCAGTTTTGGGGACACCCTTGGGGGGGGGCGGTTACAGTAAAAAAAACATACACGGATGAGATCATCACCATCAGATTTAAACCCTCTCTCTCTCTCTCTCTCTCTCTCTCTCTCTCTCTCTCTCTCTCCCCCTTCAGGCGTTCTCCAGCTCTCTGTCAGGGACTTTAGCCACTCAGGCCTCTCTCAAAGGTGTCGGTGTCGGAAACCAAGAGGCGACAGTAGCGGCGGCCACAATCACCTGGTTACTAAGAGGTAAACCCCTTTTAAATAAACCATAACGTTTACATTACTCTTGCATGATGAGTGCAAACTCGTGTTTTCTCCTGCAGATGGAACTGGCATGCTGGGAAGAATCCTGTTCGCTTGGCAGAAAGGGTAAGCTCCATTATATGTGTCCAATACTATAGTATGAAGTTTAATATTTATATGTGCTCCTCTCTCACTGGTGGTAAATTCCTCTTTATGATCAGTTTTTTGTCTTTGTTCCAGGACTAAACTGGACTCTGAGGCCAAAAAATGGAGGTATAAATGGTGTTAGAGGCTCATTCTAGTCATTATCATGAACCCCATTTAACGTACTAAGTGCTTTCATTTCATTTCTTGCCAGACTTTTTGCTGATGTTCTCAACGACACTGCCATGTTCATGGAAATATTGGCTCCATACTTTCCTGCTTTCTTCACCCTGATTGTGTGCACTGCAGGGATATTCAAGGTGAAAGAAAAGAAAACTGTGATGCAAATTTAAAACTCACTCAAAAGTTCACTTAATTTGCTATTCTCAGAGCTAAATCAGTAGTATGTGAACCTTAAGTTTAGCCTTTTTAACACATTATACTGCATGTGTTCCTAGACTTGGAAATAAACCTGTACAGGCAACTTATGTCAGGTTAAAGTTTTTATTATTCATCCAATTATCTAACAAATTTATTCTAACTTTTTAAATATCAGAAAATATTCTGCAAACACTTAATCAGATTAAAGTTTTAGGTCTATTAAGTATTTATTGCTAATTGTAAATTGAATTGGTGGTATAGACCTTTTTTACAGCCACCATTTTGACATGACATTTTAGGGTAATACACCTGTATTTACCCTACTATTTAATGCTGTGAAATAGGTCTATTGTGTGTTTGTCTTCTCCAGTCCATTGTTGGAGTGGCAGGCGGTGCGACCAGAGCTGCTCTGACTGTTCATCAGGCTCGCAGAGACAACATGGCCGACATCTCTGCCAAAGATGGCAGTCAGGTACTTTTTCGTATTTTTCTTGACCTGTGACTTGTATTTCCGTCACACTGTCTGTATTATGTTTAATAAATCTGTAATCTGTAAAATCATCAAAGTGTTTGATGTGGCAGTGTGCTGCAAAGAAGGAGTTTGTCTCATCTTCATGTCCTTTATTTCCCACAGGAAACTTTAGTGAATCTGGCTGGACTGCTGATCAGTCTGGTGCTCATTCCCCTCGTCACTGATAATCCAGTGTAAGTTCTGTCGTATACAACGTAGATAAATTACCACTATGAATCTTACACAGGTACTCTGTCGGATCTCTTTACGTCAGCTACCTGCATTCCCCTCTCTCTCTCTCTGTCTCTCTCTC
>NW_023339696.1:18086688-18093929 GCF_004916995.1 Morone saxatilis | reverse complement strand
TCTCTCTCTCTCTCTCCCCTTTCTGCCCCTCAGACTGACTCTCAGCCTCTTCTTCCTCTTCACCATCCTCCACCTCTTTGCCAACTACAAGGCTGTGCGTTCGGTTGTCATGGAGACCTTCAACGAGGCGCGGCTTTCGATCATGCTGCAGCAGTACCTGGGAGACAGACGGATCCTGAGTCCGCCAGAGGCCAATCAGAGAGAACCGGTTTTCTTTGGTAAGAGTCGTGAACTTGCTGATATTCTCTCGACTGTTTGTAACCAGTTCTGGCAGCATCGAGAAATAGTAAAATGTTAATTTTGTGGTTTAAAAATATGGATTCTTCTGTTTTTTTCCCAGAGTTTAGAAAAACGGTGCCAATCAGACTTGGAGTGAGGCTACAGGAGGTTGTACAAAGGTAATTTCATGCACCACTTTTGAGTATATGATGAAAATTACACTAAATAAAAGTTCAACATACAGTTAATTATATCATTTTGCTTATCTTGAAGCCCAGAGGAACTTAATTTGGCTTTGAAGAACAACAACATGCCTTTCCTATTAGGAGTACGAAATGGTATGTAATCTTCTCCTCCACAGGACGGCAGTGTGTTTAAGAGCCATATAACATACTTTGAATGTTTTCTTTAACTCATGTGTTCCTCTCAGGCTCCGTATGTGTTTGTTTGGGACCAGAAGCATCAATACACGATGAAATCAGAGCAATGTGCCAAGCTGTGTGGCTCAGCAGCATGTTGACTCCAACTTCCAGTGAGCCTTTACCACCATTCATTTCTTTACTTTACATTAATAGAGGTGCTTTGTCTGTTTTACATGGTACACACTTTTATTTTTATTTTTTTAAAGGTCACTGGCAAATGGTACATGAGAGTCACAAAGTGATGGACACAATTTTCAATCCATTTCTCAAAGGTGAGCAGACATATAACAGTTTTAACCTACAAATCTTCATCTTTATCCTGCGTTATTTTACCTAAAGATACATGATTTGCTGATATGATTTCCAGGTGTGGAAGCTGCAGGATGGGACATGAAACGAACTCTACTGGACTGGGATGAGTGGAGGGTCGAGTGGAAAACAAAAAGCAGCTGAGCTGTCACCTGCTGCAAATTTTGCATCCTTTATATCACATTTTTCATGTTAATTAAACAGTGACATTTTAAGTATCCCTTGTTTGATTCATTCTGTGGTCAAATCTAAGTGGGTTTGATACAAGTTGAGAAAAAAATTAAATATTTGCACGGGAATATTTTTATTTTTACATGTATATAAAAATTGGAGGGTCAGTGAGCAAATATTAATTGAACTTTTATTTTTTTTTGCATTACATTTTTCTGTATGTAAATAAACAATAACTGACTGGTCTTCTGCCTTTTATCCGTAAGGGGGCGCTAGAGGGCATTCATATGCAAATAAAAAACACCGCGAAGAAGAAGAAACGGTCAAGTTACCAATATTTTTAGCGGAAATTAAACATTTATAAACCAGAGAACATAAAAAAATACAGTTTTATATTACAATAACGGCGTATAATACAAGACAAGCAAAAATAAAATGCCAAATATTATATACCTTTTAACGTTTCGTCAACGGCTTTTTACTCCAACCGCTCTCGAAGTGTTTGTGAGGCTCTTATTGTGAAATCTGTAACCGGATGTCGAGCTGGCATTGCAAACTGTAGTGGTCGCTTAAACAACTGGAGCAAAAACAATCACTTTGGCCCCAAATTTAACGAAACTGTGTACAAAATGGGAAGATATAAATGCGCCTACAACTGCGAGACCTCCAGCGATTCAGATGTGAAGTTTTTCAAGTGAGTATTGACCGTTTTTCCTCTAAATAAAGAGAGAAATAGCTCGAATTTGCTAACATAAACATCAGTGTGACTCATTCATATTTATCCACTTTTTGGGGGTTTTGCTGGTTAAGTTTTTCCAGCTTGTGTTGACGTTTTAAATAACTGCAAACAATATATAATATAAGCAATCAACCTAATCGACAAAAAAGTTAATTAATCTGCAAATACTTTCAAAATCGATTCATCCTTTTAAGCAGAAAACCAAACATTGTTTCATCTTTTCAAGAGTTAAAGACTAGAAGCAGACCTGTAGCTAGTATTAACCATTGACAGCACATATAATATAATGCAAAATATAGCAGGATTTATAAGTAAAAACCCTTAAATAATATTTTACTATGAAGACATTTTGCAGGTAAAAGTTACTGACTTTTAAATGGAGTTCAGTGTTGTGTTTCCTTCACAGTGTTGGTGCTGTTTTAATGAATCGTGTGCTGCTGTTGCTGCTGCAGGTTTCCCTTGTTCAATCCCCGAAAACTGAAGAAGTGGCTTATCAACATGAAGTGGAAGGACTGGACCCCATCTCGCTTCTCTGTGCTGTGCATCAATCATTTTGAGGAACAATACATTGACAGAACTGGAAAGTGTGTGAAACTTCGAGAAGACGCAGTCCCCACCATATTTTCCTCCGCTGACAACACACAGAAAAGAAAGGTGTGTATGTAGTCAGTGGATCACTGAGAGATAAAGAACAAGACACTGAAACTCTAAAACCTTTAAAAGCCTGTTAGCTTCATTAAAAAAAAATAATCTTCTTTATTTTTTTTGATAATTCTCTAAAATAAAGATCTCAATTACTGTCTCTGTCCCCCTGATGTAGGCTTCCATCAACCCAAGAAGTAAGAGACACAAGGTGAGAGCACATATGGACATAAATATTGTAACTATAACTAACTAACTATACTATGTAATTAAATATATTAACATTAAATGTTCAAATTCTGTGATTCAGCTGTCAGTTGTGGTCATTTTATCAAGCTTGTTGGTCAATTTTCTTATAAAACCTTGTTTGCTCAAATGGAGCTTTCTTGGATTTGGGTTAAAAGATCAAATGTATTACAACCACAATCAGTACCACACTCTTCTGACCCCAGTGTGTGTTTCTCCCTCGTATTGTGAACCCAGCCGCCTGCTGTTAAAGCCTCACAGACGAGTCCAGCTCAGCCTCCAACTACCACTGATGCCACAGCAAAGCGAAGCGTCCAGAACAAAGAGTCCAGACAGACAGAAGAAGAGCCTGCCAGGTATGTGACTGGCTCAGATGGCAGAGCGGGTCGTCTGGTAATCTGAGGGTTACTGGTTCAATTCCTGGTTCCCCAAGTCCAATCAAAGTGTCCTCGGGCGAGATAATGAACCCCAAATTGCACCTGATGTCTTTGTCGTCGAGTGTGTGTGTGTGTGTGGTTCAGTTTGCATTAGAATCTGTGAACAGCAGTTTCAGCTAAATCGGAAAAAGGTTGAACCTAAATTCCTGTATTAGGTATTTAGTGTTAGGTTTTTACCCATTTGGATTGTTGCCTCTTTAATTTGTTATCCCTTTCTGGTTTATGTTCAGAGACAAAGACCCAAAAAAGTCTGAGAAATGGAGGATTATAGTAGACGAAGGTCTGATGAAGATCGAGTCTTTTCCACATTTCTTCCATGGAGATTACTGTGTACCTCAGGTAAATGGTATTATATGTTATAGATAGTATACTTACTAATCACTGTTTTGATTACTTTGTGATCTCATTATTTATAGGAATTGTGGTACGGCATAAGGCAAGTTAAATACTCTTTGTTTGTTGTATTTTTCACATGTACTAACAGGATATTCAGTGGGCTCCAGATGATAATGTGAGTGTAAGTGATCGTCATGATTTTAAACTACAATATTTTGCCTTTTATACTGTATTATAAAGTATTTTAATGCTCTTCTGTAATTTCTTACAGAAAGAAGGTGAAGATCCTGAGAACGTGATAGAGGTACGTTACAACACGACTACCTGACATTACATTAAATACAGACTAAAGTGATTCGTGGCATTATTACTGCAATCACACTGTATTTCTGCATGACGTCATGCTGTGATGGCAGGTGAAAGAGCCGTGGCAGTGGCTTGGTCTGGATGTCAGAGGGCCGCTGCCCCAAACACTGAACGGACACAAATACGTTTTGACTGTGACAGACTACTACTCCAAGTGGGTGGAAGCTGTGCCTATGCAGTCGTGCCTCCCGTCACATGTGGTGAAGCACATCGTGGACATCATCGCCCACTTTGGATACCCGCTCAGAATCCTCTCCAGGCTGCCTCACGACATAGTCCACAAAGTGAGTGCTTTGTTGTGGAAAGCTTAAAGGTCCAGTTTGTAACATTTAGGAGGATCTATCAGATACAGATCGGATGTTTTTCAATGTGACCTCGGTGTGAACAGTCATATCAGAGTTCATGTGACTCTAGATATCACTAGAGGTCACTGATATGGGCTAATGTGAACATTTTAATAAAGTATTTGTGCAATATTGTGTGTCACACATTGTATTGTGTAAATGTATCTTCATGCTAGATCAACAGAGAACTGAAAGATCAGTTGAAGGTCGCCGTCGCTCTTGTCGTCTATCATCAGCAGACGGGCACTGCAGATCTGATCACGCAGCAGCTGATTGACAGGTACTATAATCTAATACTGTGGTAACGTGCGCACTTTGAGATGATTGGCGACCTCCATCTCTTGCCTGTAGCCTTTCTGCGCTGACATTTTTCAAACTGAGACCCTCTTGTCAGTAATGTAATGTGGACATCATGGCTCACACAGAAACATTTATTATATGTATCATATGTACACAGCCTACAAGGACACGTTTAAGCTATATCTCAATTGCAAATATCAAACACCCAGACTGTATTCGTTCTCTTTTATACTCTTCTGCATTGGTGTGATGAACTGATGAATGCTTTAAGGACACTGTAACTGAACATTCATCATCGTGCTTACATGTTCATGTTTTCACTCCTCTAATTGCTCCCCAACAGGATGGTAAGTGATCTAATAGAGGAGCATGCAGCTGACTGGGATGTCTACCTGCCTGCTAAGGTTTTCAGCCTGTGTTTCAAAGAGCATTCAAAGACTAAGGAAAGGCCCTTTTCAGTGCTCTGCTGTAAGGGACACGAGCCTGTCCAATCCCCCAGAGGACTGAATGTAAGTGTAACTTTTACACATTTAAATTTTGATAAGCTTTTGTTTTATATAAACTGTAAAATGACAATTGTCCTCTCTGTTCCACAGTATACTTATTCCAAAATCCGAGAGAGTGTTTTCGTGATTAGATAGAGATTCAAAGTTTGTTTGGTGAGTTGAATTTATTTAATTTTTGTGTGCGAGTACAAACAATACTTTCATATAATATTCTACATTTTTCTGGGGTCATGGAATTTGTGGAATGTCTTGACATTTTGGTCAGTGAATCTGAGGATATAACTCTCACTCAGTATTACTCTTCAGGTCAATTGATGTAGGAATCAAACTGGACTCGGTTTTTACTAACAAACCAGGAAGGAAGTATTATGGAGACCTTGTGAAGGACTGTCATTGATAAGTGCTGGTGTTCTGCTGTACTTCATGGCCACAGTGGAGAACGTGGTAAACCCTGATAGTTGGACCCGTATGAGGACTGAAACTGAACATTTCTACAGTGTCATCCACTCTCTGAGGACTCAACGTCACTTTCAACCTGTTCAATCAAAAGTAATGTAATGTTTTATTACAGATGTTAACAACACTGAACAATGAACAACGAATTGTGTTTGAAATGCTGGAACCAGAGGGGTAGTTTGAGCTTGAGCCATATGAGTCTGATATAACATTGGATTTGTCTGTGTGGTCTCTCCTAAGCAACTGTAAGTCAGCTGTAGTCCGAACAAGCATTTGAGTCTACTGTGCCTGATTGTTTGTTGTTGTTTTATGTCTATAAAATGTAAAACATGTCAATAAACTTCAAATACGAATTTTTCTGATTACACCTTGCAATGTGGGACTACAAAAATACTCATGTATTTACATATGAGTAGTGAGCAGTAACTCATTACTAGTAATAATATTACTTTTCCCAGTAACCAGCAGTTACTAATAAATTTCAGTAATATTACAGTTACTCCTCAAAAAAATAATCAGTTACAATTAATTTAGAATATGGAAATACTCCTTTACTTTGATTTTAACAAACAAAACTGGATTTTAATCTTCATAAGACACAAAAAGTGTAAAAGTGAAACTAATTACAGTAATAAGTAAAGTAATTATATCACTTTTTAAAACAGTAATGAGTCATAAATATTTTTTTTTGAGTAACTAGCCCACCACTGGTGGTGAGCATAGTATGTAGGGCATCTGCAACTTAAGAATTAAACCTGAGTTGCATCTGCACCTGCACAGACTATTTCACATTATGCAAAGACAATTTGGAGCCTCATTGTTTACAGATGACAGTGTTATAGTCGGAAACAATACCAGAAAGCAGTTTAATATTTGTATGACAACTGTATCTGTGTGTCTATGTATGCGTGTAATGTTTTAGGTGTTTCAACCTCTTTCTGTATCACATTTTTTTGTAGCAGCCACTGACCAGCCAACCAAGTCGAAAGGTCGTAAACATGATATAAAAAAACAAACAATCTTAAAACAGCTTGTGGCACCTGGGTTGATTGGTATGTCTCAGCTGCTGTCAGTTCAGCTGTCTCGGTCACTGTGGTGACAGCTGCTGTCAGGCTGAGAGGATGAGGAAACAAGTCCTCCCGCGTAAAAGACCCGACAGAGTGAAGAAACACCTGTTAGTTTCACCAGTGAGGGAGACATTATGAAGGTCTATAAAAACTGTACTACAGCAGGGTCTGAAAGAGGAATAAAGCTCCATGAGGAACCAAAATATTCAAATATAAATAATAATAAATAATAAAATACTTTCTTTGTTAAATTGTGCTGGTATCTTCAGCTGCAACTTAAAACTGAGATTTTGAAACCCACTTAGGTGCCTTAATTGTAGATAAATTACTTTATAATAAGGGTACAAATCATATACTAATAAGATTTGTACCCTCATTATAAAGTGTCACCAAAGTCTTACATCCTTGCAATCAGTCCTGTAAATAGGTGAAGACATGATTCAGATCCAAATTTCCAGAACTATTAGCTAATCAAAACACACTCTCTTTTCTACTTTTCACAAATTAAGGCACCTAATTGGAAAAAATAGCTTGCAGAACACTACTGAATGGTTCACATGACTGATAAATAAGTGGGTAAACAGGGGTGTAGTGCAGGGTATACATGAGGGTTCTCTCATTTGTGGAACTGGCTGGTTTTTAACAAATTTGGGGGCATAAATTAAGAGTATACCCACTTCT
>NW_023339696.1:18082597-18086588 GCF_004916995.1 Morone saxatilis | reverse complement strand
TATCTATCTATCTTTTTATCTATCTATCTTTTAATCTATCTATCTATCTATCTATCTATCTATCTATCTATCTATCTTTTAATCTATCTATCTATCTATCTATCTATCTATCTATCTATCTATCTATCTATCTATGTATGTATATCTATCTATCTATCTATCTATCTATCTATCTATCTATCTATGTATCTATCTATCTATCTATCTATCTTTCAGGTTGAAATGTGCCTGCAGATGTTTTACAGTATTGTTTCTCCTTGTGTGAATGTTCTCTGGAGCCGCCCGTGTCTCATTTCCACTCTTTCCGTCTCACTTCAGGACGTGTTTCTAATGATTCGACGTCACAAGACGACCATCTTCACGGATGCCAAAGAGTCCACCACAGTCTACGAGCTGAAGCGCATCGTGGAAGGCATTTTAAAGAGGCCACCTGAAGATCAGAGGCTTTATAAGGTGGAGTTTGGGAATGTGCTAAAATGTAGTTATTTATGAATAACCAGGAAAGTTTAATATCGGGGGTGTGTGACATGAAAATGTTTACCCTGAGAGACTATCTTTAGTTATGTTACAGCTGGAATGAGGCTCTATATATCGACAGAAAACGTATCGGCGACTATTGATGACGAATTGATCCGTTCACACAAACAAAATTTCCAAATATTCTCTGTTTTCAGCGTCTCGAATGTGAGTTTGCTGCTTTTCTTTGTCATATATGTGACAGGAAGATGTTTTTAATCAGACAGAACAAACAAAAGAAGACGTCACAATGGGCTCAGAGAAGATGTAAATCTTGTTTCACTTTTTTTTTAATGATTCGTTAAAAAAAGAATCAGCGGATTAATCAATAATGAAAGTGATCGTTATTTGCTGTGCTGAGTCAGCTGTCTCTCTTAATATCTGTAGTTGTATTATACTTACGTGTGCAGGACAGCTTTATGGTGATATTAGATTTTAATATGATTTTCATCAAAGCGATGAAGTATTTATTATTAAAAACAGACAAAATTGTCTAAATATTTAACACATTTATCAATTATCTCTCTAAAAATGTATTATGTCATGTATATATTATACATATATTGACATAAAATCACATACATGGTTGATAGATGACTTAATCTATATTACCCATCCTTAACAGAGTGTCAAAAATCAGATATAACACTACTTTTTAAGCTGCATCCTTTAATTTACCCAATAGTTACGGGTTTATTTAACTTTAAACGTAACTGACACCGAACAACAGACCTGGAACACAAGTCGTCTTCACAATAGAGAGCATTGTGTGATACTGATGACGCTGAACACCGTCTCTGATGATGTGCTCTCTGTAAAAAATCTTGTAATCTACACTACTTATCTTTTCAAAATGTTTTTTGTTTTATTCCCCCCCCAGGATGACGTGATGCTAAACGACGGTCAAACTCTCGGAAACTGCGGCTTCACAAATCAAACAGCCCGACCTCAGGCCCCAGCCACGGTGGGATTAGCTTTCCGTCTGAGTGGTAAGTAGTTCACCCTTTATTCGACCTCACACGAGGCCGTTTTCAGTGAGTTTTGTAGTCGTGGCGTTCGTTTTATTTCAAGCCACTCTTTGCTCTCTGAGCTGAGCAAGTTGTTTTGAACTTTAGTAGCTCTGATTTATATTTTATGTCTCTCCTCTCCCTTTTTCTACTGTGACCACTTTGTCTCTCTCTCTCTCTGTCGTTCTCTCAGATGATTCATTTGAGCAGCTGAGGGTTGAGTCTTTCTCCACTCCCCCAGAGCTCCCTGACGTGATGAAGCCCCAGGACTCGGGCAGCACAGCCAACGAGCAGGCTGTACAGTGAGGGAGGGGGCGGGGAAACGAGAGGGACACGCAGGGGGACGGAGGGTGGATGCACGGGGGGAGGGAGGGGTTGAATTTTTGGGAAGTGTTGCCTCAGCGGGTGAGTTTTAACCTCGCAGACGACAGATCTTCAGCTGGGCGTAAACAATTACAAACACGGATTCCCCCTTGTTGTAAATTTGAGGGCGGGTGCTTCAAAGTGGTTCATTTGTCCTGATATCGGTGAACGCATGCTAGATAAATTTGATAATTTCACACAAGACCCTTCAGAGATACCTGACGGACTTGTCACGACACTGTCAGTCATCCATGGGATTGGTAAAGGCTGAACATAAAGAATTGTACCTCGTATTTAATTAATTCTAGTCTTTATTTGGGGTAAGGTTACTGCTGCCTTACTTGTGTTTTTTATTTTGCTGGTTTAAACGTGGGAGTTGATAAGGTGTGACATTTTTAGGCTTTTATGTTTGTGTGTTTCTTTATTAAACTATTACTAGGATTTAACATGTTTTTTGGTCTTTGGCCTGGATATGTGTTGCGACAATAGCTAGGAGTTTGTGAATTTCTAAGTTACTATCTGTATTTCAAAAAAAACTTTTGAACAGTATGAATCTGAAAATAAAAAACAGATTCGCTTGTTGGCAGAAGATCTGGCATTAAGATGAACATTTCTCGGTACTTTACTTATCAGTAGTTGTAGTTTTCATACTGTAGCTGCTCACAGAAGTTACTGAGACTGAATGCACTCAGTTGTGGGCATCTACAACACATGTAACGCTGGCGTGGACCTGGTGTTGAAAATCAAATGACTGAACGCATAGCAGCAATCAAAAATAACAGTAATTATTGATTTTTATTTTTTTTTTCTACTAACAAACGTTGGGACTAAACCAACTTTCCTCTCCAGTGTTTGATTGTAGCACATGACATCGTGGAGATGTTGAGTAGTAAACCTAAACCGTTTTAAGTCACACACACACACACAGGTAGTTTGTCATGTGATGAGTTATGAACTGTGCCTGTGAGTAGTTGGGCTGCACATTCGACTCTCCATTATCCCAGAATCACTGCCCATTTAGAATTCAGTTCATGCTGCAGCTTGTGTTGTATTATACACCATTAAAACCTTAAAACACATTATTTTCCTAAAATTACTCCTCTCCACATCAAATAAAAGCGTAACGCTGGGAAAACAAAAAAAAAAAAACTCCTCCATTAGTTACAACGGGAAAGTATATTCCGACTTGGGGGTGTTGAATGAAATTGTTGACATTACCGCATTTGCAATTTGAGGCTGTTAAACAGTGGGACATGATCAAAGTTGCACTTGTAACTGATTTAACATTAAAACAACTGTTTTTCACCCCCTGTGCACTGTGGTGTTTTTGTAGTCGACTGTAAACATGTTAACACATTAGTGTGTAATTTCACAGATGCTAGAATACAATCAATTGTTGATTTTTGTTTGTTTTTCAGCTTATATTGCGAGGACTAGTAAGGACAAAAGGAAGATAGAAATGTGCACATATGTTTAAAAAGTCACTTAACTAGGACAGCTGTCTGTGTGTGATGTGATGTCAATACTTGAGACAGATTAAAATTGAATTAATCCAAGAAGAATTAAGTACTTCTATGGTCAATAAAGTGTCATAAAATAGTGATTAATGCCCATCACAATACCCCAGAACCCTAGTTGACTTTTTCAAATTTCCTTTTATTAACTATGATATCAAGTTTTGCCAAAACAAGAGTCCAAAACCCAAAGATATATATATATGTTTATTAACAGAAGCAGAAGCAAATCCTCACATTTGAGAGGCTGAAATCAGAGGATGCCACTTTTGCTTGATAAATACTTAATTTTATTTTGGACAATGCACATTAATCAACATTTGGGTAAATGCAAGTGTTAAAGTCAAAGGGCGAACTGACTGCAGTCCATCCTCCCGATGAGAGGTTTTGAAAGGATGTATAAAACTGAATAATGGACAACATACCAGAATCAGAATCACTTTATTGGCCACACGTTGACTTCGGTTTTACTTTGCTAACACAGAATAACAACATAAATAAACAGAACAAGTTCAACAAAATAGATGTAGACTAATATGTACAGTTATACATTTATAGAAACAAACAAAAAACTAACATTTGTAGACAATA
>NW_023339696.1:18082312-18082457 GCF_004916995.1 Morone saxatilis | reverse complement strand
AAAATGACAGATGGATGCTGAACATACGTCAAAAGAAATGTTACAATTGACCACTTTTGCAAATGTCGATGCTAAGTTGTACAGTTGCTCCTTAAATGCGTCACAAACGAACATCGAACTTTCCGACGGCACTTGAATGCAGCGT
>NW_023339696.1:18082032-18082212 GCF_004916995.1 Morone saxatilis | reverse complement strand
GATTTGCCTTTTTATTTAGCCCACAAATTACTATAACAACGACATTAAGAGTGAGTGTGGGGTTATAATAATATTTATTAGGGGGTGCACAAGTAGTTTAAATTGCAATATGGACTTACTGCTATATGCAAATTGTAAAAGCTGCTATTTTGGGGGGGATAAAGGTAAAATATGTGACAA
>NW_023339696.1:18060717-18081993 GCF_004916995.1 Morone saxatilis | reverse complement strand
CTGACCTACAAATCTTGTTCTCCACATGTAAGAAAACATGTTTGTTTGGTACAGACCCCCCCCTAAAAATGCAACATCATCATGAGTTTAAAGTGTATATTAAATTTGTGATACAAAAATGATCATTCCCACACTAATTGTGAATCATGTCACATTTGCAATATGGGTCAAAATAACTGCAGTATGATGTTTTTACTGTATAAAGCAGCACTAATATTTATTAACAATCAGCACGGGACAAAGAGAAGTTAGTTGCTGTTAACATTTTCTTTTTTTCTCCCCTCATCAGCACATCGCAGACCTGCTTCAAAGCTCCAAATCCAGGGCTCGAATGGCCGGACGAGCTCGCCTATCCCTGTCCCACACCGTCCTGCTGTCCCTCACTCTGCTCACCGAGCGTGTCAGCTACCGCTCGGTGTCTCGCCGCTTCCACCTGGAGAAAGGAAACATCCACAGGATCTTCTTTTCTTTCTGCGAGCGCATCAACACGCTGGAAGAGACGCTGATCAGATGGCCAGTCGGTGGGAGATCTGTTGGATGATTGTGAGTGATTTGAGTGGGAAAAAAAAGGGGGTTGAAAGTGATAATGTTTGGGGTATTTCCTCTCTGTTCTCCAGGTGCAGAAGCTGTAGATACCCTCGTCCCCCTCGCAGGTTCAGAGAAGGAACAAGAGGAGCAAGTCGTCCCTCAGGTCCTGGGAGTCTTGGGACACATCCGCATCCCTATCCGCCTGCCAATAGGAAAACATGACGTGGAGAGCGCAGTGCCTGAGGTGAAGAGGATGAAGAAGGAGGCCCACCCCGACTCCTGGCTGAACCTTCAGCTCGTGTGCGACCGTAAGGGCCGGTTCCTGCACTGCAGAATCAGTAGAGGATCAGATGTGGACAGAGGCGGCGCTCTGAGGGACAAACTCCGACAGGATCCTGAACTGATGCCCTCCGGCTCCTGCCTCGTGGCCAGAGCCGGATACCCGCTCACGCCTCAGATTTTAACTCCGTACTCAGGAAGTCTCGGACTAAAAGAAGAGCTCTTCAACAAGACACTGGAGGAGCATTTTCACCTCCTGGATCAGGCTGTCTCCAACCTGAGAGCCAGGTTTCAGAGGCTCCGGTATCTGGATATTGGGAACTACGATCGAGCCAGAGCCGTTGTGCTGACTGCCTGCGTGTTGCACAATGTGTTTCTGGACATGGGACAAGCGGTTCAAGGGGAAGTTGAGAAAGATGAAGACGTGAGCCGAGAGGGAGAGGGGGAGGTGGACGACGAGGGTGCACGCAGACGCGACGCCATCTCAGATCTGTTGCTTAAAAACTGTGGTTGTGATAGCGCGTGATGTGACGAGGCCTGTTGGAAAACTTGTGTTTATAGATGTAAATGAGCAGTTCTGTGATATAAAAGGTTTATTTTAACAGTCTGTCTGCATATATAACACACATAATACTCATTGCTGCTATCAGAATACAGGGATAGGTTGCATTGTGGGAGTTTTCCATAGTAAATCTGGAGAATGCTTCGTTATTACTGTGGTTTACTATAATCGGGATGACAAATAGACTTTAGGACTGATTTAAAAAAAGATTTAATTCTCGTTTTTCTGACATGGACGTAGGCTTAATCCCAAAGTTAGACTTTTATTCACAAAAGTTAATCAGAATAATAGATGCCATTATGTTTCAGAGTGGAAGTGCATGCAGGCTCCAGAAAACAATAAAAAAGTCAATGAATAAATAATATTAAATGTGAATATATGCTGTTATGTCTACCTTTACACTGGTATAAACATTACCAGGTTAAACTAATCTAAAAAAGTATTTAAAACAACTTTGTTAATACAATTATTGATAATACTGTTGTCACTTTAGTTGTAATCTATATTATTATTATACTAATATTAAAACTTAACTGCAAATAAAATGTAGTGTTTCAGCTCCTCACTGTGACCACCGGAGGGCAGTAAACTTTTGTAATTCTAATTATACACCGACGGGCTCCAGCTTCAAGGTACTATAACTCTTTACTTTCAGTAAAACTTAAAGATAAAACAGTAAATTGTCCACTAATATTCTGTCCACCACCAAATGTGAACAGGGAGGCGCACAAAACGTTCACAAATGTAGTATTTATTGCAGGATTGTTTATTGGAACAAAAAAAAGTGTATGTTATTAATACATCAGTCAAAGTGTGTCTATGAATACAGTTGATACCTCTTAAGAATAATAATAATAGGTTATAAATATGTTTATTGAAGTTTTAGTCTAACTATGACCTTTCTTGACAAATGATTGTAATCGTGTCATTTCCATCAGCTTGCTTAAAGGGCCAATGCAGAAAATAACACTCTTGTAGAGGTTGTTGACATTTATAGCCTATATTAATCTTATTAATGAGTAAAATTAGGTTTTCTTACTCTACAATGAACCATAATTCTGTCATAAAGTCTGTCTCGGTATAAAAATAATAGTTGATTCAATCTATACATCAAAAGAAAAGGACGACTGAAGAGTCTGTGTCCAATATGTCCCATTTTATGTAACATGAAGTCTCTTTTTATGCAGCTCTACAGAATTCAGACTGGCCAAACCTTTATCCTTTAAAAAAAACGGTAACAGTAAAAATGTGCCAACAAGACCAATCTAAAAACATATATTGCAAACAGTTTTTTCCTGCTGCAGCACCATTTAAGTTTTTGGTAAGAGCAAAAGGACCCTAATGTCCATCCTTTGACATCTGTGTAGTGTTCTTCTGAGCCAGGCTGGAAATGGCCTGTGCCAGGTTGTTAATGGCCTCTATCTTCCTCTCCTCCAGAGCTTTCTGCTGGGCCCACATGTTCATCTTCCTCTCTTGCAGCTCCATGTACAGCTGGAGGACGTCTTGTGGAGGCCGGGCAGAGCAAGGGGCGGCTGTCGTGGGCGGTGTGGGGAGGATGGGGGTAAACCTCTTGCTCGCCATGGCCTTGCCCACTCTCGTCCCGCTGAGCTTCGCCCTTCTCTGGGCTTCGATCTCCTCCCGGCTCTTACCCAGGACCTCGTGCATGGCCTTGAAGAACTCCCAGTGGACGCTGGCCGCCCCGAGCCTCTTGGCCCGCTCGCTGTTCTTCCTGTACGTGGCCAGCATGTTCCTCCACTTGAGGTCACACTCGTACGCCTTCACGGTGACGTCGGTGACCTCTGACTCCCTCAGTTTGGCGTTCACTTTCTCTGCCACCATCTCCCAAAGTTTCTTTTTCTTGCACACCGGCTGGTCGAAAGCCTGATCCATCTCAAGCCGGGTGTTGACAAGGTGCCAGGTGGCCTGCAGGGTCCATATAAACTCTAGAGAGGGAAAAACAAAACCGTTATTAAAACATTATTTTAACTCACGTGACCTCGCACTGAACCTTTAACCTGTTAAGTGTATTAATTTATTTAACATAGCTTGTCCTACATACAACGCACAAACCTTTTGCACTATTTATATTTAATTTCCACTTTTTTCAGTTTTAGTTAAGTTTAAATTCCTGCTCATATTTTGCACTCCATGTCCTACTTGAACAAAAAATAGTGTAAATACTTTAAATTATAGTTTTATATCTTCTAATATTAATAATATTACCAATATTTTTATGTGTGATATTCTTTATTCTGTTTTTTTTTGCACTACTTTGCCCTATTGCTGCTGTGTTCAAACTGAATTTCTCCTAAAAGGGGGATAAATAAAGGAATATCTTACATTAAAACACCAATTCGAGGTGATAAATGAACACACCCACCTATATAAACTCTCATTAATGTACCTGTCCCTGTATGGATCACGGTTTATGGCTATAATAACAGCAATAGGCAGAGACTGCGCACTCATCAAGCCCTCCTCGCTTCATGCGATGACTGGATGAAAAGCTGTTTAACTTCACGTTGCACTAACCTGCTTTGGTTTTATCGGTGTCCGCACTCGACACGACCGTTTCCTTTCCCTCCACTTCGCTGCTTTGTATCACGATCGTCTCGAGTACCTCCATGTTGTCAAACCATATTTTAATTATTATTATTTGTGGGGTATTTATCGGGGAGTTTAACAACCTCTCAGAGGCAGCGATGCGTTTTGTCGCATCGAGTAAAACGATGACTATAACAACGTTACCTAACTGCTCGGGAATTGTAGTCCGTTTCGGTTGCTACTAACGGGCTTTTCCGTTTACTGGCGTACTAACTGAACTACAATCCCTAAACGCTCCGAGGCGCTAACCGCTAGGTACGTTTTTGTCGCTGTCAAGGGGAATGTAGTTCTTTAACGAAGGGAATTCACTGGGGGGGATAGGAACGGCGGCGTCATTTGAACTACAACTCCCAGCAGATATCCAACCGACCCACCTCTTCACTCCCTGCTCCCTCCCTCGACCGCCCCTGTTTTGTTGTTTGGCTAAAGATGGCGTTAGCGGCTAACACAGGCGATTGCATTTTGTTTCACAAAAATTATTCGGCCAGTGGTGAAAAAACACTGATCAAATAGAGGTTTAATTCGTCATTTGATGTGGCAAAATGTGTTACATTGAGCAAATACACGGCCATTACGTAGAATAACGCTGGTTCGGCCTTCTCACGATGTAGGCCTGTTTTTAAGGGAGTGGACCGGAGCTGTTGGGACTCCATCTCCCGTCAGGACGTGCGGCGTCAGGTGGTACAACTTCTCCTATTTCTTGGTATCTGTAGTTTTCTGTAGTTTTCTGTAGACCACGCAAGAATGTTTTTTTTTTTTGCGGAAACTTTAAAAAAACAAAAAAATAAATACGAACGAAGTAATTAAGAGCACCTATTGATAAAGAACTTAACTAAAGTGGGGATTTAAAGTGAAAGGACATGTTTAATTTGTCAGTATTTCACTGGAAGCGCCCAGTGATGCTCCTACAGGCTGGATAATTACTGTCTACACTGAGAGGAGCACAGATTGACATAATTGAAGAGGGACAATGGCAGCCTCACCTGTGCCAGGTGACTGGAAACAATCTCGACCACCCTCCAGAGAAGGACACCCAACATCACCAGAGTCCTCTTTGACCTGGTGCCTTGCTCACCTCTCCAAACCCGGATCAGGGGCTGAACACCACGGGCATGGCAAGGCTGAGTCCGGCAGTGGCAGAGAAATGGACAAGAGGTCCAGAGTGTCTCAGTGGCGAGCCCTGGTCGCGATCCGGACTCAGCACATCAAGGGGGACAAGGCTGGCATTGCCAGGTTCAGAAGTCAAGGTGGTCTCCGGCCCCTGCTGGACCTGCTCAAACACCCAGATTGCTCCAGGAAAACCGTGGACCTGGCTCTGAGCATCCTGGCAAACTGTTGCACCGAGCTGGAGACGCGTATAGAGGTAACGTAAAAGCAGTAAATGAGAAAGTATTGAATGTTTTTATGTGTTTAAAAAAAGAATAAAATGTCAAATGTCTTCCACTGTAGGTCCGTAAGCACGATGGAATAAATATAGTCGGTAAGTGATAGTTTACTTTCTTATTAGGACTTTTTAAAACGTGGGTTTTGCTGTAATCTTTTATCAAATGTTGGTATTTTAACAATTAATGGCCTTTCTCGACCGCCTTAGTGGACATCCTGAAGAGAAATGTGGCCCTGGAGACCGTCCAGAACCGAGCAGCCCGAGCTTTGGGAAACTTGGCCATGGATCCAGAGAGCTCTGCGCTCATCCACTCTGCTGGTAAGTCTGAAATGTCTCGCTCATTTGGTCTGACTGCATCATTTTAAGTTGGCAGTTCTCCGCATTTAAAATGAGCTGCAGCTTAAAAGCTTCTTTTGTTTCGTTTCTAATGTTGATTATAACACTTCCTAACACTCACGCTGAGGTCACATGTGCCTAAAATAGGGAAATCTCTTCTCACGTAACTTTTTGTGGAGATATATTAACACTTTTGTTTGTTTTTTTTACAGGTGGTGTTCCCCTTCTCCTCCTTTGTGTGTCTCTTTCTTCCGCCCCGTCCTCCCCCACAGCCGCTCCACCCAAAGACACCTGTCCTAAACTGGAGTGCGCTCAGTCGGCTGCTCGCGCTCTCCTCTACCTCTCCGATACGCCCTCCAACCGCCTGTCGCTGCTCACCCAAGGCACCTTATCTGCTCTTGCCCCTCTCGTCGCTCCAGAATATCCCCTGGGGCTGAGGCGCGCCGCGCTCAGGACCCTCCACGAGCTGACCCGGGGTTGTGGCGTCGAATGCGCCAGGGAGGTGTCCCGTTCTGGCGTCCTCGCTCAGCTCAGCGCCATGGCGTCGGGGGAGAGTGGTAAACCTTTCGAGGAGCTGGCGCTGAAAACCCTGGCCAACGTGTGCACCCAAGGCTGCCTGCGCCCTCTCGTGGGGTCGCTGGGGGTCATTCCGAAGTTCACAGAGGAGATCAAGAGGGACCCACTAAAGTCTGGAGTCTTCCTCAAGGCTCTGTGCTTGTGCTGCAAGGAGGCGGTCAACCGGGCCAAGGTGAAGGAGAGTGGCGGATTGGAGGTGCTAATTGGCTTTTTGGCTGCACATCACAGCCATCCCCTTTCCAGACTCGCCATCCTGGCCTGTGTAGACTTTGTTTTTGACGAATCTGCTATGGAGCAGTTGCAAGAGCTCGGGCTGGTCCCTCTGCTTGTTGCACGACTGGTCGAGCTCACCAGAGGAGAGGAACAATCTGCGGAGAAGATGGACGTGAGCCTCTCCTCCAGCATGTCTCCCACTGAGCTCCTGCCCTCCTCGTGTTTTGACTCCTTCGACTTTCCTGCTCCCGAGGGCTGCAAGAAGGAGGAAGCCGGTAGGGAGCAAGGTCTATGTTCATCGAGCTTTTTAAGTCTCAGGTATGGAAAATGCATCTGTTTTTTTTCTTGTGAGTTCTTTTATTATCCTCCTGTTTTGTATTCTTTATCTACATGCTTATTGTTTTCTGTTCAGGTCCTGGTTGGTGTCTGAGGGATTGATCTCTTCAGAAGGAGACCTGCTGGATTCCTCTGGTGTTGAAGGGGAATGGGGAAGTCTTCAGATGCCACCGTCTTCATCCCCTCAGACCTCCTCTCCGAATCCGGATTCCCTTTCCTCTCTTAAAAACTCTTCTCCCTCCAGCTCGACGGCCTCTTCCACTTCTAAAAAAGCCGCTCAGCCTCCCGCTGTGTCCTCTTCGGTCCAGTCACCCTCACTGAAAATCATCGATCCGCCTCCCTCTAGCCCTCAACCTTCCAGTGTACTCACACCCCAAACCCAGCCCTCTTCCTCCACTATCTCCTCTCCCACTAAAACCACCCAAACACCAGTCTCTCCATCAAAGTTCTCATCCCCTCACAGAAGGAGGCAGCGTGTTCATTCAGCAGCTTGTTTGACTAAGGTCACTCTTGAAACTCCTCCGTCTTTGCCCCGCCCGATGGCTTACCACCACCCATACCACCCTGAACCTTGGACGCCCGAGTCGCCCATCCTGCTGCTGCTGTCGCGCTTCTCCCACGCCACCGACCCAAGCACTGCTCTGGTCAGCTCAGGCATCATGTCCGGCTTGCTCTACTACCTCACCCAGCACCAGGACCCCAGCAGCAGGTGCCTCCGTATGCTGTGCCGACTCAGCTGCAACCCAAACTGTTTGCAGGCGCTGGTCAGAACCGGCTCGGTCGCGCTGATTCGTCACCATCTGTGCCAGAGTCGGGGAGAATATGAGGCACAGGAGAGGCAGACGGACCGAGTGAAAGCCAAAGTTAAACAACTTGGTAAGATAAAGGTCGCAAAATCAGTGACACAGTAACTAACAGCCATGATTTCACCCATAAATCTGGTAGCTGTTTTAAAATAGCTGTGGTAGCAAAAGTTCACTGATAAATGTTATTTAAATAATTTATTAATCTTGTATTCTTAGTAGTGGAGAGTAATAGATAAAAAAAGTGGTGAATTTCTTAATGAAATTGACAAATAAAGCTTACATATTTAATTGATCAGGGTCACATCTGGCTGATGCTCAATACTTATCCCTTCCTCTAACATGAACAATACTCGAGAACTAACTTTTATATAATTAAACACAAAATTGGGTCATTTTTTTTATTTTTATTTGATTCAAGAGCAGTTTATAACTGTGCACTGTCCCTATAGGCCTGGCTCTTCTCAATAATCTGCGAGTCCAGTGTGAGTCTGGATTTGGCTCTGGGGTTCTGGCCCATGTGATGCTGTCAGGGTCTGAGTCTGACAAGATGAACTGTGCGCTGTCTCTGCCATTGATCAGCAGGTGAGTAGTGCATCTATATGAATATGAGCTCAGTAATCAAGATAATCTGAAATGTAATGACTTTAAATGCCATAAAAGCTCTTTTCTGTCTTGTTGTTTAGTGGAGGTGATCTAAAAAAACTGTATTTGTTGATGTTTTCTCCAACAGCAACAAGTCTCTGTTGAAGAAGCTTCTTCTGGACAACGGTGGACTACTCCTGGCTCTGCAGCCCCTCGGTTGCGATGACGATGACGTGGATGAAGACAACCCCACCGAATGTAGAAAGTTGCTGTCTGACTGGTTTAATTCACCGCATGTAGGCCTGACTTCTCAGCTCCACTCGCTGTACTTCTCCCTCCTGACTGGATGCCTGTCCACCCTGATGGGTGGCCTCAAAATGGAGCTACACAAAAAACATCTCAGTCTAAATACCACACAGTCAGTCAGCAAACCTGACAGCGTTTCACCTCCTCCTTCGAAGAAGCCTCGCATGACTGACATCTGTCCTTATGGAGTCTCGAACTTTGACCTCCTCTTGCTGCTGGACGACGGGACTCAGATTTCAGCCAACAGGGAGGCTGTGGCCGGGGCGGAGGGGACAGATGGGGCCAGCTCTGAATACTTTTGGGCTCTGTTGAAAGGCGGATTTGGAGAAGCTCAGGGTAATGCAGAAGAAGCCATCCGCATTAAAGATGTCAGCACAGGTATGCTGCTACCAGTTCTTCACTACCTGCATGGATGTCGCCTCACCAAGGTTACAGAAAAGACAAGAGAAGGTGATGAAGGAAGTAGGAGAGGACAGTGTCAGATTTTGGACACACTGGTCCGTGAAGGACTGGGCATCTGCCAAACACAGACAAAGGATCACTCGGAGGGAAACTTGGCTTTCCAGAAAACAACTTTAGGCGAAGTGATGATTGGAGCGTGCAGATTCCTGGTGACTGAGCTGCAGAGAGAGTTGGAGGATCTATGTGTGTCTCTTCTCCTGTCCTGCTCCACAAAGGCCGCTCGTCGAGCTGCATCAGCTCCCACAGAGGACAACGCCGAAAAGGCCGCATCTAAGATGGACCAAGAAGGCCTCGGGTTTGCAGAGGACAACCTGGCCAATCGAACGTCTGAGCTAGAATTGACTGGTTGTGAAGCGCAAACGGAGCATTTACCAGGACAGACGAGGAAACCGAACGGTTCCCCACACCAGACAGACTGTAATAAAACCTCCTCTGCTGGAACAGGTCTGAAGGCCAGCAGGGGGCTCGGTACAACAACAGACCACAAGTGTGTCAAGAGTGTCACTCCAGTTTCCAAATCAAGCTGTGCGTCAGTGCGGGACAAATCATTGGATCCACAAGAGTTGAAGCTCAGACCAAAGAACTTGATGAAAAGTTCAGCACAGCTTCTGAAACCAGCAGCTCGGGACTCCGTTTCTTCCTCAGAAGCCAATTCAGGAGGTGGGGCCCTGGCTGCTCTCCTCCCCCAGGTGTACTGGTTTTCCCAGAGGTACAGCTACCCAGCACTGGGTCGCACCTGCCTGTCTTTGCTGCTGGGCTGTCAGGACTGCCCTCGGCCCTTCTCGTCCTCCTCCCTCGTCGGGGATTGCTTTCGCCGACTTGCCAGAGAGGCCGACTGTACAGAGACTCTGAAACAGGATCTGCTAAGTCTGGCCACAGAAGCTCTGAGCTGAGCAAGGAGGGAACTATTGAGTGACGTTGGCATGAATATAGAAGGCACATCTTAAGTTGCCATCGTATTAATTTTATGTTCAGGTTACGACAGCCACACTATTATCTAAAAAAAACATGCTGTATGAATTTCTTCAGCACTAACAGGACCGACTGTTGATCTATTTTCGTAAACTGGAAGCAGAAATTTCTATTTAGTTTTGATGTAATCTGATATAAACTGTAGCCCGTCCCAGCATGACATAATTGTATCATAATTTACTGTTGTTGGATTCATTTCTAATGACATTTGTATTGTGGATTTTTTTTTTTCTCCCTCTTTTTTTTTTTTTAATGTGGTAAACAAATAAGCAAATGTCTGCAATGCATTTCATGAATGTCATTTAGCTGGAAGTACTGGAATTATCAGGGTTGGTTTAGGAGCCAGTTGTTTATTTGTACATAGAGATAATATTGATTAGCAGATATACAGTGTATAGATTCCAACTGTCCCATATTAATTTATGCCACTGAATATATTGTTGGAATATCACTTTTGCTTTTGTTTTTCTCTTGTTGGAGTGTGGATATAGAAAATGGCCACAATTTTTTCTTCTGAAAGACCAAAACCAACAATGTTTTGGTCCATCTCAATACTTTCCAACTTCGCAATCTTGTTTCAAGCCCATTGATTCCTTAAAATAGGTCATGAATATATAATTAGATTTAAGAAAAAGGCTAAATATTACAGCTGGGCACTGTAGTTTTTAGCAAACATTATTCAAACAGGAATAAATAGTGCATTTGTTGGGGATTATTTTCAGCAGTGGATTAATACACGTTTGGTGCTCTAGTGAGTATGTGGGCCAGCAGGATGGATAAAATAAACAGTGAGTATGTTCATGGAAACGAAGGAACTGTGGCGTCACGGACGGTACTTGGTAGTAGATCAATTCACTGTTGGTTTTGGTCTTTTCATGAAATTGTTTGGCAGCAAGAAAAATACAGAATATATTACCAGCCTGCTTTTAATCTTTAAAGGCTCGTATTTAGGCCGGATTTAAACCAGCCTGTCTTTGGCGGCCCCTAGTGGTAGTGTATAGACACCATAAGAGAGAGCAGCCCATTCTGCTGTGACACTTAAAATAGAACATTTTTTTTTCTATACGTCTTGAGGGTTGATTAAATTGAGCACTACTCTGAATTAAACAAAAGACATGGCACTCATTGTAATACAGCACAAAGTGGTTTTATTCCTGTGTGGGTGCATCGCTCGATGGCGGTGCGGCGTGGCCCCTCGGTCAGTATAATTAAGCCAAGTACGCTGCTGATTGGAAGCAGTGCAGAGAAATGTGACCGATCCTCTTAGTGATGGGAGCTCTCGAAGCCATCGGGCAGAGGATTTGTGTGAGCGTTGTGGAACAAACTGTGGTTTCCATCGCCCCAGGGAAATTTCTGGAAGGAGACATCGACGCACAAGTTAACTGTTATATTCATGGCAGAGCATTTATTCAGTGGTGGAGGAAGTGGTGTTTTGTAAATCCTGCTGAAAGAGTACATGGGTACAGGCGTTTGAGACTCACCTTGGTGCGGATACGCAGGTGAGGATATGGCACAAATTCTGGCTGCTCATGTGAGTGCGCCTGCATCTTCATGTAGGCGTTGGCCATGCAGACAGCAACACCAGGAATGGCCAACACAATGGTCAGTATCTTCCAGGTCCTCGCTGTGGGAAAACACAACCAGTGAAAGTACATGACCGAAGCACTAAGTAGCACATGCGGAAAATGGAAAAATGAGTTATAGCAGCTGTGTATACAGAGTCCATATCAATAATAAAACATAATTCGTGATGATTTGCCAAAGAGCATGAATGTGCAGGACCGCTGCCAGCTTTGCAGACATTTCAGTTAATGTTCAACTAAAAAGGCTCTGACTGTATGTGACTCGGGTGCAGTTGCATGCAGAAGTTCTGAATCTGGAGGCTTTTGATGCTTTTTGGTTGTGTTTGGTTGAGAGTTTATGTAAAGACACACTGACCTCCTCCCTCATGGCTCGAGTGTGACGCAGCAGCAAACACTCGACGAGCGGCCAAGGCGGCTGGAGACAGAGACATCTGTAGAGGTGAAAGGAAAAACATTGACAAACATTTGCAGTATATTATTTATATATATATATATATATATTAATCCTTATTTTAATGCAGCAGGAAAAAAGATGAAGAAAATAGCGTGACCCAAGTTTATTTTATTTTTTTCAGTGTCAATAAGCCTTTATAAGCTTTTCACTGAGCCAAAACACACAACAGACCACTGTTGAAATAATAACTAAAGACAACTAAAGAGAACCTCTGCACAGCCCTTTTAAATATGACATATTTCTCATAAATAAAATCATTTTCAGAAGAAATCTGTCCTATGACCCTCTACAAACAAACAATATCATAAAGCAGCAGGCAGTTGAGGCTGGGCCTACTAGTGTTGCTGCATATCAGAAGTGGTAGTTAACTCTTCTGTAACTTAAATACAAGAAAATCAGGTAAAAACTTACTGTTCTTCAGGCAGGCAATATGCAGTATGCTTTAATATTTTGATATTTTTCTGGAAAACACGTTGCTTTTTGAAATTCCTCCTTCCTGCTTGTTTGTCCTTCAGTCTGTCCTAAACTGAACTCAGTGTGTCAGACTCCTCCCCATTTCAGTCTGTCGCTGTGCCAAGAAAGTTTATATTTGGGCAAGTGCAAAGGCGGGCCGTTATTCGATGAAGAAGAAGGGTATGGGGGGGAAGGGGGTGGTTGCTGTTAAGGACATTCAGCCTGAAATAATAGCAGACGGCTGATTAATCTCACACATTAATGGAAAGGGCATAAAGTTTTTGACACAACCTGTGTGTTTGCTTTCATTTTTGGTTTCAGTTAGAGAGCAGCGGAGAAAGTCAGTGAGTCCTTGCAGTCGTTCACTGAAAGCACCTGTTGCTCAGCTTATTGGCTTTTTAGAAAAATTTATTAATCACCTGTTATTTTAAATCCTTTTTGGTATGTCTTGCGTCAAGATTAGATGAACACTGATATCATATATTGAAATAAGGTAAGTCCTGTTGGATTTACTATGAAAACATTACTTCAATAAAAGTTTTTGATTGTAAGTAAGTCTTATCTAGGCTCTCTTGGCTCTTTGGCTGTTACATGTAACAACATCTGACACATAACATCAAATAACTTATCTTGCTATAGTTAGAAAATCTCTTGGTATATGTTGTTTTAACAGGAAAACTTACACTGCTGTCCCAGGCTATAATGACTTATTAAGGGTTATTTGCACATGTTTAGACTTACAAGTGAAAAAACAACACAAATCTTAAATAAAAATGTATATAAGTGTTTCATTTAAGTGGGCTGTCAGTTGGCAGTTCAGTGGAAAGAGGAAAAGCTTGGAAGTATGTGTATAAGACATGAAATCATACAAATTGCACAAGGCTGAGGTACTGTTTGGTTCACAAGTCTCATAATAACTGAGTCTTGATTCTTTTGTAATCAGAATTCAGAATTGTGACCTTATGTGAAAAAATAACACATAGAAGAGACTATTTTAATGATGTATAGTTAAAAACCTTTAACCTTATAGATAGACTATCCACCAGGGGGAAGTGTTGCCATGAGCACGCTGTCTTTAAACATCCTGTAGACTCCTAATCGTTGGTCATTTGAGTTGTACAGGCTCACTTCTGCTTCTTTCCTCTTGGTTAGAGTTCACTAGTTTGGATTGCTGAGGTGACTCTGCAGTGGTGTAGTGCAGGGGTCTATGCAGGTATACAGTGTTCCCACTTAGAAATCCTCTCTGATGCACATCTTTCAGTAGTGTGCAAGGGCATAACATAGCTGTCTAATTTTCAGGAGTGAGTGGAGTAAATAAAGAAAATATTTCACTCAAAATGCATAATTATGTAGTTGTCTCACCCTGATATCTGGCCCAGTATTGATTGTGAAATCTGCACTGTCATCATATATTTCATAATGATCCTTACTTCCTGAAGTGAGGCAGCAGGAGTTAAGTGACTATGTGCATTTTTGTGTGAACTGAATACCCAAGAGTAGTCTTATTTGTCACCGTTTATAACACAGGCGGGTTAAACTAAAAATATAGGATATATATAAAAATATTTAAGGTTTATTTACTTCTTCAGCCACCACTGTGGCTCTGTATAACCTTTAGAGTAACAGTTGTGTTATACATTTGGATTTCCCACACAGTATGTGTATTAATTAGTATTAAAGTAGATTTTTTTTGTCCATTTTACAACTTACTAAATGCAGCATTTATGGTTTGTAAAAAAAAGTGTATGTTTCCTGCTTTTTTCATACTATTATAAAATATCTGACCGTCTGTGCGGTTTGAATTCAGTATTTTTGTAGAATATTCTCCCTTCTGTTGAGTGTTAATTCTTGATTTTTACACTATTAGTAATGCCTCTGTCGTCTCGGTCTGGGCAGCATCGGGCTGCAGTGCAAACAGCAGCCAGAGCCAGCAGTGATGTCAGCCCGTCATGCAGTCTGAACGTCTAGCCCTTGTGTTACTGTTGGCAGAGGTTAAACTCCATCTCAGTTTGAAGACTCAGTGTACAGACATGTACTGGCAGATTTGCATGTGCTGCAGGTGTGCTGCTGGAATCGGAGAAGCCAAAATCTCCAGTTTCACATGTATTTGTAAGAAGTAGTCAGAAATTAGATGTAGAAATAGGAACCTAAGTCTATGCAGTCAGTCCACCGCTTTGATCCAAGATTTCTTTTTATAAAGAAATGAGAGCAAGTGCTTTCAAGGGTTGTTGAGATGTTATCAGAAAAGGTCGATTGGATATTGACTTTCATTTGGCAGATGCTTTTGTCCAAAGCAACTTGGGATAACTGCATTCACACCACGTAGGAGCAAGAGTTAGATATCAGCCACAATCAGAAGCCTTCAAACTAATAACATGAAGCATGGTCCGTGCTACAGTGCTTCATGATTTTCTTTAGAGAAATAAGTAAATGCTAGGACGGGTTGTTGAAATGTAATCTGAACAGTTGAATTGGCACTGCTCTTGATCATATAAAATGTTAGCATGCTAACACGGTACACTAAGATGGTGAACATGGTAAACATCATATCTGCTAAACATCAGCATGTTACACTTATTACCATGTTAACATTTGATGTTAGAATTAAGCTTAAAGGTCCACTGTGCAGTCTCACAAAGCTGCTAGTAATAGTTTTTTAATGCTTTATTTAATTATGATCATTTTAATTTTGTTGTTTGACCATTCACTAATAGTTTTAAATACAGTTCACTTTATTTTACCCCTCAAAACACTCATGTTAGCTGAAGGCCTCTCCAGTATTGAGCACAGCCGTTTTTTTTGTTGCCTCATACAGAAGGAGCCGATTCAACAGGCCGTCTACCTGAACCTGATGAAGTACAGCGTTTCCATCGATGGGCGTGGAGTTTATAAACGCACAGCGGCCGGAGGAAACGCTGTAGACTCAACACAGCAAAGTGCACGGGACAGACACAGACAGAGTGATGTGTAAATAGTAAAATGGGTAAACTATGACTGCCAACATCATAAAACAAACACAAATTTAATTTCTATATATTTGTTTCTGTACCACAGACTGACTGTATTGTCTTATGCTTCTACTTATACAAATTAAGTAATCTTAAAGTGTGTTTTTCGAATGAAATGGTGTGTAAACTGAGCTCAGGTGGGTTTACCCTCCACAACATCCCCTAACACCCTCACCCCCCCCTGTCTGTGTACACTTCATGCCAAGAGAAAGACAACTGTGGATTGTGTGCAATGCAGTAAGTGTGTGTGATGTTGGACAGAGGTGAAAGCAGCCTGTCTGTCCCATCTTTACCTTGTAAATCTGTGTGGCTCCATCTTTTCTGGGCACTCGGCTACCATATTCCTGCGTTCACTTCAGAGCCCCCCACATCAAAGGCCTTTATTGAAGTTGTTTTTGGATGACGGAGAACTTTTTTTATTCTCTTTATGCGGCGCATTTCAGGATGTTTTCGTTTTGGAAATACAAACCAGGCAGAAAAACATTACAAAAATATTTCTTAATGCTGAACTATGCCTTGAACTTTCACTTCCATGACTGAACTGATTTTAAACTGTGGCTTTAAATGATTAGATGCTGTCATCTAATGCATGCTACTGCAATTATGATGTCTCTAGTTGTGACTGATTGCTTGTAGAGTAAACACGCAAACCACAAGGAGTCAGAATCCACCATGAACACTTTCCTGGTCGGAGAAAGCAGTTGATTTAAGGGCCAATGTTACTCTACAGTGGAAACTTCCATACACTGTCCATCACATCAGCAGGTCCCGTGCAGACAGAGCGGGTAGAAAGAGACTTCAGTGTCTTTTGTCTGCAGTGTGGATGTTTACTTACAGTCTGACACAGCAAGTAAGCCGCACACTTATATACTTATATGACTATCTCAGGGTATTTTTGGAATTAATCATGCCAGTGAAAATGCACAGAGGTGGGACCAAGTCTCAAGTCTGGTTTTCATTCACACAGATGAGATGGAAACGCACCTGTTAAATTCACATGGCTACTAACACTCCCAGTCTTGTGCACAGCCATGCCATTAAACTTCCTTGTCTTCCAAAAAAAGTGTTACAAACACATAACAAAGCCATTTAACATCAGCTCCAAACTCCCTCTGGCCTAACTGCTCAGCCAGATGCAGATTCAGCTGCATGAAGAGTGTGCCAGCACCATTGCTCTGTAGGTCTTTGTGTTCTTCCCCTAATGTGTACACGCACCATGGAGCCAAACGCTAATATTAAGCCCCCTGGAGGTGGCCCACAGTGTCTTGCAAGCTGGAAGAAGGCAAGCATAAAACCACTAATAAACACAACTGTTCCAGTCTGAGCCTAAGAAAGAAAAACTTGCCAGAAAAATTCTAGATCCTAGTTGTTTTGGAGTTCTTTTCTCAAGAGTGAAAGTGTAGATGTTTATTTTACCAGAGAAAAGCTGTTCATTCAACAATATGAAGACGTCCAACCTCCTTTTTGTGGCACATTTGGGTTTATTTTTTAAGTGAGAAGGAAACAATAAACTATACTGCAACAGCAACTGAGGCAAGCCAGGCGGAGAAGGTGAGACTAGGTGAAGCTAGCTTTAAGTTATTTGGATAAATGCACGTTTGCGGCTTTCTTCAACAGATCAGGAGCTCGATCAGAGACTTAGTGATGCTTTACATAATGGATGCTTAGGTAAAACATGTATTATGTAAAAAAAGAGAATATGGTTGCCGCAATAAAACATTACATTCAGGCTAATAAAATTAAGGCAAATACATGCATAGGAACATGACATAAATGTAGGTAAGGCACCGGGATTAATCAAGCCAGGGTAACTGCACAGAATAAATCTCCACGGTAACTTATGTGCCACCGCTTTCATAAAACCAAGTCATTACTAAATTCAGCCAAATCCCAGCTAAATGTGCTGTGTAGGTTTTATGAAATATCCCTCAGGTGAGCTGTATAATAAATCAGACTTTAGCTGATGGACACACTGGGTATTTTATAGGAAGCTGGTGTCATATATACTGTAAATCTTACAGAACAGCAGCACCTCAGTGTAGCAAATGATGTAGCAAAAAAAAGCAGAAACAAAAATCAGCTTGGCTCCATGCTAACATTGTGTGCAAATTACCATTTAGTTGCTTTAGAAGCTGAATGGAAAGTAACCCGAAATGTTTGCAGATCAGCAAGTTCCATTCGGCTCACCTTCCTTGACGTCTGAAAGCATGATCCAGTGCTTTGCATAAACCAATGTACCTTAATTGGTTTATGCAAATCTATATTTGCAGATGTGTGTAAAATATTTGAAAAGAGTAGGCCTGTACTGCCCTAACAAGACTGACCAACTACGCTAACAGTGAAACTGAGCAAAATGGCCTCAAAGTTCTTTGACTGGCCAGCAAAATGTATTTTATGTAGAACCCTTTAACTATTAAAAGTGATTTTGGTTATAGTTATTAATTTTATTATTAATCCAATTTCTTAAATAATATTTGAGGGTAGTTTATGAGACTGATCAATCAATTATTGGCTATCGTTTCCCTTGTTTAAGGGTGGTGCCCTAAAGAACTTTAAATAGTAAATGGACCTGTACTTGTATAGCACGTATCTATATCTGCTCTGCCTCTGAGCCACAGTTTGCTAACATCTAAGTAACTTTAGACTGACTGAAGTTATTTTTTGTATTTATACTCACATAATGTGTCATCCTCCATAAATCCTTATGTGGAATCAGGAAATACTATTTATTTTGCTTTTTTTTTTTTAAAGGGTCAAAGAATGTGTCCAAAGCACACATAGGGGGCACCTGGATTTGAACCGGGGACCTCTTGATCTGCAGTCAAATGCTCTACCACTGAGCTATACCCCCTGACAATGTTGAAAATGGTGCCGCTGTAATTTCTCATAGCACCTACACAGTCATGTGCTCATTAAACATGAATTCTCTGAGTAATTTTCAGGGCTTAAAAATCATGACCAATTTTTTGTCCTATGACCCCAAATGAGTTCAGTAACTACAGTTCTAAATCTAATTTGATGTCTTATTAACTTAAATCTGTACTTCTTGTTGTTGGATGTGTAAAAAGTTTAAATAGATGAGTAATTAAGAATTTAAGTATTATTTTGTGAGGTTTAACCTATGACACATTTATTTTAATTAGCTTAGTGATATCTTGTCCTGTCTAACTAGTTACCACTAGCACAGTAATACCTTCACCTGACTACTTCCCAGTGGAGAACATGACGATTCCCTTCGTTTAAGTTCCTACGTTGCCCTGAAATTGTCTAGAAAACAGGATTAACAGACATTGAAGCCGCAATTAACGGCAGCTGAAGCTCTGAGAAACCGAGAGAGAGCGAAGTAACTGCACTTTGCCTTTGATTGGATTTTGTAGTTACTGCAATTTTTAAAATAGTTAAGACTGAATTTAGAAAATTAAAGATTACACCTAAACATTAATGTAGAGCAACGGTAGTGCAGTGGTTAGCACTG
Organism: Morone saxatilis; assembly: GCF_004916995.1. Taxonomy (NCBI): domain Eukaryota; kingdom Metazoa; phylum Chordata; class Actinopteri; family Moronidae; genus Morone; species Morone saxatilis. The sequence goes on along the minus strand of NW_023339696.1, from coordinate 18,063,074 downwards.
ATGCCACACAGCAAATAGGTGGTTTCCCACTTGGGGGCTGGCTGGGGTTTGTGGTTGCACAATGGCATGTTCTGCACGTAGGTTCCCTCCGCTAAATCATTTTTTAAGACTGAACTTCCCCAACGCAGGATTGGCTCCAGCCCCCACGACCCTGCCAAGGATAACAAAATGGGTGAATATTAGGGTGGATAGCACAAAGCTGCCACTGTGGTATGAGCAGGTATACAGGAATTAAGTGGTCTGCTTTATAAGTTATTTGTTATGTTTGGTGACTGGTGAACATAATCCTGAGTCTATCTTTAATCCTCTAGCAACCTGCCCCTGTTTACAGCAGTTATCAATGCCTGCCACTAGGTTGGATTCGGTCGGATTCCCCTTGAAATCAATGAAACGAGGCGGTGGAAGCACAACCAAATACAGTTCCTTGTAGGGGCTTTAAAGGACACATAAGGACAGACTGTAATATTGGGGGCACACAGTGTTTCTAATATGACAGACCACAGTGAAACTACCATCCAGATGTGTCTCCACAGACACTCCCTTCTCTGGGTAAACGAGCCAACACAGTCTACCTCTGCCTCACCCCCCAGGCAACAATCAGCTCCTCTTTTCAAAGCTTCGACATCCCGTCTTGAGAAATCAACACTCTCCTTATGGATCTGGTTGTTGTTGTTGTTTTTTTTTGATAGGGATCCCTCAAAACATGCAGACAGATAAATGTTTGGAGGTGAATCACGGGTGAAGGAGTCATGACTCAGACGTGGGTTATGTTATTGTCTTACGCTCGGTACCACCAGGGAAGACGATGTGGTGGTCTGCACATGTGACTTTTCCTCAGGTGGCATAAAAAAAAACAACGGGCTTCTTTCAAAGCAGAACCGTCATATGTGGTTCTCCAGGCAGACGTTTGCATTGAGCACTGCCGTGCCTGAGGTCATAAACTTAAACATTACATTAAGAAATGGCTGTTATTAATGGGGACCTCCCACACTATAGGATATGAGGATGATCCTAAAGCTTGGTGTTGATACCACCACGGGCTAATGCTTCTTGTACACAGTCTCAACAGCAACGACAGCTGACAACCTGTTTTAAGTTTGAGATCACAATGCTCTTCTGTAGAAAGCCTTGGAAACTCCTTGAAAAGTACGGTTTAATTGAGGTGGCAGCCTGGAGGGCTATTTCTACAGCAGTATAGCGTGTGTATTTACTCATTAAACATTAATTGTTGTATGTTTTTCACTAAATTATACAGCCCCCCACCTCCCCTCCGACACACACAAAAAGGAAATAATGTTTACTTTGCAATTTCCAGTGTACTTTTTTCAACAGGATATTTACGCTACTTAAACAGATTCTGTTTGCTTGCTCTCATTATTTCCCCCGTCTTGTTTTAGAAGGTGTAATGTTTGCTCTATTAACAAAAACCCAAGACAAATAGGTCTGTTCTCAGTCTTTGACACAGCGTTTTGTTTGTGAGTTCAACCCATCTGTCAAAACCAAATTTTTTCCTACAAAATAATCATAATAAAACATTTTTCTGTCTTCATATTAATATGCACAAATGTATTTATTTATGGGGTGAGGACATGTCTGTTTGTATGATATGTCTGAGTGTGTTCGTGTTATATTATTATTATTATTATTATTATTATGTGCAGTAATAATCATCAACAATCAAGTGTTATCCTTTACTTTTCCTGAGAATTGCCTCAACATTACCTCATTACATTTCACCACACATATTACTTGTTTTGGGAGCGCCCTGTTAGCTCATCTGGTAAAGCTTGTGCTCCACAAGTCATTACTGCAGCGGCCTGGGTTCGATTCCAATCTGTGGCCCTTTTCTGCGTGTCATCCCCCTCCCCCTTCTCTCTCTCTACTTTCATGTCTCTCTTCAGCTGCACCCATCTAGTAAAAGCTACAAAATCCCCCCAAAAATAATCTTGAGCATTACTTGTGACAACCCTTGACCCCTTTGTGTGTCCCTCTGTTAACAGTGGCACAAAAGTCAGACAGACACACTGGGTGTTTGGTCTTCAGCACCGTCTTCACAGAGAAGAATTTCCTTTTTGGCTGTTGGTCTTCTGAAGGGATTTTTGAACCCTGTTGCTTTGATGTTTTCCTTTTTTGTCCTCTATTTCCTTCCCTTCACTTGTTAATATGGCAACAGCTTTGACTAAAACAGTCAGAGATAGATGTGTAGCACTTTTCTGACTTTCAGAAAATTGCGAACCATTAGCTCAAATGCAATCTAACCTTTTTTTTCTTTCCTTGATGGCACAGAGATTCTAAAGAGAGGGTGTGAATTTTCAGATGCTGGAGAAAATACAAAATCCAGTGTGTGTGTGTGTGTG
>NW_023339696.1:18055310-18060653 GCF_004916995.1 Morone saxatilis | reverse complement strand
TGTGTGTGTGTGTGTGCGCAGAGGGCAGGACTGGGCAGTGGGAGTGTATCAAAGAGAATACCATATATAAGACATCAGGGGTAATCCTGCTCTAAGTGTCCTTCCATCAGTTTTGCTCAGTTTTTTTGTACCCGGTCTCCTCCATCATGTTGGCTCCAGCTCTGCTCCAGACCTCGCTGGTTCTCTGGTTGGCTCAGCAAACTCTGCAAGGCGGTAAGAAACACATCGGATTCGATAAAGACACTTTGTCGTTATTGTGTAAAGTCAACTTTAAATTATTATTATCATATCAGATTTTATTATTTATCTTGATTAAGATCATTTTGGATCATCTAATTCCTGTTTAATTACACTGCTGGCATCTCATGCTAATTATAAAAGCATTATTTATGGTGTCTTAAAATGATCAGATTCATCTGATTTAATTGATAGAGTTTTCAGATTCAACATGGATAATATTCAGCTTTGGGTAATAATCTTTAATATAGCTAAAAGATCTAAACAGCAGTTTAAGAAAGATGAAATTGCTGCAAAATGAAATGAATGAATTAATAAAATTAAACAGAAATAACAACAATTTTGACCTCTTCACAAATGTAAAATAATGTTCGGTAAACTTTTTTTGCCCAACTTGTATTTACTTTTATTATTTGTAAATTATGGCTGTTATTTTTGACATTTTGAGTGATAAATTCTCTTTATCAAAGAGCTTAGAGTATATATGTCAAAGACAGTATGATTTCACCTTGAAAGCTCTGATGAATCAGCATCTCCAGTGACTCACTGTCTCACTTACTTGTTAAATATCATGTCTGTGAGACTGAGTGGAGAAAAAAAAAACGACTGGACTATGTTGGCTCCGCCATCAGTGATCCCGCCAAGTCACTGTGGTTTATATTATCTAATTTCTTTGAGTCAAAGGATGCGATGAAAAGGTGGCAGTGGCAGGTAAAATTTGACGACCAATCGTGAGACGAACTAACAGGCTCCACACAGTCGCTCCATCTCTTCTCCTCTTCTGTTTTCATCAATGGATATCTGTTCCTGTCTCCTGCTGCTGCCCAGTGTTTGTCAAACACTATTGTGGCATTTGTAATACTTAAAGTAATTCATATAGACACCTATATGTCTCTCAAAGCACTCACCTTTTACTGTGGACACCTTACTGACACTCCTGCCGGTTACAATACCTTGTCTGACATCCAGCTAGTACAACTCCATGTCAGTTGTGTAGAAAACCTCTAACAAACATGAATCTTTACCAAAAATAAAATCCCAGTAATATGACTCCAAACTGCTTTTTCAAGCCAAACAATCTAAAAGACATACAAAAGTTTTCAATTTACACATTTACACGTCTTTTATGCATCATGCATGCTTCATTATTTGGTTTATTGTCATAATTTTCATACAGTGGATATCTATTGTGTACTGCATGAGCTGTTTGGATTAACTTCACATAACAATCTTGGTCCTTTTGACAGATTTAAAGAACACATTGCCATCAATGTAAAATGTTATTCCTTTTTTCAGGGGTTAAACCTCAAAGTATGTCCTGGGGGAGAGTGCTGCCAGCCAGAGGTATGTCACAAAGTTTTTTAAATGTTTTTAACTTGTGTAACTTGTAAAATATGTGTTTTAATTACTTTCACGACCATGTAACATAGACTTTTGAAGATCAGCCAGCTGCTGTCTGCTAACTTTAAAGGTCTGTTTTTGAATTACTTAGCTTGTAACTTCAGCGAGACCAGCTTTATTAATTCCTGGAAACACCAATAAGAAAACTAACATTTTCCTGAGATGTGAATTTTGCTCTCAAGTGCCTCTCCATTTTTTGAGTCTGTGTCTGTGTCTGTGTCTGTGTTTTGTTTTTGTTTTTTTGTCAGGTGCTGGTATTGGAGTAAAACCTGGAGGTCAGTGGTTTTCTTAGCATGTATTAACCATTACACCAAAGGTCAACTAAAAATACAAATATGTGTTTTTTATTTTTTAGTTATTAATAAAATAAAGATTAACACCATCGCTGGTTGAGGTTTGTGGGAGCACAAGTTTTAGCAGCGTAAATAATTAGATTTACAGATAAGTCAGGCGAAGGGTTAAAAAGTACATGTAATGTTCATTGGTATGTGTTAAGGTAACATATGTGTATCCATCCATCACATACATACAGGTATGTACTGTAGGTGACATGTACCTGGAAGTTAGGTAATCAGACATTTTTTAAAATATGTCCTGTGGGGTCAAATTAAATGTTAGTTATCACATTAGATGGGCATATGACATACGTTATCTATATATTATAATGGGGAATGTGTATCTCTGGCTCCAGTTTAGGACTAATATACAGCTGATGGACATTAAATGGTTTAATAAAATTATCAGCTGCTTTCTTTTCTCCTTTGTTCACAGCTGCAGGTGCCCTTGGAGCACTGGGGAGCCAATATGGCAGTAAAGCAATGAAGACTGGAAGTATGTTTAACTTTATGTTCTACACACAGTATTGTTGTATATTACTTTCACTGCAAGTAATGTTTGTATTTTTTTCCTTTTAAAAAAAAATCTTAGTTGGACGTTATCCAGGTGCTCAGCTTGGCGTTGGTAAGTTCTCTTAAGAAAGAATCTTTATATAATTCAGGTTGCAGCATTAGTAAACATGTATACACAGTCAGTTCTTAAGAGGCTTATTGAGTTACACACATTCCTATGATGTAGCAAAAAGCAGTTTTAAAGACCATTAATGACCATTAAAGCTCATAAAGTGCGTTTTCCAGTGTGTGAGTTTTCCATTCCTGATGCAGAAAATCTGTGTAACTAAAAGCTGAAAGATGATACTCTGCTGTTCAGCAACACTGTGAAATGTGTCTGTGTTTTCACAGGAGGTTACAGAGCTCTTGGATTGGGAGGTAGAGCAGGCCTGAAGCCAGGTGGATATGGAACCCAGGGAGCCTATGGTATAAGCAATATAAGCACTAATAAAACATTCACAGCCACCTTGCTTTATATTATCTTCCCCTGACTTCTGTTGTAGATTATTGTAGATACATGTACAATAAATCTTGTATATTAAAATATTACACTTTCTTTTTATTACAGGCGCCAGTCTGGGCACAGGAATGGGTTTGGGCACTGGACATACAAATGGAATGGGACTGAATCTGGGTCAGGGAGGAAAACGTGGTAAGACTGATGTATAGAAAGAGGAATATGTAATAACCCATTAATATTTAAAATAGATATTGATAATGAATGAACAACTTTAACCCCAGTATGTGTAGATGGCTGTTAGATCCTTAAATGAAAAACTTAAAAATCACAAGCAGTTAAACTATTTAATCATGTATGTGCATGAATAAAACATGTATATAGACAGCCATACGTACCCATTAACAGCAAGCAATCCTATTGGATAAATGTATAGATCTTATAACACATTTATAGAACACACTGTAAGCTTTAAGAATAGATTTCACTTGCAGGTAAAAGCCTAACTCATTGCTAAAAGCTGCCAGCTGTAATGATTGTGTGGTGAATGGTTGTACATTAACACACTTTTATTATACTATTTGCAAGTTATAACCATTTTTGGCCATTTAACATGAGAGATTTTTTTGCATTTCTGTGTTTGTTGGGAAATGGTAAAGCCATGCATGTCTGAACATATGAGTCTAAATCAGCTGACAGTTGTAGGTTTTTTTTTTTGCTGATGTGTCCAGGCCATAGTCACCCATATCTCATCAAACCCCACACAAACAGTCCTGACAAGTTATTTAACTGATAAACTCTTAATAGATAATAACTAAGTATGTTTTCCTAAAGCTTTAATTGTTGCTAATTTAATAATGAACATTAATCTTTTAGAGAAATAATATGTTCTGAGGCTTTAGGCAACCCAGTGTGACTACTCATAAGGCTAACTGTCATAATATGAAAGGTGCATTTAGTAAGAGACATAAAACTTGTGCAACAAATTTGATTTCTTCTTTAAGCATCACTTCCTGTTGTTGTGACTTTATTATAACTGTTGTAATGTCTTAATGGCAAGCAGCCTTTCAGAAATCTTTTGTGACTTTCCAGTTTATGGTGCTGGCCTTGGGACTCTGCCAGGTAAGTAATTGTATGGTTTGTTCCATGATTTCTTTCTGTTGTTTGCCCAAATGAGAGTATACACAGTGAATTACACTTCTGTAAGCCCCCTGCCTGATTCTTATAAAAAGTCTCAGCTAAGTAGCACTCTGTCATTGTCCGTAAGCACGATATATGGGGGCCGATTGCATCTCAGCAAATAAATTGTGTCCTTGTAAAACAGAGAAAAACCCAGGGCACTAGTGATGTAACTAGAGTGCTTGGCGGATTTACAGATTTGCTCCTTGTCCTCTGAACTTGGCTTTTTGTTTTCTTGCCAGGATATGGGGCTGTAGCTGGCATTGGCTATCCTGGAGCCCGACCGGGTAAGTGATGAATCAGGTCTTTCCTCAGAACCCCATTAGTTCTTCCATTCAGCTCAGATTTGTATGCTGGAGGGTGTTTTCTCATGTCCCATCACTCTTGCCACAAACACACCCTTGCTGCTGTCAGTTATGGACAAAAGCAGGTTTAACTGATTGCACGAAGAAAGATATCCAAGGTAGCTGGGTCCAATATTTTTCTTTAATAAAACAATTTGTCCTGTTGTTGTTCCACTGAACAACCTCTATCATCACCTCCAGTGGCACAGAGCTGCTCGTGTGTGTTGGTTCCTGAGTGTGTCTGTCAGTTAGCATGTTGAGTGAAATCAATGATAGTTCCCTTATCTGCTATCATTAGGAATGGGACTTGGATATCACACTGGACAGAGGGCTAAGGAACAAAAACCCGGTAAAAAAACCCTTCGCCACAGCAACCTGTGGTCTTGTGTTTGTTAGTCTGTGTCTGTCTTTGTTTCTGTGTTCGGGTTTGTCATGTAACCTCACTGATGTGGAGTTCATGCCAGCTTCTGTTTGCATGAAATCACAACTATCTACTGTAATATTCTCATCTGATCCTCTGTTTTTATTTTGCGTGCACAAGGAGGATTCACATGCTGATGTTTGACTGTGTTTGTCTATCAGTGTTTCATCCGTGTAGCATGTTGCATGAGTTCAGTACTTCTTATTACCAACTAAATACACCCTAACAACTCGATTTCAGTAACATGAAGGTGAAAGTCTGATGATAGATAGATAGATAGATAACGATAAGAAACGCATAAAACCTAATAAAGATAAGATAAAATAAACGACTACACTCAAGAATAACTACAGAACACACATCCGATACGATAGATAGATAGAGATAACGATAGATGAGATTTTATTGATCCCAAGC
>NW_023339696.1:18041638-18055210 GCF_004916995.1 Morone saxatilis | reverse complement strand
CTGATCATTGTCTATGATGGATTAATAATTGGATATTATAATCATAATGGTGGAAGCTGTATTTTGCTCCATTAAGTTTGTAGTCAATTTTTAAAGAGTCTTACTTAGAATTTGGATCACTTTTTTAAAATCTATTTAGGCACCACAACAGATTATTCACACGCATTTTGTCTGGTTTGGTGGCTTTCAAGTTCAAATCTATTCCGGTCTCAGCTGTGGTTGCTGTTCGCAGTAACTGGGTTATAGTTTGCATGCAAATGTATCTCTGAGTGAAACTGCGCTGTAAAAGTGGAATTATTTCAATCTACTGGGAAATATTTTTTTCACTTTTGAAACAGTTTCTGTGTCCTGTAGGTTTCTGCTTTCATGTCTGCCATCAGTTTTACTAAAGCTTTGTTTATCAGCTGTCTTTGTCACACACTGATGCTGTGAGTCAGATGGTGTCTTTGCCTTGTGGTGTGTTTTATGGCATTTCAACAATTTGGGATGGCAACATTTTGTTGTCATGTCATGCTTTAAGTGTTGATGTCACTGACTCAATGAGAAATACTACGTGTCTTCTTCCAAAGTGTGGCTTTAGTTGTGTGTTGTTTTTTGTTGTCTCACTTCCTAATTATGGTGACGATTCTGTCCTTTGAAATTGGACACATTTACGGCCATAATGGATTTTGTCTTGTCTCCATTTGAGTATTGATTACTCCATGGATGATGTGTTATATTGCACTGAATGCTCTGATACACACATCATCAATATTCTTGCCACTGGACACTACAAAGAACCGTGACACCGTGAAAGAACTCGTGAATGCATGATGATATTTCTCTGCCAGGTGTGTCTACAGCTGATTTGGGTGGACCTAAGATGGCCAATCTGGGCCAAGCTGTTCAAGATCTGAAGAGAGAAAAGAGTAGAGCACTGGGTCCGTCGTATGGAAAAAGAGAGAGAACTCTTGGACCTGAAATACCCAGCATGAGGAGAACCGATGTACTTGGTCTCCCTGCTCCTGAATTACAGGCAGAAACTGGTTTTAGACCTTTACTGCCACCTGGGAGAGAGGTCAAAAGCCTTGATCCAGCAGTTAGGGCACCAAGTCTTGGACCTCTGACACCCCTTGATAAACAGACTAAAGGTCTGGTTGTTTCACAAGCACAAGGAGGACAAAGTTATGAGCCTATGATCTCAGAAAGAAGGGCTGTAGCAAGCCACGGAGCCACACTTGCCACTGCACAGCAACTGCCTCTTGATAAAGACAACATCAGAAGTCTGGGTTCTGCTTCTTCTCAGGTACAGAGTGCAAGACACTATGATTCATCTAGCCAACAAAATCAGCGAGGCCGAAACTGTGGATCCAGTGATAGTGATTTGTCACGTTTGTTGGAAATTAATCGCCATGAGCTTTTGGGTTCAGAAACGCAGAGGAGGCAGAGTTTAGTGCCCCAGCCTCATGACGATAAGGACAGTAAACATCTTGGACATGCAGCTCCACAAGCACAAGAGGAGAGAACCTATCGACTGCCTCTCTCACAAACGCCGGATGCCAGAAGCAATATATTCTCTCTTCCACTGGGAACCAGGAACTATTTCTCTGCTGTAGCAGACGGGCAAGGTGTCAAAGACCTTGGGCCTGTGGCCACAGATGCAAATAGGCCTGGAATCCGTGGGACTGTTTCTGTAGAAAATCATAGTCGCAGTTCTGTAAATCTTCAAGTACAAGGAGGGGGGAGCTATGGACCACTAATTCCAGGAGCAAGTGGAACCCAAAGTTTAGGCAGCGCCGCAGTAGAAGGGCAGGAAGCTAAAGGCTTAAATGCTGATGGTCAGGAAGCAAAACACCTTTCCAATGCTGAACGTGAAGTCACAAAGTCAAAATCTCTCAGTATCCCAGGACAGACTGGGAGGAATACCCAAGCAACAAGTAAGAGCAAGTCCTTATACACCATAACAATGTCTTTTTGTCTCATTCTTGAGATTCACGCTATATTTTTCTCCTAAATTCCACTTTCTATGACACTTGACACTATGACAAATGCTTTATTACAATGAAATACAGTTAATTTTAATTTGTTTCTGTATTTCCCCAGCTCAGTTCTATAGTAAATAACAATTTTTCAGGTGACTGTTGTCTTTCTAAAGTTTCTACAAATCTATTTCATCATCCACCTGTTTGTGCTAGTTGTTTGATAGTTGTGCAGTCTGTATCTGAGTAACTTATCTGATAAACAGATAGCAATACCGCATTACACAGCTGCTTCCATGCCCTTTTTTCAGTGGTTTGTCATACTCTTTTTGTTTATTGAAGTCTGTCTGCATGTCTCTTTGGTTTGTGGTGCTGTTGTTCTTTTGGCCTTGTCTGGAGTTTAGTTTAGCTTTCGGTCTGTGTCGTGCTTAACATCTGGCCCATCCCACTTGGGATTAAAGGACATCTCTATTTTACAAAACATACATCTTCTAGTAAAGCATAAAAAACAAAAGTTACAACACTGGAAAGTACTTATACATTTATTTATATATTTCAATTTGGGACAATGGTTGTTACGTCGGGACAAAGCAGAATTCGGGGTCATTTGGAGCCCTAACCTACAGTATACTGCTGGAAGCTTGACCTATGGATTGTCTGTATTTCGAAGAGTTTGTAAGCTGTGATCAGTGACACATAACAGCCAGTAATTATTGTTGTGGGTTTCAGGATATTATAATAAACAGCGCTCATCCGGCTTTGTGATAGTCGTTGTAGTCTCTAGATAATGGGCCAGCAGCTGGTGTGACCAGTAGTTCTAAAAATAGTAAAACCATTAGCCTGAACATGCTGAGCGGTGTCCTTGTATAATTTTACCTTTGCATGGATGAAGAATCATAGCCATCATCAAGCCTTAATTACTGTGAGACTTAAGCTTCTGAGATACCTTATGAGATGGTTTCCTGGTGTATCGTCTATGATCTAGGGGGAATAACTCTGAATGGAGAGTTAGCCAATAGTAAAGTGTCACCTGAGTGTCCTTGTGTGTTAGTATTATATAAATCAGAAATAGATGATTAAAACGATAATCTGCCACGCCTAAGCAAGCTGAAAAAATGCACAAATCTTTCTGATTTAAGGCATAAAATAGATTATTGTTATTGAATATTGTTGGACTCTGTTGTTGGTGTAGGTGCTTCAGGGTCCTCAGCTGTTAAGAGCAATGGAAGACACCTGCTTCCTCTCTCGGGAAATCTCTCTGTGGTAACAAACCAACTGAGAATAAATACTGAACTCTTTCCAGCCTCTGTTACTGATCTTAGATTGTATAGTTGAGTCTCACGGCTCCCAAACAAGCCAAAGCAGGAGGAGGAGCATTTTTCTCCCTGTTGTAAAATTTGTATGCTTCTCAGTAACAGGATGGGTGTGGCCTTGTACTGAATTAGCTGTCTAGACCTTTGAGTGCTAGAAGTAGTGATCTATGATACTGAGAGACATTTATATCTCACAAAACATATTTTAATGCACTTTTATATCTCCTATGCCATGTTTCTTTTTATTATTTTACCTTGAGATACAGTCCCAGTGCCAAAAACAATGGCACATTTCTGTATCATTCACAATATAGGGCTCATATTTGCTTCATAGCATTGATTAAGTGATGATCTATTAATCACAGCTCAGGATAAAGAGGTTTAGATCAGAGTTCTTATGTTGGTTAATCTCTTTGTCTTCATATCACACTATCTATTTTATGATTATTGGTCCATGATTAATATCTACAGGTACAATCTGATGCAGTTTGTTGGGGTTCCCTTGAGTTTAATCAATTTTGTGTTTCTAGAAAGTGATCCTGCAGCGGAAACCTAATACCTCCAACAATATCTGTGTCTTACTGTGTGTCCTATAATATGTGTAGTGTGTTTTAGGTTACCAAAGTTACAATATGCTTTTTTAGGAAGATGCAAAGGAAAGAACAAGACATAAGATACATAGAAGACAGTGCATATAACAAGGAGAAATAAGTGCTTAACTCTTACAGTAGACGTCAAAAAAAGATGCTGAAAGAAGATTCAACATCTGGTGTTGTGTTTTTTAGGATTCAATCCAGGAGAGTCAGTGTCCAGTGGAGAAGGTGCTAAAAACCGCCCAACCCTGGCAAAGATGTTGAAATCTGCTGTGTGTGTGTTTTTTTTTTTTTGTTCCACTGTCAGCTGCACATGTCTAAGAGCCTGTTAACAGCAGCGTCTGTATATTCTGTATATGGAAGCAACTGAATGAAGCAGGATATTGTGTCCCAGTTTTATCAGGTGTTTAAAATATGATTTGATTTAATGGTGCTGAGAGATCGACACTCATGTTTCTTTCTATAAATGTTGGCACTAGTGTTTTATTTAGAAAATCAGCGATCATGTCCCTGTAGCCCACAGAAAGTTACAGATATGTTTGTTGAGCTTATGTTAACCTCCTCCACAGGTTATATTGGTGGAGCAGGAAACTATCTGGGAGCAAACCTGGGCGCTGGGGGCTATGGCGCAGGTAATGTTGGGCACTGACACAATACAAGAACAATTCTCGCTAACAGATAGAGATCGTCAATGTAGATTTACACCACCTGTGGTAAAGGATTCCCGTGTACTGCTTACAGGTTTGGGACAGGGAGCATACCTGGGTGGTGCAGCAGGCAAACATGCAGGTAAGGACGTACATGTTCATACACTTTTCTTTTCTTTGTTTTAATTTCATTTTAATTTTATACCCTTTGCACCATCTCCTTACTCCTAACTCCCTCTCTCTCTAAAATAAATCTCAGCTGCTGCTGCTCTTGGACAGGGTGGGTATCCCCAAGGTGTTGCAGGGATATCAACTGGTGAGGCTGTGGAATAATTGTACCATCTGTCCCCTTTCTGAAGCATTTTCAATCTCAGTTTGTAATCTAAATTTTTCATTCTTAACCTCCACAAACCTACTGACCGTATGCAAATGTAGAAGCTTGTGTGAGAGAATCAGGATTTGCCCAACCTGAATTTTAATGTTCGGGCTGTGAGTGGAGCTGAGGACACACCGAAGATCATGTGTCACACAGCATAAAACCAGCTGTTACTCCTACTTTGCCTTGTAAACCATTTGCTTGTGAGTCGTCCTGGAAAGAAAATAGCTGTTTTAGCTGTTTAACTCTTTGAGTTCTTCCTTTCGTTAAAGGTCACAGCATCTTCTTTTCCTTTCTGGTGAATAATTGATAGTGCTTTTAAAAGGTAGATGATACCACCACCAACAAAGGATTACTCACAAACCAGTCCAGTCAGAGTCCAGAAGTAGTGAGTCTTTGTCCCATGCAATATGTTTTGAATGTGTGTTATTACAGGCTATGGTGAGGGAACGACAGGGTACCTGGGTGCCATGGCAGGCAATGGCTATGGTGAGTGGAAACTCTTGCACAGAGGAATTCATATTCTATGCGAGTTATAGAAGGTTGATTGATTTAAATTTAAAAGCCAAAACTTTAAACCTTGAAACGTGAATTGTCTGCCTGCAATGGCCGAGCATCTTTCTTCATTCTGTTTGGTGTCAGAGGGAATCTGCATCAAAGCCTTCACTGACTGGAGTGATGATATAACTGATCCTGTGTGTTGTGTGACTTTCTTTCTCTTTCTCACTGTAGGTGGAGATGCTGGTGCAAAATCTTTGTCTACAGGTATATATATATTTGGTACAAGGTAGTCAGAAAAACACAGCACGACTTTGAATTTGATTTTTACAGGTAAATATGGCTCTTTAAATGTTTTGACATATATCTCCTTCTCTCAACAGGTTATGGGAATGGTTACAGTGATGGTTACGGGGCTGGTGAGTCTCATTCAAAATAAAAAGAAGGGAGGTTAGAGGGGAAACTTATAATGCTAATTAGAACTATGTTTCAGGGCTTGGTTACCCTTCAGAATTAGCTGAAGTTGCTGAGAACAAAGCAGGGAAGCATGAAGGTAACAATTTTGAGGTGTTATAACCTGCTGAAACCCATAAGGGTGGTGGCACTAACCCGTAGATGCTTTAACTTGTGACATTTGACAGCTTTAAAAAAATAAGGTCCTGTTTAGATCTGCCATTAACACACATTTTGGATGATCCAATCACAAGTGGACAACTCCAAGGACGTCAGTTCACACCTGGTATTAAAATGTGTCTTCAATGACCATCTGTGATCGGCTCTCACTTTCCCGCCGCACACTTAATAGGGCTGTGTCAGTCAATGTCCATTATTACTATCCTTCTGGCTGTTCAATAAGAAAAGATTCAACTATTTTTCAGTTGAGAGTTGCATGTTTTATCATGTTGTTTCAGCAGCCCTGCAGGAGAGACGCTCTGTGGTGGCTGTAGGATTTTATAACTGAAATATATGAGCAGGACACACACTTTTACTTCCTCCAACTGTGTGGAAATCTGATGTTTTCACATCACAAGGGACAAAGACAGAACTTAATACCAGGGAAAAAGAGCATCTCTCCTGCTGGGCTTCATGCCAACACCCTGTACAACAAATTTACAAGAAGACCCAAATGATTAAGTATTTGTCATAGACAGCATTATATATACGTTGCTTTGTTCACAAACATCTGCTTCTTATCTTGGCAGAGAGCCCTGCAAGAGTGTTTTGTTTATACAGGATGGCAAATGTGTAGGCGGTCTTTCGGTGTGGCCCAGGAAACACTGCGTACACACTGCTCAAAGAATGTGGTCACATGCAGCCCAGACAACCTCCGAATGTGGTCTGAGCGAACAGATCTTAATGCACGCTCAATGTGTCTTGGGTGCTGTACTTTGGGATCGGATCACCCAAGATGCATGTTAATACCAGGTCGAAACCGGGCCTAAGAGGCCGTCAAGGAAACACCCTCCCCTGCTGAACAACCAGTGTGGTCTTTTATCCACTGGGTGTAGCTATTGTCTCTAATTCAAAGAAGCTGACCAGTTTAATCTGGTGGTTTCTGACTTCCTGCTCCTGTAGACGCTTTTTCACACAGTTGTTTCTAAAGGTGTGACTCAGTTAACGGATTAACTGTGTCTGACCTAAATGTTTGTGTTTATTTTTTATTTTCCTAGCCCTCAGCACAGGAGGCCAATATGGACAGGTCCAGGGAGCGTATGGTAAGACATTTATGGATGGAGCAGCAACAGTGTGACACTGGCTGCCCATACACTGTTACAAATACCAACCCAGGGAGATACAATAAGGCCTCCACCAAGGCTGCACAAGATGATTCATATATTTACAATTAAACAGGTGGAAAAGACGATGTGAACAAACAACTGTCCCCTCCCAGCACACACAGATGCAGGTTGTGTAGTGGTTTGTTCACGGTAACTTATGAGTTGATTATCTAATAATATAGCAGCGAAGTTTCACACAAATGCTGCGTAAAAGCTACAGCTACAAATATCCATCTTCCACATTTCAGTCAAATCTGTTACTTTTGAGAAATCGTATCAAACCAACAGACAAGCTGAAGGGAAAAAACCTAATCACCAATAAGTGGTCTGTATGAATATATATAGTTTGAAAGCTTTTTACCGAAGCCCCTCTTATCTTCTTTCAGGAGCACTTGGTACAGGACTGGAATCAACTGGTGGCAAATATGGTGAGCAGAGCTTACATGACCTCATCCTTCTGTCGCACTATTAGTCAGGCTTCTGTCAGTGTGGGTTTCCATGTGCGAGTCATACTTAGCAAAGAGCTTGGTTTACAGAAAAAATGAGAGAAAAAGACAGAATAGATGTGGGCCAGTTTGACCGTCGGTTTTTTCTTGCAGGAGGAGCTGCTCAGGTTCCGTATGGTAACGCTCCAGTGATTCCTACTGGACTGGAAGGTAAGAGCTGCAGGTATACATAATGATAATAGACTCCACCTTATTTGTTATTGTCATTTATCTGGACATTTTCTGTGTGTCGTTGGTACATGATATATATAAGCTGAACTGTAGTCATGTCAGTCTATTGGTGGAGTCCTCAATCGTAGTTTCAAGGGCCTCAAAAGGCTGTAGGGGACAATCTATCTTTTTCACTGCAGTCAGTTAGAAATGAGATAGTAGGGGAAAACACAGGTGTCAGCAATGACACTAATAGGTCAAACAGAGTCAGGGTGCCTGTATTTACCCTACTATTTCATATCAAAATGGCACCTGTGAAATAAATCTATAACGAAAATAAAATCAACATCCCCAGCCTGAGGCCCTGCGTGGTACGAAGGGCACATAACATTGACTTTTTGTTCAACCATCCGGTTAAATCATCACAACCTCACTGCAACATTTCCATGTATGTCATCTCCTTAGGTGATGGTGGTTACCCGTATGGCGCTCAGCAGCTCGGGCTCGGTGCTGAAGGTGCCAAAACCCTCAATAAATACGGTGAGACTGAGAGGCTACGTGAGCTATGAAGTGTGAAAAACTGTTTGTAACAGAAATGGGCTGGGGTTTGGCTGTTTTTCTAAAGCAGTGAGGTAGTATTTTTTAACCAGTTAAGTCCCAGTGAAGTTGAAAACAGAATAATACTAAAATGGCAAAAAATATTAATTTACCATGGAATATTAATGATTTAAAATGTCAGCCTCAGATTCCCCATAAACATGGAGGCTTTATTTCCCATCTGTGTTTTTGCATTCTGGAACAGACAGCAGATTTATGTCCTGCGATATGAGATACTTCAATGCTGTGTGTGTTATTGTGTTGTATCTTGTTACCTTTATTAAAGTACAACATATTTTGTGCTTTTTCAGGAGCTCAGCAAACAGGTAGGAATTTCCATGCACTCTCTCACCCAAGCAAACAACACATCCTCTCACACAATGCACAAGACCCCTTCTGTGTATCCTTCGTCACACCAGTACATCGCATTTCACTTCACAGAGGTGGTTGCATGAGCATGACAGTAATAAGCATTTTTAGTATCGCTATGTCTTGCATAATTGAGAATAAAGTGTACCCTTTAGCTGCACACATTACTCCAGCTACCCCTGAAGTCCAAAAACACATAAATGTATGTTGTGTATTTGTCTTTTGTCCTGGTGTGTTTTTAAATTTTTATTTCTTTTCTTTTGTTCGATAAGGTTATGTTGCACAGCTTGGAACAACTCAAGATGCCTTTGGTAAGCAAGAAACCCCCAGACTTCCTCATTTATGAACAACTTCCACTCACTTTGCAGTTTCTGGTGCCTTTATTAGCATGTCTTCTTGCATAATATTAAAGTGACAGCATATAGTGTACCGCAAACTTTGCTATGTTACAAAATAGCTTTCTTTAGTGCGGTTTTGCAAGTGTCTAAACATTACTGTGCTTTCAAACACACACACAATTTCTTTTCCTGACTAAAACAAATGAGGTATATCTATTTTTGGAAAATAAACTCTTTACACGCACGTAATTTTTTCCCCCACATGCTCTGACCATGTACTTCTACTTAAATTGCACACAAAATGTACAACTGCATACATTATTGATTCTTTTCCACTTAAGGGTATGGAGCCTGCATTGTGAGTCCTCTAATAAAAGTCAAAATCCTTTGTTGCAAGGTTTAGCTTAGCTGTCAACATCTTTTCTCTTACTGCTGCAGTTTCCTTCTGAACTCATTTATAACATATGGAACTGCGTTATCCTTTCACAGGAGAGCAAGCTGGCAAATATGGCAGAGTGAATGGTGCCCTTGGAAATGGATACAAAGGTGAGAATGAAGGAATTTTACAGTTGGTGCACGTAAAACCTTATAAAATGTCACCATGGGGAAAACTTTTAAAGAAAAATAGATTGAATATGATATGTTAAGGTGGACATTTTTGCGGTTTATTGTATGTCATTAACGTTGCATACATTCTGTCTTGTGTTTGTCATCAAGCAATCAAATTCAGCAATATTTCCTGATTCATTAACTTTGTGCTCCTCCCCATCTGTCTCTGTCTTTAACCAGGCTAATTCAAATGACCTGGACTTCTTCAAGTGGATCATTTCCATAATGTGTTCAGTGTAATGTGTTTTTAAATCTTTTCATGTGTTTCAACCCATTTTTCCTGTTGTGTTATGTCTGTTTTGTCTTGTTTTATTTTTCTTAACCCCTTTGTCTTTCTCTGTAAGTGGACATTTGCTACTTATGTCTGTGTGTCTTGTTGGTCCAAACCCTTGCAGTGCCCTACCAGTCTTATTCTGTCGACACTGAAAAAACCTGGTGGCGATTGATGAACATAAATAGATGTTAAGTGCAAGAAAATTGTCTGTATGTTTTAAAATGAATAATAAAATGATGATTTTACTGTTTGAAGCCAATAAATTATGTGTCAAATGATGCTGAAAAGAAGCTTCCGAGTAAAAACCCTTTACATCATGTTTACCTACATGCACTGTTCTCTTTAATAGTGTCAGCAAAGCCTCATCCGTACACAGGAAGTTTTACCACTTCCTTTCTCATGTCGGGTAACACTGACACGAACAGAACATGAACACTTAAATCAAAACTAAAAGTAATACAATGAAACATCGAAGAACAGTTTAGATATTATGCGTTTATTCAAACATGTAAGATTAACATACATAAAACACATAAATGTTCGTATAGGTGATAAAATGCTACAACAGTGATTGCACAACATCATCTGCAATGTTTTTGAATCTGCAAATAAAGAAGTGGAAAAATAAGGCATAAATAAGTTTATAATAAAAAAGCTATGTTATATCAAACTTACATTTTGGCTACAAGAACCTTTATATGATGTGCTGTATTGTCCCGTGAAAGACAAGGGAGTATGATGGGCACTAGATGATACAAATACGTCGGCAGTACGACATTTTCTAGAATTGAGCTGCAGCTGCTTTGTCAACACATAATACATTTTACCAAACAATCCTTTATGCTTAGTGCAGACTTAATGAGGAATGTTAGTTACAGAAGGGTTATATGTCGCTATGCATGTCTCAGTAAAGCCAAACACACGGGTATTATATCTCATCATACTTTGGGCTCTGAGTAGTAAGACTCTGGTTTCTCTGTGGACTTTTTTCGTCCACAAACACACCCATCTGTAACAGGAATGCCTTTGGAATAGGGTGGGCATGACGGGACACATACAGCGGCTTAAGACTTTGATTCATAGGCGAAGGCTTATAGTCCATGCATTTATCTCCACTCAGACTCGGAGCGCATTTCACTTCCAATTTGTAGAACAGCTTGCCGTGCTGCAGGTTGCAGAGATCCTTCTTGACTCCAGCAGACAGGACTGTCTCACATTGTCCCAACAGGTCGTCATCCCACTTGTTGTCCTCATCCCACACTTCAAATCTCACATTATTGTCTGTTGACAAATCCCGGGAGCCCAGGGGGACGACCATTTCCCAGTGTGGGTTGTTGTTGTTGTAAATGACGGGAGAACGTTGGATCATTACCCCATTGAAGGACACCTTCACGTAGCCATCGGTGGCTGTGCTGTGGTCTCCCCAAAGACCAGAAGCCCGTTGTACAGTTATGGTGACTTCTGCCATGCCTTTACGGGTTGGGCAGCAGTCTCTGTTTACAGCGGGGTCATTGTGGCATTGGCAGACGCAGGAATCCTTCAGGTCGCTCTTGATGCCGGCCTGACATTTTTCACTGCAGTTCTTCCACAGACCTTTCTCCAGGATGTAATGACTAATGGCTGAGCGCAGGTTCTTACGGACAGGGGTGTTAGTAGGCAGCAATTCATGAAGTGAATCCAGGGAATATGAGACTATGTCTGGGTTCTGTGGTAATGTGTTCAGCCATTCCTTGTAGGCCGATGGATCTTTGTCAGCAGAAAAGAGAAGGTCTGGCTCTGTCGTATGGCCCCCCTTTATTTCTGTAAATCTATAGAGAAGAGAGTTGCTTAAGAACTATTTCAAGAACTAACAATTTTCAGTTATTAATTATTATTATTATTATTTCAGTCATTAATTGAAAATGTGACAAAATAGATCAGAAAATGTTCTATACCTGTCGTTGAAGAGGCTGGAGAAGGATGTCTTACTCTCCATCTTGTTCATGTCTGCCTGGCAGTGTTTTGCTTCAGTTTCTATTGTAACTCTCATGCTAGCGGAGGCTTCAACTTCCAGGCACATCTGCACCTCTTCCACGCTGAGGCCCTGCAGGCTGGCCTGGCACTGCCTGATGCTGGTCACAGATTGAACACTTCCTCCCATCTTCACCTAGAATGATATATTTGAACAAATAGCTCATAAGCAAATGTGTTACTTTGTATAATTTTGCCAAATTGTTAATTAATTACGCTTTGCTTTCACAATCTTAGTTCACCTTGGTGATGTAATGGGTGCCAAAGTTGTCAATCAGTTTGTAAAATCGTCCCTTGTTTTCAGGGTTGTAGATTTTCGGGAGCCCTTTCACTGCTTTGTGAAATTCTTTGTGCAACTTGGGAGTGCCGGACACTCTGTAGCTGTTTCCAGTGAGACAAAATACAGATCAATATGAAACAAATGAATTAGGATATTGTATTTATTTTTAGAGCTAGGTGACTGTATAGAGAAAACTTTCATCCCAGCCATCGTCTTCTTACCTGTAGTACTCACAGGACATGCTGTGGCTTGTGAAGCTGAACTTGTCATTCTTAGTTTTTTCCATGGAGTATTCAGACAATTTAGAATTGGTACCAGCTAGCATCAATGAGGCGCTTTTATCTCCTCCTTCAAAATTTAAGTTGGTCTTCCAGTTATTTTCAACAGAAGAGGTGCTAGAGCTGACCAGAGACTCACTGGATCGGTGGAGTTTACTGGCCGACGTTTCATGCTGCAGGAGTGCTGTTGCCCTCCAGTCCACCACGTGTGAAGGGGAGGCTTCTGCTTCTTGTTCTCCAGATAGTGGTGCTGCCACAGGGGTGCATGTTCTTGTCCTTGCGTGTTGATCCACGATTCCATGTCAATGCGAGCAAAGAGGCCCCTTTACGTGTCATTTTGGTGATATCAAAGCCTTCCCCAGGCGTAAATTGGCTATCCTGTGATGCAAATTCTGCGTTCCATGGCACTGTTTTGGGAAGAAAGGATACCCATACTGCTAGAAGCAGAAGAATGATTTCGGATTTTCAGATGTAACAACTACGAGGGAGGACTATGTCAGATAGAGGACTTTATTAGCGAATAAGACGTCAGAATAGATTTCAAACTGTTCAGGAAAAGAAAAGTAGATATATGGCTCTGTTCATAGTGAGATTGCAGATCTTCAGTTCAACCATCATAGTTTCAAACTTGAATGGTTTATCCTGAAAAAAGAAACATTTTAGATTGTGAACTAAGATGATGGTATTAGCACTATAACCAACGACGCGGTCGTGGTTAACTTAAGGGGTTAAAGGGTTTTAATAATTCGTACCTCATTCGATACTTTGAAGGGCTCTGAGTAGTTAAGGACTCTTGGTTTTTCTCTGTTTGGAAATTTTTTTTTTTTTGCGCTTGTCCACTAATAGAATGTTATAGTCAAAATAAAAAAATAAAAGATGTTAACCAGTATATAGGTTGTTCAATTCTTGGTGTAAATCCATAGTGTGCTCGAGTTTATAAATTCTTTATTGCTTCGTTTTCCATATTCTCAGTTCATGTCTCAAGCTTTCTCGTTTTT
>NW_023339696.1:18039678-18041538 GCF_004916995.1 Morone saxatilis | reverse complement strand
CAGATATTCAACAGAAGCATGTTGGTGTTAAGTTGGGTGATGGATGCAAACTGATGGTTTATCCTGAAAAAAGAAACATTTTAGTTGAACAAGCAGGTTATTACCACGCCACTACTTAAGGTAAAGGGTTTTAAATGACTCTGTGTTGTCTTTAGATGATGAAAATAAAAAAATAAAAACTATTTTCATTGTGTTAGATCCATCTGCTGCTTTTGATAAAGTTTCTCTGGGCTATCTCAGTCATGTAGTTAATTTTCAGATTAAAGCCTTGTGGTTTGAGTCTTATCTGCCCAATGTATCTGTTTCAGTTGTGGGTTTTAATTCTTAATCTGCCTTTCATTCTTTCTCTTGTGGTTTGGTCCCCGTCCCATGGTTTCATGTTTTTTATTATATGAGTTTAAAACAGGTGTTAGACTTCTGAGATACACAGAATGTTTTTTGATAATGTAACTTTTGTTTATTTATAAAAGGGCACCTTTAAGTCTCTTCTCGTTTGCTGCAAGGATGTCAAGTACTGCATGGCCAAAAAACGTTATGAGAGAAAGACAAATCTGCTCATTTCTCCCCCCTCCTTCCTTCCTTTAGTGGTTTAAGCTCAAATGTCCCTCAACATGCAATGGTCTAGGTGTAGAATTTGACAAACTCCATCGCGATCTAACACTCTATCTGTCGTTGAGGGGTCAGGAGACTATTAACAGACTTTGCACCTTGATTTCGGTGACTTTCTTATTGAGTCAGTCAGTCATGCTTGTGGTTTGTCACAAATCTCCTCACTGGTACCAAGAAGAGAACAGAAGAATTGATTTTAACAATCTTTCAAACACTGCATGGATTGACCCAAGTTTATACTCTCTTTAGCCCCTATTGCAACTTAACTTCCTAGATGTTCCTCTCAATTCTACATTCTCAGTTAAAATCCAACGGTGATTAAACATTTTCCAATGTTGCCCCCAGACTGTGGACCATTGTAGTCCTCACCTTAAGGTCTTTCCAGTGAACTGCCATTTTTTAAATCCAGTCTTAAGACCAGTGTTTCTACAACTGCATTTGAGTCACCACAACTATCAAGAATACACGACTGCTCTGGTCAACATTTGTTGTCTTTGAATGTGCTCTATAAATATATGAACTTAACTTAAAGTATAAAAGCTTTCTAAATGTTTGAAACTACAGATCTCACAAATGTTACAAGACTGAACTATACTACGTTTGGATTCTTAATAACTCAACACTATATTAAACAACCCATTGACGGTTAGTATATTCAAATAATGTGAAAGAATATTTTAATATGAGTATAACAGCGTAGACTCACCTTCGTCTTGCCTGTTCACAACGCATTGCTGAAAATGACTGTGAGCATGAATATCAGTGCTTTGTGTCTGAATGTAAAACGAAAAAAAACAGGGCAGGCGGTGGTGAGGGGGTGAGGTGACAGTGGTCTTGAAGAGAGCAAGGGGAAAAAAAAAGAAGTGGTTTGACTGTTTCATCGATGCTGAGCAGACCCAGGTCTGAGGAGGAGGAGGAGTTGGTGGTCTGTAGACAAGCTCAAATAGATACTGACAACATAAAAGTCAGCCTGGCTTTCCAGTCAATAACGAACCAGAGACCACAAACCTATCATTTCTCTGAAGTGGTAGTGGGCTGTGGCTATAAACGGTGAAAACAGGAGACACGCTCTCATCAAATTCTTCAGTTTATTAAAAATACAAAGTAACTTAATAGTTGTATATGATAAGATAGAATCACATTTTAGGGAGCCCTTTGATAGAATTGGACTGGTTCAGCAGCAAACTCTGCACAGCTAATAAAATGAATCTAAATTAAAATACACAGAATCTAAATTAAAAACACTTATAT
>NW_023339696.1:18032753-18039653 GCF_004916995.1 Morone saxatilis | reverse complement strand
TGTTTTTATATAGGAACACTGAAAAGGTACATTAATGATGGATAATATAACTCATTTGAAAGTAACAGAGAAAGTGGCATTCAAATCAGAGATAACAAGAAAACAATCAATCAAAATGTATAAATGCATGAATTCATATGTTAAAACTATATTTACATCAGCAATAACGAGATGTTAAAAAAATAATGCTAGTATAAGAGAAAAGAACTGACTATTTAAGGTATAAAATGTATTGAATATGGTGGCATTACATGTGTGATCTAAACATAAAGCTTTATTGTTCTATTCTTCACATCTCCATTTAGAATTGGAGTGAAACATCATGTCACAAATCAACAAGGCAAAAATGGGATTAAAATGTATAAAACACACCACTACATGTTATAAATGTCCGTAGAGAAACAAGAAAAAGCTGAAAAAAAGCCTGTAAAGCATATGACAAAAAATAAAGTTGTAAGTAAAATATGCACTGAATCAAACTCACATTTCAATGACTGCAGGGACTTTTAGAAACTGAAACATGCTGGAGGCTGTTTGTAGGATTTGGGTTTGGTTGAGGTGGCCAAAGAGCCGGCCCTGGGCAGAGAGAGCCTGCTGGAGGTATCTCTTTAATTCAGAAAAAACAAGCAGAATTCTTTTCATGAAAACTTATCTAAGAATTATGAGATAATAAATCATATGTTCAGAAAAGAAAGCTTCTGTAGATTCATCTCATCAACACAATAAATTGTATGTGTATAGCCAAACACAGGGGTGTTATATCTCATCATACTTAGGGCTCTGAGTAGTAAGACTCTGGTTTCTCTGTGGAATTTTTTTTTGTTTTGTCCACAAACACACCCATCTGTAACAGGAAGGCCTTTGGAATAGGGCGAGCATGACGAGACACATACAGCTTCTTCAGACTTTGATTCATAGGCGAAGGTTTATAGTCCATGCATGAATTTCCACTCAGACTCGGAGCGCATTTCACTTCCCATTTGTAGAACAGCTTGCCGTGATGCAGGTTGCAGAGATCCTGCATGACTCCAGCAGACAGAATCTTCTCACATTGTCCCAACAGGTCGTCATCCCACTTGTTGTCCTCATCCCACACTTCAAATTTCAGTTTTCCTGCTGACAAATCCAGGGAGCCCAGGTCAGCGACCATAGCCCAGTGTGGGTTGTTGTTGTTGTAAATCACAGGGGAACGCTGGACCATTTTGTTGTTGAAAAACACCTTCACATAGCCATCAGTGGATGTGAAGTAGTCTCCCCAAAGACCAGAAGCCCGTTGTACAGTTATGATGACCCGTGCCATGCCCTTACGGGTTGGGCAGCAGTCTGCGTTTACAGCAGCATCATTGTGGCATTGGCAGACGCAGGAATCCTTCAGGTCGCTCTTGACGCCAGCTTGACATTTCTCACTGCAGTTCTTCCACAGACCTTTCTCCAGGATGTAATGACTAATGGCCGAGCGCATGTTCTCCTGGGTTGAAGTGTTTGCAGGCAGTAATTCGTGCAGTGAGTCTAGGGAATATGAGACTATGTCTGGGTTCTTTGGTATTGTGTTCAGCCATTCCTTGTAGGCTGAAGGATCTTTGTCAGCAGAGAAGAGAAGGTCTGGCTCTGTCGTATGGCCCCCCTTTATTTCTGTGAATCTATAGAGAAGAGCGTTATTAAATAACTGAGCAGGAGTATATATTTGAACCTAGAGAACTAGGGGTTTAAATTTCATATATAAGGGTGTTTTTAATTGGAATTAATATTGCCTGACATGATTTTGAAAGTCTCACTTCATTGGTATGCACTGATCGTGGGGATTAGAATTTGGTGGGACATATTTCAATTCTGACATTTAAGTAAACCACAGTTTGGCCCTTCCAGCGTTGAGAATCGTAATTTAGAAGTACAAATGAATAGAAAACATGACTAAATATATGACGAAAAGTGTTCTATACCTGTCGTTGAAGAGGCTGGAGAAGGCTGACTTACTATCCGTCTTCTCAGTGTCTTTCTTGCAGTGTTTTGCTTGAGTTTCTATTGTAACTTTCATGCTAGCGGAGGCTTCAACTTCCAGGCACATCTGCACCTCTTCTGCGCTGTAGCCGTGCAGGCTGGCCTGGCACTGCCTGATGCTGGTCACAGATTGAACACTTCCTCCCATCTTCACCTGCAATTATATATTTGAATACCTTCTGCATAAGCAAATGACTTACCATGTTTGTTACATTTTGTTTAGTTACAACCATGCCATTATTTTGGTTCACCTTGGTGATGTAATGGGTGCCAAAGTTGTCAATCAGTTTGTAAAATCGTCCCTTGTTTTCAGAGTTGTAGATTTTGGGGAGCCCTTTCACTGCTGTGTGAAATTCTTTGTGCAACCTGGGAGTGCCGGACACTCTGTAGCTGTTTCCAGTGAGACAAAATACAGATCAATATGAAACAGGTGTTTTACAGTATTGCATTGAAGTTCATTCATTTTATTGATTGCATATATTTTTGCGTCTAGAGGAGTGTGTGGAAAAAACCTTGCCCAGTAGTTGTCTTCTTACCTGTAGTACTCACAGGACATGCTGTGGCTTGTGAAGCTGAACTTGTCATTCTTTGTTTTTGCCATTGAGTATTCAGACAATTTTGAATTGGTACCAGCTAGCATCAATGAGGCGCTTTGAGTTATTCCTTGAAAATTTAAGTTGGTCTTCCAGTTGTTTTCAACAGAAGAGGAGGTAGCGCTGACCAGAGACTCACTGGAGTTCGGGTGGAGTTTACTGGATCACTTGTCATCGCTGCAGGCCTGCTTTAGCCCTCATCCACACACTGTCAAGGGGAGCTTCTGTCCTTCTCTCGTGTTCTCCAGGATTAGGGTTCTGCACAGGGTCATGTCTTGATCTTGCGGTTTTTCCACCGATCTTCATGTCAATCACATAGGCGCTTTACGTTCATTTTGGTGATATCAAAGCCTTCCCTCAGCAAATTTGCACTGGAGCAAAATTCTGCTTCGACGCAGATTTGGATGTGCCCTCTGTGAATGACTGATACGTACACTGAGGGGAGGAGACAGCAATGTAGGATTGCACAGACGCAGAGTATTCAACAGAAGCATGTTGCTCTTAAGTTGGGTGATGGATGCAAACTGATGGTTTATCCTAAAAAAAAAACATTTATTTGAACAAATGAGCAAGTGAAGCATATTCAGTCGCTCTGCAGCACTGTGCCTATTGCGCTTTCAAAATCATCCACCTGCCTTTCTTTCTGCATTCACTCTTGGTTTATAAAAGCTGTATTTTAGACGGTTAGTGCAGATATGGTAGCCACTATTAACTGCTCTGCGTCTGTATATTTTTCCAATTTGCTGCTGTTTACACCCTCTCTTGAAGAAACCCTCTCCGGATCCCTCTGTTTCAAGTAGTTTTAGACCCAGCTGAAACCTACAAGGACTGGACAAACCACTCGTGAAGACTGTTTCTGCCAACTTTCAGTCTTTGATGGTCAGGAAGGAACATTAACGGTATGACTGACAGCTACAGCGTCAGAAGGCTAACTGTAAAATGCTCTACAGTAATAATAAAAACAATCAATCTGCTGCTTTAGTCTTTTGTCTCTTTTTATTGGCAAATTGTGATGAGTGACAGTGTAAAACTTATAATTATATTTAATGATGATTAGGAGAAACAAGACTAAAGACGCCCTACGAAGGCCCAAATTGTGAAGGTTGACAGATTCTTCACTGATATAATTATTTTATCTAATTTTATATTTCATCATCATGTTTTGGATTTTATTTACTTTTTTAGTCTTTGTTTCATTGTAAAGCACCATAAAACATTGTCTTTTAAATTATTAATAATTAAATTAAAGTTTATCATTATTATGATTATTATTATGGTATATTTTGAAATACAGTTTGGTAATGTTTCAAAATAAACAAATTAGCATATATACTCACTTTTGTTTCGCGTGTTCATGCTGCATACGTGAATCTGTATGTGCATGAACATTGCTATGTGGTGCTTTTATAGACAAACAAGACGGGTGTGGTAAACCTTGTCTTTGACAGGACAGGTGGAAAAAACATGTGGTTTTGACAGTTTGACCAACATAAAGGGTGCCATTTTCTCAAGCAGGTGAGAAAACGAGACATTAAACCAGACTCAGTGCTTCAGCAGCACAGACAAATGTACAATGTACAACAAAAGAAGAGCCATGATTGACCTTCTTAACATGTGAATGTACCAAACAATCAAATAAAACTGATAAATGCATCAATTCATACATTGAAAAATACACATTTTACAGCACAAAGATGTGTAAGGCAGCCCTGTGAGTAGCAGACAAACTAAATATAAAGTATATGAAACATGCAGGCTATGACATAAAGGTATATTGTTGTATTCTTCACTTCTCTCCTCCACTTTCTGTGGAATTGGGAGTCTGATCAACATGTGTCCGGAGTAAAGCGGGTCTTGTTTGTCACAGTCCCACAGAGGTGTGGTTGCTACACGGCCTAAGGTCCAAGCAAGTAGAGGGGGGTTAGAGGTAGAGGTAGTGTGATTCATCCAGATCCTCTCCCATGAGAGGATTACAGGACGTCACCTGCTGCCTTCAAGTGCTCCTCGGAAATTTCTAACTCCAAGTGCCTCCGTTACTTTTGTACAGTAATGGTAGCAAAAACTACACCCCTGTAATGACAGTGTTATGTTGTTGTTTGAAATTAGAAGTCGAGCAATACGAAGCATGTGTGCGATTTGAGCACTGCCCACGAATGTGTCATGTGTCTGGATGGTGACTCATTTATAGATAAGCAGCTTTTAGTGCAGACTAATTGCATTCAGAAATGAATCATCAGAGAATTTACAAGGCCTTGCAATATAATTTTGTTTCTCTGGTATAATCAAGTTTCAGAACATTAAACATTTAAGCCTTTTTAAAAGAAGGGCTGACCTCAATTTCCATTACTAAATATAATATCACTACACAGGGAAGAAGACTCACTTTGTTGCTGCAATTAAACATATTGGTTTTTAGTCATAACAAATAATATTCATGCTCTTTCTGTTTATCATGTGAGCTCAGGTGTTAAATGCAATATTTCCGCCTGTATTGAAGGCAGCTGTAGCTCAGCAAGTGTTGGCATTCACACTCCCATAAATGCAGCCAAGCAGCATGAAACTAACCTCAGTCAGCCAGAATAATACCAGAAGTCCACCTTCAAAATAAAATTAAATCTTCAAATAAAAGTCAGTTTATTGGATTATTAAGTTTTGTGTGTGTGTGAGAGAGAGTATTTCCAAAAAAGAAAGCTGTATTTAAAAGCAGGCATAGTGGGCAGCTTTTTTAGGGCGTCATTGCTTCCCCCAGCGTCCCAGGTTCACTGTGTGTCAGTTGGTCATTTGGTTAATTGCAAATTTGTTAGAGAATATGCACCAACAATGGAGATGGCTCCTGCTATCCTGTGGATGGCCCCTGTATTTATTATTCTGTTGCTCTCTCATGGTACATTTTCTTTAATGGAGTTTGCACAAAAATACGTGGTGCTAGGTAGTATTATACCAGGGTGAAAGAGTGCATACACAATGTATACAGAGCAGCAGTTGGAGACATGAAGAGTGTGTAGTTGTCCAAAAGCAAATATTTGCTCTCGCCTCCCCCTAAAGGACATCATCATCCCCATCCTTATGTGTGTTTATGTTAACTATGTTTAGCTGAACTCAACTGAACAATGCGCACACATGATCTTGCTTCAACAACCGTGTGAAATGTTTAATTAATATAGTCCAATGCATTCAGGCCCTTGACTACCCGGCAACCTGCTACTGCACCTCACCCACAAATTGGGACTATTTCTGGATATATTTTCGGACTTGAACCTGCAGCATTCTGGACACCAGCACACACCAGTGGCACTAAATGCAGTCTTTATTCAGTGTTTGAACTTTATAGCTCGTAAGCTGAAAAATAAAATCTCTTCTGTGTTACTTAACACTATTTATTATTATATTTATTTTAATGTCGCTATGTGGATGTGAGCTTATGTAGGCCATATATACATATTATTATTATATTATCTTTATATACTGTTATTAACAATAAACACTAACCATCAATGTATTCAGTACTATTACCACCATCTTTGCTAACCTACAACTTTTTGCACCTTATCTACTTTTATCTTTTATATCTAAGTATTTTATTCTATTTTTGTATATTATTCTATTGTATTTATTGTATTTTAATGTACGCTGGCTGCATATGACGACCCCAATTTCCCTTCGGGGATTAATCAAAGTCCTATCATATCATTTCTATCTGATTCTATCTATCTATTTCCTATCTATCTATTATCTATCTATCTACTATCTTATTATTTACTTATCATATTATCATATCTCATAATAGTATAATTGCCGTATGTGAACGATGAAAAATATTTTTTTGTTTTTTTTTTTTTTTTTTTTTTTATTGCGAAGTCTCGCAACATTTTAATTTGATTGTCTATGTAATAATATCTTCCATAAATATTGTAAAAAAAAAAATGTAGTCACCCACACCACCACACACACACACACACACACACCAAAAGTGGCACATCACGATATTCCAGGTTTCTACTTTTGAAAAACAATGGACCGGAAGTCCCTCCGGTACGCGTAACTTCACGCATGTGTAGAAGCGATGTGCAGGGGGACTTTAGCTCGCTGAGTCCGCCAGGACAGAGCGTGACTCGTCGCCGGCCCTTCGTCCGCATTTATTTCAAGGAAGCAGAACTGCCAGCTAGCTGAGATAATTAATGGATAACAAGTGAAGAACAGACGTACGAAGGACACTGAACGTACCGGCTTTACCGGACCGGACCGTGATCCGTGTTTTGGAGTCAACCGCTCAAATATCCCTTCCTCACCCCCCAGTACACGCGGACCC
>NW_023339696.1:18029628-18032653 GCF_004916995.1 Morone saxatilis | reverse complement strand
AAAACCCTAGCATCCCATCTGGAGTTGGATGGTACTCGCCGCCGCGCTCTTCCCACCACAGCATCCCGGGTTGGGACGAGGCTTCCCGCCGCTGCACCGGGATGAAACCCGGTGAGGAAGTCTGCCTCCCTTCACTAACATGACGAGGAACAAACCTCCGAAGGCTTTCAGGCGCTACACGGACATTTTTTAAAAGAAAAAAGACGCCCAAATGTGATGACCGCACCGAGCTCGGAACCATGTACGAGGCTGGCCGTGTCTGTCTCCAGCCTTGCGGATGACACTCGCACCGGTACCGGGCGGCTCCGGGTAGTGCTGTGAGAGACTTTGAGTTGGAAAAAAAAACAACAAAAACAAAACAAAAACAGCACAATATATAATATTTTAAGAACCCTTAAAGAAAACAAATGCCAACACAAATGGTATCCCATAAGGTGGTAGTCGCAATAATCTTATTAAATGTGTATATAGGTGTACAGTCTGTTTTTTACTTATTCGGCGGGGTTCTTTTAACGGGGTTGTTTGCTATGGCATTTTTAAATGGACCCAGATTGCTGGACTGGGCGAATTCACCTCCACATCTTCAGTTCAATAAGTACGTCCTGACGGGATACCGGCCAATCTCCTCGGTGCAAGACTGCATCAGAAGCCTGTTTTACCTGCACAATGAACTTGGGAACATATACACTCACGGTGAGTACAACAATTAACAATTAAACCCCCGAGTCAGCAGGTGAGGGTGTTTGTTCACCCACTCCAGTACAACAGGATCATGATGGGGAACAAAAAGTGGGATTTTTGTGTTTGTTTTTTGTTTTCTTGGTTTATAAAACACTCTATTCAATGTTTGTCCTTGTAGTAAGATACCTGTTAATCAATTAGAGAAAGTGATACACCTGTAAAAAGTGGTGGAAAGTAACAGTACATTTACAGTAATGCTTGAGTATTTATGTTATTTATACTTCTTCTCCACCTCATGTTAAAGGGAAACACTTCTGCTCATTATGGTTTTCACATCCTTTAATGATGAAACTACCCGACAGTTATATAATGTTTTAGTGCTGCAATTTAAGATTATAAGTGACTTATTATAAAAAAAGGATTTTAAAAAATGCCATTCACACCTTCCCCAGGTGATGTTTTGTTTTGATCTGATCAACAGTCCAAAACACGAAGATATTCAGTTTTCAGTGAATGTGACTAATGTGCGATAAGCAGCAATGTGAGAAGCTGAATGTGTTTCAACATTACTTTATTTACACCTTTACCTTTTTATTAGGTACTTTTACAACACTTTTACTTGTAATTCAGTAGTTTTTACGCTGTTTTATCGCTTTTTTTTAAAACTTCTGTTTGAAAAGTGGTAAAGAAATACAGCAGAACACAAAAGAGGAGAAGTTACAAGGTTGACCAACCGTTCCCTTCAAGTTCCCTCAGATCAGTGCTTGTTTGTTTGACTTTGTGAATTTAATATATACGTTTTCTAATTCCTTAAGCCACATGTCAAACGTTCGGGGACAGATTTCCAGAATTGTAGCTGCAGTTTTCTTTACAGCGTGGATAGAGAGCGGCCGCAGCTTCATACCCTGTTCTTCACTCTACCTGGCTCCACCACCCCAAATAGTGCAGTTAAAGGGGCAGAAGGAAAAATCCATATTAAAAAAACGTTAATAAATAACCCCAAAAAGTTGGTACCCTACGACAGAATTAGTGCGACAGAGTTCCCTGATCTTTTGAACATTTCACACAGAGGGGTGAAGTAACTTTGTAACCTAGTAGCAGCGGTAAGTGCAGTCGGTGCACAGCTTTGAATAGAGGAGTAAAGTATGCCAGTGCCTCTAGTATATGGTTCAATATCAAGAGACTGTCAAAAGCAGCACGATGAGCTTTTATTGAACACTTCCACCACCGCTCTTCTACCTGCTCTCAGTCACTTTGCCACAATCTTTAATTTAAATGTGTAGGTGTTGAGCAAAGAAAACCACATTTTCCTTTGATGAAACTGCCATACATTGTATGCGTGCCAAACTAAAGAGTGATATTTGATTATAAATTATAAACAAGCCTTAGGCCACATTTTTACCAGCTATGTCAAAACAAGTTTGACACGTTTGTCTGTTCAACTCAGCTGCACATAACGGATACTGCCAGGCTGTTTTCATCCGGTCCAAAATGTCACGGTTACACAACAATATGCCATTCTTTTAATAGGTTGGCGCAAGCCAAAATTAATTGCAGTAATGTGTTAATCTGTGCAGCCAGAGGTGAGACTGATGTGTCAGCTTGTTAGCAATCTTTTTTTTTTTTCAGACTGATATGATTAGACTGCCAATAGCATGTTGCCTTCCTCTTACTAACATCAAACACACCCTACAGCCGCAGAGAGTGCAGTACATAACCCGTGTGTTCACAGACAATCTTCCTCATTGTGAAGGTCATCATTTAATGGCACTCCAACTGTCAGCAGTCACAGAACAAACTGCAGAAGTGATCATCAGGGAAGTGGCCCTGGAAGTCTTTATTACACTCCAGTGACGTCGGCCGCGCACGTGACTTCAAATACACCCTTATTGCCTACGTAACAAAGTGCTGTTTAATCCTATGAGCTCTCAATTGTGCAAAATCAGAAGAAAAGATGCTGAGCTGTTCTTGTAACTCAGGTGCAACATGACTGGGTTTTTTTTCATTTAAGTTAAGTTTCATGAGCTGGTTTTGTTTTGCATATAAACTCAAAACATCCTGCCCGCGGATTAGCTCTCAGACACTTCACCGCGTTCATGCCGCGGCCCTTCGGAGGAGGCCCTCTCCACTGTATCCGACCCAGAGCGGGGCTGAGTGCGGCCGGTCGGCTCAGGACGAGTGGGGGGGGGGAGCAGAGATAACACACTTAAAATAGATGTGTTACAGTAGATGGCATTGTCTGTATCACCTGGCTGGGACAAACGCCTTGACATTGGGAAAGGCAGAGTGAGCAAAAAAAAAAGGGCAAGGGAGTGCAATATGCGTGCTGTGGAGTGATAAACGA
>NW_023339696.1:18022843-18029528 GCF_004916995.1 Morone saxatilis | reverse complement strand
AACTGTACTGTATGTGGATCAAATTTCAAGGTCTAGATTTTGCCCACATAGCAGTGAACGCTCCCCCCCCCTTCGCCAAATAGAGGAAGTTAAATTGGAGCTATGTAGCCATTGGCAATATGGCCTTTTGCTGCATCAAAATAAGAGCTCAGTGGGTGCCTCGTCTTTCCCTCAAAGGGTAACACTGATACATCTGTGCCAATCATGTCGGTTTCCGCTTTGCTCCACATTATTCTTGCTGGTGTGTGCACACACTCAGCATTGTTGGGAGCCTATCGCGGCGACACATTCTTGTGCAAAAAACATGTCCACCTCAAAAGTCCCGAGCTAGATAATCCATCACAGTAAACATGACTCCTTAATTTGGTTTTGACGACGTTTCTGTGTTATTTTTTCATGCTTGAGCTGGTGGTTTTCATACCAGCGTGCGTATTACCTCAGGCTTAGTTTTCTGCCTGTCACCGGATGCCCAAGAAGAAACACCCAACAGTGAATAATCGTTCAAAATCAAGTCACAAAATCACAAATATGGAATTACGTACAGAAGAGACACAAAAACTAGATTTGTGTGGAACACTGTGTAATACAAAGGTGTTTAAAGCACATCAACCTACTCTAACAACCTGTGCTGACCTCTGTTTGCTACCCTTCCTCTCTCCAGGCATCCCTTTGGTTTGCTTCCTGGTGCTGCTGCCTCTCAACATTCCCTGGTCTCAGATCAGCGTCACGTGGTTGGGCGTGGTCCACTTCCTGGCTTGCCTGTCGCCCCAGCTGGGCTCCGTGCTCTATCACCTCTTCATGAACCACGAGGGAGGCGAGCCCGTCTACCACACCCTCCTCAAACTCGACGTGTGTGGAATCTGCATGATCAACACACTGGGTAAGCCTTTCTTACACAAAGCTCAGCAGATTTGTTCACCGTTTATCATTTTGCATTCATTCTCAGCCGCCCTTCTGTTAGTGCTGCTCTGTTTGCTTTTGAGTGTGGAATTTTTATTTATTGATTGGCAATGATTTACCATGGAAGTGTTTTGCTTGGAGGTGCACCAGTACTGAGTCAATTGGCCAACGCAAGCAACGATCCAAGTTCTGAAATGGTTATTGATCTGACCATGCTGCCTGTATGAGCCTGTTATGACAAGTGCGATATTTTGCATTAATTTATGTACTTTTAACAATCATAATGGCCATATTCTACATATTATTCTGCTGATTGTACAGTTGTAATTCATATTGTGACATGAGACTTGATATCTAAATTTTATAGTATCACCATACAACTTAAAGGCTGTATTAATATGATGATGTCGCTGTTCCTGCTCAATAAAATTATCGTCATGGGGTTTTACCTGCTTGGCCGTCATATTTAAATTACTAATATTTATTTCCTTAGAGGCAATATTAACCACTCCTAGCTTGAATTTAATGTTATGTAGAATCATATCATTGATTAGCATAAGATAGATGATTTGGCCTCTCACTTCTTTTAAACTTATATTCACAACTTTCCAATTCATGGATTAGGTTTTCATAAAGCTGCAACCAACAATTATTTTCTATATCATTATTTCTTGATTCATTTATTAGTTTCATTGTCTACAAACTGACCCTCAAAGGTGACGTCCAAAAAACAATCTAAATCTTCACATTAGAGAAGCTGGAATTAGACAATGGAATAATCGACTAAGTGTTTCAGTTTTAAAATAATCTAATAAAACACAAAGTCAAGACTCCTCTGCTTAATATAAAGTTCTTTGCCTGTGGACTTAATTTTTTCCGCATTTCAGCAGTTTTCCTGCTCAGAAGTTTTATTCATTTGACCAAAATGTTCACATCTGAAAAGCTTAGTTTCTTAAGAAGCTTTCACACTAGCAGAGCTGAGTGTTGCATTTATCCAGTCAGGCAACGACTGCACATCAGCGGGTCAGAATACAGCTAACTGCACGTGGTTCTAACAAGTTCACTTCTGAGCATTGTGGCTCGCAGGTGTTGCATTGCTGCTGAGCTGAGCATCAGCGGTCCATCTCTGTGCTGACTCTCCTTTGTGTGTTTCCCTGTTTCAGGGGCGCTGCCCATTGTCTACAGCACGCTGCTGTGCTACCCGTTCATCCGCACTGTGGCCCTGTTAGTCTACATCCTGCTGTCCAGCCACGCTATCTACTGCGCCGTCACAGCTCGGAGCAGCGTTCGCCGCCTGCGATCCTTCGCCTGGCAGGCGCTGTTCCGCTTTTCTTTCTTCCTGCTGCGCTGGGTGGGCGTGGGCGGCGGCAGCCCCACCTCGCTACGCAACTTCCTCATGATGGACGCGCTGGCTGTGCTGGGCGGGGTCATCAACATCGCACGCATCCCAGAGCGCTTCCGCCCGGGCCTCTTTGACTACTGGTGCAACAGCCACCAGATCATGCATGTACTGGTGGTGGGCTCCATCCTTTACCTGCACTGGGGTGTGCTGGACGACCTGCTGTGGATCAACAGCTACAACTGTCCCTCAGACTGACCCCTCCTGCAGCCCCCACCCCCTCACAAGGAACACTGGGATGTAAGGTTAACGGACCTCTGGGGGGAGGGGGTATCTGGAGAAGGATGGGAGGGTGGGGGGGACTGACGCTGTGAGGTGAGACGGTATTTTGTCCGTGCATGTGTTCACCTCATGCGCTCAAACTCAGAATGTTCATATCTTCATCCATCTTGGTACTTTGTGTGAATGCGGGCAAAAGTATGTTGAGTAATACGCACAAGCATTTTGACTCTCTCACTTCCCGCCAAACACACACACACACAGCAAAATGGAAACATTTCAAACAGTAGATTTAATGACTGAGTATTGAACACTATAAAGTCTTAAGTAAAGGCTAACATGTGTAAAGGTTACTGAGTTTAAGGCCTTTACTTACAGCAGAAGTTTTACTTGAGCATTAGTTGATGTGATTGGTTAAGGCAGTCCTGTGGCTAAATGATATCACATGCTCAAGTCCTCTCAGATGTCACTGTTGCTACCTATGCAGCACATCCATATCTCAGCTCATGCACATTGCACAAACAACACACACACCCAGACACCCTCACACCTATATTTTTATACTACATGTACATACTATAAGTGCTGCACAAAGCACTCATAGAGGTTTCACTACGTCCCACTGACTGAGTTTTACTGGATTGGTTGTTCTGTCCATGTTTCCTTGTTCTCTGCCACTGCCTCTTCGTTTATGTTTGTGCCAGTCTGAGTTGTCTTTACAGGCAGAAGATGACGAGGAAATGAATATGGGTGAGGGGGTTAGAGTGTGCTAGCATGTTGGCAGTGAGTTTACTTGCTTTAGGTGGCTTGGACCGCACATTAGAATTGATTGCGCAGTGTTATCGGCTTTGTTTGCACCTGAGTTCAGTGCCAATGAAATTCAGGCATTTTTAATCAGAAAAGGAAAGTGCACACGTTTACTATTTGTGTTGTTCGGTAGCATAACTGTTTGCATATATATGTCCTAGTTATTTATTCTTGTATATTTATGACATCCTCCCATTGTAAGGAAGATTGTCACCACTATTTTAATTTATAGAACATGAGGTTTTACAACTTTTAAGTTGTAAACCAAGTGTTGTCTTAAGTTTACCTTTTGTTATGCACATTGTTCTGCTGAAAAGCCCTCTAATGTGCTTTTAAAAACACCAGAACAGACATAACAGGCACTCTGATGATAGCAATGTTAACGATGACTGAAGTTTTACACTGAAATGCCGCCATAGGTAGATCTTGATGTACATAAGGGCAACTAGATGCACGGTTAGGTTGCCAATTTACTATTGCCAACCTTTATGGTAACTTGATTGTAACTTTAAGTTCCTAAACAATTAGATATCTTCACACTGTAACCCTGTTTAGACAAACTACAGATAAAACCAACCTGTGTACTGGCACACTATGCATAACATACTGTAATGAACTACATGATATTTATTTTACTTTTTGTTTAGTTGTATTTATTTACTGGTACAGGTAAAACTGTGTTTATGTGAGCTGCCTGAACAGTTTATGTTGTTGCTGTGCAGGATCACTGGCTGACAGATCAAGTTAGAGGTCAGAGAAAATCTTTTGTTTTAGTCAAAACGTGCAAATCCGGAGGATTAGCTCCTCATTTTCTCCCCACACACGGTTCCTGACTCCTCAGTCACACAGTAATATTGCAGAAAAAGGTCAGCCTCTCTGCAGTGCAATTCACGTAACAGTCTCAACAATATTACGTGACTTTTAAAACATATGAAGCCCTATTTACGTCTTTTTGTCTCGGGCTTGAGGGAAAATTGTTTTTATGTATTTTGGATGTTTACTTTCAAGGTATAAAAAGGGTCAGTCATTTTGGGGCACGTTATTGCCACTTTATGCGTTCTTATTTAAATGCTTGGCTTGCATAGTCACCTGAATAGTTTAGACTGATTCTAGTGGCTGATTTCTTTTTCAGAGACAGACTTTACTTTCTTAATGACATTGCACTTGTTTCCCAAGCCAACAGTCACAGCCGCCCACTGACTAGTTGCCAATCCCGTCAGCCCCACTTCATCTTGCCAAATTAGCCGCGTCTGAGGTGTAGCACATCCTCTGCTTCCTGTGCTAACACTGACTCATAGGTGAAGAAGGATTTCCCACAGTCTTTATCACGTACACTAGCCTCAGACTGCACCCGACCTCTTGCCTTGATACAGAGTCAGATACTGTGCGTTAATTACTATGACCGTGGTACAATGTAAAAGCTGAAACTAATGTATTTTTGGCCACTGAATGAAACTAGAAAAAAAATGCATGAAAGTAGCAGTAAAACAGAAACTGAAATCTCATAGTTTTAGCTAATCGTTCATCGTAGCCATCCACAGGCCATGTCACCCAGATGGAAATGACTGTGTGGGTAGTGAGAGGAGAGCTGGGGGTGAAGGGGGGATCACCACTACAGGAGGACGGTTGAACAGATCAGATCAGAGGCAATACGTCACTATCAACCAAACTGCACTGTTCATTGTTCTCAAAAGGGCTTTGGATCAAAGTAAATCACAATTCTGAAACATATTTAAAGTCCATATAAATAATGTAAATACATGTATGTAGATTATATATACATACAGTGCAAACGATATACCCTGACTCATTTTTGATACATACACAATATGTTAAGGAAAGAAAAATAAGAAGAAACAGGATTAATGGTCTGCCACATATAAGCTGCTGCTCTCTTTCACAGCCAAAGGGAATTATGAGAGAAGGAAGCGGCTCGGTGCGGTGCTTCAGATTAATATCAAAGATGTGTGTTTGCTTAACTATGTCCATATGTATGTGAACAACAGAGA
Organism: Morone saxatilis; assembly: GCF_004916995.1. NCBI lineage: Eukaryota > Metazoa > Chordata > Actinopteri > Moronidae > Morone > Morone saxatilis. The sequence goes on along the minus strand of NW_023339696.1, from coordinate 18,024,194 downwards.
AAAAAAAAATACTGAAGTTGGTTTCAGTGCTAATGTAGAGTTGTTTGACCTTTTGTGACCCTAACTAAGAATGCTTTTGATCATTTAAATGTAACCACTGTTTTGGACATGTGGGGAAAGACATTTGTGACCATTGTGGGGAATCTTGGCGGGCATGTGAATACCTCGTGACTACCACTGGTCTATCTATGCATTATCAGCCGAAAGATACATAACAGTCGAGTCGATTTGTGTTTGGTAAAACTCTGATCTGCTATAAACGGAGGGCTTTCGCTCCAACATCCTGGGTCTCCCACTTCTCAGGGTGCCATAACAGTAGCTGTAACATCCGAGACCTGACCTCTGCTGTCTGAAACATGGCTGCGAGACTATGATCTACCTCCACCTGGCCTCTTTGTCCAGTCTGTTCATGCTATAAACAGACTGGACAGAAGGGAGAAAGAAGGTGGAAAGGGAGTATCTCTCTGAAAACCATGTTACAGGAGTGGAACCTGGCCAGAAATATTGGTCTTTGTCCTTTTTGTCTGTATGTTAAGTGAAAAAAAAATGACATGATGTACTATCACATCACTAACAAAACATAATTCAGTTTTTTTAATATAACACAGGTGCCGGACAGCCTGTTAATGACCTGTTTATAATGGATAACCTGTATTGTTATATACTGATTATTATGATTACTGTTTCTGTGGATCCTAATAATGACACTGGTCTATATGTACAGATAAAGAGACGAGCCCTTTCCTTTAGGATGAAGGGAGCTTTCTGGAGGGTCTGTCTGTTATCGTCTCATCATATCTGCAATGTCACAGCATATTTTCAAACGACAAAGAAGTGAGTGTGGCTCCATCTAGTGGAAGTTCATGTGCACTGATGCAGGCATTACTGTAGCCATACTGCAGGCAAATGAAAATAATTGACAGGTTGTAATACTGTCAGCGCTGGTTTTTTGCAGTTATTCTCCAGGGATGTTTATTTATTTCCACTCTGTGTACATGTGACATGTGTGTATGAGCTCTCCCGCAGAACCCATACAAGCATGAAATCTGTATGTTGTCAAATTTACTTTTCTCCCTTTGCACCGACGGGGTGCTGATGGCATCCCCAGAGTGCCTCATTATCCAGTCTGTGTGCTTGCAAAGTCATGTGCACGAACACAGACTCACAGTTTGTTCCTGTACTGTAGTTCACACGTCTGTCCAACATTAGCATCCTGTGTAACAGACAGGCTCTCACACTCCTCAGTCTCCAGCAACGATTGTGCAATAAACTGAAGTCTATATTTTTAAAACCGCCTGCAGGCCATCTCTTTCATTCATGTTTCTTTTATTGAGGTGTGTGTGTGTGTGTG
>NW_023339696.1:17998154-18022743 GCF_004916995.1 Morone saxatilis | reverse complement strand
AATTGTGCTGTCAGGTCAGCTTTCTAAGCCCACCCCCCCGCTCAGTTTTCAACCCACCCCTTCTCGCCTTGCTTGCTCTTCCGTCCCTGAGGGCCGACTGTACCTACGCAGCTTTTCCGCATTCGCCAGCTCACACTTAGAAGTTTTAGCGAAACTTTAATCTTCCTCCGACACCAAACTTCCACTGTAACCTTTCCAGTGAAGCCTAGGGACGGAGGGAGGAAGGGAATAAAAGTAATAAAGTTGGCTGTTTGGTTGTGCAGTGTTTGTGACCCCGCCACCCTTCCTCGGTGAGAGAGAGCCAAAAGGATTCCTTCCGCCTTTAGGCTGGATGATTAAACAGATTTTTTTTCCCCTTTTTCTTTGGCTTCAAGCAGGACTTTAAAAAGAGAAGCAATTCTTTCTCCTCTTCTTCCTCCTTCCCTCAACTTCCTCTCTCCTCCTCCTGTTTCCTGCTTCCGTCTCTACAAAGAAAGGAGTGCCAGCAGTTCTTTTTCTCCTCAGGTGTTTTTTTTCTTGTCTCTTTCTTTCCCTCTAACCTTTTCTTATCTTAATAAGCATTTCTTAATCTTCACCTTTATCTCGCTTTGTTTCCCCCTATTTCCCTCTCTTTTCTCTTTCACAGCATCCCTCTCTCCCATCAGCTTTAGTCTTTTGACTTCCTCCTTTTTCCAATAAAAGTCAGTCATTTGATCTCAGTCAACACCGATTATTCAGCCACAAAGCTTGTTTTAAATGTCGGTGTTAACATCCCTCCTTCCTCTCTTTCCCACCCTCTATCATCCCTCCATCATTTGCTTTCTTGCCTTTCATATTCCTTTTGTCCTTAAATATCTAGTTTTCCTTTTCTTACTACCATCTTATTTTCCCTTCACACATCTTTCCATCCCTCCAACCACCTTCAGCATCCTCCCTTTTATTCTCCTCCTTTCTGACCTCTCTGGTTGTTTCTCCATCACATTATCTTTCCTAATATCCCTCCATTCTCAACTCTTCTCCTGATGTCCCATCACTCACTCTCCTTTCCCCCTTGTCCCCCTTTCCGCCCTCCACCTCTTTCTCTCCCCCCGTATTTTATTTCCTCTTTGACAGCTGCAGTTTAGCCACCATGCTAACTTCTCCCAGGAGGCCGTGTGTGTGTGTGTAGGTGTGTGTAGATGTGTGTGTGTGTGTGTGTGTGTGCTTAAGCACTGCTATGTTTGTGAGGAACAATTTGAGCTTTAGGACAGGGAAATGGTGACATTTTGGCTAATCCTCGCCTCTTCGGCTGTTTGAAGAGGAAGCATCAGGTTAAAGCTAAAATCAGGTTAAAGATGACGTAAAGGATGAGGTATAAAACATGTAGTTGTGATGGTTAAAGTTAAGAAAACGACTAACAGCTAGGGCAGTGTATCCAGACTGGGTGGTTTTCTGCCCAATTGAGCAGCTTTTTGTCTGATTGCATGCATATAAATGCTTTTGATGAGGCTGTGATCATTTAGGTACCACTTTTCCCACCAAAAAGTTTGACTATTTTCTGACAAATCGGTTATTCCTGTTAGAAATTAACAAGCTATCGTTAAGATTGACAGGGCCAGATGACATAAACGTTTATTACAACTACACTAAAACATTTTTCCCAGTTCAAATTATTATTATGTCAGTTTATCATAGCTTACATCTGTTCATATAACGTAATACCTACTTTTGTGTCAGGTGGGTTTGAGGCTTTGATTGGGCTAATTGTGGTCCGTCAAATATGAGTTCCCTGAGTTAGGGAAATGTCAGTGAGGGTACTCACAAGGGTAGGACTGAATGTCTATACTGATAGAAGGAAAATCCTCTAAGATGAGGACACTACCTCAGCTCTTCAAGAAGTAAATCAGTGATAAAGTTTGTTAGAAAAGAAAAGTTATGGTTAAGCTTAGAGTTTAGGGTTGGAGGTTAAAGTTTATAAATTGGGTTTAATTTCAGAACTGGTAACCATCCAAAAAACGGAGTGGAGTCATGTAGTGTTGATGGTTCAGAGAATTCATTATGTCAAATGAGGGTCCTCACAACTATAGAAGTATGTGCGCGTGTGTATAATAAGGCTTGAATGACCTTACAATCAGAAGAGAAATTACTTGACCTCACATTTTCAAAGAGTAGATTAGAACTAATGTAATTGCAGCGGTTATTTAAAGCTTTCATTAGAACTCCCCTGACTGGCATCTCACGTCTTTAAAACTTGATGTTCCCAGTTTGCAAAGCAGGGTAATTTGTAGTCTCCAAGTTCAAGCTGAAATGACTCCAAGTGTGAGTCTCAAAGTCTTTCTCACACTTTACAACTGTTTTATTGGCTGAGTGGGACTAATGATGACGAGTAAACTGATCTTCATCTGTAAAAAGAGAGTGCGTCTTTAAGTTAAGTTTGGGTTTAGTCTTAGAAAAGGTGAACATCGAAATAAATAGATTAGGGTTTAGGTAATTAATTGAATGGATATAAAAAATAAGAGAGATCAGGGAGGGTCATGTATGTTATCTTATTTTCCCTTAGTAGACCTTCACTGGAAGCACAAGTGGGTGTTGCTACCTGTTACGCCTGCTGCACCTCCAACGGTGCCCTTGGGTCAGCTGCAGGATCATCAGCCAGAGGACCACTGATCATCAACGTTTTGCTCCTTTAACCCGGTACATCTCCTGGTGGCGCAGCAGTGGAAGGGTCTTCCACTCCCTGCAACTGGCCTTTGGGTTAGCCGGTACCCCAACTCCTTCCTCGGCCACAGCCAAAAGCCGCCCTTCTCTGCTTCTGAGCATACTTCATTCTCTTCTGCTCATGGGCAGCCTCAGCTCCCTTCTCCCTCTGGAACTGTGAGCTCAATGACGATGACAGACTTGGCAGACAGAGATGTGGTTGTTATTTCCCTGGGGAACTGCAGTGTACCAAGGTTGACTCTTATGATCCACTCCTTGCCGAGGGAGACAAGTCTTGATGGAGCCCTTAGGCAGGTGTTTTCGTAGCCCACTCCAAGCCTGATGAAGTGGACGAGCTGTTTCCTGCAGAACACTGTGTATAGTGTTTGTCTCCTGCCTGCAGATTTCGAGTGTTTTGGCTGGCTTCCTCAGGAACTAAATGTGGCATGATCTGTTGCACCCCTGAGTGCAGTCTGACTAAAAATGTTGGAGGCTTGCATTGATGGTACTGTAGAGGAAGCAGCTCTCCTTGTTGCCGAACCACTGGTGGAGGTTTGGTGGGCAGGGCAGGGTGACGTATGTTTCACAGATGAGAAAACTGAGCCTGGACTGTGGTATTTTCCAAAGATCGGCCAAACCGATTGACCTGTCAACGATGCCCTCCCATTTTGTCCGGACTCCCCAGTGACCCTGTGACATGGCCTTGATCTTAAAACAATCATGCTCTGCCCTTCTCACCTCAGCTACCACCATTGGTTTCCTCTACTTCCTGCATGTACAGTCTGGCCTCTTGTACTCTTGTTGCAGCCTGCTGATCGCCTGGTTGACTTCTCCTTACACTGTCCATTTCTGTTCTGTTTGGATGGAGGCATTTGCACATCTAAACAGTGGGTCGGCAGACTCCCTCAGCTCCAGGACCTTTTTTTCTGTTTGTAACCCAGGCTGATGGACTGTAGCAGCAGCTGTAGAGCATTCCTCCAAAAAAAGGCCAATGTCTGAGAGGCATTGAGGTAGCCCTAGCCATTTCTGGTGTTGGTGGTTTTGTCGATCCTACTGGCAGCAGATGAGAGATTTTTGCACATCTTCAGTGGCCACAACACCCTTCGGTACAGAGTGAACTTGTAGCACAGCACTCTGTGCCTTCCAGGGAGCTGGCTTTGGCCAGGCCATCTGAGAGCTGTTTCAGTGCTTCTTTCCCCCTCTGCTTGTCAGAGAGCTCTACAGTGTACTGCCTTCCAAGGCTCTGGATGGGCTGGTTGGCCAACGGCGAGATTTCCTCTCCGCCTGTGTCAATGACGGTTTTGTCAATATGTAATTGTCAAGAATAACTAATAATTAAGCATTTTGCTGCTGACAGTTTTCCAGCTGTCTGACCACGTTGCAGTGAAGGCTGCTTAACAATCGTAGCTGCATCAACACTAGTGAGGCCTTTTAACTCGTTTAATGATCAATGCACTTTTAGGAAATGCAGTGATTCAGATTATAAAGTGACACCTGAGCAATGAGGGTTATCTTAATATAATCTTACAAAAGATCTCATAAAACGTTCACCATCTTCTCTTTTGTGTTGTCTTCTGCAGTTTTTCACAGAGAGTCACCTCCCACTTCCACCAGCATTTGAAACTGTCACTTCCTCCATGCAGTTTTTGTGATGTACTTTAACCTACCGTCTGCTCTAAGTCCTCATTCTGGTGGCAGGGTGTTTTTGTGCAGCGCCAGAACTCCTTGAGCTGAATCGCCCCCACACGACTCCCAGGTAGGCCTAACATCTTTCATCCAGTTCACCTACAAAACATCTCTGAAGATATCATTTGATCTATAATAGGTATATTTATGAAATAATATGTAGGTAAAGATAATAAAACAACATTGATTTGAGTTTAGCATCTTTGATCCTTACGATCCCCATGGTTTGAGTTTCTCTTGTTTCAAGTTAGTGAATTGTTTCCTACTTTGTATCAGTGTTTTCCATTACAACAGAGAGAGACAGCGGTAGAGAGAGATTATTGACATGCATTTAGGCTCCTGATAAAATTACAGCTCACTCTGTAAAGGATTATTAAATTAGGTGCAGAGCAGCCAGAGAGGTCTTGTGATGCACATGCAGCAAAACTATTGTATGCTTGGGAGCCTGAGCTTAGGCGCGGCTGCAGATTTCAGGAAGTAAAATCTACAAATGGAGGTAAAGCAAAACATATTCAGTGTTTTTGATTGATGGTACTGTTGCTGAGTAGTGCTAGGTTTCTTTATTTTGCAGCTGGTATTCTATATTCTGCAGGATTCGAGGCGTCACACAAATTTCATTACTTGTTCAGTTCTGATTTCTGCGTTAATAAAGGGAGCATATATTGTACGTGTTTTAACTCACAACTTAAATATACATTTGCCAGTGTGTGTACCTGTGGGAAAATCAGTAAGAGCCCGGGAGACAAATTTGGCGAGAGAGGGGTTAGTGGTTGTGTTGCTCACTCCGAAGGATGTGGTGTAACTGCTGCTTCGTTTACCTTTTTAGGCAAACAACATGTGCAGCCTAACTGATAATACATCGCATTGTTTTTTACGTGTCATCTTCATGCTGTTGTCTTGTACAGTTCTCTTCAGCATGCACAATTATTTAAGCAACACACAGAATCCCAAATTAAAGAAAGAGAAGGTGCAGAGTAGCAGTCAAACACAGACTACAGGAAGCAGTTGTGAAAGCCTTTGCTTCCTTTTTTTTTTTTGCTTTCCTCTGTCGTGTCTTTCAGCTGTGTCGTCAGCTTTGTGTCTGTCAGTTTATTTCCACATTAAATCTAAAAAGCATAAACATAAAGGGAATTGCTGCAGATAACTCTTTTTTGACATGATTAGTCTCATATGCCTTCAAATTATGATATTTTGAATTTACAGATCTGTTTCCACTATCATAGACTATTTCAGGTTTTACTACAGGCACATGTACAAGTCTGCCTGTCCTCATATTAACCCCTGCTTTCTTTCCAGTTCACCATGTCCAGGAAGGTTGTGAGGACCAGTAAGTTCCGTCACGTCTTTGGTCAGGCTTTGAAAGCTGACCAATGCTACGATGACATCCGAATCTCCCAGATGACATGGGACAGCAACTTCTGCTCTGTTAACCCCAAATTTGTGGCCATGATTGTGGACGCCAGTGGTGGAGGAGCGTTCATGGTGTTGCCCTTGAGCAAGGTGGGTCACAGGAAACACCCTGGTTGTCTTGGCACAAAGGAGAAAAACATATATGCTGATTAGCTCACTGTCCTTATGCGTCTCATAATACCATTTTTGGATATGCATATCATTTTAGATGCAAGTTGGTGCAATGTTTTTTTTTTTTTGACACCATGTTAGAGTTTTAAAATTTGAATACTGCCAGTCACCATCACACATTCAGCTGAATAAGGAAGTTTGATGCCGACTTTGAGTCTCTCTACACGTCACTCGCGCTGCTGTTCAGAAGTTTTCACCATATTAGGAGTTCGTTGTCAGCTCAGCCAGGGCAGGATGTGGCCTCAACACAGTTATTCTGCAGCCAGTTTTTGAGTATGTTAGGTGGCTTGAAACCTCTTTATTGCATTTTGTGTTTCAGAAAAAGACCATGTGGCCTTTTTATAGTCATCTTAACATTTGAATTTTTCAAAGTATCTGAACTCAGTAAAGCTTCTCTTAGGATCACCTAAATGATGAAGCTTATGAATTTAAAATACATAGGTTATCTGTAGGCCTTGGAAAGTCTTAAAAAGCATTGAAGAAGCTTGAAAAAATGTTACAGTAATCTTATCTCTAAAATATTTTTGTATGTGATTGCAGGATAGCAAAAGACATTATATATCCATTAACTAAAGGTATGATTAAAAAAGTCTCAAATAAGTCTCTAATGTAGTATATAATTCTCAAGGGGAAAGTAATCGAGAGACCGTGGGTGTAAAAAATTATGTGGAGACATTGAAATACTCATTTAGATAAATATTAGTGCTATCATGCTTGTCTCATCTTGCTCTAAGGACCAATAACTTTGGTTCAGAATAACAGATAAAACATAAAATTAATCATCATGATGGCAGCCAAGATTGGGACATGGAAGGAGAACCAGAGGAACTATGGGATTTCATCTCCATGGCCCTGATCTCCTCTCTAACACAGTTACTAGACATTAAGGAGTAATTGAAGGCATAGCTGTGGAATTTGTATCAGCTGACTATTAACTTCCTCTTTACACCTAGACTAAATGATCTGTTTTTTTTTATACCATTATAGTTGTGTGTAACCTTTCAGTCCCTTTGCTTTATTAAACCTGCTATCATCACCTTTTGTAGCTGCCATGTTTCTTTTTAACACTACAGATGACTCTTTGGTCTTTGAGAGCTGTATTCACCACCCTTCCCGATGTTTTTCTCTCTGCAGACAGGACGTATCGACATGTCCTACCCCACTGTGTGTGGCCACACTGGGCCGGTCCTGGACATCGAGTTTTGTCCCCATAATGACAACATCATTGCCAGTGGCTCTGAGGACTGCAGTGTTATGGTAGGCATTACTGTATTGTAACAGCAAGCATGAAGTTTCAGTCTGATCTTTCGAGCATTGACTGTAGTGTTAATCTGTAATGTTTGAATAGATTTGGGAGATCCCGGACAGCGGGCTGACCACGTCACTCACAGAACCTGTTGTCAAGCTGGACGGCCACTCTAAACGTGTTGGCATCTTGAGCTGGCACCCCACCGCCCACAATGTGCTGATGAGTGCAGGTATTACACCATCAAGGCATTTACATGCTCAGACAGAGGGAGGTAGTCTGTTCCTGTTCACAACCAGGGTGGTATGAATGTCACAGATGTATTGTTGAATGAGACTCACACCTTTGCCTAACAGGAAGTTCTCACAGCCTACACCCACTTTTCTTCACTCTGAACAGTGATCAGCGCTCTTGTTAACACATTTCACAGGACTCCTTAAACCACTCAATCTGTGAGTGTTAGACAGTAAACTGAGCTAAATAATACGACCAACAGCTGAAAGGACAGGGCTATATGATTGAAACTGATAATATCAGGATGTCAGTAGTAGATAAGGTGGATAAACAATAATTGAATTATCGCCCAGCTCAAACAGCTGCTACTATATTATCTGGTACATTCCTACAGTAGGTAAGGTTGCAGAGATCACTTTGTGTGTCTAGTTCTGCAAAGACTTTTTCATTGGATTTCTTTATTTAAAATAGGTTCAGTGAATATGTTTCTTTTCTTTTCTGCGTAGTCATGGCAGCTATCACTGTTTAATCCATGCTCCACAGTCTGTATCCACGCTCCAATGTCTACCTCTGTTCATGTGTACAATTACTCTTAAAATGGCTCACAGTGAAGCCCTCTTTTGATTCACCACACCTCACTTCACTACACAGGCTGTGATAACGTGGTGATCCTGTGGAATGTGGCTCGTGGGGAGGAAGTGTTGAGGATTGACAGTGTGCACACTGACATGATCTACAGTGCCTGCTGGAACAGGGATGGCTCCAGGATTCTCACCTCCTGCAAGGACAAGACTATGAGGGTGCTGGACCCACGCAAGGGCACCGTCCTCATTGTAGGTTTCCTCCTCTTTACCGTCCCTACTTTGTAACACCACTGCATCTTTACCTGTCTTAAATTATATTTGTCTGCAAACATTTGTGACATTTAACTCACAATGATTAGGGCTGTAATTGAGGATTATTTTCATTATGGATACATTTTTTTGATTGATAAATGAATAATTTGGGTCATAAAAGGTAATAAAATAATGAAAAATACTCAACTTTTCCCAGAGTGCAAGATGACATCTTCAAATAGCTTTTATTTTTACTTCACTGACATCCAAAGATATGCAGTTTAATAAGATGTAAGACAAGAAAGGCAACAGCGGCTCGAGCAAATGTTTGGCATCTTTGCTTGACAAATGATAAACAATTGATCATTAAAATAATTGCAGATTAATTTTCTGTCAGTCGACTAATGGATTCATTTTCAAATCGTTTCATCTCTAATGATGACAGTTTCTATAATTTGTGAGTGAGATTTAGCTGTTTTATTAAGTAAGTATAACAGGGAGTCTGACATTTAACATTTTTAATCAGCAGCATTATCGAATTGATAATTAATCTCTTTTTGTTTATTCATGCACATGATAATGTCTGTAGCTCTGTCTTAACACCCGCTCTGCTTCGCCTACAGGAGAAGGAGAAGCCTCATGAGGGCTCCAGGCCCATTAGGGCGGTGTTTGTGGCCGACGGGAAGATCCTCAGTACTGGCTTCAGTCGCATGAGTGAGAGACAGGTGGCGCTGTGGGACCCTGTGAGTGTCAACAACCTGCGGGTTCAGCTTTAGGACTTTTATCTCTTTTTCCACTTAACCAAGATTCATGATCCTTATTTCTATCCCCCTAAAAAAGTGTTTTCCAATCTTTTGTATTTCTCAGCAATAAATATGAATTACTAACTGTTCACCCGGCCAATAAAAAAATAAAAAAACATTTATAGGTATAATATATTACAAGTTTAGCGCTCACAAACTTATTTAATCTGCTTCAGCAGAACTGTGTGGGTGGGGTCAACAGTGGCCTGACAACATGAACAACAATCCTGCCCGCTTTAAACCAGTTCAAACAAGAGCAAGAATTTGTAAAATGACATCTACTACAAAATCCTGCTTGTACATGCAGTATATATTTTAAACTGAAATTTTAAGGTGAATGTAAAAAACAGCCTTCTGGGTCAAACTCTGCCCACACACCATTTAGTAAAGCTCAAAAATCCAAATGACATAACAATAAGCAAAAATTCATTTATAGAATGAAGGGGGACTTACGTGAAAATCTTGAAAGTTTGACCCTTTGTAATAAGTGTTAATAATTTGTTACTAGGGAATTATTTACTGTATTTACAACACTGCTGTTTCACAACTGCCTATCTTACAGCACTATAAGGGCGTTGTTGCTCTGCACTATCCCACATCAAATCTAATTGAATGAATCTGTGGCTTACCTGCAGTCTGCTCTAGCAGCCTTTTTTAATACAGAATATCATATTAGATATAATCAAATGTATAACTCTGTGTATCTTAATCTCTTTTAACAGAGCAACTTTAAAGAGCCGCTGACCCTGCAGGAACTGGACACCAGTAGTGGCGTCCTTCTTCCATTTTATGACCCAGACACTGGAGTCGTCTACCTCTGTGGCAAGGTTAGATTTAGATGTTGAAATAACTCTGGTTCGGTGTCTGCCTCACCCACACGGACAACTGACGTTCACATCTCCTTCACAGGGGGACAGCAGCATCCGTTACTTTGAGGTGACAGATGAAGCTCCTTACGTCCACTATCTGTCCATGTACAGCAGCAAGGAGAGCCAGAAGGGGATGGGATACATGCCCAAGAGGGGCCTGGAGGTCAACAAATGTGAAATCGCCAGGTAGTGACATTTATGTCTTCATAAAACAATAAGCAGCTCAGTTGTTTTAGCTATGCTAGCAGTGTGGCTCTATGGATGGCAATGCAGTTGGTCCACCACTGCTCCAAACTGAAATAACTAAACAACTATAAGATGAATTGACATGAAATGTTGTACAAACATTCATGTTCCCTTGAACCTGACCTCATGTACAGCCTCACAGAGCAGCTGTAGACTTGTTTATAGTGTTTTATTTGGAGGGCAAACTTGCCTCTTTCCTTCAAAGTCTCAAGCTAGACTGAACAATTTAAAATACAAACAAATCTTTCTACTTTCAGATTCTACAAACTCCATGAGAGGAAATGTGAGCCCATAGTGATGACGGTGCCACGTAAGGTACAACATTCACTTTATATACTTGTATCAGACAGTTTGTGGGTTCATTTGTGCATTTCTGTCTTTAACTCTTCCCCTCTCTGTGTGCGCAGTCTGATCTGTTCCAGGAGGATCTGTACCCAGACACCGTCGGTCCTGAGCCTTCAGCCGAAGCTGATGAATGGTTTCAAGGAAAAGATGCCCCGCCCATTCTGATCTCTCTAAAGGACGGGTTTGCAGCGACCACCAAAGCCAAGGAGTTCAAAGTTCACAAGACTCTCCTGAAGACCACGACTGCTTCTGCTGGCAGTCAACAGGATAACAGCGGGGTGAGACATTTAAACATTTAAAGATAAATATCATGTTACATTCAAACTGTTTCACCTGTACTTTACTTGAGTATTTCATTTTTATTGTGTGTAATCAAACATACTCTTTCCTTTGTCTGTCTGTCTGTCTCTCAGGAGGTCCAGTCCTTGAGAAAGGAGGTGAAAGACCTCAAAGCAGCGGTAGAGGAGCTGACCAAGCGTGTGAGTGAGCTGGAGAGCAAGAATTAAACTAAAGAAGTTTGGTATACAAGAAAAATAAATCAAAAGAGAAACAATGGGGCAAGGAAATACTGTTGTGATTTTTGATTGTAGTGAGACAAAGGGAGAGATTTAACACAACGGTTGACAAAAATGGAACATTATAGTTCTTTGTCTTGAAGCTTGAATTTGTTTATTTGGTTTGTCTGATCAATTTGGGAAATTCCTATTTTAATATATGCTTTTAGTTTGAAATAAAATCTTGTGTATTTTCAAAATACTGTTTTGACTTTTTCTTTTTCAAACAAGGAAGAACAGGAAGTACACATGAAACACACATTTGAATTACACCAAATTTTAATCATTTATACTCATTGTTGTGCGAAATGAGAAATAAAACATGAGCAATAACAGACGTCATATATAAAATGTTTGAAATGTCATGTGGACCAATGTATCATCAGAGAAACAAGTGCACTCAGATGCTCCCTGAGGCCCACTGAGGTGCCTTTGGTTAAACTAAACTATTTTGAGCAGCCTTTTCTGACTCTGGATGATAGAAACAGTAAAAGATTGGAGAGAAACAAGTGACAAAGTGATAAAACAATGGTTGATTCGAACAATATCTAAAACATGAGGCACTACTGCATCTAAAAAAGGCCGTGCAGCTCTTTTACGCTGAAATATTGAACTTGGATTATCAGTTTTCTTCTCACAAATACACTTTCCAGAGTTTCAGAATCTTGAATGTTACTTGTACACTTGTCTGGATATTTTAAAGATGCAGTATTTCAAGAAAAATATGGAGAATGCAACAGTTTTGCAGCTGGTATAAAACCTGTTTTATCTATACATTTACAGCCTCTTTACCCTTTATTTCCACCTACTTTCAAATAGCTTATGAATAACCCTGCACCTAATAGTAAAACAGCTTTAAAGTGTAAAATATCACCAGAATAACTATGAATATGAAAGAAAGAAATTGTGACAGTTACTATGAGCATTCAGTATTTACAGAGACCTTTTCTGTTTTTTTCTAAACAACCCCCGGTGTCATCTCCTTCATCACTCCCCAGTATTTTACCAACTAAATCACCCTCCCCTCCCTTCTATCAAAACACCAGTCCCCTTCGTAAAGCCACTACACGTAGTTTTTACTGGGGGCGGAGGCATTGTTGCTGTAGTACTTGGCGGTTCCACCAGAGCTGCCAGAGTTGGGCCTGCTGAAGCAGCACAGCAGACCTCCAGCCAGAAGGAGCAGCACGCCGGCCCCCCAACCCACAAAGATACAGGCTCCCAGCTCCTGCTTCTGAGCAGCGCCCATCAGGGGGTCGTTGAAGTTTCGCACAACAATGTGGGCGGACCAGCTGACCGGGATGATGACCAACAGGCCAGCCAGCAGCAGGCCTATCCCGGCCACCAGGCTGATCTTGGGCTTGACCTCTTCGTTCTGCACACAGGTGGTGAAGTCGGCGCCGCAGAACAGGATGAGGAGGCTGAGGCAGGCGAACATGCAGCTGATGATGGTCATGGCGCGGGCGGCCTGCAGGTCAGAGGGCAACACCAGCAGGGAGTCGTAGTTCTTGCACTGCTGCTGGCCGGTACTCTGCACCACACAGGTCGTCCACAGGCCTTCCTGATTGCTCTACTCACACACACGGAGAGAAAGAAAGGTTCAGTCATTTCAAACATCAGTCATATCCAGGGGTGGAAAGTAACTCAGTACATTTACTAAACTTACTTTACTTGAGTGTTTCTATTCTATGCTACTTTACACACATCTACTCCACTACAGTCCAATGGGAAAAATTTTAGTTTTTGCTCCACTACATTTATTTCACAGCTTCAGTTCAGTAAATAGGTTTTACATACAAAGTTCAACTTAATGTCAACTTAAATATACAATCCTGCTACTTTTAATTAAGTAGAGGTCCTGAAAACATCAATATAATCTTGTTTTGTTGTGTTTATATATATAAATCCTAATAAATGGAGTGTAGCTAGTCACATATGACTGGAAACTTAAAAATAATTTTACCATATCGTAGTGGATTGTGGTAAAAAGAAAAAAAACTGTACACACTAAAATGAATGCCCATTTTAAACAATTAAAGGACAGGTCTGTAATTTTATGACCAAATGACCTAAAGGCATTTTTGCACAATAAAGATTAAAAATAAATATTTTGTTTGCCGGTTAACTGAGGCAAACTGATAAACAGTTTTACTGCTGTGTAGTAACAGTCATCATTATGGTGTAGTGAAGTTTTTCATTACCTGTGCAGTCACAATGTTGGAACCTGTGAAGGAGGAAACCCTCCAGAGCGGGATAGCGCAACATATGATCACCCCGATCAGGCCGAAGACCCCAAGGGCCACACATACAATCTGAACTCCAACAGATCCCATTCTGTAAAAGGACAAGACGGAGAGGAAAGTCAGAGGCACGAAGATGATAATTACAGCTGTTAACGCAGCAAATGTAGTACTTAACATTTCCTCCTTCAGCACAGTGTTACTGTTGTTTTGTACGTGTGAGTGCCTGTTGTGAATGGCTTTCCCAAGATCTAAGATTTATCCTCTTTTTCAACTTCGGCTAAGAATTTATTTATTTTTTAATTTTTTATTTGAGTTGCTCACTTATATCAAATTCTACTTTTAATTCCTTGTACTGCTACTTCAGTGCTGTTTAAGTAAAAAAAAAACTCTTCCTGTTTCTCTCCTTTGGTTAGGGAGGAGGAGTTGTTGAATCTCTTCCACTGTTCCAAGATTGTAAGATCCTTTTATCTGTTGTTACTCTGGTGTTACTGTTGATCTGTGGGGTTTTTTTTATTGCATAGCTGAACAGACAAACACCCGTTCCCCCTGACAGGCCTTCACAGGATTATGTGGCTTATGGCTACATTTTAAAACAAATTCATGTCCTGACGGGCCCGGGCCTCCTGGATCTCCACCCACTGGCTGAACCACTCCCTCGCACC
The DNA here is from genome assembly GCF_004916995.1 of Morone saxatilis. Taxonomy (NCBI): domain Eukaryota; kingdom Metazoa; phylum Chordata; class Actinopteri; family Moronidae; genus Morone; species Morone saxatilis. Next base: position 18,008,786 of record NW_023339696.1, on the reverse strand, counting down.
TTCTTTCTTGGAAAATCTGCCGTACTTACTTGTACTCAAACTTTAACTTCAGATGAGAGTTAAAGTTTGAGTAAAAAAGGTGGAAGCATGAAAAGTGCTGCAGTTTAAAGAAGTACTGTGTTTTAATAGTTAATTTGCTATTGTTTTATTCTAATATATGGAATCTTTTGATATTGAAAATATGAAAAACACACACAATTAACATAAATGTAGGTGCTGGGGGAAAAAAAGCACTCAATAAAATTTCTAACTCTCTTTATTATTCAGTGCGTGTGAATAATCTGTTTTATGAAAAGGAGGCCCTCATCCACACAGACTATTCACACAAACCTTTACCAGCTAAAAACACCCAAAAGAGCACATTTTGTTGCATCTTTCTGTAAATGTCTCATGTTACACTCACAGAGGATTATTAAACCTAATTTCCTACGCCATAAATCTGGTGAAATAACAAAGGAGAGCCAATAACCCAGCCAGGGTTGGACAGGGTAACTTGGGCTGGATTTAGACCAGGACAAAAATATCTTATTTTAAGCATATGTGACCCGCCCCAGATCACAAACTTTCAGAGCAGATTGAACACTAATCTGATGTGGGTCACTGGATTTAAAATCAGATGTTTTCTCCTCCTATTACTGAAAATGCAGTCATTTTCCCTCAAATTACAGGATAAACATACACTTCATGCTAAGTGTGAAGTCTTATCAAACTTAAAACACAGACAAAGGGATCACAGACAAAAAGTATTGGAAAAACATATCAAAAACATGCTGCCTTTCATACCTTTTTTTTCCCCCTTTCCTCTCTCACAGCTGTTTATTTGCACTTTTCATGATTTTTACTGGTGCCCATAAAAAGGTATTCAACTAATCCTCCACCAATCCTTTCATCCTCTGTTATTTCAAGCTTTTGGAGAATCATATCTCCTTTCAAAGTGCAGGCTGTCCATCTGCATAAAAAGTGGATTAAAAAAATTATGCCTACCTTTTTATTTTGTGTCCTCTGAACTTCTGAAAAATTCAAAAATTAGGTGAGGTGTTTCTTGAGATTTCTTCCTTTCTTCTTGCCTGTATGTTGTTTTGAAGATGCTGTTTTCTGATGTACAATTATGCAGAGACTGTGTGATAAGATGGTGTATTTGTAGAGGAATGTGAGGTGTAGGGTGGGCCGGGCTTAAACTGGGAGGTACACCTTAAGGACCCTCAAGACTGGACTTGTCCTGTATGTATGTTTCCCTCTCTTTTGCACCCTTAGCCTTGCTATAGATCTTAGAGGAGTTCTTACTTAACACACCTCTGGGGATAAACCTTGGCATCAGTAATCCTTGACAAAAATAGTAAAAAACACACACACACACACATACAGGGTTGTTGTAATTGCAGTGATGATGCTGAGTGAATCATTTTATTCGCCATAAAAAAAGAAAATTGAGTCATCTGCTGATTTTCATCTCTACGCACCAAAACAAATACTACCGGGGTTTCCTTACCTGCACATTACCCCCCTCCCTCCACCTACCTCTGTCGAAACTGTGATGACGAATGTAAGGAGACTGATTTAGGAAACCAAGACTGAGTAGGTTTGGGATTTTGCGTAAGACTATGAGAGAGGATTGATGAGGGGATGGAAAGAAAATGAGGAAATCCAAAAGGAATGTTGTAAGACCAATTAGGCCTATACAGATAGTTTTTTACCAAATTAAGTGTTTTGAATTTGTTTTGCTTGAGTAAAAGTAACAATAAAAAAAGATCCTGCAGCAAAATAAAATGAAAGTATTAAAAAACCTACAATTTCAGAAATATATCCCCTCTGAGTATTATACTATCATATATTACATGATTGGATTCTTATTATATTCATACATGAGTGTATTTTGCTGCTATAGTTGGTTGGGGTGGGAATAATTTTAACAATTTCATATACTGTTTTATTAGATCATCATCATGTTTTGTATGTAAAATCTTAAACTGTAAAAGTAGCAGATAAATGCAGTGGAATCCAAAGCAACCCATTACCAGTTATACCTCATATATATATTATATAATGAATAAATGCACCTAGGTACATTATATCAGCAGTAGCACTCAGTGTGAGTTTTTCTGATCTACATGTCAAAAAAGCTGGATAATCAGGAAACTTAAATGCTATTAAAACAAATCTAATATTTCTCATTACTCTGTTTTTTTTAGCAATATTTCTTTCATTGACAGCAGATATAGTAACATGACCAGAAAGAATCAAATTTACTGTTTTTATTATAATTTAAAATAATCGGCCCCAAAGATGATTATAGATTTTAAGAAAGACCACAATCCTCCCTAATGATGTTTATTGTAGAGCTTTTTTACTTCCATTTGCACTGTTTACTGTAGCAACTGTTAATTTTATATATTATATACATACATAATGCATTATATCTTAACTTTTGTCTTATTTTAGATTCTGTTCTTAAGGTCAGGGTTTTTAATTTAGTTTAATGTATGTTAATGTATGTTTGTATGCTACTGGGTGCTTTGAATTTCCCCTTCTATTATGCTATTATCTATATCTATCTAGTCTATCTTATTCTATCTATCTATCCGTATGATAATCTATCTATCTATTAATCTATCTATCTATCATCTATCTATCTATCTATCTATGTGCTGCATTTACAATTGTAAACACTGGGCGTCGCCCTTTCCCCTTGATGCCATCGTAAACGACTGAAAGGGGGAGGGGCTTAAGTGACTGACCCGGCGTGCGACCAATCAAACGCGCCGATTCGGGTTCTGAATTCCCGGACGGACCAATCACCTTCTGAGAAACGCGTGAAGACCCCGGTTTGATTCAGCCCTGCTACGTTACCGTAGACGCTTCGGTGGAAAACGGCCCTCTTTTAAAGTTCCTAGGGGGAAAAAGAGTGAAAGGGGACCCGGACGAAAACCTTAAGGAAAAAAGGGGCCACGCTTGAGCTCGGAGGATACACATCCACACCGCATTTCATCCTAGGACGACTGTCGACGAAACTGAACACAAGGTTCGCGGTTTTACGTGTTTTTGTCACGCAGCTAACGTCAGCTAGCCTCGTTAGCTCGCATAAGCTTCATTCATCGACTCAGTCCGCTAATGTTGCTCGACGCGCCGACGCCAGGCATCGTTAGTTAACTAGTGGATGCTAAAAAATGTGTTTTGCGAGTATCTAACTGTTGTCCGTGTCCTTTTCCCCCTCCTGTGTGCTGCTGAAGGTGCAACACGGAAACACATCAAGGTCTCGACTGAACGTCAGAAAATAAAGAAAATGGCGGAGCCAGACAAATTAAACATCGACTCTATAATTCAGCGTCTCTTGGAAGGTGAGTGCCCCCTGAAAACCCCCCCGCTGTGTGGCCGTGTGCTGTGTTCAGAAAACGTGAAAATGTGGTGTTTTTATATTGCAGCTGCGTCGGGTGAAGTTAAAGGTAGTCGAGCTCTGTTGTAGCTTCAGACTCGATGGTTGGGTTTTTGGGTTTGGGCGAAAGCTTGTAGCCAGATCAACCCTGCTGTGTGCAGATTGTTGGTCAAAACCTCGTTTAATTGGAAATATATATGTGTGTGTTAATCATAGGCATCGATTTCCGTTTTATTCAGAGATGCAAATCAAGAAATTGGTGCATGTAAAGGAAAGAAACATCACACATACATTTTACGCATCTTTTCTTACATTTATGTGTTTTTTTTTTTTGCCTAATATGTGATGCTGAGCTGAGATTTCTTACTCGTGTATGTCTGAATAATAACTGTTATCAGCTGGAGAATTTGCTAGGAGCTATCTTGCAACGTGTTTACCCTCATTGACACTCAAGTCTTGCAGTAATAGTTTGTTTTTGTGCCCTTTTCCCAGCAGAGCTCCTCAGTAACATGGGCGGACTGTCCTGTGTTGTGCTTACTGTTTAGCTGTTGGCGATCTGATTACAGTTTGCTGCCACAACCTTCCCCAGAGTGACTTGTTGATGAGGTGTTTTCATTGGCACAAGCTCACTTAAAATACTGTGTGAAACTGCTGCTTGGCCATTTCTGCTCCTCCACTTAACCCCTTTTTTTTTTTAAAGCCCGATATGATCTAATTACATCGTTTTCCTACAAAGCAGTGTTGTATGTTATGTTATGTTCTCCCTGTGAAAAACAAAATGTCCCTAAGTGGATATATTAGAATAATTCTGAGTTGTTTTTTTTATGTTGTAAACGTCTGGCGTTTAAATGATTCAAGTCTTGCAACTCGAGTGGTTTTTTTTTTTTTGCGAAAAAGAAACTTGAGACACGAGGCGAGAGCAGATATGGAGTGATCGGTAATCTGTTACAGCTCTACAGATCCAACACAAACTAGTCGTAAGTAGCAGGTTTTACACGTCTGAATCCCCGCTGTGTACAGTGTGTGGAGACATACTTGTTATGGTTTTAGGTGTGTGTGTGTGTGTGTGTGTGTGAGAGAGGAAAAACAGGACTGTTTATCTTCATATCCACAGGCTGATTGTGTAACAGGAGTCCTGAGGACATCCAGCAGAAGTGTACATCTCTTTACACCAAACCATACAGTTCATCTGAAGAGAAGATAAATAACGCGGTGACCTCTGTAGTTGTCCTTGTGAGGCGCACATTAATGCACACTACACACACACACACACACACACTTGTGCTTTGTATGTTTCACAGGAGCAACATCACGTGTGCCGGTTACAGGTCGTGTGGTTGTGATTCATAAAGAATTGTGCCTTAAGTCGCAGTATTAGGAGCTGTTTCGGCCAGTAAACAGAATATTGTGTACAAAGAAAGTTTTCCCAGGCCTGACCCTGTTAATAAATAGCCCTGTTTGTTTGCCTTTTTTAAATATAGACCCTGCACGATCTGCACGGACTGAGCTGCTGAAGGTGATTGGGATTATTCACAAATATGCATGTGCAGTCATAATGCCTCCCAGGAGTTTGACTTTGACTGCGGCAGTGTTTTGTACATGGATTGTTATACTTGGGCCGCGATAACGTTGTCTGACAAACAAGCCTGACAGTGGCAGTATTTATATCCTCTTATGTAACTCACTTGACCTTTTTTTTTTGCCCGTTTGTGGTTTTTATTGCTGAGAGTAACCACTGGCCTGGTAATATAACTATTACGTTGATCTGCTTTTATTCCAAGACTAAAGTAGACTCCAGAGTCAAAAGATTGATAAATTACCAGCTCAGTCTCCTACGTGGACAACAAGGTTACCCCCTCGGTTGCCGACTGTGTTTCAAGACCAAACCAATTAAATGTGTTTGGATAATGAGCGCTTTCAATTGGATTACTGTCGTCGATCTAGAGCTAAGTGAACTCTGAGAGTATGTGTCACTAATAGCACGTCTGGAGAGCGTGACATCACATAAGCTCAGCCCGAACACGCAGCACTGAGTCAGGAGCGCCGGACCAAACCAACTGTTGATCCCAGCGCTGTTGTGCTGCTCCGGCTCTTTGTTTTCTGCCCCCTGATCAGTGTGGTGGAAAGCCTTTTGTCCGTACACACTGGCTATGTGGCTAACTTTGGAGTAAGCTCTGTCAGGGCTTAGCCTCTGTAATCCAGGTTTAAAGTGACAAGCAGCACTGCAGTATTTATACCTACTTTTCACTGTTTATCACTTTGCTTTTAGTCGCCGCTTCAGGATAGAGCCATTATTCTACATCCATTTGTTGATTTCTACTCTCACCCGCCCTCTTTTGTAAGCGCTATAAAAACTGGGTTTGTTATACTGAGAGATGGTCTTCAGTTAAGTGTCAGTGTGAAACAACAGCTGTTGAATGGTAAAGAATATCTGTGATCTTCTTGTTATGGTTTATAGCTTTCACAAAAACCTCACCTCACCTCACACGGTGATCCAACCTGTTGGTTTATCAAAAGTGTCAGAGTCGCCCTTTTCCCGATTCCCCAAATTGTTGAAATATAATTAAATCCTGATTTTTAGATACCACACGTTAATGTGATCACTTGTGAAATTGATGTGTTTTTTTTTTTTTAAATGCCTTCTGTGGTACATTAAATCAAGAGCTCTGTTCTGCTTTACCAGTCACTGGAAAACTGTCACATCAGTCACAAATGTTTCTTTCATGCGTGCTGTGGTCGATGGTCATCACAGTCTAAAGCATTTACACCAAAAAGGCAACCAACAAGTGCAATGAAACTGCATTTGCACATAGAGATTGAAACCTTGTTTGAGTTCTGCTCTGGTGGCATTAAAACAGTCATTTTATGTCAGCGTTTGCTTATGAAGGCATGTTTGTTGTGAAGGAGGTAGAGTACATTGGAAACAGGTTTTAAGTAATGGCAGTGCGAAATTGGAGGCAGTTTTCTGTCAGTGTTGATCTGGAATATCTTGTTTATTGGATGGTTAATGAGTAATACGATCTGAGTATTGACCAAACAACTATCATTTACATACGAGTGTGTAACTTTGCTAGTAGTAGGAAGTACAATTACAGACGGCTATCAAACAAGTGTAGTTTGAACAGAGCTTTATTCCCGCTGTAATTACTCATCCCTGATCTGCGTCACTTTGATTGTTTGGCTGTTTGTCTGCTAACACCTGACAACTCTTTAATCAATCCCATAAACACATTAGAGCGAACTCCATTCACACCCAGCTCGACAATTATTATCTCTGAGGCGTTTGGAGGCGGCTGTGTCTCTTCTGTAGGTGCGTTCCCCGGTCAGCAGGCTGTGGTAGAATAAGCTCATCAGTAGTCTTTGTACAGTTTGTGTCGGGATCTGCTCTTCGGCATCGAGCCGCACATGTAGGAATGGCGGTGTGATTGATTCTGTCAGTGATACACACACACACAGACACGACAGACACACAGCAGAGACACACCACACACAACACACACAACACTCACACACACAACCACACAGAACAGAAGAGACACACACACACACACACACACACACACAGACAGAGCAGAGACACACACACAGACACAGACACAGACCAGAACACCACACACAGACACAGACACAACAGACAACACAGACACACACACCAGTGCTGAGGTAAAGTCACATGGCAGCACGTCCACACCCTACGGTTGGCATGTCAATGTGCAAATATTTTGCTCTGAACTATGAACAGTGGTTACTTTGATATAAATCATTTGAGAATGCCTGAGAGACTCCTTTGTGTTTGTTTCCAGGGGTATTTCACTGCACTCCTACCTTTTCTAGCATCTGAGCCATGACAGCGTGTATTACAGCAAGGTGTCATTTTAAGGCAAATAATCTGTCAGGAAAATGAATTGGGTTCCTTTTTTCAAGTCTTTATCATGACTTGTGTTTGGCTTCGTTCAGTGTGTGTGTGATAAGTGTGAAAAAGCAGGAGAGACCTGACAAACCTGCTGAATCCTTCAGATGGCATCAGTGAAAGTATCAAGATGTTGCCTTAATTATTACATGCTAAACACTTTATATTTGATTTCATGTTGTTTCTTGGCCTTAGCTGTGACTTGAAACTGTTCCAGCTCGTAACATGCTGTTCTTTCTTAACAGTGCATACTAACAGAGTTGCAGTGTCTTTGCTGCAGCTTTATCAGCTAGAAGGGGAAGTGGGTTTGACATCTTTCTCCTAGCATGGGTTTGTACTGCCACCTAAGCAGACTGTTGAGGCTGACAACATCAGGTTACTTTCCATTGATCACGTTTTCTCAGCTGCTGCATGTCTGTGCATAGTACACAGGCTCATGTTGTTATGTTGTGGTTTCATAAACGTTAAAAAGTCTATCTTGTGTTAGGAACTTGTGGTTTCCAAAATTGAGAGTGTAATCTAATGTTTCAGTGATTACCTGCTGAAGTGCTCGTTAGACTGGACTGCTAACAGAAGTTGCCAGCATTTGTGTGGTGGGAGGTGTAAATATCACCCAAGCATCACGTTTCATTGCTGTGCCTTATGTCCTTCTTCATTCGGTCTTTCTTCGAACTCTTAGCACAGGTGTGTCTTTGTGTTGCCTATGAAACATCTGTCCCTTTTATCTCCCTTTTTTTTTCAGTCAAGGGCTCTCGACCGGGGAAGAATGTCCAGCTGACAGAGGGGGAGATCCGAGGCCTTTGCCTAAAGTCCCGTGAAATCTTCCTGAGCCAGCCTATCCTGCTCGAGCTCGAAGCTCCCCTCAAAATCTGCGGTATGTTTTGATGTAGTGGTAACTGAGTGACAAATGTATCGAGACAAGAGTTTGAGACATCATTAAGATATTACACTGTAGACTGACATGCAAGAGAAGATGATCATTACATAAGGTTATGTTGATGATTTACTAGACCGGTTGCTCATCTGTAATTGCCAGTTGTTAAATGTGGACTCTGCATGCACTAGCAGCTACACCCAGTATTGTCATTTAAATTGCGTTCCTCTGCTGCCCTCTGCAGGTGATGTCCATGGTCAGTACTATGATCTGCTCCGGCTGTTTGAATATGGAGGCTTCCCCCCAGAAAGCAACTACCTGTTCCTGGGTGACTATGTAGACAGAGGGAAGCAGTCACTGGAGACTATCTGCCTGCTTCTAGCCTACAAGATCAAATATCCAGAGAACTTTTTCCTCCTGCGTGGAAACCATGAATGCGCCTCTATTAATCGAATCTACGGCTTTTATGACGAGTGTAAGTGCAGAGTCTTTTTTTTTTAAACGGAAAGAATGTTGAATCTGTTCTCTTGACTGTTTAATTAACATCTCTTTCGTTGGTAGGTAAGCGACGGTATAACATTAAGCTGTGGAAGACCTTCACAGACTGCTTCAACTGTTTACCTGTGGCTGCCATTGTAGATGAGAAAATCTTCTGCTGTCACGGAGGTAGGCCTTGTTAATGTAAGACGTCACGAGGATTAGAGTATACACATTAGAAGATGAAAAGCAGACTGAGATTGGGTGTATGATCTCTCTCCAGGCCTCTCTCCTGATCTTCAGTCTATGGAGCAGATCCGCAGAGTAATGCGACCCACAGACGTGCCTGACCAGGGTTTGTTGTGTGACCTGCTGTGGGCTGATCCAGACAAAGACGTGCTGGGCTGGGGTGAAAACGACCGTGGTGTCTCCTTCACATTCGGGGCAGATGTGGTGGCCAAATTTTTGCACAAACACGACATGGACCTAATATGCAGGGCGCACCAGGTAATGTTAAGCCAGGAGGCCTCGTGCCCTTGCTAACTGAAACAGTGGGACGTGCATTTGTCCTCGTTTTATTAAAGGAGTAATAGTGTACCAGGATTTTATTTCAGCTCTTTTACCAAAAAGTACATTTTAGATTAATTTCACTATAAATAACAAGAAAGACAGGTGGTTACTTCAAATATACTAATATGTAATATCAGCTGCATAACATTATGACCAGCCTCTTGGTCATAATGTTGTGCAGCTGATCGGTTTATGTCCATAAGGAGTAAGTGACATTTAGTGGTACTGAAGATCCAGGGCTCAACCAGCTGCACTAAAACGGTACCAACAAGCGAGTCACCGACTGACCTTGTTTCTGTTTTTTTGTGCGTGGTATTGACATTACCTTAATTCTGTCCGCAGGTGGTAGAAGATGGTTATGAGTTTTTCGCGAAGAGGCAACTCGTCACCCTATTCTCGGCTCCCAACTACTGTGGAGAGTTTGACAACGCCGGTGCCATGATGAGTGTGGATGAAACACTCATGTGCTCCTTCCAGGTGTGTAAAACCAAGGCTTTGTCTGTACTTTTTCATCTTGTAACAGAACTAATGTGAACCCTGTGGAGGTTTTGACCACAGGTAACACTGTGGAGAAATGAATCTGTGCTTCGTATGTGCGTGCAACCACTGATAGACAATTGGCGGTCGGACGGTGCAAAGAAATGTAGCAATATTGCAAGAAGGGCAAAGAAGAAGAAAACTACAAGCCTGTCAACCCAGATGTAATCAATACAGGATTTAAAATACTGGCTTTGCAAATGTCTTATGAGGAAGGCAATACATTCAGGCCACTGTGCTTTTTGGTGAGGAAAAACTCAAGGCAAGCAGAACTTGTTTATCAACGCAAAAACTCCACAGGACACCATTTAAGTACAAATTAGATGAATTTCTACTGTCATCACAAGTGTTAGTGTGTATGTCAAACTAAATGAGAATGTCTTTGTCTCTCACAGATTCTGAAGCCAGCAGATAAGAAATTGTATCCTTACGGTGGAGGGGGAGGAATGGGATCTGGAAGGCCGGTCACCCCGCCGCGAAATTCAGCCAAGGCTGCCAAGGCCAAGAAATAACACCCGCTGGGCCCCCCTCCCACAACCTGCCACACCCCCCTGTCGGCCCAACGCTCTCTTTTCCTCTACCTCCCAAACTTGTTTCTCCCTCGTCACCAAATGGCAACAAAGCAGACAAGTGTCCAGGGTTCAATCATGTCTTTTCTCTCTAAAATTATTTTTAACTGTTTGTTTGCAATTTTTTGTGTGTCTGGAAAAAAAAAAGTGAGAATGGTAGAGAGGGAATTGCTGTATTCTGTATGTATGTTTTTTTTTTTTTTTTTTCTTCCTCCTGTACCCTGTGTTCTGTTTTCCTGTCATTTTGTAGAGATGGGTTCTTGCCCATCCGTAATGTCACTTCAAACCTGGGTGCAGGGGAGGAGGGGAAGGGGGAGAGTGAGAA
>NW_023339696.1:17974923-17998054 GCF_004916995.1 Morone saxatilis | reverse complement strand
TGGGGCGGGGGGGTGGGATCAAATTGCACGGTTTAAGCGGTAACGGCACATACTATACACACTGGGTGCACAGGTGCATATATGTGCAGGTGAATCTTCGAATGAATTGGATTCACATTGAGATTTTTTTTTCTCTCTTCCCTTTTGAAAATGCGGTCATGGATGTGAAATAGTTTTGCTTCTTTTTTTCTTTTCTTTTTGTAGATACATGAAACCAACATGCTTTGATTTTTTTTTTCCTCTTTTTCTTGTTTTTAGTTCACTGAAAGTTGAAGATGAATAAAAAATAACCATTTATTTGACTTGCGCCATCATGCTGATCACTTTGTGTTTGCCATTGCTTTTCTCATGTTTGTCAGCAACCTTTGCCATGCGTAGTGGCTGTGCTTATCTTTGAGTGTGGCACCCTGAATTGATTAATAGAGCAGCTTGAAGAGAACTCACAAAAATGTAGAAAGCTGCAAAGCGCCGTCCAGCTTATGCTTCGTTAAAACAAAGGGGCATTTCACGTTTGCTTTAGTGTGATATAGCCAAAGATGTTTAGCCAAAATTCACAGACTGCAGGAGAGGATGGCCTAAAGCTGGTTACAGAACTAGATGTTGCTGGTTTTTATCACATAAAGTTTGATTAGGAATCTCCTCAAAGCAAAATCTTTATTACAAGTACAAGTAGTTCATGAAGTTATTGAGCGTTCCCCATGTAGATACCACTGTTTATCTAACTAAAGCAGCATACTCAAGACGCCTACTGAGGAGACACTGTCTTAAAGGTTTTTCATATTTTGCTGTGATTTAAAAGGGAGATGAGATGGTGAATCTTTGATCTGACCTTTCCCGTTCAAAACTCTCGAGTCAAGATCATTTCAGTCCACCATGAAAACAAATATTTGGTGTTGGTTTAGATTAAAATAAACACACTAAGAGCTAAAGACAGTGTTTGGATAGAACTGAGTAATGATTCAAGTTTGTGACGTGGTAGCAGACAGTCCTTTTAAAGTTGACGGGGAATCTGAGCACAAACACACTCAAGATAATCATGTACAGCAAATTCCCAGTGATTATAGTTTACAGTTTTGGTTGCAACATCAGGTCATTCCTTAGGTGTACAGCGATTAGTAAATAATTTTGTATGCTTCTTAGATTGTGCTATGTAAATTATAAGAGCAAGAATGTGGAAGTGCTTGCATTGCTTGTGACAGCAGTCATTCTCAGTTGCTGTAAGTATTGTTCTACTTTTCTTCCAGCGGCATGCTGTCCAAATAAGCATAAAGAGCCATATACAGAGAGAATTTTATTGCACACGGTATTATTAATGATGTTAGTGGATCCTGTGACAGCTTGATAACCCTCGAACCACGCAGTCACCCTGCCTCAATTCAGATTTCAAAAAGACTTTTGCTTGTTTAAAAAAAACAAAAAAAAACAACCACTTAATGTCACAAATGGGTAATTTTTCATTCCTTCTACTGTGCATTTAGTTCAGTTGGCATACAGGGTGTCGCCAGTGAAAGCAGTCCAGCACAGTCTGTCGCAACTGGTTCAAAAGTAATCCTTTCTACAGTGTTTCAGGGTATCTCACTGCCCATTTCTAAAGGACCCAAACACACTCTTCCCCTCCTCTCCTGTTACATAATTGGTGTGTCTGGTTTTATTTGTCCCGCTGTCTGTCCTCATTCTTCGGCCCTCTGTCCAAGTATGAACGTGTGTGACTGCAGCTCTCCAGATTGCAAAGACAGTTAAATATTGGTCAAAGTTGAGTGTGTAGCGCGTAAGCACGTACTTCAGCAGAGGGTGGGGGAGCTGGAATTCAGCCGTCATCCTGCTCCACCTATCTCCCTCCACTGTCTCAGCAAGAGGTTTTCAACTCAGTACCTCAGAAAATAAATGTTTAAAAATAAATTCAAATCAATGTAAGTAAGTAAGTAAGCTTTAATCCTGCTTTGCTTTCTAAATACAAACTCGTAACCGCATCAGAGAGGGCAGGTGAAGGAAAATACCACTGGACCTCGTGTGCTCATGTTTGATTCACATCCAGTAAGATCAACTCAGGAAGTGAAATTTAAATAAAAATAAATGGTATGAGGAAATCATATTTATATTCATATAAAAAATACATCAACACCATTATAACAGGATATTCATAAGTCAGATGACTTTCATTTGCTGTTCACATTATAAGGTGGCTAAATTTAAATTAACCTAACTTTGACATACTGGTGAGCCCATTAGGGAACAATGTTCAGAGTGATCTGGTGCTTTGAAGGTCATTTATTTTTTATTTGTAAATGATACGGGCCTGCCTTCTGTGGATAAAGTTGATATAATGTAGAAAAAGATCTAAACAATGTACAGACATGGTATTAAAGTCTTAATAGGATAATAAAAAGTTAATACAAGGTTTGAGAGCTGTGATCTCCAATGGAGAGTGTGTCTCCTGTAAGAGATAATATAGTGCTGAAACATTATGGAACTTCTAGATCTCTGTCTTCTGAATAAATGGTCCAATAAAGGCCACTTTTATTCCCATAGCTGTACAAACCTCTGCTTGTAACATTTTTTTTTTTTAAATATGTCACTCTATATTTACTGTTGTTATTACCTCTAAGAATCTGGTCTTTAATTACTTTTTTGTTCATATTGTTTTTACTGACAAATTTAAACGCTAGATACTGCAAGCTTATTAGTGTAGGATTTTTTAATCAATCAGGGATGTTTTGCACCATGAACTGTCGCTGGGTAGATATGAAATTACTCGATTATTAAAAATAAGAAAGAGAAACAACAGAAATTAACTGTATTTTTTATTTGTATTTCATTTGTTTTCAAATCAATCACAAATGGTCTCTGTTAAAAAGGTAGAAATAAAACATAGAATTTGTATATTTGTGTCTGGTTTTCTTTCTCCGAATGCTTCTGACGACAATGTCAGAAATATTAAATCTCACATTTCACTTCCACATTGCTAGAAAAGACTATGTAATGTACCTTTTACACATCTTTTCTGGCAGATTTTTTCCTCCTTTTCTTTTGCGGAGGCTGCCTCTACTGTCTATCACACATTTCAGCAACAGTTATTTGCATGGGTGGCCTCTTTTTTCTTTCCAGTGTGTGTTTTACTTATTTATTTATTCAATCTCACCTGGCTCAGACAGCACAAACACTTTACAAAATCAAAAAAATCAAAAGTCTACCAATTGACCGTGTTCAGTGTGAACTGATTTATGTAACAATAACATAAAAACAAATAAACAGAGACCACAGTCTTCCTCCGTCCGTGCTGCCAGTCTCTTTTCTTTCTTCCCTGATGTCAGACAGAACTGTTACGCTCCATTTCCATCTTCATAATCAGTCAGCTCAGTCGGTGGAGTGGGCGGATTCATAAGGTCTGGACCCAGGCAATCCCTCCACTGCGGTTTTAATAATGGGTGCTGGGGTTGGGCAGCACGGTTTTCCTCTGTCTCTATCTTTATATCTATCTAGTCTTTATTGTTTACTGTTGGCTTAGCTTTTATGGTTTTGTTTTGTTTTGGTTGTGAAGCATGTAGAGTGAGAATGTTTCAGAGGCAATGTGCCAAAACAACTGCATTAAAAATTGTAAAATAGTTACTCTAAATTGGAGTAAAATTGTCTGACAACAAGCAAAATTATGAATATGTTAAATAACAATGCATAATAGATCATCCAGTCCAGATTTGACAAGTATAGGTATAGTGGTTTTTGATCTGGACATGGTCCAATGTGGTCTTGAAAAAGCGAAATCTACCCTTTTTTTTTGCCTTTTCACAAATAGAATAAATGTTTACTATTCTAAGTATTTTAACACGATTTACAATTTTTAAATAAATTTTTTGAATAGAAAAAATATTGCCTAATCACATTATATATTATATTTCTATATATTAATAATGTATAACTAGTTCCCATGGCACTAACTTGATGAGCAGGAAGAAAAAGTATTTTATTTGCCACTTTTATAAACAGTATAGCAAAAATAATGTGTTTTTAGAAATATGACTCCCTACAGGTGTATGATTCAACCTTCCCACTGATGAGCAATCCACTGAAATACTGGATCACAATACTAAAGAATTGCAATATATTATTATAATATACGGGCCTATTGAAGCATTTCAAACAGTTTGTTTTTGTTTGTTTTTTTACATTCTCACAAATAGAATAACAGTTTCACAAATCTGGACCCATCTTTAAAACAGTCTCTGGTTTCTGTGGAAAAAAATCTAATCCAGATCTGACAAGTCTTAAGTAATAGTTTCTGATCTGGATCTCCAACCAAACACAGTCACACGCCCCGATGTTATATTTAACTTTAAACCCCGCCCACCCTGCAGGATAAAACAGGTTCAGAAGCATTTTACTATAGTTGCACAACCTTAAATAACAAAACCTTTAGATGGAGTAAGAAGCAGAGTATCCGTGGTTGCTTTTACCAACTTCAACCAGTGTCCTCTCATCTGTTTACATCCCAAAAATCTTTAAATTCAGTGGGGGACAATCACTAACACAACACTATAAAGCACGTTAATGTGACTCACATGTGCTGACAATATACAGCCTGATTCTTTGAACGTCTTACCCCCTTTTTAAAAAACAAAAGTGCACCACAGACGGTCTGCTCTGCTGTTTGCTGATAACTTCTGGGAACTATGGAGATGCTCCACCATCCGCCATTGCTGTGTGCAGAGAGAGAAACGGTCCACTGGAGACTGGAGAGCGGAGTCGACGCAACCCGCTCACACTACGGCTCTGGCTCTCACACGGGCCCCGCCCACATTAAAAAAAAAAAAAAACCCACCCGACCAATCAGGGAGCTTAAAACACTCCGCTGCGTTCGATTTCGCAAAATTGACCTTGACCTCAGCGAATCGCAGGGCGTGTGGGCGTGGCTACGGGTAAGTTCGGTTGCACGGGACGTTGCCCATCAACTTTTGCTATGAGAGAGATGAGCGTTGTGCAAAGAGAGCTAGTGAGCCAGCGACACACAACACACTTTACGCCAAGTTGTCGTCGCCTGTGATGCACCAGAAGGCATTTTTCTAAGTCCGCCGAAGGCTCTCGCAGTCGTCAACACTTCAGCAAATTCCAGAAGTGACGAGGAGACTCCATTTTTCGTACGCGGCCGGGGAGGGGAAGGGGAGGGGAGGTGGGGGGCAAGACGACGGAAAGCTAGCTGGTTATTCTGCTAGGCTAACTTTCCCTTCCCAGGCGGACGGGCAGCTTGCGACAAACACTGTCTGACGATACCTTCGTTGACTACAAAAGACTCCCAGGTGGGTTTTGGGAGCAGCCCGTGTGCCCCCGTGCACCGCTGCGAGCGCCGTGGGGTTGCACGCTCCGCACTCCGGATGATTTGATGCAGTCTCAGTAACGTTAGCTGCAGACTGCTACTGCTACCGCGGCGTTAGCTGCGCTCACTCCTCAGCTGATCACACAGCGGATACAGCCCTGCAAAGCTTCCCCTGCTAACATATGTTGCTGTGGGAGCTAGTGTGGACGCATTCCTAACTTAACCAGCTGGTTATTGTTGGCTTATTGGATACAGGGTGCAAATATAGACCGTGTTGCATGATTTATTTATTATTTTTTTTGGGGGGGGAGCAACTTTGTGCAAGTGAGCATTAACTACTGTTGTGCTAATATGTCATATGCAGACCGATCAGCTGAAATGCACAACTCCAGATGACTGTAGTCTCTTGTTGTTGTTGTTGTTGTTGTTGTTGTTTGCATAGCGCGTTACTTTGACCCCTGTGATTGCAGCATGCTGATGGTGGGAGGCAATGGACGGATGCACTAGAATGAGTGTGAAGGAGCTGTGTGAGACCGATGACCTGGCCACCGGTTTGGTGCTGGATCCTCTGCTGGGCTTCAGCACCCACAAAATGAACATCAGGTAATCTGTCCCTCAGTTAGTCTTAGAGCCCAATTAACACTCTTATCACATCGGTTTATAAGTGTTTGTTGTTGTTTTCTTCAGTATCATTCTTGCTTTTTTTATATATTCTGGATATTTGTATGTTTACTGTGATACATACGAGCGTGTTATTACACCCAGACATGTACTTTTATTTTACATTTCTTCATTCGGTGAATGGTATTGAGTGGAATCAAACGGCAGTGGTTTAGATCTGCGGTTCAGTGCCGTACCTGCACACTTCATTTACAGTTATTGTAGGTGTATTTGACACTTAGCTCATCACAACAGTTTGAATTCACACACTGCAATATCTGTTGAATCTTTGACTTTAGGGAAAATCGACACCATGCTCTCACACAAAGACACAATCTGTTGTATGATACAAATGAAAAGTCTGCTGTAAGTTTAACTTGTGACTGATTTATGTGTTTTTATGTTTTTATGTTCTCTGAGCACATTAAGCTGTAGGAATGTAGGATAAAACACTCACTTATCGGCAAATCCTTGAAATTATTATTAATCATATTTAATCTTGTTTTCTTTTGATCTGCTAATAAGGTTTAAACTACAAGTCTCTTTAAAAGCATACATGTCGATGTTGTTCTGAAATCATTTTTTTAAATTCCAGATTAAAAATAAGACTAACACACACTATGTTTTGACTTTGTCCCGTGATTGTTTCTGCTCTTCTTATATGCCATTATCTGCTTCAGTCCCCCACCAGAGATCCGGCGCTGGGGTAATCTCAAGGAGACCCTGTTGCGCTTTCAGCGTACGCACGACTTCAACGCTACGTTCGAGGCGCTGACGGTGGGGGAACTGGCTGGTGACTACTTTAATGCTTTGGGAAGCCATCGTCAGGAGCTGCTGAGGCAACATGTAGGTTGATGTTTACACTTACAAATCAGTAAAATATAAAACATGACAAAATGCATTATAGTATGATGACAGTCTCCCTCTTTTAGCATCTGTGTTAGGTTCACTGAACGCTACCTTCGATTGTTGAATATGTCACTTAACACAATCTAAACCATCTATGATATCTGCAGGTGTATCGCTACCTCAGTGCCTTCCTGTTGGATAGTGGTGTGAAGATAGAGTCCTGTGACAGATACTCCTCAGAGACCAACGGAGCAAAGATAACTTCCACAAGACACTGGTAAACACTTAACATTGTATTTGTCAAGGCAGCGTGTAGCTGAACTATAAGTGCTGCATGTCCTGGAGGAGTGCCTTTTATTTCTTTTTTAATTGTAGATGTGTGACACCTGAATTGTTGCTCCGCAGGTTTGCAGGAGAACGGGTGGAGGTCCTGCTGGGTTGCATAGCAGAGCTGAGCCCAGCTGACAGCGCTGTGCTGAGGGCAGGGGTCAATGACTTCAGTGTGATGTATTCCACACGCAAGCGCTGCGCTCAGCTCTGGCTCGGGCCTGCAGCTTTCATTAACCATGGTGAGTTTGTTTGCATTCATGACTCATTCTTTCCAAGTACACACACACAGACACGCACACAGATGCACACATTTAAAATTTTCAGAGTTGATAGGAGTGCTCGCCTGAAAGTTTTATCAGTAGAACAAATTCGCCTGCCAGGAGTACATTTTAACTGAAGGTAATCCAAATACCAACAGTCACAACACCAGATTAAAAGCTGCTATTACTCAACAATTAAGTGAGTAATTTGTTTTCTGATAATGTTTGATATCTTACATACTGAGATACATACTGAAAGAGGCCTATTGTTTCAGTTATGATCATTTCATATCAAAATGACTTAATATCATGTAAGTACTACATGCACATTGGGTAAGATTAATTTGTCGTTCCTAGAATAGGTGCTTGGTAGTTGGATTGTGTAGCTGTTCCCACTTCATACTGTAAATACTTGTGGATGACCTACATTTCTCAGAATCCAGACTAAACATTAAATACACCATCTTGTCTTGTAATTTCCTATCTTTGACTAATTGTCCTCCACGAGTGTGATGCTTAATATCTGCCTGTTTCATGAGAATCACTATTGAATTATTTGGTTTATTATGTTCTTCTAATAAAACAATTTATACATTTTGGTTTAAAATCTCAGCAAATGTCCTTTGTCTCTCAAACTGATACTAAATGTTAATTTTAAAATCAATGTTTTAAATTCAAGTATGGAAAATTTGTTTCCAGAATTATTTATATGTGTCATAGAATATCTTTATGTGCGTACGACTACTTACACAGTTCTCTGCAGTAGTTTGAAAAATTGTACTACACACAGACAATGATTTAGTTTACACCAAATCACAGATTTATCATAAAGTTTTTGCACCACAGATAGAATGTGCCTTAAGTCAAGGGTAGTAAATATAGTCATAAATCCAAACCTTCACAGTGTGGAGCTACAACAAATAGTTGATTAATTGATAAGCTGATGGAAAAAAGAATGTGTGATTAATCATTTAAACAAAACCGTAAGTGGTTCCAGCCTTTTCACTATTTATTGACATTTTATAGACCAAGAAAGATCAGCGGATTACTCCACAATGAAAATAATTGTTAGTTGCAGCCCTTTGCCCAGTGTGTATTATGATTTTTTTTTTTTTTCATGATTTCATTACACAAACAGTTTGTAAGTCATAGAAGTCATTAAAACAGATAAGCACAAGCAGCTTGATCTCCAAAGACCGTGTGTCAAGCCATGGTGTTAACTAAATTGTAATGTGTACAAAAGGTCCAGTGAAATTTTAGTTAATTATTTCGTCCACTTAGAGGGCAGTTTCTGACAAGATCTTTTAATCGTGTTTGAGAGTTAATCAGCTTAGCCTTTGAGCCTCTGCAAAATGAATTCAGCACAAGCCAGCTGATCAACAAACTGTTGAGTCCTTTATTCATTGCTGTGATTGAATTAATAACTTGATATCTTCCATCTCTGTCTTTTTCTCTCTTTATTTGTCCTTCTGGGTTGAAGACTGTAAACCAAACTGCAAGGTAATCAGCTTTATTTATTTATCACATTAACTTGCAAGAGATTTGATAAATTGCACTGATTGATGTTTTATGCTGTTAAATGCTTACATGCATAGTCTAGTAAGATTTATTATGGTGAAATTTGACACATTTTAGATGAAGAATTACCCCCCCTTCTGTTTCCTAACTGCTGTGTGTCAATGTATCCCATGGGCCAACCAACCTTTTGTCTTTGTCTTTTGTTTTTTCCCTTTCCTTTTCTCACCCGCCCAGTTCCTCCCTGGCGAGAAGAATATCGCTTGTGTTGAAGTGATACGACCCATCTCACCTGGGGAGGAGATCACGTGTTACTATGGTGCCAGCTTTTTTGGAGAAGGCAATGAAATGTGTGAATGCTGCACCTGTGAGAGGTGTGTCCATCATCTGATCAGACATTGTCTTTATTATAGCTTGTATTTTTTCTCCTCAAAACGGAAGATTTTGTTTATTAAAAAAACCTGTAGATGTTTTAACTTGAATTTAATTTTGTAATTTTAATTGTTCTTTAGGAATGGAGAGGGTCATTTCAAACACAGAGGGAAGCAGCCTGAATGTGAAGAAACAAAGGATCCTGTGGGCCAAAAGTACCGCCTGAGAGAGAGATATCTTCGCCATCACAGAGAGAAGGGTCACTTTCCTACAAGGCCGATAATACCAGGAATACACTCAGGTATCTTTAAAGGTAACTGCATTAGAATTTTCTCTAAACTGATTTTCAAATCAGTTATTAATAGTAGTTACTAGTATAACAATTACATAATTGCTATGTATTTTTAAAACGAAAGTAACAAAACAAATATTGACAGTCAGCTTATATAGACAGAAGATCTGCATTGCCGCCTTCCTAAAATCCCTCTCAGCACCACAGACCTGGCTCTAAATGCAATTATACAGCAGTAATCTCAAGAATAACAGCTTATAGTATTACAAGCACAACAGTCTACTCATCACTTCATTGATTGTTAAATGCACCATCAAATTGAAAGCCCGTAAGGACAACTAATGCTGCACGTTCGTTAAGGTCCACTCAGCTCAAAACTTATATAAACCTTGCTGAAATTCCAGTTTTAAAACTACTGTACAACAAAATGAAGACAACAAAATATTTGATCAATATACCTTTGTGTAAGAGTCAGATTTCAGCATTTGCCTGCTCTGTTACCTTGCACAGATTACTTAGACATTATGATGCCCACACCACTAACACTCCACTAACTGAAACCTGTTGCAGATCTAAGAATATGAACTATGATTTTGGGATTGTTTGCACAAATGCTTTTCTATTTTTATTTTGTTACCTGGCTGACTTCTATGGAAACAACATGCAAATAATTATGGTGTATCATGTTGTAACTCAGAGTTTTGACACACTAAAACTGCAATGCTATGGTGATAGTATCGTTGCCAAAAGCTCAGAATTCATGTTGAAAATCATCATGGCAACTTTTGAACTGCTTGTAAACGTGCTTTATCTGCTACTGAAAAACCAGACATCTCTGTACTGTGTTAGCGGTTACTGAACAGTTTTCTCTCTTTGGAAACAGATGGGCGTGTTAAATAGCTCTGTGATTACTGTGAATGCACTTTGTTAAAAATACATGTTTGAAATATGATCTGCAGATACATTGGGCCTGTTTTAGGAAGTAGATTGTGTAGCTTCTTTGTGACTTCAGGATTCAATATAACACGTTTACTGAAATAGCTTCATTAATTAGTAGATAATATTGAAGCACTTCTGTTTTCTGTTTTTATTAGTTTGGTTAAGACAAAACTTCAGCACTATAAGAAGCATGTTTATGCTTATGTAACGATGCTTAGATATGTATTGCATAGCAAAATAAAGCATTAACCATGTAGGCTATAAAATAATTAGATGACCTTGGGGAAAAAAACAGGGAACATTATAACCATTAACATTTGACACCACACAAAAATATATTGAAACAGATTTCATTAGGTTTTTCTACAGTCATATTTCACTCAAATGTGTGTAATTCCCTACATTACTACAAGTGATAGTTTTGAATACATTGCATGTGATCCCTGCATATTTGAGGAACAAGCTTGAAGGTGCAGTAATGCAACAGAGCATGGAACTGCATGCATCTGTTCAAGCATGAGACTTGTTCCTGTGATTGCCATTTTATTTGCAGATGCAGGAAGCATTCCTTTTGCTTCAACCTCTGTATACTGATAACCTGCAAGGAGTTGTTAGGTCATTTTAGGTTGTATATGGGTATATAATTGAATTTCTGTTAGGTTTCCACCTGTTTTTGTTTTTGCTCACATGATCCAGTATCTGATAAAACACTGGTTTCAACCCAAATAATAAGTAGAATTGTACCATTTGTATTATGTACCTCAATTGCAGCAATGTGTTTTGGGCCAACAGACGCGAGTGTTTGCTTCCTGGTAAAGAGAAAATGTGCGAAAACTGTCTGAACTGAACACTTTTGTCCCGCATTTTTCCGAGCATCACATGCTTTATTAGCACCACAGGCTATCTTGGCATCTGCTGTGCAGTAAAGTACTGAACAGATAGAAATTTAATGACAGTAGTTTAATTAATTGGTCACTTGAATCCCGTTGATGTTATTATATTGTAGGTATTACAGTTACCATTTTGGGCTTTTGTGTATACAGCACCCTCATTTCATTCTTTGTTGTTCTCTTTCATTCTTAGCCATCCCCTCAAGGAATTCCTTTACCCAGCAGATGAGGAGAAATGCCTTGAAGAACAGAAAATTTGGTCAGACAAAGAAGTGGAGACGAGAGAAGCACAGACGATCAGGAAAGCACCCATTGAAATCTTCCACAGTCAAACCGCATCGGACAGTTTCACTTTTGTCCCAGCTTACGCTGAGGGACCTGAGAGTCAGACTACGGCGCCACACAGTCGATTTCTTACTCAATTGTAAGGATCCAAAAAGCCAAGAAAGGGCCTTGCTTCAACAACTGGAGGAAGTGAAGCCAAAAGATAACGGGCTGAGTGAACTGAATTCGACGGGTGAAGAAAATAACAACAGTGAGGTAAACTTGAAGCCTTTCACTCTAAATTCCTCCATGTCAGTTCATCAAGAAAGTAGACCTGCATTAAGTAGCGCAGACCTTAATGGGAAGCCTGTTAAAGTGGTAAATAGGCAGGTAGTTCACAAGAGGACGTCTTCTAGAACAAGAAGCATGGTTCACACCACGCTCACACATCAAACGGGGTCCACTAACACAGTCAACACTACAACTGTTAGTCACCCTGTCGAAATTGAAACCTGCAATGCAATAAAGCACGAGAAGATTGAAAAAGCAATTGCAGAGAGTCAAAGCAACAAGTGCAGCAGCATTGAATCCTGCGTCATCAACACGGCTCAAAATCCAGCTGCTGGGCAAATGGAGCGCAGGACTAGCAGATCTTCATCCTTGTTAGAAGTTTGTAAGAATGTCACAGATAGTTCAAAGAAAGCAGGGGACAATCCACTAATATCACTGAAGCAATACCTTACAGTCAACCTAACAAGGTTATCAGTGTCACAAACTCTAGAAATAGAAAAGGCCTCTGAAGAAAGGAAAAGAAGTGTGGCGGTAAGAGGAAGGAACAGGCAGAGTCCTAGACCAGCGTCTCTGACAGTACAGTCAGAAAGAAGAGCGTCCAGATCTCAGCAGAGGCAGGGAGGAAGTTCAGAGATCTGCACAGCTGAAGGTAACAGAGGGGTGAGGGAAATGTTTTTCAAGGCCATTGATAAAGTAAATGTAAGGAAGCAACACACAAGTGAATCTGTATGTGATTTATTCCACAGTGAGAAAGGGGGGAGTGACAAGGTTATCGAAATACAAACCGTGTCAGAAGAAACAGATGATGTAAAAAAGGAGCAGCAGGACATTGTAAAAGGCAAAACTGAAGGGCAGGAAGAAAAGAAAAATGCTGCACCTACAGTTATTGAATGTAAAAGTGATAGGGCCCTGGAAGAAGTGAAAGAGCCCGAATGTAAAATAGTGCCCAGTGAAAAAACTAGAGGACAAAAGGACATGCATTGTGTTCGAAATACAGCAAAGGATGCATGTAAGGAGTCGGAAGTTGTTAAACTATCAAAACAAATGGTTAGTTGTGTGAGTAAACACCCAGCAAGTAGGCGTGAAGAAGATGTTGTCATAAAGCAGGCAAAGGTTCTGCTATCTGACATTTTAAGAAAAGATAAACCCTTAATAGATACAAGATTACACAGAGATATTTTAGGAAGAGGGTTTTCGCTCGCCTCTAAAGAAATAGAGAGCGCTGAGGAGGAGAGAGAACAGACTGAAATAAATGGAGGCAGGTACCATTGTTCAGTGCAGAGGAGGATTTTGAGAGGACGAGACATTAGGCCTAGAGCAGCGAAAATAAAAACAGGTGGTAAGCAAAGCACCAAGGGACACTTGAGCAAAGAAGTTCCAGCTACAGTGAAGACTGAGTTGAGTGAGGATACTTTGCAGCTTCAGTCTCCTCAGAGGCATAATGACCCACCAGCTACCTGCCTCAACTCTCTACCTCATAAGTCACTAATTTCAGCAAAAGCCACGACTAATCTGCACCCAGACCCCAATCCACAGGCACACATACAGTCCAACATACCTCTAAAGAAACGTACATTTCGCAGTTCTGTGGAAATACACTCTGAACAGGGTTTGAATTCTGCTTCAAATCAAGCTTCTAAAGAAGCCACTGAGTTGAGTACATCCACAGAGCTGACGCAGGGCCTCGCCATGTTTTCAGAGGAGAGTAGCAAAGTGAAAAGCAGGACTAGGAGAACAGAAGTCCAAAGGTTAACCCCGAAAAGGATCACAACCTTTAACCGAGTGCTTCGCTCACGAGCTAATGAAGTTCAACGAAGTCATTTGTTAAGGAAAGTTCGGAAGTGTAAATTAGAGAGGCAAGATGAGTATGACACTGACAAGGCTCAGACACTAGAAAGTGATAAGCTTGGAGAAGACAAACAAGCTGAGGATCTTGCTAAAATTCGTGAGCAGTGTGGTAAAAATCCAACTCCACATACATCTAAGAAGGAAGACATGGTGGAAACATTAATCCAGCAAAGTGGTTTGGAGGAAACAAAGGCGGGCCTCAATTTTAAGATTCGTTTTAAGAGGAGGAGAGGGAGAGTATGGGAGATGCAAAGGGCAGGATTTGAAAGCATGGCATTAAAAACAGAAAAAGGAGAGGAGTTGGTGACATGTGATCCTTTTAAAGCCATCATGGATTCTGTATCAGTTTTAAACATGGAGATGGAGGCAGCTCAGGCTCATGTGCAGGCTAGTAAGAAGTCAAAGAGCAGATTGCATCGTTTAAAAAAAAGAGGCGAGAGGCGGTGTGAAAACAAGACCTCAAATGTCTCAGACACAAAATCAGAAAAAGACCTTGAAAATGTTAAAAATGAATGCAGATCCAATGAAACACCCAGTGAAAAAGTAGAAGTTAAAGAGAAGATCGATAGGGAACTTTTAGATGGAGACAAGCTGCTGCCAGAAAAAATTGAGAGTCATAAAAATGACAGCGATGTGTTATCAGCTGTAGGGCAAGAACCAAAAGTTGAAGATCGTTTTGTAAAGAATTGCTGTTTTGAAATGAGGTCACAACAGAAACTGCAGCCTGAATTGGATGTAAATGGTATCTCGTTACCCGTAATTAAACTACGCAGAAAGGCGGAGGATATTTGGGAGGTGGACAGCAAAGAGGAGCTCAGACAAACTGAACTTAAAGTAGAGCCCAATATTAAGAAAGAGATGAAGTGTCACATTGTAGGGAAACAAAAGAAAGGATGTCTGGATTTTAGTAAGCTCAAAGAAGAGTTCCCACCTTCACAGAAACTGACCAGCAACTCGACCCTTCTGAAAACAGAACCGCCACCGTTTTCCTTATCTCTATCACCACTGTCTCTGTCTTCCCCTCTTAATGACAATAAAACTGAAGTTATATCCTCAGCTGCAGAAATAGTCACTGAAAGGCCCGAGATGAACAGCGGAGGAAGGAAACAGAGGCACAAAATGGAGAGAACACGCAAGTGTGGGCTTGTAGAAACACCCACCACTTGTCTTAGTCACACTCTCCAACAAATTGACAACAGTCTCTCTAGGCTTTCCGAGGGTTTGTGTTCATCTCAGACTTTGGAAAAGCCAACAGCCTGTTCCAGTGCTTCTAATTCTGTCATCCAGCCCCCGTCCCAGTCTCCTCCATTCACAAATGCAGATAACATGCTTTCCGGTGAGCCCAGCTTCACAACCTGCTGTGACGATATTCTGGACTTTCAGTGTCTAAACTTTGAAGGGTATTATCAGCCACAGAATATCCTTCCATCTTCCCCATCCGATCTGTGTTCGTTGGATCCACCCACAGATCCTTTCAGCAGTCCCCTCTCTCACAGCCCGTCTGATACATGGACCACTGAAACACCGTACCTTGGCCCTCCCAGTCCAGGAAATAACTTTACCAGTGAGGATCTGCAGTTTTTTCCAGGTCTTATTTCTTCCAAAAGTGACTCTGTTCCTCTGGAATGTGAAGCGAGGGATACCTCCAAAGACAGAAACCTACCCAACCCCAGTTTCAGTTTCTCTGCTCTCAGCAACTCTGACTTGACTGCTAAGGATCGAATCATAAGTAAAAATCCAGGAATGAGGCTCTCCAGAGAAGACCTCAGAACTCAGCCCTTGTCCGTTGTCAGCAAGCCTCAGTTGTTTGGTGCACCATCGTCTTCTGTTACATCCCATACTCCTGTTACTTTTACACAAACCCCCATCAACATTAAGGGGAGCACCAGTCAATCAAAAGCCCAGTCTAACCTCAGAACCCAGGGCCCCTTCCATCGTATGACCATTCCTAGTAAAGCCCAGTCCTTTGCAAGTAGTCAGCCAAACGCAGTCAGAGGAGTGTCCCAGAGTTTCTTGAGTAAATCCGTCCCGTCATCTCAAATGTCTAACAAACTTCTTTCTCCTCAACTCTTCACTGTGAAAAATCCCAATCCTCCCGACAATCCATTTAAATTTCACGAGAAAACATCTACGGTTATTCACAGGGTGCTTAAGTATCAGGGGGGGAACCAGAGTCAGAACTTGTATAGTGCACCTTGTAAAGACAGCATGGCTGCTGGCAGCCCAATCATCACATCCAGAACACTTGGTGCAAAATCAGGTACTATTGAGAAGACCCAGCAGAGTCAGAAACTAGGTGTAAGTGCCAGTCATCATAAAGGAAACATCTCTGTTCAAGGATTTGGGAAGGATGCCGGCCATCTTGGTTCCTCCACCAACCCTAGCAGGTCCAACCCTCATTTTAACAAACCTAACTCCACTTTCCCTCAGACTTTTAGTAAAAGTAAAATGTCATCTGACAAACATCAAAGTGTTGAAACCAATATGACATACAAGAACATGTCAACGCTGCCAAGACCTTTCTTCTTCCCTAGCAAAATGTCTGACAGTTATTCATCACCGCAAGACAAGAGTTTAAGACCGGATAAATCCACTACGTCTGCCTCAGACAAGCACCAGCCATGTTACACTCAGCAAGACCCTTTTGATTTTAGCTTTGGTTCGTCTCTTTCACCCATGTCTCAGCACAACAGCCCCCATGTGATCCACAGTACACCCCCTGGTACACCAGCACCATCAAACAAGAGTCAGTCCTCAGCCTCCTCAGCCTCTTTCCCTTATGGCTATCAAGGCCCTCCTTACGTACTAAACTTTAGTGGAGATCATTCATTGACCCTTGGACTCAGGGATGGGGCTGATGGTTACCCAGGATTAGGCCCGACAAACTACACCTACCACTGCCTGATGGAACCTTCAGGCACCCAAGGGCGGCTGGTTCTCGAGCCCTGTGGACCCCAGCTGTCTAACCCAGCGTCTTTGCCCTTGGGTGGATTTTCAGGGCTCAAAGGTCAGGACGAACATTGCAGGAAGGACATGCAGCAACAGTGCCAGCCTGGGGAACACCAAGGCCCACCACACTATGGACCTGTTACAACGTCTCACTCCATGGGTGCTACAAAACCCAAGAGAGTGAGGTTAGTGGTGACAGATGGCACAGTAGACTTAGATCTCCAGTACTCGGATTGATTTATACCCACTGGAGTCACTGGATCCCAGAATACACTTGGACGTTGTTGTTTTGCTCAAGGGGGATTAACAGTATCTGCCACAAGATGTTTTTGTAAACACTGTAATTCATACATTGTCTAGCAGTTATTAAAGCCCGCTGACTGATTGACATTTTCTAAATCGTTATTTTGATGGACTGTTAATGTATGAATGACTTGTACAGGGTTTTATGTAAAGCGGACGTATCAGCGTGTTTTAACTACTGTATGATTTTTTAAAAAAGAGTGAAATATACACTACAATTTGCTGAGAATACCAAATTTAAAATGCATAAAGAAAACAAAGCATTAATATATTTGTGACTAGGAGTTTGAACTTACAGGCCCTGTAAACATGGAAAGCCCTCTTACTGTACTGTAACATAGCTCTATGAATTTTTCTATACCATGTATGTCAGTAGAGACAAGAGCACCATCATCGGTTGCTGGTACTTGTATTGGTCGGTTTTAAAAAGGCAGCTTTGTGCCTCAGTCTTTGATATGTTCTTGTGACTTTTTGAAGCACCTGTTGAAACAGTCCACCCTCGTTTTTTATACTCACAGTAAGCTCTTTTCTCACTTTGTGTGTGTAACTCTGTGTGCGCGCGAGTGTGTGCATGCATTTGGCAGGCAGGTCTTGAGGGATCAAAGTGAGATGTGTTGTCGTACCTGATCGCATGACTGTTGCTCTGCCAAATTTTAGTAAGGTCATTAGTCATTAGTGCATCAATGAAAGGTTTGTGCATGAACAGTGTACAGTGAAATGATTCCCCCGACCTGGAACAATATATATATATGTTCAAGGGTGAAGACGTGCGTGACTTGAACCGCAGCTTTTCACAGCTGCTCTCTTCAGTACCTTTTGTGGATGAGTGAGTGGGAGAAACTGCAATATGTGTGTGTTTTGTTTTTTCCAGGCCAGTTGTACTTAATGGATTGAGGGATAGTACAACATAAGATCTTTTTGTAACGGGAGTTCTCCCAATTGGAAGTTTAAGAGAAACATTTAAATATTACCATGTTACATCAAGAAAAGTGACAATCTTCTCACTTTTGAGAAACTCACTTTTGTCATTTATTTGGCCTTTTTTTTCTTTTCTTTTCTTTCAAAGGTGTTTATTATTATTATTATACAAAACAAACCGAAGGAAAAGTTGTTCATCACCTACAAAAGTTGCTGTTTGTTATTTTGTTGTTGCTGATGGAGCTACATGTTCATAGGTGTATTGTAAGCAGAGTTATTTACTGTCAATTGTGGATGTCACACGAGCATTCCCCTCTTGTCATGATGTACTGTATGTTGAACCCATTTGACATCATTGGGCAGGAGTGTTTGGTGTGACGGCACAGCCTTACATTGCTACCATGAAAATGTACTGTCATGATATGGAAAGGCCAATTATTTATTTTAATATCCTCATCCTTGAAATGGTGCTTTAATGTAATTTATATTTCACATTGATTGTTCAAACTATTAAATGTTTTTTTATTATTTAATGGGACAAAATACTGAACTGAATATTTACATCGAGTATTTAATTTCAAAGCCTTTTCACATCTTATCCAATTTTTCAGTTGTTACAGATAAAACTTTCTTTTTTCTAATTGTCAGTTAGTTTTACTGAAAGTCTGCTGTAGAAATGTACAAATGTAGCCTATATCATTAAAGACACTTAATTCTTTTTTTGTATCTTTTCTCTCTTTGACTCTTTTTTAAAATACTTTATTGCAAGAGGACACAAAATTGTGTTACAACGTCTAAAGTTTGTATCATATTATGTCATTCCTATACACAAATTTAATGATTAAATACCTTTCTATATTGTTTAATTATAATCAAACAATTTCTTCCATTGTCACTGTATTCAGGTTACGGCTTTAATTAACGATTAATCTGCTAAAGAATTACAAAAATATATGTTTCCTAAAGCCTCAAGGTAACAAATTATTTGCTTTATCCAACAGCTTCCACACAAATTGCAAACAACTGGAGTGGCTAATCAATCTTCTATTGACTAATCAATTAATGGACTATAAGAATAAGAATAAGTATCCCATTCTTCAAATCAAGGAGCTGAACACTGGAGAGGCTCTAATTAAAATCCTGCTTAAATTTACTGACTAGCATTAATTTATGAAACTTAATAGTAGTGTTGGAAAGTTACTAAGCACCTTTACTCAAGTACTTAAGTATAGTTTTGAGATACGTAAGTAATTCCATTTTATACTTATGCTACTTTAAACTTTACTGTGTTTCAGAGGTAAATATACTCTTCACACACTACATCTATTTGACAAATTTAGTTAATTTGCAGATGCAAATTATTCATACAAATTATAATGAACTAATAAATAATTTTGGATCATTATAGATTAAACTACCCAGCAGTGTTTGAAATAGTTAAAATTAATCCCATCTTTATCAGTAAGTGATACTTACACATGAATGCATCAATAATTATAATCCAATAATATATATTATTCTGAAATGGGACATTTTGCATCATGGCTACATATACTTTTGGTATTTTAAGTATATTTTGATGTTAATACTGTATTTTTAATATTTTGAATGCACAACTTTTACTTATAACAGACAATTTCTACTCTGGTGGTGTTTGTCACTTTTGCCACTTTTATTGTTCTTTCCATCACATACACTCAAGAATAAATTAAAATCCTTACATCATTGTTATAAACTAACAGTCAGGTGCGAAAGTTGTGTTTACTGTCATTTCCTCTGTTGTCTCCCGCTCTGATGTATTCATCCGGTTAAATTCAAAGCTTGGGGCAAGCGTTCATCCTCCTGGTTTGGTGTTCAGCCTTTACTTCCTTCCTCTCTACCTGTGCTTTCATCCCCAACCAGCACTTGTGTTCTTCCCCTCTTCTCCCTCCTCTCCACCAGCATATGACCCACTTCTGCTTTTCTTTCTAGCTCTTAGTAGCAGCCGAGCAGTTAATTCTGATGCCAAGTATAACAGTTTTCTCATAATGAGGACGGAGAGAGAGGGAGGGATTATCCGTTATAGTAGTAAGGCAAAGTCTTGGAGATGGTACAGTTAAAGGGACAGAAAAACAAAGAAACTGTGATGCATATTAATAATAAAAACCCAATGTTTCTCAGCTGTCATAACAGAGTACACTGGTTCTGCTTACGTTTATGCACCCATTAACACAACATCAGTCAACTACTCAGAACCTTCAAGTAAAAGTAGTAATGTAAAAATAATGACAAGTAAAAGCCATGCATTTAAAATCCACTTTAGTAAACAGTACAGAGAATATTATCAGCCACATGTACTTAAAATATAAAAAGGAAAAGTAGTGGTTCTGCAGTAAAATGTCCTCTCTGATTGATGCATCATTATATATTACATTATGATAATTGTTAATACTGATGCTTCAGTGTCATTTTACTGTTGTAGCTGGTCAATGTGCAGAATTTAGTGTCATCTAGCGGTGAAGTTGCAGATTGCAACCAATTGATTACCTTGCCAATTTTTAGGATTGGCTAGTTGCCTTTGTGAGTTGGATTGGTTAGGTTTAGGCATGAGGAGTGAGATTGATGAGGGTTAGGGTAAGAATGTCAGGGTGAGCCAATCAGAGGCAGAGTAGGGAGGGTCATGACTTCCCCATCCTGGGAAAAAAAACATTGTGCTTGCCTTGCAAGCGTGTAGGTGGTCTACGGTGGTCATGAAAATACAAAGAGGCTCTATCTAGAGCCAATGTTTGATTTGTCCATTCTGGGCTACTGTAGAATTGCGGTGATTCAACATAGTGGCCTCTGTAGAAGAGCACCCACTCCTTCTGTAGATAAAAACGGCTCATTCTAAGGTAACAAAAACACAACAATTTATTATACTTATTTTCAGGTGATTATACACTAATGTAAACATACCTATAAATATTATATTAAATCCTCATAAATGTTACACACTGGATCTTTAACTGTGTGCAGTTTGGTTGTTTACTCACAGAACTCATAGACATTGCTTTTTTGTAAAGCATCACCAACCAAAGAGGATGGAAACCACTGGTTTAATCCTTGAGATAAGATCAGATGTTTATTGTTTCCTTGGGGGTGGGGGGTTTCTTGGGTGCAGTATCTTTGCAACACAGAGCATTAATCTCCAGACATACTTAGCAGCATCCTTACAAGAAATTATTCATTATCATTTATAATCTTATGTGTTTTTAATGTAATGTAACCTAGTAAGTAACTAGTGGCAAAAGCTGTCAAATAATTGCCCTGCACTAAAAAAGTTTAATATTGCCCTCTGAAATGTAGTTGAGTATAAAATTGCATGACATGGAAATAATCAATGAACATTCAGAATTGTACTTGAGTAAATGTACTGTACTTACTCTCCACTATTGCTTTTAACCTTGTCTACTCCGTGCAGCATTGCTTTTTAGAATTCCTCTTTGTGCCACATGAAATATTTTTCAACCATTGTAACCTTGCTTGTTTCCCTAATTTTTAATTATTCATTAAGACTTCACCTCACTCGCTGCTCTTGTGTACATCACAATTCCATTAAACCTTAACTACATGCATGTGTGTATCCGCATGACTCCATGTTGCCCATGTTCGGGACTCTGAGGATTACATTTTATCACGGGGGTATGAGCTGTGTGAAATGGCTGACTGTGTAGAGTTGCTGCTGGATTTTGTTCATGAGTGCTGGAACCGCCATCGGCAGCGGTGGCAGTGCAGTCACCCTTGTGCTGAAGGAGCACGGAAGCACAAACGGTCTGTAACCCTGAGAAACAAGCTTAGGCTGGGAGGTGAGAGCTTTTGAAAGGTGCACTGACATTGCACATAATTTCCCAGATGACAGGTGACAAAGGCTCCAAATGACTGGCTACTGGCTGAGGTGTCAGTGCATTAGTGTAAATTATGACTCTAACAAAACCCTGCGTGTCTGACAGAGGGGGCTGAATAAATATGTCAGCTGCACAAGCAGGGATATTGCTCTTATCATTATTATGGCTATCTTTCTTTATTAAGTCTGACTGTCCGCTATTAAGGCGACTCCCCCGTCTCCTTGTACAAGCCACAGTCCTGTGTGTGGTTTTGATGAAGCACAGCAATCCCTTTTAGCTTACTGCAACTGCTTCCTTACCCTCATCCAATTAATAGTGTTGTTCCAGCTTGAGCCTGATGAACAAAAGCTGTTAAATACACCCTCCCCTCCATACATATAGACTCAATCAGTCAAAGCAGTAGCGCTGGCACATGGAGGCTGACCAATCAATGCAAACCTAATTTAAAATAACCAATAGATCAGATGGTGTAATACTTTTAATACTGTGTGAGAAAGTTACCTCCGCATGAATCACGGACTGAGTGAAGAGGTGGACAGCCCCCGCTGTGTGAGGTTTCATTTCATTCACATTCATTGCCCAGCTTGGAGCTAATGGATGTAATGTTAATGAGAGAAAATAAAGTGAAGGACGGTGATATTTATAGTTATTAATGCCACTTTCAAGAGCTGAGATGTCAGGGTTTGCCTGTCAATGTGACCTTTGAGTTGAAGCGCAGGCTGCCTCACCATGCCTGAGATATGGTGCCATGACATGGCATTTGCTTCCCTCACGGTAATAGTGTGAAACATGCAGTATGGTATGTGTGAGCACATATGATGTTATATTTAGTCCAGGTGCAGGATGGCAGATTCAGTTAGAAAACAGCAGATGATATCTAGAGCTTAATAGGAATAATGCCAAACATTTAATTGTTCCAGCTTTTCTATGTCCGACATTTTGGTACAGTTTATTTATTTGGATTTTGGACTGTTGGACAGATTAAATTATACATTTCATGGCAACACCTTGGGC
Organism: Morone saxatilis; assembly: GCF_004916995.1. Taxonomy (NCBI): domain Eukaryota; kingdom Metazoa; phylum Chordata; class Actinopteri; family Moronidae; genus Morone; species Morone saxatilis. Next base: position 17,975,192 of record NW_023339696.1, on the reverse strand, counting down.
TCTTGGACACTGCGATGGACATTTTTCACTGTTTTCTAATCAGACCTAACAATTAATTGATTAAAGGACCAGTGTGTAGGATCTAGCGGTGAAGTTGCAGATTTAAAGTAATAGAACACCGCTTGCGTCTGTATTCGATGACCTGGGGATGAGAACCTACGGCCCTATCTAAAGCCACTGTTTGGTTTGTTCGTTCTGGATTACCGTAAAAACATGGCGGTTCAACATGGCAGACTCCATGGAAGGCGATCCGTGGCATCTGTAGATAA
>NW_023339696.1:17928846-17974898 GCF_004916995.1 Morone saxatilis | reverse complement strand
TATATTGCATGGTAATTATGGATAATCTTTTGTGTGTGTGTGTGTGTGTGTGTTTGCTGTGTGTATTCGTACCGTTGGGTGGATCCCCACTGGTTGTATGGTCGCTTTCCATTACTGTGAAAAGGAAAAAAAACAGAGCTTTCACAGCTAAGAGTCTAACTCCAAAACACAAAGAACAGAGAGGGAGAGACCAGAGAAGAGAGAGAGAGAGATAAAAGGAGGGAGGGAGGGTATGCTGTATCCGGGTAATGATGGAGAGAGAGAGAATGGAGGAGAGAGATAATGGAGAGGGGGGGCAAAGACAGAGAGAGAGAGGAATGGGAGGAGGGTGAGGAGAGAAACCAACCAACCCAGTACAAAAAGAGTGAGTGAGAGAAGAGAGAGAGAGAGAGGGGGGCACTGAACATGCTGAAGGGAGGGAGGAGGGAGGATAGTGAGTGAGGGATGGGGAGATTGCCGGACCGAGCGGAGAGAAGTGTTACTACAGAGCTGCTGCTGCTGGAGGACGGGCTGGGAGCCGAGGATAATGCTCCATCCCACAGCGTACAGCAGCACGCCGGACACCTTGTAATTTCTCGTGGCGGCGGCGGCGGCTGTGGAGGAGGAGGGTCTTCATTGTTGCAGCAGTGATTGTCTTTTCTTCCCCCCCCACCCCCCTTTAACCACAGTCTTCTTTATCATCTTCCTGCTCGCCCCTCCTCACTCCTTATTCCTCTGCAACTGGCAACCGCTGGGCTCCCCCTCCTCTCTTTTCTACTTCTGTCCCTTTTTCCAGAGGAGGGATTTCTGTATTTCATCAGGGATTGTAGAAGACAGTAAGAATGTTTTCTGTCTTTTCTGCTTTTCTTTCTTCTCTTTACTGAAGGAGACATGCATGGAGATGGAGGGGGGGTGCATGGCAAAGCAGATTAGAGTATGATTTTATGTTTGCTGAGGGATGTCAGAAGGGTGTGTGTATGTGTGCAGCAGGGGGGTGGGAGGGGGTTTGCATGTTCAAGTTTACTGCATTGATGTGAAAACATGAATTCCTCTCTCACATGGCAGTCCGTGCGTGCAGTATCCCAGCTTTAAATACAGCAGGTTGCACAAAATCAACATCGGAAATGAAAATAAAACGAAATTTTAAAAAAAGCCAAACAGCTGTGAGAGGAGCTGCCGAGGGATGCACGGACACAAGAAGGCAAACCAAGCAGTGTTTGGCAATGGATCACTCCTTAATGCCAGCAGATGAATACACTATCCCAGGTTCACAGAGAGGCAGACGAAGAGGGTGCAAGAGAGAAAGTGGGAGAAGAAAAAGAGGAGGAGGCAGCTGTGGAGGGACAGATTTGTAGATGAGGCAAAGACAAGGCAGGGAATCAGACAATGTACGTGGCATTGTCAGTAAAACAGAAATATAAGTAGATGGAAGATGCTACTTGTCAGCTCTTGGATTTATCATAGTGTCAAACTGAAAATCCCTCCCACATACATTTGCATGCCTGCCAAGGATTGCTGATGCTCTGGTGCACAGAGCAGTTCACTGCTCAGTGTTCACATTAAAAGGCTAACTAGTGTATAAAATAACCAAGTAAATCACACTTTGGCTACTCTGACGTATTGATTGTAGCGTGTGAGGCAGGACATGCATGGATGAACATGGACACAGATGCACCTTAGCATCAAAGAATGTGTGGAATAATGCACTCGGGAACAGATGTAGGTATGTGTTTTTCCATGCATTAAACAGCAGATGAATTCGATAGCACATGTTCAAACTGATGTCCTCTCACACGAGCTGCTGCCTCTACAAGAAAAGGGGTCACCCTGCCAGCTGGGAACACGTGTTTGGTCTGCCCCTGTCCTTATCTGTCCACCTTAGTTTAGTTTATTTATAGACGCCTTTGTCTCTATCGAACACAGCCCACAGGAAGGTGATGGCAGGTCAGTTAACAGGGCACACATAATTACACACAAGCCACTATTGTGTTGCACAGAGCTTTGAGGAGGATTTAAACGTAGCAGGATTTGAAAGTTAAACTGCGAATAACTTGTTGGAGGCGTTCACGGAGAGCTTCACACAGATATGGACAATGGCATACGGCAGGCACGTCTCCCACACACAGTCATAGTAACACACACATGCACATGCTGTTCGTGCTCTGTATATGACGATGTATTGCCTCAGGGACACGGAGGTAGAGGATGGCAGAGCGGCTCATCAGAGAAGACTGCCAACATTACACACCATGAGCGCAATTTGCAACGGCGGAAACTTTGAATGCCACCATCAGTGCATTAATGGTGGATTTGGAGAAGCCTATAGTCTGTATTGATGTATAAAAGTGAAGTGCTTTTGTCAACGTGCAGTGATTATTCTGTTAAGTGTTGGCGCTACAGACACATGACTCAGTCTTTGCTTTGAGTGGTGCTCTAAGTTCAAACGCACTCATCAAACACCGATGTCAAGCAGTCACTACACTATAACTTATTGGTACAAGCTCTCCATAGATCAGTTGCAGTGCTCATGTGAAAAAAAACTGCCAGACACATTAGATTGCCCATGCTGGAACAAATCAGTGCAATCAGTTTCACATTTATTTGACCATTCTGCAGGCAGAGATGGATGATGGAAGCTGGAATGTAGGTTTAACTAATCCCTATATCAGGTGCTTTGCTCGCCTGGTTTTACCTTTGAGAGCTTTCTTTCTTCATTTTTAACACAACTATTTGGCAAATTAGTATCCTTATCATCACAGAAATGGGACTGCTTTGCTATAGAGGTTAAGAACAACATTATTTACCCTTACATTAATTTGGTGGAGAGTAAGAAGCAATAAACAAGTGTACGACATTATTGTTACTTGCCTCATCAACAGGCAATCTGTTAATGAAGGAGTTAGTTTGATAAAAGCTCCAGTATTACATTGAACATCCAGTTCTTCATTTGTCCTCAGCCTGTTCAGATTCATGTAAAGTTCGCTGCCTTTGAATGATGGGAGAAATAGACTTAACTTAGCATCAAGTAGGAGTCTGTCAATGTGAAGAGGTTCAGAGGTTCTGCCCACTTTAGCTGAGTCCAGATCTGCTCAGTTTGACTCCCTGGGAGCTCAATTAATTTGGCTCGTGGAAGTCAAGTTGATCTGGTCCAACAGGCTGATGCGGCCGCTGTCAATCGTTGATTAACTGACTGTCATGTCGTTTGTGCTTCAGATGTTGTTTGGCACAAAGAGAGTCAAGGTCCAGTGAACACCCATGATTTGCCACCCGAGCAGAAGAATTAACATTCAGCCAGCGTTAGCAGGGAAATACCATTAATTCCTTCTTGGTCAGAAAGCGTTATGGAATGCCACACTTTAGTTCCTCTGCACACACAGAGGACGCGGCACACAGTTGACATTTCCACCCGTGCAGTTCCCTCTTTGGGGATCACGGGACCAAAATCTCTTCTCGCCAGTCATTCAGTTCAACACAGCTTGACAAAAAGAGGATTTATCAGCACACTGAGAGCAGAAGTTACCTGTCCTAAAGAGGGAGAACGGGCCTTCACGACGTGTTGATTAATTATTGTTGAATGACTTTTGTTAATTATTTTAAGCCATGTTAATTCAGAATCCTCTTCCACAGGGGCTTGGGGAGGAGAGAAAGGGTGTAAATGCTGTGTCTTTTGGACTGATTATCCCTCTGTTCAGTTGCTGCTGTGCTGACAACCTGTCAGAAGTCCCATTGTCAGAGCCTTATTTTCTCTGAGCTTTTGCGCCTGTATTGTTTTCAGTCTCTCTCCTGGTATATTTGCCTGAGTGCAGGGAGTGGAGCTTAACTTTCTTTTCAATATTTGCTATGCTGCTCAGGAGGGGGGGGATGTAGTTCATAACTCCAAATTTAGCCATCTCGTTTACTCTCTCACTCCTTTCTCTCTTCTTTTTCCTATCTTACTCATTCCTTCTCCCTCTCTTGCCGGCAGTAAACGACTGATCTGGGACAGACAGGCCTCCCCTGCGCTCTGTCCTACTTCAACGTTGTCCTATCTCTTGTTTCTCCCCTTTTCCTTTTCCACTGTCGTTTACCTCTATCAACCTATCTCTTAGCGAGTCGCTCTGTCTCCTTCTCTATTAATCATTTCAGCGTCTGCGACTGTTTCATCATACCAGAGTGATGGTTCTGTCTGGTGTTAATGGGCTGTCAGGGTGTTTGGGAGACAGAGGCACCCTCATTGCCAACAGTACATTTTTCTCTACCTGGCGAAAATTGATGCAATGAAACATTTGAAGAGAGGTGAATTAGATGTGTACAATATCACCAATCCGCCATGGTCATCTGTGAGCTTTTGATATTCAGTTTCAGAAACACATTGCTGAGCTGGACTTTAATGAAACAGTTGGTTTATTGCTGTGATGTCTTCTGCTTGGATTGTCTTGAAATATGTCACTGATCTTTTTATAGTGCAATGATGGATACCACCTCTCTGCTAACTAGAGCTTGAACAATATACAGTATTGGAAAGCCAGTGTTATGGTTTCATATTTGCCTATCACAGATACATTTGTGCGTATGTTGGCAGATTTGTAAAGTCAAGGTTAACATGGAACTGCTTTTAAATTCATAATGTTTAAATATCCAGTGAAGTTTACTGCTATATACTGATAATGTCGTCGTTGATAGCAAAGGTATGGGCTAAATGATTTTGCTTTAAGTTATTGGTCATAAATTTGTAATGACCAAATTTAAGAGGGTCATTGAAAGTAGTTGCGAAAAGAAAAACAACACTATGCAGCCAAATTAATTCAAGCCATCTACATGCTAAAATGCTCACAGTGACAATGCATGCTGATGTTAAGTTACCCTGTTTACCATCTTAGTTTAGCGTGTTAGCATGCTAACAATTGGTAATTAGCCCTGAAAACAAAGTAGAGCTATTGATCAAATGTACAGGTATTTGGTCATAAACCAAAGCGTAGGAGTTAAATATTGACCTTCGGGTCGCCCTGGGAGCTTACCTGGTAGATCTGGTGCCCCATGTGCCTGAGCTTGATCCCTGCTGCAGTGGACATGGATTGAGTCCAAGAACGATGACTTTCTGTACAAAGTTTCCTGATTATCCTTCAAATAATAACGATTTTATAGTCTGGACGAACATTGGTAATTTTAAAATTACACTGAATGATCAAACTGCAAATGACTTAAGAAAAATGTTATTGTGGGGGATGATTCCTTTTGTTCAGTGTATTTGCATTTCTGGCTGTATATGTCTGTAAGTGTGTCGTTATTTGTCTCTGTGAAATTGATGCCAGGCCAGGATCTGGTTCCAAGGGGATCCCCCCCCCCCCCATCACCACCACATACACACAACACTGTACCATTTATTGCCATTGCTATGTTTCTCTCTCACAAACTGATTTCATCTGGCCCATTGCAAGGACTCCATTCATGGTAATTAGAGAGGGGGGGTTGGAGGGCTTTGGCCAGACTCCTCCATGCATCATGAATTCACTCTCAGTTTATTAGGGCTAATTGCGCCATTGAGAGGCAGAGAGGGGGGGCAGAGTGGGGGTTTGAGTTCTCCTAACATTCACCGCTGCATCATCAAAGTGGGGTTTCTATATTTAGCAGCAGCAGATGCATGGCGGCAGCACAGCAGTGCTGGCCCAGGATGATGATCACAGTGTAGGGTGGGGTGGGATTTGTGTGTGTGTGTGTGTCGTGTGTGTGTGTGTAGTTGTGCATGATTGAAGGCAGCAGCATAAGCATCAGGATCTAATGCTGCATTCAGGTCCTGTGGGTAAGACAGTAGATACAATTCTTACTTGAAAGCACTGTTCATATCAGATTTCAGGTGGTAAATACGACTTGGAAATTTAGGGATTGGCCACTTAACCAACATTCGAGTACATGCAGTTGTTTTCATCACTAGAAAAGTGATTTTAAGCATTAGTCTTTGATTTTTACTTAAAGTTTTCTTTACTTGTAAATGCTGTGATAGGTGGATTTGATGGATGTGGTGATTCATTTGTTGGAAAGATTAACTCTGATGCGTCACCAACAAAAACCTCCGTTTTGATTCTTTTTGTGACCTCAGATGAGTTTATACCCACAAACACTTCCACACACTTCCATGTTTTAAGCTGGAAATCCTAAATTAGTTCTCCCTGTTATTCCCATAAGCCTCGAGTGCAGCACGACAGCCTGATAGGATCGTGAACAGCGTTCAAAGACTATCCAACTAAAGCGAGTTTCATGTTCTTTTATCTGCGAGAGGCTTATTTGATTCAACCAAACAGTGAAATGTGTAATATCTGTGTAAGCTGCAGGCATTGGGACATAGATTGAAATCAAATCATTTTTTGGTTAGTAGGTGATCTCGTTTGGCAATTCATACTGCACTTTCAAATGTGGTAAATGGACTGAACTTATATAACGCATAGGCTGACCACTCAAAGAGCTTTATAATAAATACACTGATAGCAAAGGCTGCCATGCTCATCAGAAACTAACTAATCCCATTCACACACACTTACACAACAACAGCACAGCATCAGGAACAATTTGGAGTTTAGTATCTTGCCCAAGGATGCTTCAACATGCAAGCTCTACCGCCTGAGCCACATCCGCTCAGAAGGTAGATATTAGGGATACCAATATATCGGCCCAACATCAGTATCAGCCAATATCCGCCACATTTTATGCAGACTAAATGTTGTGTTGCTTATTTCCAACTTAAACAGTGGATAAATAATTATCTCTGTTTTCCAGCACTGGCACAAATTGCACGCAAACACTGAGCTGCTTGAGCTCTACCTCTCACATCTTGGATGAGAAGAGAACTAGGCTGAGCTGCAATAAGGCAGAGATACTTATCTTTGTAGATTTCTCTGTTTCCCTGGCAACAAAAAGGTAAATAACTAACAACAAAAAACAGTTATCAGGCAAATTGTTATATTAAACATATATCAGTATCAGACCAGAATTTCCAAATCGGGGCATCCCCAGGTAGATATTCATGAAGATTCTTGCAAATCATTACCTCTCTATGCTGCTCCATATCACTTCATAAATATTATGAATTTAGACTGTTTCAGTCAGTAGTTAAACTTGTTCATAAGCTAAAATAGATGTCAACTTGCTTGTCAGTTCAGTCCAGGACCTTTGTGGTGGTGCTGATATTTCTGCTGACGTTACTCGCTGTTTGTGACTGGGCGCTTTGTGCAAGCTAAAATTGGTGTGAGATTTGCAGCTTGTGATTGAAAGGTGTCGAGCTGCTTCGCCTTGTTTTTGTCACAGCGTAACTATGTCGGGGGAAACAGCTGCAGCTGATCCTGCCTGTGTGGTTTAGTTTTGACTCTATATTTTCTAATGTAGTGATTAGCTTTGACATTACAAAAAACTGTTTACAGAAACAGTTTATTATTTTCTCTCCCTCTCTCCCTGCAACCTTAAATAACAGTATTATATCTCAATTTGTTTCTGTGTCTCAGCCACAAAAGAATAGAGCCTAATTCAATTCACCTCCGCTGAGCTACGGCCCTCTGCTTCCGTATTGCGTTACAGCCTTTTTCAAACAGTAAGTGATCTGTCATCAAGATGCAATGTGTTATTTTTGGTTTTCATGCTGATTCTGCCTCTCTGCCTGCCTCCTCCTCCACCAATGAACTTGTCATGGACAGAAGTGTGTGTTGGTGTGTGTGCATGCACCTTATCCTCTTGTTTATGTGTGTCAGTTTGCACCAGCAGTAGGCAGTAGTGGGTGTTTTAAAGTTTATGGAAGATGATGAATCGGCGATGTTCGGGCCAGGGAAGGTTCGGGCGTCTTGCTGCATTAATAATGGAAGCACAGCTGGCAGTATTTATAGTAACAATGGAGGGGGGGCATGGCAGCATGAATGGGAGGTGATATATGAGATACAGCACATCCTGCCAGCTCGCCTGGACACTAGACACTGCGAGCTCCCTCGTGGTTGGCAGTGCTGGATGTGAAATTGGCTGACAGAGGGTGGGGGATCTGATGGTGACACACTCACAATAACATGCTCAGACTTACAGTGTGCATGCATTTGCACACAATACAACACGTCCTCCTCTGATCTCCGCAAAGTTAAGGTGTTTCATCAGAGGAGGAGAACAAAAAAGGGGAAGTGCTGCTGATGATTAGAAAGTTGTTGAGGTTGCCAGTGCAAGCTATACGAGGAGGAGGAGAGAGAGAGAAAGAAACTGAATCTGGAGGGAAGTATGCATGGAAAGAGGCAAAGGAAGGAGATATAGCCTATAGGAGTCGTTTGATGTGAAGCCATATTGATTGGCCTACATAGCTTAGATTAAAACAGTGAACATGTGATGGCTTTGCCCCATCTGTGATTGGAGTTTATGAAGCCTGATTAAATCTGTGGCTCATGATTCGTTGGGCTGCTCAGCTTCTTTTGTTACTTTGCTGTCACTTTCAAGCCAGATGACAGTTGCGCATCAAAAGCGGCCGAGTCCCAGTGGATTATTGAAGTGAAGGACAAGGAGGTGAAACTGTTTTTGCACAAGACAAATAAAAGGATGGTGATATCATGCAACAACAACTGTACTGTCTCTTGACAAATAAATGGCAATGTTTTGAATGCACTTCAGGTCTGTGACATTAGTGGAAGAAGAACTTTACTCAAGAGTAGGAATACCACAGTGTAAAAAGTCCTAAACTTGAAAAGCTTACTCAAGTACAGTTCAGTATTATTGGCCAAATGTAGTTAAAGCATCCAAAGGACAAGTTCTCCTTCTGGCTTCTATGATGGTGTTGTATTACATGCATATATCTGTGGTATTATAGAATTGTCACTGATGCATTAATGTGTAAGTAGCCTTTATCTTTTTTAAATGGAACATTTCTGTATATAATTACATCCTGATAGCAATATTTTATCAAGTGAACAAATCTGTGAGTACAGTAAGAATACTGTATTGTCTGTTTGAAATGCTCTAGAAAGGATTGGAAACAAGATAGAATGAGGCAGATTGCTGCACTAGAATTATGATAAATAAAACTTTATTTAAAAAAATACTTGAAACAAGGGGATTTGTATTGAAAATAGGTTGATATTCTGTTTTCCACAAGGAGATTGTGTGCACTGAATTGTAGATTATAAGCCTGTGTTTTGTATGAAAAATCCTATTTGCCTCTGATATGTAATGAAGTATCAATAGCAATACTCATATAGCGACTCTAGTCTGCGTTTATCTATGAAGATTACAGTAAACATGTGATTGTCAAGTGAAGTTGTGACAAATCTTAGTTGATATAAAAATGTTCTTGTTAATTCAGTGTTGATGATTAATTGGCATTTGTTTAGTCTGTACGAAAGAATTCCATCACCAAGAATTGCTAAGTATAGAGTGGGTGAAAGATGTGTTTAAGTAATGTGTCTATCTGGGATGCTGTATCTGTCTGAGGAAATAGATTTTCCATTCAAAAGCCTTGAAATGTGAAACCACAGACCCTCCAGGAAGAAGTGCTGATTCAGCCACTGCTGAACTGCAGGGAGCTTAAAAACTCCCTTCACTTGGTCAAACACGGCTTTTTCAAACTATGACAGCTTTGTCCAGCTTTTGGCTCTCTGCTCGTTCTACCTCGTTTTGTCAGAGAGTGTAGAAGAGAGTATGAATAACAGCTCTCATCGTGTCTCCTGGTTCAAGGTGTTTAATTCCAATCTCCGCATAAAACCTGGCTTTTTAGTCTTGTCAGAGCTGCACGCTCATCACAACCTCCCAGCTTTGGTCAACTCCCAGTGGGTCGAGATCAAAACTTCCAATGCTTCGCCAGCTCTGCTGACGGTTGGTACTTTCTGACAGGATTTCAAAGGACGTTGTTCTGAAGAGGGAAGCAAAACAGAAATCCAGCAGGCTCTTGTGAATAGAACCAGTGAGACATGTGAAGCTGTAGAAAACACAAATGATGACCTGGAGGTTGCCACATGGTCCGGCTCCCATTTGACGCCTGCGGCCAAAAAAACAGCATCCACCTTTAATATTTCACAGCCCCTCGTATGTTCAGGCAGTCTCCTCCCCTACAGCTACTCCCATTGTGGCTTATTTATTTATGAGCTCCCCATGCGCTGCCAACTAATAGCCCCAACTTGGCCCTCAGTATGGCCCTAGATACCAGCAAGTGGGTCCTGCCACTCTGAGCCGAGCCACCACTTCAGCTCTTCAGCCAGACAAGAGACATGAGTCTGTGTGATTTAGGATATTACTCAGCTCTCTCTGAAGCAGGCAGCATATATAGCTGCTAGCAGAAAACAAGTACAGATTCTAAGCGGTCCCACAGAGATTTAGAGGCGATGACGAATAAAGATGATTAATTAGCAGGCTATTTGAATGAGATCTCAGCTCTCTGGCTCCCGAGCTGATTGACTGTCTGCATCTCTTCTGTAGAGAATAGAGAAGCTTAAACAAACACTGTGGCCTCTTGCACGCAGAGTAATACTGTTTGTGCTTGTGCAAGACGGCTTTATGGTAAAGTGGAGCTGAAACGATTAGTCAAATAATTAAGTAGTCAATTAACAGACATTTTAAATATTTTAATCTTTTTTTTAAAGCAAAATGATCAAACATCCTCTAGTTCCAGCTGCTTATTTGAGAGGATTTGCTGCTTTTTTTGTTCATTTGATAGTTAATTGAATATATTTGTGTTTTGGATTGTTAGTCACACCAAACAATACATTTAAATATGTGACCTCAGGTTTTAGGATATTGTATTAGGCATTTTACATTAATTTGGGACATTTTACAGGCAAGCAATTAAAGGTCTAGTCAGTGTGTAACATTTAGGTGGATCTATTGACAGAAATGGAATATTCACAGCTATGTTTTCATGAGTGCACAATCACCTGAATATAGTTATCTTTGTGTTTCCATTATCTTAGAATTAGCTGTTTTTATCTACAGATGACACGGGTCGCCTTCCAGGGAGACAACCATGTTGAACTGCCATGCTTCTGCAGTAGCCCAAAATGGATAAACCAAACACTGGCTGTAGATAGGGCCGCCATAGTTTCTCCTACACACTACACAGTCCGTTCTCATTCGAAGGATGTCAAATACAGACGTGAGTGGTGTACAGTGATACAACTGTATTAACTATGAGGTGCAGTGTAAAGCAAGCGATCTCTGGGAAATGCAGTGTAAATACACCACCAGTTTTGGAATCACTGAAGATTTCAGGATTCATCTCATCAATTGAATCAATACAGTGACAGCTCTTATGGTTAGAAGAATGTCCTTAACAGTATTGTTATACTATCACAAGCCAAAACTTTTTCAAAATAAGAGCCGTAGCTTGGTGCTTAGTCAAACACGGGTTGCTTTGTGTGTGGTTCTGACATTCATCAGCTGTCAAGATTTTGACAGGTCCCTGTAAACAACCAAAGCCCGGTTTGATCAATAGGCAAATAAATGAGCAATGCTCTGGCTCAAGGGACATCAGCCACCTTGTAATAACATTTAAATTGATATTGCAGGTGACCTATGCAGTCCACAAAAGGGGGAGGGAAGAAAAGCTTCAAGGCAAGAGAGAAAGAGAAATCTTACTAATGCTGATCATATTTTTTCTGATTTGACTGGCCAGGCTTCCAGCTAACGTTTATTTAACTGATTTTATGGTCTGGAAAACATGATGTTGACTGGAAAATACCTTAATAGTCGCTGTGTTGTGAGTCAAGGTTTGGTAGCCTGAGGTAAACACCATTTTGAACCACAGGGAAATAGGCTATGAGGTCACTCTTACCCCTCAGGAAGAGCTTGCACGCTGATTTCTTTCTTGTGTCTTTATGTAGTTTCATACACCCACTCACATCTTCACTATAATCCACTGTTGTCTATATATAGGGAGCCCTCCGGGGTTTTGTTTTATTGGTTTTCCCCAACATATCTCTAAATCCGCTCCCTGTACTACAGTACTGTTTCTTTTGATGCTCAAAAATCAGAAAGACAGAATTGGATAGATGTCTTTGGGCTTATTGTCAGCATGAAAGGTTTTTGATTTCTCATAAGCATGAATGTCTTGGTGACTGTTTTGCAGTTGAACTGTTGTGCTAGATGGAAGACATTCATGGTCCCCAGATAATGAAGCATAAATGCAATAACTTCGGTAATCCTTTGACATCTTGTGCCATCTTTCAGGTTAAAATTGAATTACGGATAATGATCAAATACCTGTGAAACTCATGACGTATCAGCCTCAACTGTACTTTATGTTTAGGGCTAATTAGTAAATGTTACATGGCTAACATGCTAAACTAAGTTTGTGAACATTATAGCTAAGCATCAACATGTTAGCATTATCATTGTGTGCATGTGTTAGCATGCCAACATTAGCATTTAACTTAAATTACCACTGTGTAAGTACAGTCTTACAGTTTTCCAAGCATGGCTGTTACACCCCATTTAAAATGCAATCTGTATCTGGATATGTTATCCAGCCTTTGCACTTACACATGGTATTTTGAATGCGTTCTTGTTATCCGCATTGAGATTGGATCTTGCGTGAGTAATTTGAAACAACAAATTCTTAATTCTTTGTCCCCTCCTGTAAATTTGGCAAATGTAAGTTATTCAGTTATTTGTATTAAAATATATTGTGTCAGCTCATCACAGTTCACCCCATCTCTGCATATTTAAGACACTTTTATGGCACAGAACAGACAGAATATACGTGTCTCTTTTAGCCTTCTTACTTGCTCTGTAACTGCAGCAGTACGGATGTACGTTGTATGCATTGCGTTAAAAGCTACATAGTGTAGATGTGATGGTATGGGTGAGAGTAGGGTGCACAGAAGGGAGATTCTGGGACACCAAATGTGCTGGCGTTCTTTTTGGAGGTGTCCTGGTCCTAATTCTGTGAAATTTCCATGATGAGAACACCAGTGATGGTGTCACACACCCCACCCCTTTTTTTTTTATCAAACTCAAACCAGGTTCCTCCACCGGTGCTCACCCTAGTTTAATAGCACAAGGGATGGTTACATCAGAATGTGCGTAGAAGACACGTCTTCATTCTCCTTCGCACAAGATCCCCTGGGTCCCTGCAGTTTAGAATGACATTTTCTGTGATGTTCAGGTCCCACGTCGGCACCTTAGTGCTGGAGGATGATTACATATGTGCTCAATTGACCAGAGGGTCAGAGTTTACACACATTATTAGCCTTTATCCATCTGCATCCACAGCTTCACAGGGGGTGGCTGCAGTGATAGATGTGCATGGAAGTCCTTGCACGCACAAATAGGATGTACAGGAGGTTTGCAATGTCCATTTGTGCACATCAGAGTGCCATTTTGTGTGTCGGTGTCAAACAAGGAGGGAGGGAAATTGGCCGTTCTAGTTTAGTGGCAGGAAAGTGGGGCGATCTGTTCTTTGGAAGTTTCCCAGTGAAATTTCCTGGGGACCAAGACACTGAAAATATCTATCTATATACACGCTATGTCCTACATAAAAGAGACGGTGAACCAGAGAGAGAGAGAGAGCACATGAAAATACATGTGTGTCTGGGAGAGATAAAAAGGAAAGAGGGAGGGAGGTTAAATGTCACTGTGCTGGTGGGATATCAGTCTTTTGATGGCATCACACAGACAGCTGAAAGATTGAAGCTTAGTAGAACCAGGTCAAGACTCCAGCAAGTCACCCAGCAAAGTTACCTCATTTCCACTCTCACTTCTGTCACATGAAAACTCTTTAAGTAGAAATGCTGCCTCATAACCCCATTTTCCTGTGCTCATCGTCTTCTGCCACTGACGGCGGGTTGAAGTGCGGCGTGAGCGCAATCGTGTGTATGAAACAGGATTTATTTGGATTAAATTTACACCTGGCAACTGTGTCTTGAGTTAACAAACAGAGATCACATCCATCTTTCCCTTGCCAAAACACAGATTTGCTAAACTTGCCACTTCCTCCTGTGAGGATTGCGTCTTTTAAAACAGATGTTAAATGGCTCATCTCACTTGTTCCCCATCCATGAATATCATTTCCTTCCTGACAAGCGTGTTACCACTGGAGCCGCCAGCCACCTGTCTCATTTGATGATTTTAGCTGGAGTGCATCCTGGGTAAATTTACAAGTTCCATTACATCATCATTTCACTAATTGATCACAATACAACAATGCACAATGCATGTTAGAATTAAGAAAAAACTGCCCCAAAACATTTTCGCACTGCTTAAAAACAAGCTAGCGGTAATGTATCTTTCGTTTCTGGGTTGTTGTTTTTTTTGACTCATTCACAGACGGACCAAATGTAAATGAAGTGATGACAGCCTGAGGTATTTCCAGCTCAGAATCATATTCAGTAAACATCCAGTTTTGGTGGTGACATAAAGGTCTGTTTTTTAATATCACATTTTCCGCAGTCTGTGTTCAAGACTTCTAATTTACAACCAATATTTAGTGATCATTGGGGTGAGCTTCAGGTGTCCATAGGGACACAACAAATTCACAGTGTCTATCATGTACAGATTTTTACAGGCTGGTGACGGAGCAACAATGAGTGACTGAAATGCTGTTCCACATGCTGGAAAAGGTGCAATACACCATCTTAACTCTGAGACTCAACAACAAACACTATTGACAGAACAGATAAATGTAAAAGCTGTCAGATGTTTGCAAACGTACAAATGAATCTACAGTAAATGTGCCAACGCAGGGCGACACAGTCAAACATGACACTGCTACTAAAATAAATAACGTTTCCATCTCCTAAAGCCCTTTAACTCACTATGTGTCAGTGATAAATACTATAATTAAATGACCTCATTTAAAGGTATGGTTTGACATTTTTGGACATAAGCTTATTCAATACTGAATATCAATACCACTCTCATGTCTGAACAGTTAATATAAAGCCAGTAGCCAGGAAGCTTAGCCTAAACCGCTAGCCTGGCTTTGTATGACAAAATCCACCTACCAGCAGCTCTAAGCTTACTTAAGTCAAGGTTTATTTAAAGTGTCTACACATACAGACAACAATGAAAAAAACAGAAGAATGAACAGAGTACAACTAAAAGATGCTTAAAAGAAAACTCCAGCGCTCACTAATACTGAGGCTTTGTTTGTCAAGAGCACATAAATCCTTGTAAAAAAATCTAACTGGCTTGGGGGCCACTGCTGCTTTTGTCATCTCATAGGAGGCCCACTTCAACGTTCTACACTACAAGAAAGAACAATATTCTGAAAAAATAATACATTTTATATCATCTTTGTTGTTTAGAGCCAAACAACAAATTAAGGCCCCGAAACCTGTTTTTATTTGTATATGAAGGGAACTTTAAATTTATAGGAAATAGCAAGAATTTTATTTATTGATTTAATCTTGCGGGCTAGATTATTTTTTATTTTTGTCACGGGCCGGAGGGAGGGGGCTGGAGGGCCGGAAATTGCCCCCGGGCCGGCGGTTTGCAACCCATGTTATAAACAGTGTCCACTAAAAATCTTGCTTTGGCACACTGGGGGTCGGTATGTGGGAGAATGAAGGACAGTCAGAAGCAGCTGGTTGACTTTATTTTCCATGAACTATAATAAAAAAATATACATTATTGATCGAATTATACATTATTTAATTTAATGAATTAATTTAAATGAATATTAACTCATGTAAAATATCAGATAGAAGCAAATTATGCATACAGTTCTTATTACTTAGAAGCATATTATGCATATGAGACTCATGGGACACAGCCAGGCTTTTCCTTATGGATGAATTAAGAAAAACTTGGCTCCATGCTCCAAGATGGCCATTCATTCATTGATTCATCTACAGCCAAATGCAACCAACAACTGACGTAACACTTGATCCAGAAAATACTGTGCAGTACATCACATATTAACAAGCAGTAACAATGTGTAAAATTTATCTATATCTATGTATATATACTCTCTCCTTTGTGGAAATTGATTGACTTGAGGATGCTCTTACTTCCCTAGTGGAGCTAACATCTCTGATTGCTTGACGAGGTGTAGGTTAGCCGGGTTAATACAGTTTTAAGTTTGCCGAGCTGGCTGAAAGTGTTAATGATGTGACCTGAAACTGAAACAGCCCTCCTAGGAGAACGGCGAAAGATAAAGATTTATGACAGCGAGATATGAAGCGAAGAAGATGATTATCACTTGTTGGCATTAGGCAATATCTAATCTCTCCATCGCCCTCTTCATCTTCACTCAGATAGACACACATAGGCTCACACACATGCAGAGCATTCATTATGAAGGTTTTTATGTGTGAGTCATGACTTCTCTCTCGGGAACTGATTATCACTTTCTCTCATAATTTTCATTCTGTCCTGACCTGTTCCAGCTTAATTGACGATGAGTGATTCTCTCAAAAGTTTGGATTCAGCCTTTTAACTCCACGTTCATTTTCTCTGCTCCGTCCCTCAGGATCAACCAATATTTGGCTAATATCAACCTTGAAAAAAAATAATGAAGAATGCGTGACAAACAGGTCTGTCACGGCAGCCACTTTCAGAAGGCTGATGACAGTGTGGTGTGGGTGGATTTTACTCAACAGCTTCAACGTGTCAGTCTGTAAAACCTGCAGTGAAACCTACCCACCTCTGCCAGCTTCAGGGAGCTCCTCATTTTATAAAATAACATTCATTATGGCTTTCAGTGGTGCGTTTTTGCATCCTGCGGGGGTCTAAAAGCTGTTTCAGAGCCTTTTCCAACACGACAAGAATGAAATTCTACAAAGAGAGGACTCCTTTGAATTTTTTGGCATGTAAAATGTGGAAAAAGGCCAAATTCAAATACAAGGAATATCAATACTAGCTCTGGCTTTTGGCAACTTCAACCACAAAATGTTGGTGGTGGTATCGTGGTCCGACCCCATCTTCATCCTGTCTGCCTTCTGCTCCTCTCTGCTCTCTACCATCCGGCCCTGTGAGTTCACGCCTTTTATTTCACAGCCACCTCTCACATTCAGCTCCCTTCCTTGCTGCTCTCCTTCACTGTTCTTTTGTTTCCTGGTTCCATCACAATGTCTCTGCAGCGTTTTTTCGTTTCTATCTTCCCTCTTCTTTCTCGCACTCTTGCTCTCTCTCTCCTGCAACATGTGTGTCATTTTCTTGTCTCTCTGGCACCTTTTCTATTTTTATTTTTTTGCAATGTGCTCCTCTCTCTCCTTAGTTAACCCCTTCATATTTGATGCTAACATGGCTCTATGGATCACTCTGTTGTCCATCCACCATTTTCAGTTCAGTCAGTCAGTGACTGAAATATCTTGGCAATTATTTGATGGATTGACATTAAATTTCATAAGGATATTCATGGTCCCCAGAAGTCAAATCCTACTGACTTTGGTCATCCTCTGACTTTTCCCCTTATGCCATCATGTGGTTCTAGTTTGTGGTTTAGAGAGAAAGATCTTTATGGATTGCTATAAAATATGATACAGGTATTTAATTTCTTCAGAGGATTCATCCTAATGACCGGATCACCTACAAATGTACAGACATTCATGAATTTTATTGACTTTGGCCATTCTCTTATGTTTCCTTTAGTGCTGCCATAAGGTTGACGTTTGTGTTTCAGAGGTAAATTTCTTGATAACTATTGTTGTCAGGATGACCTGTACTAACTGTGTGTAATCTTCCCTCTCTAGTGTCAGGTCATTTTTTTATTATTATTTTTAACTGCAAAACTAATGAGATTCCCATCAGTCTTAGCTGTAATGTGATTACTTCTAATTAGCAAAAGATACCATGCTAACACGTTAAGTTCAGATGTACTAACATTCAGCTTTTATTCTTGTTATATGTGCCTCCTCAGATTCCACATCATTTTATTACCTACCTTTTTTTCACCTCCTTTTTATCTCTGTTGCTGTTGTCATCTCTCTCTCTCTCTCCCTCTCTCTCTAATCACACATCTCTTACATTACTGCTCCCCCCTTTGTCCTCTTCCCTCTCCTTCCTCTCTAGCTTCCCCTATCTTTGATTACTCAGCACAATGCAAAATATGGATTGTTCACTTCCATTTATTGTCATATCTTCTTTAGGTACCGCTCCCCTGGACTGTACCAACCTACTTTCTCACTCATTCTTTTTCTCTTTGTCCATTTCTCTTTCGTTCATCAATTCCCTCCAACAATTTGGTTTCCAGCCCTCTTGTCCTCCCCTGTCATCACTCTCTCTGTTTAGTCTCACAAGCTTGCTTTAATTTTGTCATTTTTCTTTCATTCCCCCAGCACTCTTTTAAATAGTCAGAAACAGCTTTGTATAAGAGGCCTCATTAGTTTTCATTTACATTTAATGGAGGCTTTTCAACCTTTTCCCCAAGCTTTAAAAATGCAATTTATATAGCTGTAGCAACTTTAGAATAAGAGCCAGCCCAGTTAATACTCATTTATGTTTACATTTACTTAGGTGCTGTAATTAATTACAATGATTTTATGGAAGTTGACATACTGCATTATTTTCTCTACCTGTCCTATGGCTGCATTTACCATTTACTGCTGTTGACATGAGAATTTTAGCACAAAGTAGGCAGATAAATATTTAAAATGCCACATACCGGTTAGTGTATCATGAATAATGATATAATACAAAGTAATAATTATGATTAATTCATAATTTGTCCTTGGTTGTCAAGTGTTACAAGTCGGTGTCCTCTGAGGTTCTTGTAAGTGGGTGATTCAATCTGGATGTCATGTCTGTTTAACTTCTACAGTTTGCTGCACACTCGTCTGCCATCTCTGTCTTTCTTCACGACTGCGAACAGAAGTTTTCTTGCTAATAGGCTTTCAAAAGTTGGAGGCAAAAAACGCTGCCAGAGAGAGAGTCAGTGTTTGTCACAAGCAGTCCAGCACTAAGTGTGTTTGTGTGAAAAGTGAGGAAGAAATCAAAGGCGAGAGAATGACATGTATTCTCCAAAACAAGTTTAACAAGCAGTTTAGCTCCACATTCAGGTTTAAAATTGTGTTTTTTTGTTAGATTAAGTGAAGGATTGTGGCAAGAATTCCAATTTTCTGTACAGTGGTTTTTATTTATTTTAGGTATTGCCTCCAAATGGAGTCAAATAAATGATACTTGATTCAAAAACATTCTTGGAACAGGTTGCATTAAAGATGTAATGTGATTGTAATAATCTCCCCTTACTGCCATGCCTTTATTTTTCAAGAAGAATAAGATTAAAAAAAAAACTCAATACCAGCCTAACTGACATGTTGAAATGAAAATTCTTCGCCGTATACGGGTGATAGGTCCTGTTGTCCACCCTCTCTCTGTACAGTTTTTATTCTCCCTTCCTGCTTCTTGTCCAACTGGACAGCTGGTAGTTTTTATGTCTCACAAGGAAAGCCTTGACATTATATGCCAAACACTTCTTTTCCCATCACAGCATGACTCTGATTCCCCCATTTCTCTCAGCTGCTTCACCACACACACACACACACACACACACACACACACCATTTACAATTTAAAGTCGCCTCATTATTCTGTACGCTTGATTCAGTCAAAGTAAAATGAAAACAAACAGCACCTTGATTGATAGTTGTTTTCCCACATGAATGGATGAATGTTCAGATGAGAAACTGTCTTTTAAAATTCCTTTTTGTGCAGTTGCATGTGCATGTTTTTGAATAGTGTTCAAATCACTGAGGCAATTCGTGTTCAAATTCAATTAGTTGTCACATAATTGTAAAAGGAAAAAGTATAATATTCTTGGCTCAATACATTTAAGACAATATAGAGTAGAACTATTTGGTAAGTAAAGTAGGAATACCTTAAGCTTAATTCTGTCTCTCTTAACTAAACGTTATGTTTCTACAGCTCGCTCTGCTGATTGGTTAGTCCTCTGCTGTGAATCCGAGCTCCAACTCTCTCGCCGTTTGTTATTCTGCTGTTTGGTTGTGTGTGGAGCTGTCCAGAATGTAGTGGTGCTGAAAATCCTGAAACAGCACGCAGAGCCAGCAGGAGCCACCAGGGACAGATCTGTTATCTTGCTCAGCTTGTACTTGAACATAGCGCTGCATCACTAATGCTCTGAAGTGGCTTCTCGGCTCTCTCAGGGGTCACAGCGAGACCAAAACAGTGTATAGTTTATCACATGAAGAGCTGTTGTCCATTATGAGTGTCTATATAGCAGAGTGATAAATAGTCTGCTGTGTAGAGTTAGACAAATTAATTTACTGAGGAGGAGTTTCTTTTCACACAGCTTCAGGGAACTGAATAAGTCAAAACTGCCTTTTAATTTCATTTTGCCTTAAGTAACTGCAATCACAAAATAATTTTATAATGGGTATTTCAATTATACAATTATTTAACTAATTTTTTAAGGATACTGATTGAATATCAGCTCCCAATTTGAAGGTCCTTGTTGATTACAACCAACAGTGTGAAAGTGCCAGACGTAACAAACAATGCACCAGTTTTTCTATCTTTACAAGTAATGCAAAATCAAATGTTGTAAATTTACAAGGCAAATGTAATTATTTTTTAATTAGCTTTTAAAATGAGTGAGTTAATTTTCTGATATGCTCATCAAAGGTCAGGGCAATCCTTGCCTAATATGTTTTGATATTTCTTGTGTAAAAGTGTCCCTGATGGGTGCGCTAAGCTAAAGGTCAAGAGGTCACCAAAACACAATGATTTATCTTCTAGGGACAAATTCCTGACAACCTGCCCCAAGTTATGGAGGTACATATAGACAGATGGACAGAGAAACTAGGTGATAGCATTAAATTTGGGTCTCTGAGCTACAAAGCAAGCAAAATGTTAATGTCTTTTATATCTGCAGAGGAAAACTCTCTTCTAAAGTTTTATTCTCAATGTTATGTTCTTAATAGAACCTCAGTAATGCTAGTTGCAAACAGTGCTAACTCACATACTATTCTGTGTAGTAGTGCCTTCTAGTATCTCCGTATATATTCCAATTTAGTACAATACCACCCGCCGTAGTGAAATAGTGATACGTTTCAGACTTCAGACTCTTCAGCAAATCTATGCCTATAACAGCACAGGCAGGATGTCTGGCAAGAGTCTAGAAGCTGAAAATTAACACCACAAGTGGGTTCATTTATACATGAAGTGTGAATAGTATGTCATCATGCGGTGAGGGTTAGAAGTACTGCATGTCTGTAAGTGAAGCAGTCTGTTCCCATAGAGACCAGAGTTTGTTTGTGTGATGTGGTATGGAGGCCTGGATGCAACCAGGGAGGAGACTTACTTCTTACCAACCACCTCCATAGTTTTATTCTGTCTCTGTTCTGAACATGTCTTCTCTTCCCTCCTCCTGTTGCAGTGTCTCTCTGGGAATGATGGTGTTGCCACTGGTGCCACCCTCTCTGTCGCCATGACGATGCCGTTCAGCCCCCTGTCCAGCGACGAGGAGCAACAAAGGATGCTGGGAAACAATCGACATCTCTATCCAGGGGCAGAGGACGAGGAAGAGGAGGAGGAAGAGGAGGAGGAGGAAATGGAAGAGGAGGAGCGTGATGAGGACCAGGAGGAGGAGGAGAATGGCGAACTGGAGGGGGAAGAGGAAGATGATGACGAGGAGATGGTGGAGGAGGTCAGGCGAGGGGGCCTGTCGCGGGGGGGCAGGGGCGAGGGACACAGGCAGTCGGGTAAAGTGGCCGGACGACCCACCGGGGACAGACAGACCCGACCGGGGAACCCTGGACACACCACAAACCCCTATTCATCCAACCCCGGACCCACACACCAACAGCCAGCCAATCACATACAGCAGCAGCAGCAGAGGAGGCTGAAGGAACGCAGCTCCTCCTCTGTGCCATCTGAGGACGCCCACATTGCCATGATGGTGTTTCGCATTGGCATCCCAGACATAAAGCAAACGGTCAGTGCTGCCACACACACCCACCAAATGTGCCAACATTATGGCAACAACCCTCCCCCTACACTTGTCCCATTTACACCTCAGCTTTTCTTAACACAGTCCTGATTAATTAAACAATAAATATTGGCTATCAATTCACAACTTACAGAATAAAAAGCTTTCTGCACTTCATACAAGTTCCTGAATACTTTAAATTTAGGTCATATTCAAGATCTGTGTACTTTTTATCTGTCTTGGTGACTGTTAAAAGACATTTTGGTAACTGTGCTTATTGACTTCATGGCTGAGAGTAAGATGAGAAGATTATAAGGCCAAAACCAGCACCCGGTTAGCTTAGCTTAGCACATGTAACTGTTTCTTGGCCTAGGTGTTTCCCAGGTTTCCAGTCTTTGTGCTAAGCCAAGCTAACTGGCGGCTGTATTTTCCAAAATGTTGAACTATTCCTTTTGCAAATATTGTGTTATGTTAAAACCTGAAGTGCTAAGGGAACCCTAATCCGGGGGCCTCTGACGTTATTTTTATGATCCTGCACAGGATAAGTGGATATAAACAATGGATGAGTGGATGAATTTCTTGTTAGAGAGTAAAAAGCCTTGATCATGACAAGAAAACTTCATGACGGTAGTAAGTAATTGATGTTTATGCCTCCATACTGACATAACGCAGTATGGGCTTTGGGACTTTGAAGAGTGATGTTAAGTAGGAGAGAGCCATGTTCAGTCTCTGTGCCCTCGGGCCCATCATCTCATAATCTGTCCATGGCTGTGTGGCAGTACGTGTGGTCACTTCAGTCAAAAACCTGCGATGTGCGGTGCTCCAGAAATGCTGCAAGTCTCAGAGGATTGGGCGTATTACGTCAATTAGGCTCTCTCTTTCTTTCTTTCTTTTTTCTTTCACTGCATCACCACCGGAAAACTGAGAGAAGCTCAAATACTCGTCAGCAAAGTGACTGATCTGAGAGGGTGAGAGACACTTTCAAGGTGACCTAGCTCGAGAGAAAAAGAGAGAGAGACTACGAGAGGCAGAGCCAAATTGCATACAAGAGCAATCATGATGAGAATACGTGGGCAAGAATTTGATTTTAAAAACACTACATGCCAGACAGGATTCAGAGAGAGTCACAGGGAGAGTGGCTGAAGTAAAGAGGACAGGGTAAAAGAGGGGGAAACGCTGCCTTTGTTGCCAAAGAGCTTTTAAATGGTGCAATAAAACATGCCTTGAAATGCCCTTTTCGGTGTGACTGGTTTTAAGAAGGTTGTCCAGAATCATGATGGAGCGATCCGCCATCGCTCTCCATTTCCCAGATTCGGTCTTACATCACATCAGTGCAAAAGCTTCCATCAGAAGCGTGTCTAAATTGGCTTCACGGGCTGGAGATGCAGCTGCCTCCATGTACAGTACGCCATTCTCCCACTCTTGAAAAAAATTGCCAGTTGCCAGACGCAGACACCCAGGCATTTATTTTCTGCCTTCTCTCCCTTCTGTGTTTTTGTGATGAGTGATCTATTATAAGTGAATCATACTCAATTGTACTAATAATTGAATTATGATGAGCATTGAATCTGTGTTGCAAGGGACTCACTGCATCCAAAAGTGTGTGTTTTTTGTGCAGAAGAGAGAAAAAACTGACAAAAAGGAAGAAAAGGGAGGAGCAGAGGACGAGAAGAGAGTCTGTATCTTTGCTCATTGCCAGATTAAAGCCGAACCAGACTGCCTTTGTGTTTAACAAACAGAAGGCCGCGTCCTTCAGACATTAGCGGTCTCTCCTCTTTTCTCCTTTTTGTTAAGTGATCCAGGTGTCTGTCTCTGTCGGCTTTATAAATCATCAGCAAGAATGAAACTGCAAATGAAATAAATGTGTTTGTGAGTGCCTGTGTGTATGTCCATATTTTATATTTACCATCCCTGTGCACTATAAATGCCTCGCTCAACGCTTCTTCCTCCCTCTTGCTGCCGTGTGATTTATTATTGATCTGTGCATGGGTGTTTTCAGCTGTGTGTGTGTGTGTGTGTGTGGATACAGTGTTTTTAAATTCAACCATAAATAATTCATCACTCCATATTTATTCTAACAAATCGGCATCAAAGTTTAATTGTGAAAAGACGAATAAATGGGAGTGCTTGGGAGGAGAATGCGCACTCAAGGTTGGGGTCAAAACCTTAAGAAATAGTTTGACAGTCGCACAAAGTCACGTACAGACAGATAAATGTGGCACATAGGTGGATAAAAGAAGTGGATGGAGATAAATGGGGGTACACTTACAGACAGAGATCAAAGTAGAAAGAAGGTGGCTGAGAAAGAGATAAAGGTAGATGAAGAAGACAGAGTGAGATAGAGAGAGAGATACGGATAGATAAAGTGAAGGAGACAGAGGTAAACAAAGGTGGAATGAGATGAGAAGTACATCGTAGTACAGCACGGGTTTGGTTGCATATTGATATCAACTTTCTACTTTAAGCTGTATTTTATGTTGATTATCTGTAACTTTCGATATAATTTTCGATATAATAAATATTCACTTTTTAAATCAAGATTTGATCCTTTCCGGAAAGAAAAATCGCCTGAAATTTGCACTCACACCATAAGAAACTCTGCTCAAGGAATAAATTCAAGAAATTCAACTTCCTCCGTAAAGTGTTCATTCATCCAACCAAACATTTCAGATTTGCTTGTTTACTTTGTTAAGAACAGTAAGACAAACAGATCAAGGCCCTCCTGGACTGTCACTCTCAGATGAGTTCGCAAAATGAAACCCACACTAAAGAAGAAATTCAAAATTCAGTAATCGTGGGAGGACAAATCACCTCTGAGTCTTTTAACAGTAAGACTTTTATGCAAATCGTTTAGATTTTTGTGATTAGCAAGGAGGTGGGAATAAAATGATAAATATGTATTTTAAAAGTTAAAAATTAAATGCTGAAGGTTTTGACTCACAACCTTTATTTACAATGTTTGCAACATGTATTTATTATATTTGAATTCTTTTCCTAACTAAAAGGTTTTATGAAATGTCTTAATGTTCTCAAGTATACACGTTGTTTGTCACAGTCTCTCAGTTTGTGGACTGTGTGACAAGCGTAATCATATTAATTAGACTGACTGACAGATGCAGCCTTTACTAGAAAAGGGTAATAATGACCCAGTTTCAGTGATCAAACGAGACTTACTGTACTGTATTTTTTTTAATTTAATTTTTAATTTTTTTATTGGACCACATTTCTGCAATGATTAGCTACATAACCTCAGACATGCAGATAAACATTAACATATGAAAGAACTAAACCATGACCTTATAGACTTCCTGCCAAGATGTACTGACTCAGTACATCTTGTCTTGCTCCCCAAGGTCATTGAGAGTTATAATCCACCATCACTGTGACATTTTTGACATTTACTCAGTCTCTCATCTCCTCCTGTCCTGTCTCAACCTCTTCAGGACATTTTTCACTTGTCCTGCCTCACATTCAGAATAAAAACCCTTCGATCTTCACTGTTTTCTCCTCCTCCTCCTCCTCCTTCTCTCACTGGCGTTGGGTAATATCCCTTTACACTCCCAGTACATTAGGTCTGTTCTACATGTCAGCTAATTCACCCTCAATAAACTCTAATTGCTCGGTAATTGTGTTGTAATGAGATGAGGGAGTGACTGTAGCACGCAAATGCAAATGTTATGAATTGAGGGAGGAGGATTTTGGGTGACGAAAGAGCGCTTACACTCACAAACACTGGTAGTGAGTGTTATATCTGCCTTTGTTGGCAGAATATAGCTATATAGCTTTATGTTGGATATTCACAAATCAGTGTTGTGCATTTCTGAAATGATTCATTTTGATGCAGTTTGATTGCAGATTTACCCTTGCCAATTGAGTTTGATATGGCAATTTATGTTATGGTTCCAGTGGGTCCTGCTGCACATCAAGCTGCATTTAGGCTGACACTGATAGTTGGAGAAAAAAAAAAAAAAGAAGACATTTTGATAAATCAGCTAATATTCTTTTTGAACATTAAAGCTCTAGTGTGTAACATTTAGGATGGTCTACTGGCAGAAATGGAATATAATATTTATGTTGAGACACCATGTTTCTACAGTACAGCCCAGAACAGACAAAGCACTTTTTTTGCTTGTTTCGTGACCAGCGCAGATTCTCCTTCAGTCTTGGAAGGGGAGGGTGAAACGAGGGAGTTGCAATCTGCAAACACACCGCTAGATGCCACTAAATTCTTCAAACTCGTGCTTTAAATATATAGATTTTTTACATTCAAACATAGGTAGTCCAAACCTTTTTCTGTGTTCTTCATGCCAATAAGTGCATATATTTGTGCACATATTGAGCAGATGGATTCACTTTTCTGCATTCATTATATGTTTTTTTATGGATTGCAGGGTAGTTTGTGACATAGCAAATGTTAGCTAATGATCTTTGTCAAAAG
Source organism: Morone saxatilis (assembly GCF_004916995.1). NCBI lineage: Eukaryota > Metazoa > Chordata > Actinopteri > Moronidae > Morone > Morone saxatilis. Next base: position 17,948,673 of record NW_023339696.1, on the reverse strand, counting down.
GTCGGCATGTTTGCTCCTCTCTCCTTAAACGTTTCCACAGAGCCCTCAGAGCAAACATCTGGTTATACGTTCTGCCTCCCCTCAGTGGGATTTACCTTTGCTGCTTTAAAACTCTCTTAACAGAACTGTACAGGCCTACTGGGGAGATCTCTCTCAAGTCACTGTCAATCAAGATGACACTACTGGTGCACTGACAGAGAGAGTGAGAGATCAGTCTACTACATTTGTCAACAGGGGATTTAGGTCTTTGTTACATGTAGTGAAAATCTGAGCTATAGTGGTTAGTTGTTATAGGTCAAGAAGAAATTCGGTTGAATGGATTCAATCTTTTCATGCTGGGGAGAGGGAGACAGATCAGGGAGCTATGTAGAAAGTTATTTTGCCATATGACAGCTGAGGTCCTGTCACATTTTATCTACAGAGGTCAAGCCACTTCTGGCAAAGTGTGTTGAAGAAAACTTATTTTACAACCCTCGTTGTACCTTGTAAGCACCGTTTGCAGGTCAAACAATGTCTAGAAATTGAGCTGCATGTGGTTGAAATGTCTTTTAGAGACGTAAGGGACATATACCTTCTGCTTCAACAGCATTTGAATTGAAATATTGTCACTGAAATGTTCTTATATGTAATCTGCACTCATAAAACACGTTTTAACCAGATGTATCCCAGTTTGAACCTACACGTCTAACTCCAGTGATTACTGCATGATGACACTCAGTGGTGGAAGTGCTGTACATGACATTTTAGAGGTGCTTCTTGTACTTAAGTATTTCCGCTACCACTTCCACTGCTACTTTACACTGCTACTCCAAAATGTTTCAAAGGGAAATCAGATTTTTTTACTCCACTACATTTATTTGACAGCTTGACAGTAGCATTTGTTACTTTGCAGATTGTGATTTTTACACATGATCAACAAATAGAGAAGTTGTTAGACTACCTTGACGAGCTATATTAAAATGCTGCTTACATGTTTCTGCACCAGTAACAATAATCCAGTAATATAATGATATAAAACTCAATGGGGTCATTTTTATTATTTGCATTATTTTTTATTTTGATACTTTAAGTACATTTTGCAGTAATACTTAGGTATATTTACATAAGTAATATTTTCAATGCCAGAGTTTTACTTTTAAGGGAGTATTTTCACAGTGTGTTTTACTTGAAGGTCATATGTGTAAGATTTAGGGGAATTTATTGTCAGTAAATGGCAGAAATATAAATATATTTTTATTAAGAATAGTTGCTTTAATCTGCAACTTCACTGCTAGATGCTACTAAATTCTACATTCTAGTCCTTTTTTTACGCAAATGATCTAAATACTTCTTCAAGTACTGCAAGTAATCACTGTTAGTGTGAATTACTGGTCAAAATATGAAAATAACTGATGTTTCAACAGCATTTTCATTACTATTTCAACATATTTGCTTCACATTGTAATGCTGTTATTTGAATGCTTTTAACACACTTTAAAACTTTTTTTTCAATCATAAGTAGCTCAGTTTTAACCTATACATGTATGAGTTAGCTGTGCTTGTGGACTTGTGTACTCTGCACTGATCCCGTCTCTTCCACTGGTGGCTGATGAAACAGGCACCGGTCCATTAACTCCCTTGTGTGCACATAGCGACAGTCAGATCTGTGTATCACAAGTTGTTGGTGTGATTCTGCCACAGCAGGAGGTCAAAGCAGTTTTGTTTGGCAGGTTTATTAGATTGTCAAACTCACGCACATGCAGTCACGTTGGCATTTGCTTGCCGAGTGCATTAAACAGCGTGAAACGAATGAGGTTCTCTCCGCTGTTTGACTTGAGCTGAGTTCTCGCAAACTCTGAAGTATAAGCAGCAGCCCCTCAGGCAGGATTTGGCCTCACAAACACTTCCACGCTGAAATACGGATCTCACACACACGCAATCACACACACACTTATATTTCAGCGCCTAGTTAAGATATGTGGACATCTCAGATCACAAGACAGAGTCCACCGTGCCTCTGCATAGGTTGTACGTACGTTAATGAAAGGCCCTAAAGGTGAACAGAGGGAAGGAGATAATAGAGAGGGAAGTATGGGAGGTGAGGAGGAAGGGAAGCATTGGTGAGTGAGAGAAAAAAAATGGAGACAATGGAGGAAGAGAGAACAAGGCGCAGAGATGAGAGGGGATGACAGGAAGCTTAAAAGAAATTAATTCACTCTCTTGTGAACGTTGTAAGAGGAGGGAAGGGGGGGTTGGAGTGGTTGAAATTGAGACGAGAGAGAGGATTAGAGAGAGGAGGAGATGATTGGAGCTCAGGAGGAGAGGTACGCAGAGGAAGTTGACTTAACATGGTGACATGGCTGGCGGCATGTGTGGCGGTTGTGTATGCATGTTTGGTGTGTGTGGGGGGGGGGGTTATTTCCCCATAGATCTCATTAAAGGCTTCTACTCCCCTTGCACTTGGCCTGCAGTAAAAGGCCAGAGGGACAGAGATAGAGAGAGCTAGACACAGAGAGAGGAGACTCTCAGCGACTCTTATTTCTGCATAGATGATAGAGTCGTTACAGAAAGATGGCTAGAAAGGGGAGGAGGAGGAGGGAGAATAAGATAGAGATAGGCAGGGGAAGATAAAGAGCAGCATGGACAGAGTGAGTGGGTGTATGTGAGTGGGAAAGTGTGATCACAGCTTTAGGAGGCAAGACAGAATTTCTGGTCGGCATAATGATGAAACCACAAGAGAAACAGAAGGACTCAAAGCTGCGTTTAGATTTTAGTGATAAAATCTGAAAATCAAATAAAAGGTATATAAAAGCTGTGACATTTGGTGCTTTTATATATAACTAGTATCCTGTTTATGATCGGGTTGCTTCTGCACTCAATTATACTTCAGTAAAAAGTATTGTAAGCTAAATGTATTTAAAGTATTGATTACACATCATGTTGAAAAATTGCCTCAGTGTCATACTGTAATGGTAATGTGCAAATAATTTAACCTACTTCATATACTCTCTTGGTAGTTTAACAATGCACCATATTTAATAAACTGGTCCTATTTTTGTATATTATATGAAGGAAAATAATAATAATGTGCAAAATAATTACTAACTATACCTGCCAGATAAATGTAGTGGGGTAAAAAGTACACAAGTATAAATGTAAATATTCAAGTACCTAAAAAACTGTACAGTACAGTATTTGAGTAAATGTATTTAGTTACATTTCACCGCTGCTTATCCAGGTTTCTCTGCTATGTGTGAAGGTGAATCCTCGACTCGAGTCACTCGTAGTTCATCAGTAAAACTAAAATATGATGGCACATGATGTAACGATGATAAACATGCTGAAATGAAGGTCTGACTCGGGGTAGTGCTGCAGAGCGTAAACTGTGTTGTAGCTCATTTTCCATTACAAGCGATCAGATGGAGAAGAGGAATCCTGCAGAGCACCAAGAAACTAAACTGTTTCTGCATTCTCAGAACGTAGTGGCTGAGATGTTGAGGAGTCAAGGCACACATGCACAGAAATGATCACAAACCTGGATACTGTTATATAATATATAGTGTAATAATATATATATAATAAGGATTTACCAGTATCAGTAGTGGAAAGAACAGTAAGTAAGTACATTTATTGAGGTGCTACACCTAATTTTTTACTACTTTCTACTTCTACACTACTTCATTTCACAAGTAAATATCATACTTTTTACTCCACTGTATTTATTTGACAGCTTCAGTTACTAGTTACTTTTCAGATTGAGATTGTACAAAAAAATACCATAAATGATCTTTTGGGCTTGTGACCCCTTACAAATCCTCAGTGTCATGTTGGGCCTCTTGTCATGTTCCAATAAGAGATACCTGTCATCTAATACCTCTTACTTTCATATAAATAACTGTTTGAGGTCCCAAAAGATCATATTATCTAATAAAAAGCAAAGATATTAAAACAAATTACACATTTGTGTGTCAGAACTTTTTTTTTATGTATAATTTTATTCCCTTCAAATAGCCTGACCTCTAGGTTGGGAAACACTGCACTAAACTACTGAACTGTATATAAACTAGCTCCACCTCGAGCAGCTACAACAGTAAAATGCCTCTAACGCATTGATGCATCAATGTTAATTATCTTATAATGTGATAAAATAATCTCCCTCTGCACAACAATGAGCTTTACTTTTTATTTATTTAGCTGATACTAGGAGTATTTTTACACTGTTGCAATGGTACTTGTATTTAAGTAAAGGATCTTTACTGTGACTACCAGCTAGCACTTGGTGTTGTAAGTTATTTTTCTAACTGATCACTGATTAGCCAGAATATAGCATGAACAAGCATTATTAATAAAAATGATTTGTATTTGTTTATATTTGTATATTCTGAAACAATACTCAGTAGTCATTTAGTTTCCTTAATTCACACACACAAAGCTATCTGACCACTAGAGGATGCTACAAGCACTCAACTGCAAGTGCACAACTGTAGGCTTATAACAAGTTGCAAGGCTGTCTGTGACTGTATAGTCAGCAGTGTACAGTGCTTTTGCACAGTACAAGATGTCTGTAATATAGGACGAATCAGTGGGAAGACTGTGTACAGAGCCAAGTTGCATTTCGAAGGCCTGATAGGGAGGAGAAATCTGATGAGCCCTAATTGGCTGGCCGGTTAGAAGCTGGGGATCAATCACATTCCTGGAGGTATACAGATCAATGATAAGCATGGCTGCCTCAGTAAAATCTCCAACTATCTGAAGCATTTTAGGCCCGAAAGCAAAGTCATTACAGAAATTTGAATCTCCATTATTTTATGATAATTATCAGTGTTTTATAATTGTTCTGGCTGACTGTGGGAATATTCCTCCTGCATGATAACTAAATCCTTAACCTTCAATCCTTCATTTTTCTCCTGCTGTGAATGTGATTCATTTTAGAGTGTGTTTGTCTGCATCCTTTATTGGAACTGTAAGTGCAGTGTGTAGGTTTGTGATCTGTGTGTGTGTGTGTGTGTGTGTGAAACCTAATCTAATACAAACAGACACACCTTTTCTTCCTCATTCGCTCTCATACTCAAAGTCTTAGACATTTCCCTCCCATTTACTCCGCTTTCTTTTTGCCACGCTGCTCACACACACATATACACACACACGCGCACACACACAGAAAAAAGAAAAAAAACCCATGCGCACACTCACACACAAGCACATGCACACCCTCCCAGTACCCCATCTCCTAGGGAACACAGGGATGTCTCTATGGCAACAAGCAGCTTGCTCCACTAATGAACCGGTTGCCATGGCGACCGGGTTGGCTGTGCGCGAACGGAGACACTGGATGAAATAGAGGGAGAAAATGTTATGTTACTCCTCTGCACAAAACCCCCGTGCAGGGTTTTATCTCTTTTTCTCTGTAGGACACACACACACACACACACACACACACACACACAAACGTGTCTCTGTGTGTGTGTGTGTGTGTGTGTGTGTGTGTGAAGAGATTAGGATGAGTGACAATGACTGAGAGAATGTTCTGGGTTAGAATAAGTGTTGGCTAGAGACAAGAGTCCATGCAGTAATGGAGTAAGAGGCAGGGATCCTTGCAGCTGGCTGTACTCTGCATGGGCCAATCATCCTGCTGCTGCCTCAAGGTCAGAGAACAACCCAGTTCCACTCTGGCCAAGGAGAGAGAGAGAGAGAGAGAGAGAGAGGGAGAGGGAGAGGGAGAGGGAGAGAGAGAGAGAGAGAGAGAGGAAGAGAGGGAGAGAGCAGTGCCAAAAACCGTCTGTCAGCCATCTGTGTAGTGAGTTACGTTCCACTTTGCTGACTGTGCCTCTGAGCCTTTATGCATTTGGCCATTCACGACCCCACCGGAGACACTTAAAGCTGCACCAAACTGCCAGGCGTATCCAGTCTCCTCACTAGGGCCACTGGGGATCACCCACTTTGCTCTGGCGCTGTCTCCCCCTGCTGGTTCAGAGGGGGGACAGCCTCAGTGTGCTGCAGTCAGTCAGACTAGAGCGTCCACTGCTACAGGATTGTCTGTAGGTCAGTGGTGACCTCTACAAGTGGTCCAAAGATAAACTTCAGGGGACAAGAGATGATAAATGGGACAGGAAAATATTGTTCTGTTATACAAAATGTATCATATTTCCCAGACTTCTCTTCTCTAGGTGTGGCAGTAGCTCAGACCATAGGCTTGATAAACCAGAGGGTGGCTCGTTCAAGTCCAGCATGGGCCACAGAACGGAGTGTAAATGTCTAGTTTGACAATAATTGTGGCTTTTGCACAATTTATGTTGAAAATAAAACGTTCCTTTTGTTTCTGTTTTAAAGTGAAGTGGTTCCTATTGGCTATTTCTTGGTTCAAATTAACTAAAAGTGATCAGGTAGTTTGTATGGTGGCCTCCAGTGGCTAGATCGATGCATACAATGAGCTGAGTCTGGCTGGATCTTTATCATCTTCAACATCAGTTCTTCTTTAGGTTTAATATAACTTTTATTTATTACGTGTTGACGTCACTTTTGTTGCCTTTTATATTTCTTACCATGTTTTAATTGCTTATTTTTGTGTTTATTAATCCCTTGTAAACCACAACTGTTTATAAGATTCTTCACATGATAACATGTTCATTAATGTAAGTAAAGGTTTTTTATTCCTTCACGCTCAGAGTTTTCCAGTTAACCCACGATCATTGATCTTCGAATTTCAAGCTGAGTCACTTCTTCTGTCTCTCCTACAGAAATGTTTGCGGTTTAACCCAGATGCCACGGTGTGGAAAGCCAAGCAACAGGTCCTGTGCTCCCTCACCGAATCTCTGCGAGACGTCCTGAACTATGGTCTGTTCCAGCCCGCCACGGACGGCCACGATGCCAAGTTTTTGGAGGAAGAGAGGCTGCTCAGAGAGTACCCACAGTCCTTTGAGAAAGGGGTACCATATTTAGAGGTGCGAGTCCAGTCCTTCCTGTGATGCAGCCTGCATGTCCTCAAGATGTCACTGTTATCCAATAATGCAATAGTCAAAAAAGAAACAAAAAACTTCAACCATGGTGCTGTTGGACCAAATAGGGTCTTATATATCAGAGCATTAAGATCAGTGAAGTACATTATGATTGTCTTGTTTGCCTAACATTATGTGACTCCTGGCTTTTTATATTTTGCAACCAGATCCCAGATAACTGAAGTAAAAAACAGCAACAGTTCAGACTACATTTACTGTAAATATCCCTTGTGTTGCTGAAGTTAAGGTTATAAAATATTAATAACCCTGGTTTATGAATGAAGTTCCATACACACTTCTTAGAGCAGTGTCACAGCACTCTCTTTAGAGCAACTTCTGTAGAGGCTGTCGCTATCTTTTCATGCTATATTATGACCCAGAGGAGGCTCTAAACCGCCTTTAAGCCAGAACATTTCTTTCACAATTCTTGTCTTCAGTGAAGTAGAAGAGGAGGTTTGTATAGCAAACCAGATAAAGCGTCTCTGTACAATAAATCTGCAGGCCCCATTTTGTGGATCTAGGCCAAAAGCTAAGAGAATTAAGGACAAACGCTCTCTGTGTTAGGATTAACTCTTCGCTTCCTCTCTCTTTTTCTCCATCGGGTTTAGTTTCGATACAAGACCAGGGTGTACAAACAGACTAATCTGGATGAGAAGCAACTGGCTAAATTGCACACTAAGGTATGAAGCCCATTCATCCTGAAGTTGGATCTCTGAAGGGTTTTAATTGCTGGTTTCAGTCATATAAATGTACTGGCACAGTGAAATCAGTACAGTATGAATGTCAGTGTAAGTACATTTGTGCATATATATATACATTTTCCCTTTCTTAATTTACCATACGTGCTATGTCTGTATCTCTGTGCTATACTGTACTGTACTGTCCTTCACATGCACATACAGTACAAACAGCAGCACTTTTCTCTCCACACACAGGCCAGCCTGAAGAAATTCATGGATTATATCCAAACCAGCGCTGTGGACAAGATGGTCAAGTTCATAGACAAAGGCCTCGATCCCAACTACCAGGACTCTGACACCGGCGGTAAGGAGTCCCACAGAGCCTGACGACCTGTCACCTTCCTTCTGTCATTTAGCATTTTCCTCATCTGTCCATAAGGATAACAGATAGCATAGTTCTTTATACATTAAAATCCTCTCATTCATGAGATGAATAAAATGGCTTACAACAAGAAGGATAAAATGATTTAACAAAAGCTAAAAGAAAATAAACCTCACTGTCTCTGTATAGCAAGTTTAGCGTCAGTGCATAACCTAAGCGTTTTGGGCTTGTTTCACTAAAGAGCAGCAGTTGACAGAAACCTTGTTTGAGTCTTGAGCTGAAACTTTTTAGAACCTTATTAAGTAACTGATGCAGTGGCTCTTAGGGAGTTAACTAAAGTAAAACCTTAAAATCAATTATAGAAGTGTCAGTTAACCAGTGTATGGATGTTTGGACTCGAGTTATATACTGGAACCGAATAAATAAAATAAATAAATAAAGTGCATTTATTGAAAAAAGAAAATAGATTTGATTTAACTTGTTAGGGCTAATTTCATCCATCCATCTATGTATACTGTATATAAATCCATCTACACACCCACATACCGTCAAATCTCTTCCTTCATCGGTCTCCCTCTGTTTATTGTATTGTTGTGTCTGTCAATCAAACATGTATTTGAGATTCAACAACCCCAAGCTGTTAACCATCTCCTCCCGGTTAAATTAGCACGCTGGAGGCCAGCAGCTTCATGACCTGTATAAAACTCGACTTTTAAACTCTCTGCAAACAACAAACCTCCTCCTTCTGTTTCCTGCCCTCAGCTCTGCAATATGTTGGCCTAACACTTTGTCAAGGATCTGCGCCAGTGCTGTTCACAATTTGGTGGCTTTTCCCAGATCCTGTTAGTGCTTAGGGGGCGCAGCAGACGGCTCATTTACAGTTTGGGTGTGTGTCACTCCAGCCGCTCTGGGAGCAAGTGTCAAAACACAAAACACAGCCTGTCATCACGGGTGTGAAACACACTTCCGCTTCATAACACCGGGGGGCAACAGAGAGCCCTGATGAGACCCCTCTGCTCACTAAAATGCTCCACTCGCATCATATTGTGATGGCATCTTCATGGCTTCATATGGTTTCTGCTTTACTGTGAGGTCGTGTGAAGATGTTCTGACAGTCCAGTAACTATTAGGGTCTTTGGCTGTCTGTACAGAGCAAAGAGGCAATCAAAAGCCTATAGAAAGACTCTGTTCTGTGATTCTGGGACTTAGACACCCCTAACATTGTGAACACTTGTTATATTTGACCCTGCTTGTCTTTCCTCTTTCCTCATGCTTTTCTGCTCAGCGGAAGACTCACAGTGCCTTTAATAGGGCATAAAATAATTCTTCCGTATTCAATGTGGTTCCTGTCAGTGGGGGCTCACTTCCATCTTTGCCAGGGGAATCACTTTAATGGGCATTTCCTAAGTCGAACTGACATGGTAACTTCACAGGAAGTGCAGTCAAAACATTCCCCCAAATTATTTGTACCTGAGATCTACAGAAGCTGTTGGAAGATAAAAGCCCTCAGCCGCTTACCTCTTTGCCAAAAACTCTCTTGTCGCCATGGCAGCCAGCGCTTTGTACCCTGTTTTTACTGGGAACACTTTGAATGCTATGATCCTTCTAGGTGCCATTGAACTTTCTTGCTGAAGACGTTCAAGTGTGCTCAGTGTGGTTAAAGGTGTTGTGACAGAGCATCGCTTTTATTTTGAAAAAAATCTATTTGTTGCTTTATTTGATGTCAGTGTATGTGGCAAAGTATCAGTGCATTGGTACGAAAAACAGCTTTAGGATTTATTCGGAAGCTAACGCTGCTACCTGTAGGATGAAACCAAGAGATAAACCCCCAGAGAAGCTTTTATTTTGCCTGACTTTTTTTTAGCAGAGCTAAGTTTCAACATTTGCAGGAAAACTGAGTTAGTTTAATTATCTCAGGGTGTGCAGTAGAATAAACTGGGATTAAAATTTATTTAATTCCGACAGATGTAACTAACGGCTCACGTGACAATTTCATAAGGTCACCGAGTTCAAACAGCCTGATCGTTTTACTGTTTCGCATTTCTTTTTCTGCTTCTTAGTTTAGACAAAGTTTTCTATTAAAGCTGCAAAATTGAATGATAATGGTCAGTGTTGTCAGTTACCTTCTCTCTGTTAGCTAGCTTCACACTCATGGGGCTGATCTGGCTGGCTTACCATTTGCAGGATATTTAGCCTGGCTGGGCTGTAGTCGGCTAGCTAACCTTAGCTTACTTTCTCAGTAACGTTAGCAAAATCGCTAGCAAAGTGGGTATTAGTTCACTAATGTTAACTTGCAAAATTACTTCCCCAGCTAACGTCAAGATACTTACTCAGAATCAGAATCAGAAACAGAATTAGATTTATTGCCAAGTAAGTTTTTACACCTACGAGGAATTTGTCTTGGTGCATTGGAGCGTACAATATACATATACAAATCACACAAAAATCACACGAAAGATAAAGTTTTATGCCTGAAGACTGGTTAATTTCAGACTTAAAGAAGCAGACTTTTTGATCACTAGCAGCACTATGGGTGTGTTTGTTGACGTGGGCTGCACAATTCACACACCATGTTGTTTCACGCTATTCTGCTGATGAACAGTCGGTGGCAGTAATGTACAAGGAAGTGTAGCAATGTGCTAATAAAGGTAGGGAGGAGAAAGACTACAGGCTAGTAAACATGGATGTAAACATAGGATTTTATTCAAGTTTTATGAGGAAGGTAATGCATTCTAATAGTTTATTAGACCTAGAGGATAAACAGGAAACATTGAATGTAAACATAATTTTTGTTTACAAGAACGTATTCTTTAACAAAGCAAGCTGCAAACTTTGGAGCTTGTCGACATAAACACATTAGTTACAATCAGCAGAATCCTGATTTACTGCAGTGCCCTCGACTCCAAAATGTATTTTAAACATAAAAGAATGAGGTGGACAGTTTTTGTTTTTATTTTCTGTCTAACCTGCAAGGAGAAAGCTGCTGTTGTTCAGGAATATTAAAGCAAGGACAGAAGAGTCTGAGTGTAAATAGTTGAAATTTATTGCTGAAAGTTTCCCACTGAGTCTTCAAGCAGCCCCCCCTAGGAGCAAACAATCAGGCCAGTGCCCCCCAAATAATTTGACTTTCAGACTCCAGCTCTAGAACAATCTTTCTGATTAAAAACTTAATTTGAATCTCCTTGTGTGTGTCCGCCAGAGACTCCTCTGTCCCTGGCGGTGCAGTGTGAGCCGGGTGGAGGTGAGCCCATCCGGGTCCTGGTGGAGGGAGGGGCTCATATTGACTTCCGCGCCAAAGATGGACTCACACCTGTACACAAGGCAGTTCGAGGCCACCGCCATACAGCCCTGCTGGTAAACATTCACGCACGTTGTTGTCCTTTTATAGGATTGCTGTTATCTAATCATAACAAGTAATGAGTTTTCATTGTCATGCCATAAAAGGAGAAAAATCCAAGCTAGTCCACGCTATATATCTGCAAGATGGATGCTTGCCCTGAAACTGATGCAGTATTATCTTCATTTGTGTTACTGTATAAGCAAACAAGCTGAAGACAGAATAAACAGACCCTCCCACTCAGCAGTCAACACCCACCCACACACAAAATGCACATGGACAAAACAATCTGTTATTCTATTCAACCAGATAGAAAAAAATACATTAAAATTGAGATTGCCTGGTTTAAAGGTGTGCTGCACATTTACATTTTAGGCATTTATCCAGAATTTCAGCTCCCAAATTGCCAAGAAGACATGTACCTGTAGAGAGGAGACTCATTCAGGGGGAGATAATAGCATGTGTTACATTGTCAGGGTCCATGTTTTCCACAAAGGAAAGAGAACAGCTGCTAAACTGCATAAAGATTTACAGCAGACTGTGATTGAATACATAATGCTCTCCAGCCTGAGGTGTTGCATGACCTCGATGAACCCCCGGCTATGTGCTCCCTTCCTGATTTAAAATTCCATGAATATTCCTAGACTTGAAATTGAAAACGTAAGATATTTTTCCTTGCTGCTGTTTTATTAATGTGATGTTAGCTCATAAAAGTCATCATTAATTTACTGCATAGTAATCATGGCATAATTTATTACACTCCCTTACTGTTATGATTACTACCATTATTTAAGAATTGCCTGTACATGTGGTTTACCTTTTCCTGCAGGTCCTGCTGTCTCACGGTGCGTCTCCGGACTATAAGGACCGACGAGGGCTGACGCCGCTCTACCACACTGTGCTGACAGGGGGAGACACCTCTTGCTGCGAAACACTCCTTTTCCACCGAGCCAAGCTGGGCATCAAGGACGAGAACGGCTGGGATGAGACACATCAGGTATGTGTGTGGGCATTATTTGGGTCCCCTAAGACCTCAAGGCACTCCCTTAGAGGGTCTTTAAAAAGGGATTTTGGATAAATTGAGAGAATATTCAAATATAGAAATGATTTAACCACAGGTTTCATTATTTCTTGCATTATCTCCCATGATCTGTGTATGCAGTTATTTCTACACAGCAAACAACAGCAAAACTTTTGATAGAGGGTCCTTGGAGCAAAATCTTTCAGTCTAATGGGGTCAGTGGCCTAATTTGTGTCTATTTGGGGACGTGCTATGAAAGCATGAGAAAAAAAGTCTGGCCTTGGGGTGTTTGGGGTTTTAGTTTCTGTTGTTTGAATTGCACAAGTGTGCATACATCCTGTTTGTAATGTGCAGTCTACTCTGTGTTGCAGTGTCTGCGTATGTACAGCAACTGTGTCTACGTCAAAAAAACCATTCATGCCATGAAACACTGCATACTCTCATCTTTTATCTCTGACTCCTTTCACCCTTCATCCCACCCATCCTGATTCTGTGGCCTCATATTCCAGCAGCGGAGTGGACAGAAAAATAAAGGTATCAGCCTCTTTGTCTCAGTGTGATCACCCGCACTTCATCAGCATCTGTCTCTTCAGCTCTCCTAGACACTCTTGGCCTCCATCTTATACTGTCTGTGTGCGTATGTGCATGGGTTGGGAGGGTAACTTTTAAAATGTAATCCGATACACTTATCACCTGGTAAAAATGTAGTCAGTAACCTAATCCAAGTATCACAATATTAAAGTATTGTAACTTGATTACTTTCTGTTAATTTTGGATTAGCTCAACACCAAATATGTAATAAATAAGTGTATTCTCTAAGATAACAGAACAAATTTTGAACAGAAAATTTAAACTGACAACGAGAAAGATTTTAGCATCAACAATGTGTCCTCTGCTGTGTATTATATTTTACAGATACTTTATGTCTTGAATATTCCCATTAATCCCCCAAATTGTAAGTATTCAGTGTTTGAATTTCTTTTGCAGGGTTCAATCAACACCAAAAATCTCCACTAAATCCAATACAAATTATGTTGTTTTATGTATGTCGTCAGCACCCTCCCCTGAGTTTTATATATTATAGACTTTTTTTACAGCAGCCATTTCTACATGAACAGTAGAGTAAACATGAGTGTTACCACTGAAACTAATTGAAGTTCTGTTTCATTCAGGTCAATTCTGCAGGCTACTTATGTGGAGGATATTGTACTTGGTGTGTAGTGTGTGTAGTGTAGGTGAAAATGTACTCCACTGAATTATTTTCTAATATCACATTCATTGTCAGGCTTCTACTATTGTCCCTTACAAAGGATAAAAAGTGAAGTTAAGTAGTGTTGCTATGATGGACCTGCAATTTAATAGGTGTCCTGATATGTGATTAGTAATGGAGACCTGTCAACCAATCAGAAATGAGCATTTGATGTTTAATGCCGTGGTATAACTGAAAACTAAAACACATAAATCCTAAATAATAACAGTTAATAAGAAAAGTGGAACATGTTTATAGTTTTGATTCCCATGTCTGCTGTTGCTGTATGTAAATGATGACAAACTATGATTATTGGTATAATTGGATCTCACTTGTGTTCTCTTACTGTGTTCTCGCCCTGAGTTTGGAGCTGGCGTTAATTAAACGTGGTGTCACTTTATAACTGTTCCTCTCTTTGTGTCACTCTCATCTTTATCCTTGTTTGCTTCTCTGCCTCTCTGTTCTCTATATTAAACAACCACATACATTCTTCCTCTTTTACTGTTTGGTACACCTTGTGTTTGTTTTTTTATTAACTTTTTGCCTTTTCCACATCTTTCCTCCATGATCACTCAGGCCTGTCAGAATGGTAACTCGCAGCATCTGGAGCACCTCCTCTTCTATGGGGCGGATTCTTCCTCCCAGAATGCCTCTGGAAACACTGCCTTGCACATCTGTGCTTTATACAACAAGGTAGAAACACTCTTTCATGAGATGAAATGTCAGATTTTATACAGTAGAGAAAATGTGACCTGTATGATAAGGTTGGGTGGCCCTCTCTCTCTCTCTCCCTCTGTGAGGTGTGATAGACACTGGGTTTTATTTATTTATGAAGCCCTTGCTTGTTTTTTACCCCCTTACATTCCTTTGTTGCTGTCTTTAAATGTGAGCCCTTATTGAACCGATCAAAGGACTGGATTACGTTACAGGGGCCAGCTGTTTTTACTCAGCTTGGAAAATTCAGTTTTTCCTCATTGTGCCCAACTTGGAATAACATGTAGAACAATCTAAAGCTTACCTCATTTACATCCTTAGGGCAATTAAAATTTCACTTCCATTCATTGCTTTAAATTGGAATTGCTTTACTTCAATGTTTTGTTGTTTTGGCTTATTTCTTTTCCCAAGACTTCTTATTTGTGATTCTTATTTCCTAGGATCTTTTTGTTACTGTGTTATATTGTTAATGAGGTCTCTACCTTATGTATTTCTGAGTTAGTTAGAGTTAAAATAAAGGTTGAACAGAACACTTTCATTTTGTGAACAGACAGTTTAACAAGATCAAAGCCACATAAATGCTCTTTTTACGTTTGCTAAATAATTGATTATCATCATGAATCTGAGAAGACCCTTATTCCTGAATTCCAATTAAATTATGTATCTTTCTCACAAAACAGATGAAATCAGAGCTATTTGAAAAATGTATTAACCTGAAAGAATGAATAATATTCTGTATTATAAACTTTACTTTAAAAGCATGTTTCATTGAATATTTAATATTCAGCATATATTTGCAGTAAAATTGTCACACAAGGAATTGCTGTGCTTTCTAAAGCGAATGTATACAAATTACATCTACATTAAGCAGTGATTATGTAATTTATATTTTACGATTAATGTACATTAATCAATATCGTTTGTTGCAGGAAAGCTGTGCACGAATTCTGCTCTACCGGGGAGCAAATAAAGACACAAAGAACAACAGTGGGCAGACCCCCTTTCAGGTAATGGCTGAGTGCCTGGCTGGGTCATTATGCATGTTGGGTGGTTGTATGGTTTAGTGTCTTATTAAGTTAACGTAGCAGAAAGTGCCGGGGCCTAATTTCACTTTAAACCATTATTGTGCTGTGATGCACACAGAGGTCCCAGGTGGCAGGATTGCATGTGACCTCTTAATCTGGATACATTAACTCTGTCAGTGCAGAAAAAGCCAGCTGAGACAATCTGTTGTGTTTGTGTGTGTGAGCGAGACAGAAAACAAGAGAGGAGGCAACAGGGAGAAAGCTTTAAAATTGGCTGGATTGTGTGCTGACCTGTGTAGTGAAAAAAAAAGGTCAAAAGCATTTGTGCATTGGTGGAAAAAATACAAAAATATGTTCTCACGTGGAAGCACTCATATGTTTTTGATAATCTATAACTTGGATGACTGAGAATCATCATGGACATTTTGCTTGTTGAA
Organism: Morone saxatilis; assembly: GCF_004916995.1. NCBI lineage: Eukaryota > Metazoa > Chordata > Actinopteri > Moronidae > Morone > Morone saxatilis. The sequence continues at coordinate 17,932,854 of NW_023339696.1, read as the reverse complement.
GTAGAACTGTAATTACAAATGCAGTGAAGAAAATATCAAAACAACCTAAACAAAGTAAAATAAAAAGGTTTTAGTGTGTTTCACCAGGGGAATGTGATCTGTATGTTTATAAATATATAAACACACCACGGTCATGAATTTAGTTTCCATCACTTTTAAATGTTGCCATCAGAGGTGCAAGTTCAGAGGAACAGCAAAATTGGGTCGTTTAGGAAAAGAATAATGCTTCAGTAAAAGCACCCATGAAGCTACCTACAGTAATTACAGGAGAAACAGTTTACTGTTTGTTCCACTCTTTCATTTTGTGCATTTGCCATATGACTGTGTCCAAAAATGTTGTATGTGTGTTCTTATCAGGTGGCTGTTATGTCCGGCCATTTTGAGCTGGGAGAAATTATCAAAAACCACCGGGATACAGATGTGGGTAAGCAGCTGAGGTCCAGTTTTCATGCCAGTTTGGAGATTTGTAATGTCCTAAAATGCTAGACATTTTACTAATCTTAAACAAGACACTGGATCTTCACAGGAGAAAGGACGCAGCTTTAAAAACTAGAATATACATAGGAATATAGAAAAGTGTCCACATGTAGCCTTATCCAGAGAAATTATAAAGAAACATGGATTAGATTATGTGGAGTATGAGCATGTGCAAAATAAGAGCAGTGACAGTGAAAATCTCATCTCCCCTCACCTCCCAGTTCCCTTTGTGGAGTCTCCGAAGTACGCCCCCCAGAGGCGGGAGAGTTCCCGGACGCTGACAATTCCCCACCCTCATCCCTTCCTCCGGGCCAACAGTGACAGCAGCATGAACCTGCCAGACTGGATGGCAGTGCCCAATGCCCCAGCGACCAACATTGTCTCTGTGCAGGTGTGTGTGTGTGTGTGTGTGTGAATGGAATGATGATGCTCATAGATTAAAATCTTCACATTGGAAACAGCAGCTGACAAAACAACCTGACCTTGAGTTCTGTTCAGTAAGTTTTCTGGAGCTTTTTACCACTCAAAATTTACAGTTACTTCCCAATGAGCAACTACACACATTGCTGATTTATTATAAAAATAACTTAAATAATTCGGTAAATACGAACTCCACTAATTGATTTGTAAACTGCTCCTGACTTTAATTTATTCCTTCAGCAGCATCTAAGAAAATATTGAATGTATTTACTAACTTGCATTTCAGTATGATTGTCAACACAGGATATTTTTTTTAGCACACCTACATTTAATGCATTATATATAGTTTTTATAATCAATAATCAATCACTGAACAAGACGTCTTACTGTATGCAATAATATTAAATATTAAAATGTCATTTTACGCTGTAGCGATTAGAGGGACCTTTTCTACCAAACATGCATCTGATTGGAAGGTTTTATCCACTTAGTCCTCAGTATTTTATTTGAATGGCCAGAAAGTAGTGTTGCTTGTGATTTGGATTTCTGTTGAGTCATCTGATTAATTTGTTTGGTGTTTGTTCCAATAAAAGAAAAGGTAGATTCATCATTTTCTGTAAACCTGACAGCTGACAGAAATGGTTAATGGCCAGATGATGGATATTTCTTTTCCACAGGTGGAGGCGTGAGCAGCTGCATCCCAACACTTTTAAAACAAATTATAACATTTGAAGGGATTATACAATAGAAGGGATGACCTTTATCAACCTCTACTGGTGAACAGTACTTATTACAGCAACTTATATCTTGCTTTCTTGCATAAGCCATCCGTGTACTTTAGTTATTATGCATTGTGCAGCAGAAAATAAATCACAATGTCACAGGCTCCCATCATCACCCTCTTTAGGATGAGTGGTCATGTTGAGTGACAGCCCATAAACACACAGAATCATGTAATAAAACTACATAATTTATGAGACATTATAGTTATAATTTTATAAACATTATGTGCGCTATGTGCACAGTCTATGGCATTAGGGTAGTTTTTATAATTTATTATAGATATGGAAATTAGAGTTAATATTGTATGTAGCTACAATAATGTGAAAGGTATAAATATATATGTAACATGTAAACATCTTGCATTCAGTATGTTTTCTTATCTTTCTCCCTCTCTGTCTCTCACAGGGCTATAAACATACAGGAACCCTGCGAAGCTCCAGCAGTCCCAGAGGGGCGAGGACGCGTTCCCCGTCCAGAGGGAGGATCGGAGACAAGGAGGACCGGAGCAGGCAGAGTCGGAGGGGGTGAGTTGTCTTCATCTAGGCTGGCTAAAGTCCTTGTTAAGACTTTCTACCGGATGTCTGCAAGTCCTAAAAGAGTCCTTAAAGGTCCAGTGTGTAACATTTAGGTGGATCTATTGGCAGAAATGGAGTTTAATCATCATAGTTATGTTTTCATTAATGTATAATCACCTGAATGTAGGAATCTTTGCATTTTCGTTACCTTAGAATAAGTTTTAGCTCCAGATGCCGTGGGTCGCCTTCTACAGAGTCCGCCATGTTAATCCGCTATGTTTCTACAGAAGCCCAGAATGGACAAAGCAAACACTGGCTGTAGATAAGGCCTTTTTTGTGTTTTTCATGGCCACCATACTTCCTCCTACACACTTCACAGCCAGTTCTCATTCCAACATCGTCAAATACGGACTCGAGCAGTGTTCAGTATACATGTTCACTGCCAGATGAATTATCCGAGTCAAAGTCTTATAGCTTTGTAAAAGTGGTTAAATGTTAATCTTAAATGTGTTTTTTTTGGTTTCCAAATTTGTGGGGCAACAATAATTTCTTTCACATTTTACAGTGAGAAGCTCTGACGTATAAGTTATATTATTATGACTGATTAGGGTAATTCAATATCTGTTAAGTGAATCTGCAGACTTACAAAGATAATAAATCATTGAAATATGACCTAATAGAAGTCCTCAAATTTCCAGTCTGAAGTAGCCAGTTTAATACAAACTTTCCCTTTCTCTCAAAAAATAAAACATAATAAAATATTGTATTGTGTAATTTAATCACTATACCTACAGTATAGGGATCTTTGAGTTTTAAACTGCAGTCTGTAATCCTCCACCCCACCTTGTGCTCCCTCCCTCCCACCCAGGCCTGCCCCTGCAAGCACAGCTGGACAAACCGCGGGCCAGCGGAGACGCCTCTACAGCGCCGTCCCAGGACGAGTCTTTGTAGCTACTCGATCACACTCTGCCCAGGGAGAGCGAGAAATCAGCTTCAATAAGGGAGACAGGGTCAAAGGTGAGTTTAAGTGCATTTTCATCTCATGATGCTCACTGTGTATATGTGTGTGTGCTGAAACATAATACTGTATTTTGTCTTCCATGTGAATTCAAAGTGTCTGTCTGGTTTGGAGTCGGTGTCTGGGATGATTTTTACACCTGGTACTAACGTGAACTTCCACATAAATCAGACTTTACCATCCACACGCCTGTAAAAAATGAATTGAAAGCACATTCAGAAAACAAGCAAAGCAACATTATAGACACCTTTAAAACATATAAATGCTAACAAGGGGTTACCTGTAAAGTAGATCCTCTCTGTTTGGGCCTTTGGCGTAGACCCAAACAGTTCCTTGTAATATGTAAGCTGCTGACTGCAGGGGTTTAACAATTTTAGAGTGGAGATTTAATTAGCAGCTTTTAAGCTAGCACCATTTAGCTAACTGATGAAGTATTTTGGACACGAAGCGAGATGCTGCATCACAAGAACATTTAATTTATCTTCCTGACATTGACTACTTCAACACTGGCAAATATCCTGAGGCCATAACGCCATAGCGAATACTATCATCCAGCACAAACACAGCAGCCCAGTTAAACCATCAGTTTATTTAGGTGTTATGACTAAACTGTTACCAAACAAATGCCTACACAGGGCATGGGATGACACATGAGCATCCTGTTGATGTTTTTTTTTATAGCTATCTGACTTTTGTAAGTATTCGCTTTCTTTAAGTTTAAGTTGTATGGAGACATAGCCGATGACAGATTTAACCATTCGGGTCATGTCTAGGGTGTAAGAAAATATCCCAAAA
>NW_023339696.1:17915232-17928779 GCF_004916995.1 Morone saxatilis | reverse complement strand
CCGTTAGATAGCAGTGTTGTAAACGGAGACTGATGACTGTAATGATGGATATTAAAGGCACTGTGATACAAATGCAGATCTCAACGTTCTTTATATAGATACTTTATACACTTTTCCAAAATTACATTTTTTTAAATCGCAGTGTATCACCTTACTTACAGTACTGCAATATATTGCAATATATTGAATCATAACCCTGAATTGTGATACGTATCATATCACCACCACAATTACCAGAGGTAAAAAGCTAACATTAGGCTATAAACAAACATCTTCACTGTTCCCACCACAATCTTGTGAGTCCTGTAATGCTAAGCATTTGTATACACAACGAGTCTGTGAAGGCGGACTAGTTAGTAGATAAGTCTCTGTGTTCGGCGTGCTGATGTTTAATGTCATGACAACTTCTGTAGTCTCTAAATTCACAAGTGGAGTTACTGAAATATTCGTAGGAGAAAACTTATAAAATTTCTTATGCTCTACCCACTTCAATGTGAGGGAACGAGAAAATGAAAATGTTTTACATTCAGTTAAGCCTGGAGATGTTGAGAATTCCCAACAACACTACAAATGGATGGACTTCTGGCCTCCAGAGCTTTTGGGAATTTTGGGAAATAAGATCAATATCAATCTCTTATCTGTCCAGCCCATGAACCCCTCATAAAACCTCCGGTTGTTTTTTCACTTCTTGTACAGATAAAACGATCTAGACACAGGTATATTGTGCTAATTAGTGTGCTTTAGAGGTGCTTGTAGATTGTTTTGTTATCATTGGACTGAGCCAGGTCGTTGTTCTAAGCTAAGCTAACAAGCTGCTGGTGATAACTTGGTGATAAAATATGTAACAAACACATATGAGAGTGGTGTCAGTCTTCTCACCTCATTACCAGCAAGAAAGCGTATATGTGAATTTCCCAGAATGCCAAACAGTAAATTGACTGTAGCGCTGATAAACAACACCAAAACATACTTAATACTTAGAAGAGATGCATGTTAACACCAGGTGTAAAAGGGATCTATCGGTTTCAGAAACAGATCAGCACCCGGGCCAGTTCCAAGTGTCTTCAGATGAGTTTGTAAAATGGCCATGTCCTAACATGAGTGTAAGGTCTCTATATATGTTTGTATTCAATGTCTGCAGGTATGAATATGTGTGTGTTTGTGAGTGAGTCTAAGGTGTTGCCAGGTATGTATGTCTTGGTGAGTATGTAGGAGGTTTGCATGTCCGTGTGTGCGTCTACATGATTTCCTTTCTGTCTGTGTAATGTTGTTGTCTTTTTGTGTGTGTTCATTTCTCATTGGTGTCTCTGTGTGTGTGTGTGTGTGTGTCGGTGCGTGTTGTGTTGCCTTTTCCTGACATGCCGCTCTTTCCTGCCCTCCCCTCTAGTGTTGAGTGTTGGCGAGGGCGGGTACTGGGAGGGGACGGTCAGGGGTCGCACAGGCTGGTTCCCCTCCGACTGTGTGGAGGAAGTGATGCTTCGAAGCCAAGACAACCGATCAGGTGATCACCAGTCACGCACTCACAGACAAACACACACACAGCAGGCTCATCCTGAAAAACACCCAGCATCACTTTAAAAAAACACACCACACAGCGAGTTTCACATTTACCTTTTTTTTTTAATTTTCAACTAATTTAGTCCTGATGATGAATTAAGATGCTAGTTTTGGTATTATTTGATTATGTGGATTGAAGACAACAAGTTTTTGTATTAATTGACATTTTGGGAAATACCCTCGTACCTTGGTTGGATGCAGTAACTTCCTAAAATATCTTGTTGTCTGGAAACCTCATGGTGACAACAAACTTGCCAAGAAATATGCCAGCACACAACCCCCCCGTGGAATCACAAAGTGTCCCTTTTACACTTTTCCCACACTTTGTACAGACAAAACAAATAAGGTGTAATTGGTTAATTAGAGAGCTTTAGATGGTGCTGGTAGGCTGATTCCTTTAATCCTTTATCATTTGATGCTAAGCTAAGCTAACCGGCTGCTTGATGTAGTTTCGTCTTTACAGTACAGACATGAGATTGGTATCATGTAACTCAAAATGTCAAACTGTTGTTTTAAAGTATATATTAGTTCTTTAGCAAATTTTGCGTTATTAGCCTTAGGTGTGCAAAAACAAAGAATTATTTTCATTTTTAATTGATTATTTTAGCAATCAAATACCTTTCACAACTTCCCCAAAGTGACCAACAGTCAAAAAACTAAATATGTTATAATTTATAATGTCATAAATGAAAGAACATTCTCACATTTGGGTAGCTAAAACCAGCTAGTATTTGGAATATTTGTTTGCCAAATGTCTCAAAAAGCCATTAATTGGTTAATAATTAATAAATTATTATTACTGCTTGATTTGTTAATAGATTTTCTGCAAGTCAATCAATTGCCTGGTGGTTAAGCCCCTAATACGCAGTGAATTTAGGTTGCAGGTCTGCTGTCAGTTGATTTAGATCAGTTAGTGTTGTAACAGAGAAAAAAAAGACAGATTCTCCTGTGATGATTATATATTATTATAGTTCTACTAATACATTAACTGAACAGTGCCTGCTGTATAATAAGCAAATAGATTTAATGTAGGTGCTGATGCTGGGATTTTGTGTTTCAGAGAGCCGTGGAGAACGAGCCAAAAGGCTTTTCCGCCATTACACTGTGGGATCCTATGACAGCTTTGACGCTCCCAGGTAAAGCGATGCCTTCACTGCTGACTGCTTCTTTAGATAAAACTGCCAATTTTATTCAAATAAGCATTGGCCTGCACATATTCTTTAAGCAGCAGGGGCTCACAGGGTTAGAGGTAGGGTAAATTTAGGGTAAGGTCACACCAGAGTGGTAATTCAGCTACCAGATGGGTATTTAAGCTGAACACAAGAGCACTTTGGTGCACTCGGGTTGACAAAATAGGCATTTGGATGCTTCAGTGCCTGTTGGGTGTGACATGAGGACTAGAATGAAGCATGAAAGTATCCCATTAGGAAACCGACACATCCTGGTTAACTAAAGGTTAAGAGAAGGGCCTTTTGACAGTCAGATCAGAGTCGGTAAGAACTACCGCTTTTTCCTACCATCGGCCACAGGACAGCCCTACTGAGGCAGGAAGGGGTTCGGGGCCTCAGTAAAGAGCACGGTGTAACTTGTCCATCCTCCCAGTGGGTACTGAAAATCAAACTGACAACTTTTTCATTATGACCTCTCTGCTCCAGTGTTTAGACACACAGCACATGTTGAGAGGGGATTTGTTTGTACCGTAGCATACTGTATACATCTATTCAGATAAGATGATTCATGTAGTGATTCATACGTTCCAGTGGTGCTTTGATTTGTGTGATGTGATGTGTTGTGAGTGATTCATGCGGTAGGATGACGATGTGTGAGGGTTCACTGCCTCAGGTCTAGAAGCTGATCCGCCTGCTTTCATACCAGAGTCATCCTCAAGGCACAGGTTTACCAGTCGTGTTTTGACTTGCTGGTTTCGCTGAATTTAACACAGGCCGACAGGCAGATTCTTGTCATATCAGGAATTTAGAGTAAGTTCCTTCCTTTGTGTGTCTGCCTTTTGGCTCTGAGGTGCAAAGCCGCGTTGCCAGGCTGCAGTTTTTAGGTGGGCTGAACTTGCTGATGATTGTGAAGGTGCTTTCAGACCAGTCTGATGACTAAGTCTGAAATTTCTTTGTGTTGACGGATGTTATGCAATCACTCGGCCATCATTACTGCCCTTGATGTCCAAACTATCTGAACTAATGCATATGTAATACTGCGTCATGGGACTAACCACAAATAACCTTAAAACAGCAATTGAGATCTTTGACTTTTAATAGAAGGTCATTATGCTTCTTGCGCTGATACAGTCAGTCATCCACCCGCTGTGACTTATCAGCGTGGGAACATTCCCAGAAAATTCCTATTCAGCTTTTTGAGCATAGACCCGCGACTGAAACTTGGCTGGATCTTCTGTGGAGGTGATCTGTTGACACATGAGAGGGGCAACCCTCCTGTATTTGGCTTCCTCATTAACTCCACCTAATATAATGTCATCCCCTTTAATGCCCTGCATCTGCATCATGACGAGCACGGCGCCGCTTTGAGGCAAACTCATTTCAGTGTCTGTGACTTGGACTGAGCAAAGAGAGAATTATTTACATAGAAATAAAGCCATTATCAATCACATGTATTATTTACGAGAAATCCCGCTTTCTGCCGCTCTCTTCCCCTCTTTTTGAATTCTCTCATTCATCATCATCCTTTATCATTCATCAACTTTCTCTTTCAGGCCTGCTTTTCTTTCTCTCATCATGGTTTCCTTTTTCTCTATCTCCCTCTGTAACTGAGTTTCTCTCTCGCACATGCACACAGTATCATTTATTATTAACGTGCTTTTCATCAAGACTGACATTTCATGCAAGCGATACACTCAGCCATGCAAACTCACTCACATATGTTTGACGCTAACACACACATCATGTTTAATTAAAGCTGTGTACTGCAGCATAGCCAGAGCCTGAGACTATTTGTTTGGCCAGGCAGGGAAGCAGGCATGGCTGACTCAGAGCCGCCCTCACATGGGCCTACTTCCACAGCCTTTATCACTTCATGTAATATCTCACCTATCCCTCCTTTCATCCCTCTATATTTGGCCACATCTTCTGACCATCTCTGCATCCCTCCCTCGCTTTCTATTCATCACTGTATTGCTAACCCCCCTCTACTTTTTAATTTTCTTTCTATCACCCTCTCTCCCCTGTGGTGTCTCCATCTGGAGGTCAGACAGTGAAGGGCACTCTAAAGGGAGAGGGGGGTTTGAGAGGGGGCTGAAGAGCTTGAATAAAGGTAGAAAGGAATTCTTTGTTTACAAATGGGAGACATGTGCATCCTTTTTCTTTTGTGCCAGCAACATGGGGCCAAAGCTGGTTAGAAAAAAGCATGAAGAAGGATGTCCTCTGCCGTGTTTTAACTTCCTTCATTCTGTCTGTTAAGACCAAAGCAAGGGCAATATGAATATTCCAATTGCATAAGATTATTTTTAATTAGGGATGGCAATGTCGGTCAGTTGTTCGGTCCACCACTTTGGTCCAAACTGAAATGACTGAAAAACTACTGGAAGAATTGCCTTTGCAAAATTTTGCACAGACATGTATGGTTCCCAGGTCAATCCTAATGAGGCTGATGATTCCCTTCTGCATTCACGTGGATTCAGACAGAAGGTAACCGGCACCAACACCAGCATTATATAAATATATAGATTACCCATGTGTTCTCCTTGTGTTATGGAGCTACGTAACATCCAGTTTTAAATTCATTTTGCATTCTACTGCAAAAGGCTAAAATACAGCAATGCCATTTTTTTTGCTCATCCACTAACATAACATCCGGTTTACCGTCTACAGTTTGCCTGAATGCAGCATTATAGCTACTGCATGTCTCTTGTGTTGTTAAATTGTTTGGGCCCAATGTGTCGGCCCATGCCTAATAGACAGAGTCATCTCATCTGCCACTCTCTGATCTTCACCTTCTGTCCCACCCCCGGCCTGTTATTGACAGCTGGATATATTTTGTTGCCTGGCTTTTACAGCACAGGACAAGCCGTGACATTATAACAAGGCATGATAACCGAAACCCGGCAGTCAGCGGGATTAACTGCTTTAACTCGATAAAGTGGTGTGGCGATTACATTAACAAGAATAAGGAGTGAGGGATATGATGGCTTGGGAACCAGCAATAACAAATGACAAACAAATGGAGAGCTTTTATGTACGTCTGCCATGCCCCTCCACCTCAGATGTATTTTTTAATCTGTTTGTCCTCTTGTCCACTTTACATTGTTTCTCCCTTCTGCTCCTCTTCCTCCAACCATCACACTTTTTTTCTCCTTGGATGGTTGTATTGATATATTTTATTTACCATGGTATAAAGATCTTTCACTGCTAAATTCCAGTCAGTCAGGGTGAGAAATGTTGGAATATTAACAAATCTGTTCCAATTGAAAGAATGTCTTATTGTGATACATTTTGCTTATTACTCATTTATATAAGCATTTATATATTTCATTAAACTGACAACTTCCTTTTATGAAAGAAGGTCATCAGCCAATTATCGGTGGTGGCCGAGAGAGCTCAGCACACTGCAGCCTAAGAAAACACAATGCTGCAAGTTTTGCACAGTTTCACTCAGTTTTATTACAGCAGGTCATATGCAGGTTGACAGTATATAGTTATTGGACAGAGCTTCCTGGTCTGTGAAGTGTCTTAAACCTGCATTCTTTTTAACGACCAGAAGGGGGAAGCTCAGTGGGCTGCAAAAAAACAAATCTGGTAGTATTGAGTCTTATGAGAAATTTAGCCTACTTCTAACTTCATTAATACAGTTTCCTAATGAGTTTATGGTCTTAATCACTAGTTTTACGTCTTCCAGAAGGCATGATGTTCATTTTGTAAATTACACTTTGTGATCGACAGCTTTATTCTCAGTGAGTCCATACTGCACAACAACTATTAAGACCCAACTGTTAAAGTAGGCAGTGCTGATCAAATATGAATCAAGATTATGTTACTGTGTTGCCTATTTCTCCCTTAAAATCTTTTCAGAAACATATTTTAGTGTATTGTTTATCTATAACATGAGAACGTGTGTGACCACGTTTCTGCTTCAAAACGGTAGTACACAAACGGATGGCTGACGTCATGATAGGCTCTTTGGAATTTTGGAATACAAAATAGTGCATAAAAGGATTTTGTATATATTATTTCATGTTTAATTATCAGTGTCTCCTTGTCCACATGGCCCTGTACATAACAAAAAGTTAAAATATTTAAACCTTGGATAGCAATCTCATCCACTAACACGATGCTTAAATGCAGCAGTAGTTAGAGTTGGACGTCTAGGCTCTGACCTTATCACTCCCTGCAGATATGTTTACATAGAGATATTGGGGAGTGATGAGCAAATATCTTTAACCCCCTAACCGGAGCCTGCAGGTGGATACTGGGGTGGTCTGTGGGGGCTGAAAGAACAGGCAGCAGTACTGAAGCAGGGCGGTAATGGCGTTGACAGACAGAGGGAGAGATGGGAATTTTCGCAGCTTAAATAGACCGCCAAATTGGGAGGGTGTGTTTGGTAGATGATTACGGTGAGTGAGGCATGTCTCATGTGTATGGCAGTGGCAGATTGAGTTGACTGCCTAAACTAGCTTGTGGGTGTACCTCAGTTCTGTAATACTGTGGGGAAATGAGCAAATGAGTCTTAATAAAGTTTTAACATTCTGATTGCATGATCTTATGGAAGATATTGCTAAACATCTGGTAGCATTAACTGTTTACCAATTACTAATTGTTCATCAGTTTTTGGTGACCACTGGAAAGTTCTGTTGTGTTGTAACTGTCATAACTGTGTGTGCACAGCTTCTTTATTTGTTTGTGATTTCCTATTTGCAACATGTTGCTTTATGCTGCTTATGTGATGTCAAATTGGTCTTGTGTTTTTTTTTTTTAGTTGTAGTGCATTGAGCTCTCTCTGCCACCATAATTGCTCCAGTCGCAAGGCTGAAAAGCAAAATGCATTAACAGTAAATTAATTTTAATGTTCATTGGAGTGAGAACTTACCTCATCTATTATTTTGCGTAACCGTCTGTGATGAACAACATACAGAATGTATCGCTGACTCTTCTGATTAACATTACAGCACATATAATAAATGATTAAACTAACTATATGTACTTAACTAATTAATATACACATTATAGTATTACACCCATTATTTAACAGCATTTGGTTGTAGAGAAAGATTTCTACCGTTGCTGTTTTAGCTGCATTTAAAGTAGCTCACGAAACACTTGCACACTTCTATAAACTGATTGTTCATCAGCTCTCTGTGTAACTGTCACAGATGCACTGAGTAACTGTACACAATCTGTACATGCCGCTGCTCCTGCCAGCCCACATGAGACCATTTCTGAGCCAACAGTGGGTCAAATAAGGACGAGTGAGTTTGGAGAAGAGAGGCAGAATATTCTGCTAAACACTGCTCTGGTCGTTTATTGTTACATGCATTGCCTCTTGCTTGTGTGATATAAAAGTTGATATGATTTTTCATACTTCTCCAGCATGTATGACTTCACTTTATTTTACTTTTTGGCTGAAATTCACAACAAGAGACAGAATCTAAGAGTGTGTGTTCAGGTTTGGCCATCGTATGATAGATGCGCAGATGCACACACACGTAGTAATAGAGGACACATGAGGCAGACATGCAGATACACAAATACGAACCTTCTGTTTGCTCTCCTGCTCCCTCCCCCATCTCCACCCCTCTCTCTCCCTCATTCTTTCATGCCCTCTCTTTCTCTCTCTCTCTCTCTCCCATAACACATGCATGCACACACAAACACACATACTGTACACAGGATCACAGCGGTATACCCTGACATGCAGGGAGAGAAACAAAAAGGCAGAGATGTGAGAGAAGAGGGGACAAGTGCTGTGATCGCCCTCGAATGCAGGAGGGAGGCAAGAGAGGGAGAGGGAGAGACGGAGAGAGGGAAGGAAGGCGGGAGGGAGGGCAAGTCGACGGAGGACAGCTTCGACATACGTGGAAGGAGGTTCTGACTAAGAGATGATGTGAGTGCCTATTTGAGAGAATCTGTACCCTTCTCTCTCTCTCTCCCTCTCTCTCCTTCTCCTCCTCCTCTTCTTCCTTCCGCCACTCACCCGCCAGCTGTTTCTCTGTCCTCTCTCCTCTTCCTGTCTGCGTCGATGCGTCTCCTCCCCCCCACCCTCTCTTTCCCTTGCTTTGCCCTCTCATTCATGCTTTGTTTACAGCAAATGTGAGGAGATAATATGTGTGTGTGTGTGCATGTGTGTGTGTGTGTGTGTGGATGTCAGAGGTTGGAAAGAAAGCAAGAAAAAAAAAGTGGGTGGGTGAGGTTAGTTAAGTGTAATTTAAATGCACGTGGGGTCAATAACAGCAGTGGAGGGACAGCAGCAGAGGACCGAGAAGCATCTGCACAAAGTCAGATTTATTCTTACAAAGCAATTCAGCTTCTGTAAGCCTTTTTTCTTTCTAATATTCCATAATAATAATTTGACATGTCACAGGATGATGATGATACCTGTTCAGTCATTTAAACTTCAAGACCCTCCTATGATTCCCTTTGAATTAATTATTTCAGATTCGGACTGTATAGACTTATCTCAGTCGCATCCATTTTTATGAATGGGAAATCATGACAGTGACAGATAGGCAGAGTGGATACTATACATATAAACCATAGGAAGTGGAGGAGTGAGGAGACATGGATGAAGGGGAAGAGCAGGATTGAGAGTGTATGTGTGTGGTTGTGTATGAGTTGATCACATGAATGCATACATGCTTGGACTGCATGTGTGTGTGTGTGTGTTTGTGCATGAAACCCCCTGCAAACAAACCCACCTCTCAGTCTCTCTCTCTAAATTACCTCATTTCTCCCTCTCCTTTTTTTAAGCCACCTTATTCCCCCTCCCTCTGCCCCTGCTCCTCTTCTCTCTCTCTCGTCCTTCTCCTCGCTCCTCCCCTGGCAGTCGCAGTCACATGAACCATCTCCATCTCTCTCTCTCTCTCCTTCCGCCTCTCTCTCGATCTAACCCGCCATCCAAGGGGCTGGGAACTCGGGACCCTCATCCCTTTTCCTTTTTTCTTCATCCTCTCTTCCGGGCTTCCTCTTCCTCCTCATCCTCCTCCATCTATCCCGCGGCTTGCGCTCCCTGCCCTCGACGGATCAGACGAAGCGAGAAGGAGCAGGAAAGGAGGCAGAGAGAAGGGGACGGGGAGGCAAATGCGCGATGGGGACGGACATGCGGCCAGGAGATGCTCCCCCTCCTCACTCTCCTCTCTCTCCTGCGTTCGCTCGGCCTGTGAATAAGGACGTCGGTATTACAGGTACCTTGCCATGCTCCTTTATACCGCCCTTAACCTCCCTCCTCTCCTACTCGTCTCTCTTTCTCTCCCTCTCTCTTCTAGTCTCCCTTCCAGTTTGCCGGGAGGATGGGGCGGTGGGGGCGACCTGACATCATTTAACCATCCACATTGGATGGCAGGCAATCATGATAGTATATACGATTGACAGAGTTCCAAGGCAATCTTCACGCGGATGGTTATCTGTGTTCCCAAGCTGAATGTAGTGGTTTGTAGTGTCTGGCTATGTACTGGTGTAACACGACGGACGAGAGCCTGCTGCCGCACACGCCCGTTATGAGCAGTGCAGCCCGACTCTCTGTGCTTTTCGCTGAACCAAACTGTGCGGTTTTCCCGTTTCTTTCCTCGCTGAACGGCTCTCTGAAACAACGTCTCTAGAAGGCCATGCACCCGGCACAATGATGGGCTTGCTGCTTTTTTTTTCGATGCAGATGATTGCGTTTTGTCATGCATCCCTGGTTGGCTGTGTGTGTTTGATGGGCTGCTGTCATCAAAAACACAAAGGACCTGGCAGGATATTTTCTCCCTGCCGACTGGTGATTTAGTCTTACGTCTCCTTGGCGTGATGTTGGCCCGTGTCTCTGCTATGTTACCCCCCAGATCGCGTGGGTGACGAGCAAACCGAAAGAAGACCGAAAGCAGAGAAAGAAGCCAGTCGGAGAGAGAGAGTGAGGGAGGGAGACTGCCGACAAATTGGAAACAGCGCATGGTGAGGGAGTTTTAACGATGCAGCATGCATGACAAGTTCCAGCTTCTTTCTGACACCTCTATGGAAGCCTGCTTGGCCAAAACTGTTTAATGCTTTGGCTTCTTGCATATGCACTATGAGACACACTGTAGGCTGTGCTGGATTGTCCCTTGCATCCAAGATACTGGTGACAACACTAGGTCACTAATACTGAGTGGCACTATTACTAGTCCAAGTTCAGTAGCTGGATCCTCTGAAGGATGTAGTACACAAAGGTGGACCTGAGTGGCTTTACTTGCTCTTCTCTTTAAATAAGATGGTAGAGCCTCACAAAGAACAAAACTAATAGTGTGTTCAAGTGTCAGCTTGTAAAGAAGTTTTAAAGTCATTAGAAAATTGCTCTCAAACACCCAAAAAAGAGTTTAACGATACCCAGAGTTGCATTACAAGTTTAACAAGCCTATTATGGACACCCACATAATAGTGTTAACATTTTAAGAACGTTTCTGTAATGTAGTAACAAATATGACAGACTTGCAAGCAAGAGTCAATAAATCAGGCTAAAATTATATTAAGCTAAAATCACAAATTAAAATTTGCCTCAGGGTGCTTTACAATCTGTCCTTAGACCCTTGATTTCAGTAAGGAAAGAAGCCTCCCAAAAAAAACAGGGAAAAACTTCAGGAAGAGCAACAGAGGATGGACATGTAATATGAAGAAGACAAGAAAATCAAAGTATATACATATTCTGATGACAAAATATCTGTATCTATGTGGCATGTGGATTATAAAATGCAAAGAATGTGGATCCAGGAGAACAACTTCAGGTGTGTCCAAGTGGGACCAGAGCCATGCAACCTCCTCTGGACCTGGAAGAAGACAGGCCACACAAAGAAAGAAAGAGAGAAAGTGCTATAAAGAAAGAGGAAGTGAAACTTGGGCAAATGCAGAAAGTTTAGAGAACAAAAAAGTGTATATGTAAGTATATGCCTGACTTCCATGATTTACACCTACACCTTTTAAATATGACCCGGTCATGTGATACTGCCTTAATACTACTTAATACTACTACTACTACAACTGACCAGCGCACAGTGCATTTGGGGATAATGGGTGCTTCTAAGGATGCACTGGCTGTGAACAAATGTAGGCTGCATTTCTCAGCTGCACTTGCAGGAGCAATCAGTCTAGAAATTCAGAGTTCCGAGGATCCAGCCACTGAACTGGGACACAGCTAATGACACTTAAAGTTGATGACATCCTTGAGGACAGCAAAGCCTGAGTTAGTCGTAGGCGTTGTTGGATGGGATTCAAGGGATTATTGCTATGTACGCCACCCTGACTGGACACACAAACACACACTGACACCGAGTTGTAGGAGAAGTAGTGCAAAATAAACATGACAGTTATGATCTGACACGTCCTCCAATGACCAACTCTTGACACTTTGTAGAACAGTTGCCATAATTATTTATTCACACTGGGAATGACTTGGCTTTGCGAGTGTCACTTCGTTCTCAGTGATTGTTTTGATCAGGCATGCCCTGCATTTTCTTCCGCGTTGGCATCGCCTCTCATTATATTTTGTCATTCTGATGAGTTTCCAGGCACTTAAAAGTTAAAAGTTGTTTAAAATAAAAAACGTCAAGTACAAACGCCATTACTTCAGACTCTATCATTAGCCCTAAAGATGGATGTAAGAGTTCTTTTTGAGCCATTTAATCATGCAGTCCCTCAAATAAAGGTTGCATAAGTCTAGGAGACTTCTTAGTGCAGTAGTAATCCATTATATTTAGACTCGGCAGAACTACTGTCCATGAAACGTAACGACATCAGTAGGGAAACACTAGCAAAAATATAATCTGCTGTTGGTGAAGTTTCCTTTTATGTTTGTTGTCTGCACGCGTTGAATATCCATGGAGTGACTTGTTGCTTGTGTTGCCTGCAGGCACAGGGCAGGCTAACAGCTACAGGGGAATGTGATGTGTGTGTTTGCATTACTTTGTACCTAAATCCCAACAGTAATCTACTTTGACTATTCAGTCCTTCCTTAAGATTTTGCGTGAATGTGTTTGCATGTACAGTATGTGCTCATTTATTCAGATGGTCCCCCTTGGTTTGAGATCTGGGCTGGGCAGCAGAGATGAACAGAAGAGGACAAGAATAACAAAGAGACAGAGCCTTGGCTGGCAGAGACAGAGAGGCTCTCACAGCCTGTGGAGAGCATCATGCACTCAATAGACTGAATGAAAAAGATCATTAGGGGGAAATGTGATTAGAAAAAAAATTAGTAGAAGTTTGGAGAACAAGGGAAGAACGCCAGTAAAGAGAGGGGTATGGAGTAGTCAGGGCCATCAGGATGGGAAACATGTAAAAAGAAGAAAAGCCAGAGAGAAGACAAAGAGAGAGGGATGAACAGATGGAGTGGGCTGAGACTATTTTGGTGCACGATGGGATTATCAGCATGTGGTTACAGTATGTTACAGCTGACACGGTATATATACCTCTCTGACTCACTGACTGACTGAATGGCTTTGTAGATGGTATTTCCATTCATAACAAGACAAGAGTCCGCTAGAGGCCAGCAGCACTTACACCAAAGTGGTTTAAACTGAAGTGGTCGGGCATCCACATGTGTGACGTGTCTGAGTTCTCACGCTAGTAGGACAAGATAATCCTCTCGTTATAAACACATACAACACAACTAAGAAAAAGCTCAGTTAGACAAGTGCATTTTGGTAACATAAAGCAGGGTCCCAGTTAGACGCAGGTCCCATTTACTAGCCTGGTGTGGCTACACGTGTTGACAGATGAATGCAGGCCTCAATTAGATGCCTGGTGGGTGCCCGGTTGGCTCAGTCGGTGGAGCTGGCGACCCATGTGCGGAGTTGCTGCAGCGGCCCGGGT
>NW_023339696.1:17914816-17915132 GCF_004916995.1 Morone saxatilis | reverse complement strand
GACCTGTGGCCCTTTGCTGCATGTCATCCCCTCTCTCTCTACCCCCCTTTCCTGTCTATCTTCAGCTGTCTCTGTCAATTAAAGGCATAAAGGCCTAACTTTAATTACATGCCTGGTCTGGATTTTATAGAAGTTATCTGGATGTATAAAACCTCTTAAAGCCTGCCAGATCGAGTTCTAAGCTGCTTAGATCACCTACACAAATATAAATGTTTACACTTTTGTCAATATAGACATTGCTACAAATCATTAGATGAGCATTAGATCATGGAAACCATGAGCACCAAACAAAGTATCAAATCAATGATTTGTGGTT
>NW_023339696.1:17914474-17914774 GCF_004916995.1 Morone saxatilis | reverse complement strand
TAATACTTTGTATAGAGTTAGTAGTAGTTTAGTTCAGAAGTTCCCAACCGAGGGTTCACTTCCTTTCAAAGGGTCACAAGATAAATGGATTTATTTCTTTGACTTTTCTCTAATCTTTGCTTTTTTGTGTATGGTTGAATACATTTACCTATTTTGGCCTTAAACTTAAATAAAATCATGTCAGTTTAGAGGGAAATGTGACTCTTTGGTGGGAGTGCCAACAACTCACAGAGGTCTCAACTAGACATAGCTTTTTGTAATGTTGGGTTTTTCCTATTATATAGGTGTGTGTGTGTGTGT
>NW_023339696.1:17905341-17914408 GCF_004916995.1 Morone saxatilis | reverse complement strand
GTGTGTGTGTGTGTGTAAAAGCTTAATCTGAAATTCAGTTGATTGGTGCTATAAATTAGCATAAAATGCTCAAGTAAAGTACAAGTAGCTCATAATGGTAGTGTATTGTAAATATCTTTAGCTCCATTCAACCACTGGTTGCATATTTCCCATCTGTTTGTGGCAAGGGAGGGAACACCAAGTATACCGGCTCCACATGTGAGCATGCAGTGCCTGTTCTCTGCTGTTAGTGTGACTACCAGCGTACTATTACATGTCTTGGCTCTGGTGTGGACCTACCCAAGCAAGTTTTCCTGCGTCCAGTTCTAGCTGTTGCTGAGGCAACAAGCAGCGCCATCATACTGTATATAGCATCTCTTCTTCAGTGAGGTTCTGGTAGAAACCAGCTCTGGGCTCGCTGTCAAAAACATACAGCATAGTGAAGCATAGCAAAACACTGTTCTAAGTCACCATTGTACTGTAGGGAGTGTGGCATGAATTACTATTAGTGGTGTTTGGAGTTTGACTGATGAAGAATCTTGAAGACTGATAGCTGAAGCTGCAATATTTTTACAACCAATGATCTGTTTCATACATTTTACCATGCTGAAGTTTTTTTGTTTCAATTTCAGAAAAATAACAACGTTTGGAACATGGGACACTTTAATATTACTACTAATCTAAAATCAGAGGGGGACATAGGAAGTAGGAAGCACACAGCAGAGAAGAGGAGTGGTGTAGTAGGGGAAGGGAAAACCCGAATGGTAAATGTTGTGCTATATGGATTTTTAAAACTTGACTTTCCACCCATCATCTCCATTGATTAAAGCAGAGGGTAAATGCAGATGTGGATGTACAGCGGATATCCTCCTAGTCTTTCATTTCTGTCTTGTGTTATGTCTAACATTTTCTCTTCTTGTCTCTCTCCTCTGTCTCCTCTCTGCTAGTGACTATATAATCAAGGAGAAGACGGTGCTTCTGCAGAAAAAAGACAGTGAGGGTTTCGGCTTTGTGCTGAGAGGGGCCAAAGGTAAGAAATGTGAAATAAATACCCTGCACTGCAATCGAGTTCATAGATTTAGATGTGTTAACATGCTGTATCACATCTGGTCTCTCCAGCTCAGACTCCAATCGAGGAGTTCACTCCCACCCCGGCCTTCCCTGCTCTACAGTACCTGGAGTCAGTGGACGAGGGAGGCGTCGCCTGGAGAGCCGGTCTCAGGATGGGGGATTTCCTAATAGAAGTACTGCCATGATTTGCCACTGCATTATGGGTTGGGATTGAAACCACTGGAATATGTTCGGTAGAGGTTTCTGAAACTATGAAGAGCTACAAAGTTATCAAAAGTTTGGATCTGGATCTGAAACAGGATTTTCTTTTCAGAATGTTTTATTTTATAAAACTTCTGAATTTACCCCTGGATCCACAAAGATGTTGTTTTCCGTGGCCCAATGCCTCACTTTCCACCAAATGTAATGGAAATGAGATACTCACTTATGTAACAACTATATATTTCAGTAAAGCACATGATTTCAAAATTCACTATTATTTCATACACTGTGACATTTGTTTTTATGAATAAAGTTAGGCTGATCTGAATGCCCAAGAACCCTGAACTACACTTACCTGTATCTTTTACTGTCAGTTTTCACTTCCAACTGCTTTATTAAAATAAACGATGCATAAGAATGAAGCATGAATTTATTAAGCTCAATAGCTGTTTGTCCTCCTCTGTCCCAGGTCAACGGTCAGAATGTGGTGAAGGTTGGTCACCGACAGGTCGTCAACATGATCCGACAAGGTGGCAACAGCCTCATGGTCAAGGTTGTCATGGTGACCCGCAACCCCGACATGGAGGAGGGTTCGAGGAAGAAAAGTAATGGTCTATCTACTGCACCCTGGGGTGCTACTGTGGGTGAATGCTGGAGGTGACTGAACCTTATTCAACTTGACTGACCACTGCTGTCTCTGTCTGTTCCCTCCAGTCCCCCAGCAAAGTAAGAGGCTGAGCACTCCGGCTATCGCCCTACGATCCAAGTCCATGACTTCAGAACTGGAGGAGATGGGTAAGGAATTGCCTTGGATAAACTTTTGAGGGGGTTAAAAGAGAAACAGACGGACAGGGAGATGAAGACAAAAAAGTTGAAGAGGAGGAGAAAAAACAATTACTGGGAGAAACAGATTGAGGTCGGGAATGGGGAATGATAGAAACAGTGTGAAACCAGAGTGTTGGGGGTTGCTAAAGATGCTTAAAGTGTGAAGGTGAGTTGAGCTAGGGCTAAATTTAGACAGCAAGAAAGTAGAGAGAGAGAGATAGTGTAGTTACTCGGTGACAGAAAAGAGAGGGAAAGAAAAAAGAACATACGCCGTGGATGACGGTCTCAATGCATTTCACTGTTCTTTCAGAGGTTCCACACTGTCACTTCCAGCACCCCCATTACAGGTAACCCCACCCAGAAAAAGTGTCGCCATCCACCCTGTGATCCCTCTCTCACTGCCCGCCTCTCTTACCTCTTACCCCCCTGCAACCCCCACTGCTCCCTGGCCCGCCCACAGCTTTAACCCCAGCGCCCACAGAGCAGTCTACCAGCCCTTCTGCTCAACACACACACTCACACACACTTAGCAAGTATTTGTTGCCAGGGTAACACTGCAGGGGAATGGGCGTCACCTGAGAAGAGTTTTCCGGGTGCCACAAACATCATTGCAAAGTGTTTGGTCTTTGTGTATTAGCGAGCAAATTGCAAAATATGTATCTATATATTGTTTGTTGATATATTTTATCCTTTTGAAAACGTCTTTGATTCATTTGGAAGAAATCACACCCGGGATAAAAATTATTGAGATGAGTAATTTTTGAGAAAAAAAAACGAAAAAAAAAACAACTTTGTTCCAGGTCTGTTGCTATAGTAACAGCATTATGTGTGGCTATGCTTATGCCATCTCTATTTGAGGCAAAACAGTGGGAGGAGAGTGCATGGTGAGGGTCAACGCCCCCATTTGCAGATCAGAACGTTGGCCAGTGTTTTATTGGTGATTGGGTTATATCTTCTAGACATTTATGGTGTTTGTGGTGGCCGCTGTCTGGTTCTGAGCATGCCGAGTGAGCAAATGAGGATGTATGAGAGCTGATGACATGTGGAGCTGCTGGAGGAGAGGGGAATCTGCAGGGCTTCATCAGCTGGTCTCAGATCTAGTTTCTCTAACAAACTTAATTACTTTAACTTGACCAAACCGGTGAACAACAGCAACTACAATGAGTCCTGCCCCGCTGCTGTAAGTCTGGATCAGACTCAAGTTTATCCCGAGTATAGACGTCAGCCCTTTGCTTTATTCCTCACCCCCATCTTCTCTCCTCACCTGCCCTCTCTCTGTGGTGTGACCTCACCTGACCAGCACCAAGCATGAGCACCCAGTCTGAAACAGGTACCAGTTTCCTGAACCCCCAACCCACATCCCTACCACCACCAGCGCTCACACTATTATCTCACCTCTAGCACTGTATGTATGCAGTGATACTGTATGCATGATCTCATTAACTTAGAGTTATCACTCCTACAAACGTAAAGGTGCTACAGTACGTATACATAAGTCAATGACCAGATTGATTTTGAGACATTGACGAACGAATTGAAGCATTTTACATTTTGCAATACTGTCTTGAAATTGGTAGGAAAGATCTGCTGCATTGCTTTATAAAAATAACCATGAAGGTGCTCTTCTTCCACCACAAATGAATCAAAACGCTGCATCCTCTGCAAAAGGAAGCCATTTTTTTAAATACAATGCAGTTGTTATTTTGAGAAAAAATGGCAATAACTTTGAAACAGCCGGGCTATACACAATACATAATGCTAAATCTTTTAATTATAGTCAGTTTGACTAAATATAAAGCGCATTTATCAATATATATCTCAACTTCCTTGAAATGTGGGTGCTTAAGTTGCAGTCAGACACCTTATAACTTAGATCTTTGTTTTTGCCTCCTTCTGGATCAAGGTGAGAGGAGCACAATGTGTGATGCAGCTATGTCAGGCCCCGCCATATGCTTATTCTAATGCATTAGAATTCATTTAGCTGTGACGCCTATTAAACTATCTCACCTCTGTGATTGGTGCAGTGTCCCAGTTCACCTAGAAGTCATACTGCAAGATTACAAGGACATTAAAATGGAAATGATCCTGCAGTGCATTTAAGTCCACAAATTGTTGTTTTTCTCAACACTAATTCCATGCAACTGTTGTAAAAACATGTTGGGACACGTGTTTTCAACAAAAACTGTGGCTTATTTTTGTGCAGTGCGGTTGAAAGTAAGAGATGAAATGAAAGTTCAAAACCCTTTCATGCTTGGTTTAACCATCGGACATTAAAATGTAATATCTGTTTGATTAAGCTCAATAAACTACACATGAAATATATTAAATAAACAGCTTGAGTATAAGTATGGCAGATAACCCTATCCCTATTCAGTCCACACACACAAGCTCACTCACACCAATGGATGCAAACACTAAAGGGTCATTTTTTGTTCCTCCTCTTTACTCCCCTATGGACTTGTCCCTTTACTGTTCACTGGTTTAACCACTAACTCTGTCTTTTCTTTGTCTCCTTTGTCCTCACTTCACTGCTGGCGGGATCTTAACCATTTAACAGTGGAGAGAGGTGGGAATCAGCCTCAGACTAATTCCACATTTGTGCATGTGTGTGTGTGTGTTAATTCAAGAGTGTTAGAGAGAGTAACAGCAAGCAGCATACTGTATGTGAGTGAAGCATATTTACTGTAACATAAGTGTGCACAGTACAGTCTTCAAGCGTGGGTGTGATGTGCGTTCTTTTACATCGAAGATCGAAAAGCCTGGCGAGGTGACTCAGTTTGTCAGGCTCCGGGGAATATGATTAGTATTCACTGTAACAACACTATCGCACTTTCACTCCTGCCAAAACTTAAGTCTCCTTTTGTCCTCCTTCCAGCTGCTACCCCTTGGAAAAAAAAATCAGGTATGCTCTGGTACACTCTCGCTTAAGGCATTGTATTTATGTCTGTCCAAAATGACTTGGCACTAACCGCTTAGTCACTTATTGGGCCTACTCTGGGTTTCTTTTCTCCTAGAATTCGAATCCTCACAAGTTACAGAGAAGAAGAGGACAGTCTATCAGATGGCTTTGAGTAAGAGAGCTCATGTTTGTCAGTTGATGTTTGCTGAATTTCTTCCTCTCTTTCTCACCCACCTTCATCAAGTGTGTCCCTTTCCACACGTTGTTTCTTTCATTCTGTTGCTGTCCATTTTTCTGTTTTATTGTCGTGTGTCTCTTTCTCTCTTCCTTTGTGTCTCTCTTTCTGTCTCTTTTTTTCTCTCAGATAAACTAGATGAAATTCTTGCAGCAGCTCAGCAGACAATCAGCACCAATGAGGCGCCAGGGACACGGGCACAGGGGCCAAAAAGAGATAGGGGGCGAAGTTTCTATGGAAATGAGGTGTGTATTGTGAAAGATGCTGACAGTATATTTACATGTGTCCTGAGATCTGTTTGTGACAGCAAAAAATATGTAACATAAATTTAAAGTGTGTAGGTTAAGTGGCATCTAGCAGATTACAACTCCCTCACTTCACCCTCCCTTTCCAAGCACAAAGGAGAAACTTTAGTGGCCGCAAAAAATGCGAATAGCCCTATCTAGAGGCAGTGCTTGGTTTGTCCATGTGTAGAAACATGGCAGTTCAACATGGCAGCTTTTCTGCCTATAGATCTTTCTTAATGTTACAGACTGGACCTAGACTGGAAATCAGTTAAATTAAAAAGTTGCACTTTAAAATTTTCCCTCATTCCTACATCAAAAAGTCTGAAAAGTAAAAAATCCCCACTGACTGAGACCCATACATTTGCATGTATAAACACTTGAGTTAGGTGTTATGAGCTAACCTGCTATGTACAACACATAAACCAAAACAAGAGGCTTTTTTTTTTCATTGGTGTGGAGCAAATGTCCAAAGATTTGAAACATGGTACTGTCTGCACCAACATCTTATGTACAATTAAGTCTCATGGTTCACGCCAACGTGTTTCCCCTTTTTTTCCGTTTCAGTCCAACTACGGGGATCAGTCCGGGATGGGGGTGATGTCGTCAGGGTTGGGCCTCGGCTACGACCGTGGCCAGTACACTTCAGGTCACGGCCCACCGCATGGTATGCTGCGGCAGAAATCCATCGGTGAGGCTGTCTGTTTTTTCTGTCTGCCCCCCCCATCCGCCTGTCTGTCTGTCCTCGGGACCAGTAAAGGTCTCCACTGTGCTGACCTGTTTGTCTGTGGCCAACAATGTCTTGTCTGTGGCCAAAAATGTGCGAGCTTTCTACCTGTATCTGATCGTATGTTATACACTCACCTCTTATAAAAACATAGGATGTTTGTCGTATACTCACCCTACTACTATTTGTTATAGTCAGTAGTGACACTAATCTCCTTGTTTTATTCCGATGGCTTATTTTCTGGTTTGTTGCTTACTAAGGCTTTGCTAACTCTCCCTCTGGTGACCAACACAATTGCTGCTCTGTGATGCTGCCCAGTTGCTACTTGTTTGTGGAATATATAGCGCTAACTGACTTACCTACTAACGGACATAAGAATTGAGGACAGACTCGCTGACAGGTAGACGGGCAGGCAGATTTAGACAGACACTCTCATAGATTACCGTCAGCTTTTCTTTTTCTGGCTCCATTTTCTCTCTACTCTTATTCGCCTCCAAAACTTTTCTTCTTTTCTTGTTCATCAGCCTCTCTTACTCTAACTCTATACCATCTGTGCCATCTGTAAATCCCTATCTCATCCCAATTTGTTTTTTCTTCATTTGTGAATGCTGTACTGCAGGAGTGCCTGAGGAGGAGAAGCAGTTCCTGCATCCTCCAGCCGTGAAGTTTGCTCGCAGTCTTTCGGTGCCTGGCCCAGATGACATCCCCCCTCCTCCCACCACAGCTCCACCAGACCCTCCATTCTCCTCTGCTCCACCACTAGGTTGGAGAGCTAAGACATCCCAGCAGCCCTCTGTCTCCATGTCCCAGTCCACATCGACCTCTGCGCACTACCAGCCCTATGCCCAGTCAGTGCACTTCACCCATGGGGGCAGAGAGAGGGCAGGTGGTCCCAGCACTGGCACCAGTGGTGGAGCGGTGGACCACACAACTTCGTATGCACATGCAGCTGCCCATACCGCTCAAAGCAGGACTGCTTCGCGGAAGGTTGCCTATACTGGGGAGCCTGTTGGAGCTGGCATAGGGGCTGGTGGAGGGCCCAAGGCAGCAGGTCTTAGGAGAGGTTACAGCACTGCCGTCCCCCCATCCAGCATTGCAACTGTAATGCCCCAGCAACAACAGACTACCCAGAGTCAACCCCAGCGAACAGACCGCAGTGCAGCTGGAGCTGGAGTAAGCGGTCCTAAAGGAGGGGCCCGGAGAGGTAAGGGCCCCCTGGTGAAGCAGTCCAAGGTAGAGGATCTGCGCATGGGCCAAGGTACACTGGGGGGCAAAGGCTCAGTGGAGAAAAGCTCCATACCCATCCCTACCATTATCGTCAAGGCCCCTTCAACCAGCAGCAGTGGACGCAGCAGCCAGGGCAGCAGTGTGGAGGCAGACGCTCCTGCATCTGGGGAGACAGATGAATCCAAAACACCCCATGGTCCTCCACCCTCCACTCCGGCTCCACAGCCCCCTGCCCCGCCTTCCATCCCAGCACCGCCACCTCCGTCCTTGCCTTCTATGCGAGCCCAGGAAAACCTGGACTTTACTAGCCAGTTTGGGGCTGCCATTGTTGGCGCAGCTCGCCGAGACAGGGAACGGTTTCATGAAGCCCGCAGAAAGAGTGCCTCCTTGTTCATGTCTGCTGAGGAGGACGTGAGTCTTGGGGGAGTAAGTGATGGAATAGGAGGAGTAACAAGGACTCAGGCGTCACAACAACAGCTTAGCACACAGGCTGAAAGTTCATCAACACGGCTGCGTCCGTCCAAGTCTATTGACGAGGGCATGTTCTCTGGGGACACCTTTATCCATCACACCCGCAGTATGCCTCCAGCCTTTGGCCTACCTGAGTACTCCTCACCTGCCCTGGACTATCAGCCTAAGTCTGTGCCTACTGACTTGTACACAGCAGCGGGCAGGCAGCCAGCACCCTCCAGTACCACCACCTTCATTCACCCTCTAACAGGAAAGGCTCTTGACCCCACATCACCACTAGGCCTCGCCCTGGCTGCCAGGGAGCGTGCTCTGAGGGATGACAGCAGGTTAAGGAGGGGAACAGAGCACCACTTCACCCGCCAGATGTCGAGTATGGTCTTTCCTTCGTCTACTGCCACCTCTCAACCGGTTTCGTCCACCGCCCAGTCCTCCAGCTCCTCCTACCTGGTCACCTCGTCATCTCTGGCCGCCACCACACCCACTGTTGGCCGTCCACCCTCACCCAGAATCCTCAGAGGAGTTGGGAGTGTGTGGAGTGAGGAAGGCGGTGGAGGAGAGAGGGAGCGAGAAGGAGGAGGGGCTCGCGAGGGGCTAAGAGTTCGCTTCTCTGAGGACAAAACGGTCCACACGCACCACTACCAGTCTCAGCCGTATCAGCCAACCTACAAGGAGAGGGAGCGGGAGAGGTCGAGGGAAAGGGAGAGGGAGCTTTCGAGAGAAAGAGAGAGGGACAAAGAGAGAGAGGGTTACATGAGGAGGGCAGAGCAGGCTGCTGCTGAAAGCTCTGCTCAGCAAGCGTCCCAGTCTCAGCCGCCTCGCAGGCCCTCTTTTCTCAGGATGGAAAGTCAAGCTGATGCCTATATTTTGTCCCTCACCCCTCCCTCTCCTCCACCTACCAGTACTCAGCAGACAGTGAACACTACTGGGAGCACTGGGACTGGCCTGATGGTTCTTCCTCCCCCTGCCCCCTCAGTTGATGCGGACGATGAGTTTGTCTACGCAGACCCTCTCCCACCTCCATTAGAGTTTGCTAACAGCTTCGACAGAGGATTGGGGAGAATATCAGGGTACTCACAACACGGGATGCTCGCCAACAGCCTGACTTCCCGCCAACAGCAGGTCCCACCACCTCCACCTCCTCCTCCTCC
>NW_023339696.1:17895217-17905241 GCF_004916995.1 Morone saxatilis | reverse complement strand
CAGGAAGAGGACGAGATTGAGGAGGGAGTGACAGAGGACGAAAGTGGCCAGGATGGGTACGGGGTGAGGGACATACAGAATTTGGGGCGCCCCATTTCACCGTACTTTGACCGCCCACGCACTCCTGAGATGAAGCCTCTCTGGGGCGAGGGGCAGATGACTGGTGACGGAGGCCAATCTGGGACACTTTTAGAGGGAAAGAAGATTTACCCTCCTGTATCCAGTATGAAGCCCAGCATCATAAATGAGCTGAGCAGCAAACTTCAGCAAAGAAGCAAGGACAGCTGGAGCAGCCAGAGACCACTGGGCAGACACAGGTACACATCAGTGAGAACTTTGGCTTTATGTCTTTCAGTGTCACAGCATGAACTACATTTTTTGTTGCTGATGCACAGCATTGCCATTCTATTCATGTTTCACCTGTGTGAATATATCGGTGTGTCACCTGTGAGTTCTTTACCTCCCACGAATGATGTTCAAGCCTTCTGTGAAAAACAGTGCACTGTCTGTTTTTGTCCTGTGTAAGTGTTGTCTATACTGTGTAAAACTCTCTTATTTCTCTGGCTTTTTCCATGTGTTTCTCTCAGAAGCAGAAACAGGTAATAGAGCCACTTCCACACTCCTTTTTTTCTGTCAGCAAGAACATAACACTTTGACACCTGCTTGAATTCACAGCCTTTTGAGAGACAGTAAGGAACGAAGGGGAAACCTTCTTAAACATTTAAAATGTTAACTGATAGACTGATTGTACACAATTAAGATGATGACAGTATAAAATAATTTTAATCCACAGGTTCTAAAAAATTACTGGACAGCCTATTACCAACATTTCCCTTAAAGGGGCACTTCATCCAAAAATCCAAAAGACATATTTTTCCTCTTACCTGTAGTGTTATTTATCCATCTAGATTTATTTGGTGTGAGTTGCCGAGTTTCTGAAGATATCGCCTGCCTTCTCTCGAATATAATGGAACTAGATGGCACTCGGCTTTTCCATTATATTCGAAACTCAGCACACATCAAAATAAGTAGCACTACAAGTGAGAGAAAAAACATGGATTTTTACATTTTGGGAAGTGTCCCTTTAATGTGTGTGCATGTTATTATTTTCTGTTTCCTATCAGGCTTTTTTTCCCCTTCTAACAATTTCTCTCCCTCTCCATTCACAGATTTTCAGAAGACTCAGCCTCAGCTCTGAGCCCGCCGTCAGTTCGATCCCAGTCACCGTCTCCAATCTCATTATCGCAGCCATCGTTATCCCCGTCCCCCACACCCCCCTCCCAGTACCCCAACTGGGGAAGATCCCCATCTCCTCAGCCTCCAGCTGCCTCTCAGCCTCCACGTTCCCATTCCCCACTGTCCCCGACAACTTATTCCCCTTACCCAACCTCCCCCAAACACAGACCTGTCTACCGGACCAAAGCCCTAGAATTCCAGTTCATCCCCAGTCGCGAATCCCGTAAAGCAGAATCACACATACTCCAGCGTAGGCGAGCACCCAGCCCCCTCATCTCCCCGTCAGAGAGGCCCAAGCTGGGCCCACCACGGCCATCATCCCTTCCTCTCCTCCCCACCACGCCGCTATACAGTGCCATCTACGACCTCCGAGGTTCAATCACCCCACCATCACCTGGGAACCCTCTTGGAGATCCTTACTTCTCGCCCTCTCCTCCCCTGTTTGCACCCTCTGGTGCTCCTCCTCCTCCAAACTCCACCTTAGTTGTTTCTCGATCCCTCTCTCCAACTCACTTCCTGTCTGGAACCTCTTCTCCGCCCCTGCACCCTCTCCCTCCACCTACCTGTCTGAGTTACCCTCATCTACCACCCCCTTCCCCTACGAAGCCTTTTGCCTCCAAGCCGCTGCCCTACTGGACCAAGTATGATGTTGCAGACTGGCTAGGATACCTGAACCTGGGCGAGCACAGAGAGCGTTTCCTGGACAACGAGATTGACGGCACCCACCTGCCCTCCCTAACCAAGGATGACTATCTGGACTTGGGTGTGACACGTGTAGGTCACCGCATGAACATAGAACGGGCCCTGAGGAGCGTAATTGACAGGTATGGCTTCAACTGTACAGGCTCAACACAACTGACCACTACAACTAATTAATTTGATTGGAAGAGTCGCAATAGACAGTCAGCACAGATGATTCTCAAATGTGTCTTGGCAGGACTATCCCAATTATTTGGAATATTTACAATTGGTTACACATATTTTCTTTTCTCTTTACAAACATACAGCTCAAACCAACAGTTTGCCCTAATGCAACCAAAACACTTCATACACATCTAAGGACCAACTCTTGTACCATAACACTGACATTTGTCTCCCAACAAGAAAACTCAGTCACTCATCACACACACGCACGTCTATTTTTTGTTTAGCATTAAAGAAGATTTCATTATAAGAAATTGCACCTCTTTAATAAATGGATTGTGCCTTATGGTATATGTTACAGAAATTGATCTGAAATTAAATCAAATAAATTTACAGCAATGTTAGCCAAGTCTGTCTTCTGCATTTGGCCACAAGCTCTCTCTTTAACAACACTTTAGGTCCTCCTGGAGTCCAGGCTGGTCAGTGCTTTGAATCCAAACAGAGAACAGAGTTAAAAATGTGACTGTAACAGAGCACACATGGCCGTGAAGCACTATGGACACTACTTTAAACAAATAAAACCATGACTGAGATAATTGGTTACCATGTCACAGGATAAATAATTCCTCTTTCACCATCTGCCCTTATCTCAAACTCCTAAAAAGCCTGAGCTCCCTTTGCACTGGAAGAACAGCGCCCTCTCCCTGTTATGTGCTGTAAAGCATTCCAGTAGTTTTCACCACATTCTAAACTCACTGTAAACTGATAGATAATCATTATTATTATTATGGTACTGTTACTAGGGTTATGTTTTGTTTTTGAAATGCTACATGTCACACCTGTGTGGACTGAAAAATGCCCTGCCTCCGTGTCGACCTATGTCTGCAATGCAGCTAAAGAAACAAAACCCGGCTGTTATCAGTCATCAAGTATCTGATGACCAATGTTATCCCAGTCTAATCAGTCATGTAGTGAGCCACCATACTTTCCTAATGAACAAATCATTCTTTCCATTCTAATAAGCATGAGTCACACAAGAGAATAGCTCACAACTATGCTACAAAACAACAAACGCCAGTCATTATCATTTAAAAAAAAACACACACCAAGCATCACTCGTGTCCTGTGTTTGTTCTTCTGTCCTCAGGCTGTCCAGCAGCCCGTTTCCTATTTCTGTTCTCTCACCTCGGGATGGACAGAGTGAGAGAAGGAGGGACGACGGGAGTCGGAGCTGAGGTTGCAAACGCAGAGGCAGAAAGAAAGAGAGAGAGAGAGAGAGAGAGAGAGTAAGGGAGAAGGAGGGGTTGGAGTCAATGAGGGAGGAAGACACAACTGCTGCTATCCATGGTGGATTCACACAACAAATGAGGGGGGAACAGATTTCACACAGAGAGCGACAGAAAGAGGGAGTCAAGTCCCAAAGAGAGATGGAAACACGGGGATGGAAAAAGGGCTGATGATCCATAAACACACCGGCTGGCGCTCCCCAGTTGCGGCAGGCTGATTTACACGAGTACACTCCCCACATGCATGCACGGTCACACCAATCCGCAAACAAGTAACACAAACACACTTTCATCCAAAATGTATGCGAAGACACTATGGCTACAGCAGATATTATGAGTGAAGAGTAGTGATGAACCAAATACTTGAGAGGAACAATCAAAAGCCAGTTAGATTTTTCTTTTTTTTTAACTGAGCCGGTTGTGTTGTTGGTGAGCTGGAGAATTGGAGAAGATATGGGTGTCCTTCATTGTGCAGCCATCTTGTTGAATGGTCCTCTTACCCCTCAGCCAGCTGAAATCTGTTCAGGTTTAAGAGTGGAATTTACCAAGAATACGATATAGAGTGCAATCAATGACAAACACCCTCCCCGTGTGAGTGGATGTTAGTTTTGTTTCTGAATATCATAGAGTATTTGAGGGTGAATGTCTGCAAGAGTGAGGCTTTGTCTGTCTGCATGGTGAACGTAGGACGACGCAGGGCAGTATATCATGACAGCTTCCACGTCTTTTAGAGGTGATGAGTGTGCAGACGGATAACTCGCGTCCTTGGTTCAGGCCAAGGAGGCTGGCTGTGTGTTTGGCTTTGATCAGTTATGTCTTGTTTTTACCTCACCACTGGTAGGGCTCTGTCCTCACTGCAGGTCTTGTGATCAGGATCTTACGTGTTTCTCTATAGCTCTTTATCATCTTAAGTCTTATAATGACATATATACAGACTGGTCACTGTATCACAAATTTGTAGCAAAAATAAGTGCCCAGACCAACAAAAAAAAAGGAAAAAAGGAAAAAAAAGAAACACACTGATACACACTCACAGGCACCCAAGATACTACTATACATGCCTGCATGCATACACCAACATGTAGACACACACATACACACAAGCACTTACAAGTGATTGTGTTAGAGTTTATGGGACACCTTATATATAGACACACACTATATGTTTGGATCCAAGATGTACTTATACAAAAGGAGATAGACTGTGCTTTCAACTGTTAGACGGGATACGTGACAATGTGAAGAGAAATCTCCCCGAGGATTTTATTTACAGAGAAAAGACTTCCTCAGCGTCGAGGCAACTGTTGTAGACCCATTCAGACCTTCCGTCCGAGGGAGACTGGACAGGAGAGGGGAGGGGAAGAGGAAAAACTGCCATTTTCTTGCTCTTTCCCACCCAATCCCCCCTGCTCCTTCCAGGAGTGGCCCCTCTCTCTCGACAAAATCCAGGAGGAAACGAGTGGCCACCTGGCCGAGGGGATCTGAGAGAAACGCTTATATCCAGTTTTAATACTATGATTGTTCTTACAATTTTTAAACTTTAAATGGGAATACTGGAATACTGATATTGATATGAAGAGATTTATTGTTACTATTTATCATTACTATCATCGTCCTTACTGTTATTATAGCTTCAGAGAGTTCCTGGTTTCAGCCTTTGGTAGCTGTGATGGCGCTCTTGTGCAGTCAGTGTGTTTCCTGACTGTGTAGTGAAGATAATAGCATTGGTTATATATATAAATATATACGTATATGTAAGTATTTTTGAATTGAAAGATGCATATTATTTCGTGCACGGTACCCTTAACATTGCTTCTATGTGACGAGAAGCATTGCAACTTAAATGTGAAGCACATTTTTAGAATCACTTCTTGTTCATTTCTCCTCACCGTTTTTCTTTTGTCAGAGTAAAGAGCTTTAATCTAAATTACATGTTGACCTTTATAAATACAAAATATGATTTCATCCCTCATTTGTTGCCACTTAATTATGTGCAGATGCTGAAAATGTAGCAACTGTTCCGGGGATGCCCACGATACACATAAGTGAAAATTATGTCACTTTATTTAAACAGTACTTTAAAATTATTTTTTTCAATTCTGGATAACAAGCACTCCCTTTTGATTGATCACACACACAAATGTTATTCCTTTTCCAGTCCTTTTAAGTCCTTTTTATTTCCCATTAGCTTTCACTGCACATTTACATCTCATTATAACCTCAGTCCTGCTTTTCTCACTGTTGCTGAGATCAAATATAAGGGCTCTCTCATGACCTCTCTACCTTGAACAACACTTCACCTCTCCTGCTGCTTTTGAGTCCTCGAACACATATCAAACGTGCGTTCTTACATCAGGGCATCGTTGGGGAGTTTACCTTCCTCCCGGCCCCGCTATGCTCATAGATCACGTCGCTCAAAGTGCACACACACACACACACACGCTACAAATGTGAATGAGCAAAGGTCATTAAGGGGGATTTGTCTCTGTAATTGCTTCGTGCTGGTGGTCAAGGGGAGATTATATTTGAATGCAAGGGAAATAGCAATAAGGACGATGAAAATAATGGTCATATAATTATGGTTTAAGATGTAAAAAAAAAAGTCTCAAAAGTTCTAAAGAATCTCTGTCTTCCAAATAATGTTTAACATGAAAAGGTACAATGTATTTATTTAACTATTCTGCTTTCTATACAGTTCGACCCATTCTCTACATCTGCCCCCTTCCACTGTTAATGACCTGACAGTATTAAGAGCTCCCGTCTGTTTTTTCCACTCATCATTTGCATCTTCTTGTTTATACAAAGCACCTTCTGCAGTCGCTGACGTGTGCCAGTATGCTCGCAGCTCATTGTTTATTACCAGCATATTATGCAATGACCCTATTTCCATTAGCAACTGTGGCTTTTCACGTTTCCCTTTAGAGGTTTTTAAGTCACTTTCAGCCAGAGAGAGTGGGGTTTGTTTCTAAAAAGGGTGAACCAGCAGAATCTGGCTTCCTGTCCAAACTCAATCCAGATTCTACTTGTTTCTATCAGGTCAACGTTTGCTAGTGTAAATAGGGCCAATTAATAACTTTGGATAAGAGATTTTGAAAACCTCTTGCTGATACAGTGATATTCTTGTTAAACGGCTGGTGAGGAACAGTTTTAATCCTTTATTTGCATTTAGGAGTTATAATGGAGTGATGGCTCGTCGTTGCTGTCAGGAGAAAAATTAAGATCTGAGGGAATCGGTCTGACTCTATAGAAAGCATTTCTTTTTCCTTTAAGAGATCTTTTAAAAAATGAGAATATGAACTGACGAAAGGTAACTTACAGAATATATATGTATATGTGACCTGCATATACACACATTCATATGAACATATATGAATTTCAAATGTTTTAAGAGATAATAAATTGTTAGAATTATAATAAAGATACAGAAACAAAGTTCTAATTTATGTTTTCTGATTCCTTGATGTTTCATTTCCTTCTGGACGCTGATATTTAAACTGTGTGGCGACTGTTTCTCAACCTTTTCCACTCCCTGATTCACTTTATAGGTCCTTCCTTCCTCTCAAATCTTCTGCACCCGAATCTGCACATGAATCTGCACATTAAGCTGCCAGAGGGCTGACGGTGTTGTAGTAACCCTTAAGATTACAGCCTGTAAGTACAGTGTATACAGGGCACCAGTGATACACTTACTAGGTACCTCTCAGGTACGAGGGAATAAGAGGTAACAATTTTGTGCGTAGGAGGAACCTAGAAATAAATTATACCCTCAGTAATTTCTTAATTACCTGGTAAATATGAAATAATTACAGGTTACAGACAGTAAACAAACATGCTCAAAAGAAGCCAAAGCAAAAAATGTAACTTTATAAAGAACAAACTTTAATATAAAAAGTACTTCTATCTGCATTGTGCCCACACCTGAAGGGGGGTTGATTGTCACAGTTCTTTATACTGTATGTTGTCCCATAAACACAGAAAAATGTCCATGTTTCACCGAGTGAAAGTGTGTATTTGGTGTCTAACATCAGTATTGATCTTCAAAAGAATCATACAATACAGTGGATCCAGTACAGTACAGTTCCCGTGTATTTTGTTTTAAAAACACATTTTATAGTTAAAGCTATAAAGGCATTCTTTCGAGGCTTGGCCTAGGGGCTTTACAATTTTACAATTGCAATCATGGTTTTAAAATGTCATTGCAATAACATTACCCTGGTTTCCACATTTTTATTGCATTCTCTTATTAAATATGTCTTCAGTAATTTATTTAAGTCTCTGTCAAACAAAGATGTTTGCACCTCTTCTTGTTTTAGTTTAAGTGACATTAAGTATTTTACTGCTAACCTCTATATACTAAATATTAATTTGTAGTCATTAATCTTGTAGTGTGTTACAACAGCACACAGCAAAACCCCCAAAAACGAACACATTAAGATGACTCAAGTTAATCTTGTGTTCATGACTTTGCAATTTTGTTATTTGATTTAGAATTAATCAGTAAATTTCAGTATGGGACTCAGTGCTTTAAGTATTATAAATGATGCACAGGAATCATGTCACAAATTAAGATGCAGAGTTTTATTTAGTTAAAGCAAATACAGGAGATTAAGCCGAAAACATTGTAATAAAATACAAGAAAATGACATTACAACATTGTTATAAAAAGGAGATCTTGTCTGCCTGAAGACCAGTACCTGAAAAAGAAAACAGCAGTCAGCCAAACAATTCAGAACATAATCCTACAAGGTTCGAAACATGTTGTAGCAATCTTCTCCTCAGACTCTGCCTTGTCAAGGGCAGAGCTGCACTTCTTTCAACACTGATTTTCTGAGCCCAGTGCAATACATCACGAGAGAGCAGCATTCATATTCGAGGCCAAGATATGGTGTTATAACACAAACCTGATTAATGTCCAGTTTGTGAGTGGCTTGCCTTCCTTCTGTAGATCTGAAAAAACAACGAAAGCAAGAGTTTAAATGTTGTTTTAATTCTCTTTTTTTTTTTTACCATCATTAGTTTTATTTTCTCCTCAGAAACTCTGGCTTGTCAGGGCCAAAGACGCACTTTTATCTCCATACAGACTCAGAGCCCAGTGCAAGTCATCAGGGGAGAGGACACCTAAATCTATACTCAAGTTTAAAACAACTTCCAGGAATTAATGTTACACACACACACACACACACGGTTAGTTACTCAGCTTATTTCACTTCAATACTCTGCAGAGCATCTCTTACCAAAGCAATAAACTTCACTTTCAAAGATCCCCATGTCCACCACGACCAAGTGCTCTCAAGCAATCTGCTCTTTACGTCCCTATTTCTGTACAGTACCCCACCTACACTCCTGCCTAATTTAAATACTTTCTTTTTAATGTCAGCAGGGTTGAATTAAGTGTTAAGATGCTGTTCTATCCGATTTGACTTTTGAGTGTAAAATCATGTGTTTGTTGCCCTCCAGTGGTCACAGTGTCTAACTACACCTGTCTATAATGAAAATGATCATTTTAAAAAGTGTTAACCAAAAGACTTTTTAAAACTGTCTGCCTTTACAGTTTGTTGCAGGTGGTTGTTATGAGACCATTTATAACTGAGAATACATTGCTTTTTACATACCTTTGAGCCCAGTGGAGTTCAATCTAGGAATGGTTTCACTTGCTGAAAGTAGACCTGAAAAGGACAAAAGCACGTTGTGTTACTGAGTAGTCATAAACATAACCTTTGAGTAATATTAACCCTTTATTTTCTCCTCAGAAACTCTGGCTTGTCAGGGCCAAAGATGCACTTTTATCTCCATACAGACTCAGAGCCCAGTGCAAGTCATCAGGGGAGATTAAATACAACGTTATCATTAAATTCACGTTGAACTGTTCCTTCACGGTTTGCTGCTGGTTCTCTTATCATTGCTGACTACCTCCTCAGACTGTTAGCTTGCTAGCAGGCTAATGTCACATGGCAGGCCTACCACGTGGAGATCCAAACCCAAACCCAATTCAGAAAAGTGGCAATTTAATGTTGCCACGTTCAACACCACACAATATGAACCATGCAGGTGGCCACAATGCGTTGAGTCATTGCTACATGTCACCGTGTTAAGTTCGGCACAAAATATATCCGCTAAAGTCGGTTTATACTTCCATAAAGTCATTCACAAAACGACCCCCGCTGTTTCTGGCTGCCATCAAACCGAATCAAACTTCAGCGTTAGAATGAGAACAATATCCAGGTGTGACAGTTATTCCTGGAATCTAAATATATCACAAAACACCGTTTACATTAGTGAAATTAATAATATAATTAATAATAAACTTCTTACCAGCTCAAATTACGATGTTACCCTCGAGGCACACAGGGACCAACTGAGGGCTGCTGCAG
Organism: Morone saxatilis; assembly: GCF_004916995.1. Taxonomy (NCBI): domain Eukaryota; kingdom Metazoa; phylum Chordata; class Actinopteri; family Moronidae; genus Morone; species Morone saxatilis. Next base: position 17,895,484 of record NW_023339696.1, on the reverse strand, counting down.
CTGCTTCTTCGTCTTTTAAATATTGGGCGTTGGCAGCCGGCTCAAGTGCATTATCGCCACCTGCTGGACAGGAAGGGGAGCGCGGCGCAGTAAATTGACTAAATCTGAATCAGAAATACTTTAATAATCCCAGGGGGGAAATACTTTCGTTGCAAACTCCAGATATACATACAACATATAATATATTAAGAACATATATATAAATATATTTATATATAAAAGATAAAATGTACAGTTTAAAATGTGCAAAAATGATTGTCCGTGTTT
>NW_023339696.1:17881607-17895117 GCF_004916995.1 Morone saxatilis | reverse complement strand
CAGTGTGTGACCTTTAGGAGGATCCGTAGGCAGAATTTGAATATAATATTCATAGGTATGTTTTTATTAGTGAATAATAACCTGGGAATTGAAGAATTGTTGTGTTTTTGTTGCCTTAGAATGAGCCATCGGGTGGTGCTGGGAGTTCACTCACTTTTAATGGTGGTATGGTTTGTGGTGGCACATTTTTATTAGCGTGCTTTTTTATCTGAATTGTGTTTCGGTTCATGTTACATTTCGCACAGGTAGAATGGAGCTGGTTGATTAACAAGCCTATAAAGTGTCTGTAGAAAAAAATGACACTAACTTTTAAGCAATATGTTGTGCACTGACCTTCATACACTAAAAGCTTTACAGAACATGCGGTCTTTTCAACATATCATGTCTATAATGAATGAGAACCGCTGCCCTCTAGTGGTCACAGTGAGTAAGATATAGCATTGTAATATTTTAAATCCTTCAAAAGACAAAAAAAAACTACAACAGACAATAGGTGTAGTTACATACTAGCAATAGCATAAGCCCTCACCCACTGACTGCTTTATTTACAGCTTTACAATACAAGTAGCCTAGAGAGCAAGAAGGTTCTCTAACAGTAGCGTTTCTCTGGAGTGACAGTTTCCGTGCAAGGGGAGTGGATCAGCAAAAGTGTAGTTTATGTGTTGATACCCCTCTAGAGGGTACAGTGGGTAACTACAACTTATACATTTCATTGGAAATCATTTAGACAGAAAATGACAGTTGGAAATTAAGTACTTATTTTGACAAATGTTGAGTTGTAATTATTGATTGTGACCACTAGAGCAGGAAATATTTAAATACATATGCTGAAAATCAAAGTAGACACAATAGCGTCGTAATACTCAAATTAAATACTCAAAATAAAACTCATTGCCGACAGTTGTAATTACAAGACAATGGTATACTAACTACTGAACTATAAAATAAAACTTAAAATCTACATCAAGTGTCAATGTAGCTTAACACTATGACTACATGCAGCGATGTTAGACTTGAAACAGACAAGAGTATTGATCTATCAAATGATGGCAATCCATGAGAGACAGTAATCCAAAGAGAAAGAGGGAGACTAAACAAAGAGAGCAGAACAGAGCTGAAATGGAGGCTGAAGCCAGCTCAGCACCCCTGCGTCTGCTGTCCATCTCTCTGTGTGAGGTAGATGAGTTGTAGAGAATTGTAGAGATTGACCACCACAGGAAATACGCCCTCCTGTGGCGTTCTGTAGTGCATCGTGGTGATAAAAGTTTACTGCTGAATGTGCTCTTATGCTAGATCATGTCCACGATACTTTTTTGCGCAGCATCTTCCTCTCTGACACCACTAGCAAAGACTTAAGCTCCACCCCGGAAAGGAGCCAGTCTTGACAGCAAAGAAAATAGCACCGGCTACCACAGACTGGTAGAACATCCTCAGCATGGTACTGCAGACCCTTGAATGACTGGAGCCTCCTTCTTGTACACAGCCTCTGTGTTCTTAGCCCAGTCCAGCTTGTTGTTCAGGGGTACTTACAGGTAGCTGTACTCCTGCACAGTGTCCACATCACCCCCTGGATGGAAAATAGGATTAGGCAGTGTTTTTTTTCGGGTGTAAATCCACCACAAACTCATTATTTTTGGTTCAGTCCACACCACAGGAGTTCACTCCACCCCTGTACTAATCTGCCACACTATTTGAAAAGTAGAGCTGTAAACTCTGTGACCAGTTAATATAATAACACCATAACTGAACCAAATAGAAAGAGTGAGTTCACTTATATACATTTTTACTTTACAGGTGCAGTACCAAGATTTGACCAGCAGATGTCATAATTTTGAATGTCAAATGCTCCAAAACAATTAATCATTTTAAATACAGCTACATGTGGTTGAGCACTTTACAAAGCAGTTGGACCCCTGTTGTTTACTGGCTGGCTGAAAATATGCCTTCTCAAAAAACTTCTTATAAAGCCTATTTAAATTAAACTATTCTACATGCATCTGTAGGTCAGAACTAAGATTTAATTCACATCAACATAAACAAGGTAGACTGGATTTTAAAGTCACCATCTGCTTTTTTAAAATGAGATGAACAAGGGACAACTTGAAAGTAAAGCATGATTTGGTGCAAGAATAACACTGAGACAATATTTTCTCAGCAAAACATTTCATTTGTATGATTCATTATTTGAAAAACTGACAAGAAAAACGCTGCGCTGGAGTTAGAATCATAATATTCCCTTAACTTTTCCAATATGGATTTACGGTGTGCCACTGCATGGTGAATCTGTATTTAAACTAATGCACTTACCTAGGACCTTATTCCACTTGTTGACATTTTCTGTCTCTTATGGCTATTATCATTTTAATCACAGGATCTCACAGTGCTGTCATGATATCTGTCTACTATCTTTCCAGATTTGATTATAGGATTACTAACATAGGATTACTGTTTTTCTGAGAGCAGGTTGTAGATGGGCGTAAACATTGCAACAGCTGTCTATTTACATGGCATGTTCTGGCAAGGCAAAGTTTCACAAGTTCAGCATAACATGAAGCAAGAGGGGGGGTATGTGAATGTGAGCAATTCTTCTTCAGGGTCTCTGACTTCAAAGAATCTCTGCCTTTAACACACACACACACACACACACACACACACACACACACATACACACCGGATGTATCCTCCAGCTGTGGAGGCAGGCCTACCAAACTATCCGGAGGGACTGTTGAGGGGAGGAAAGAGGGGGTATAAAGACAAGCACATAGGGATGGAGTTTTCCTTATCTGGTCATGCTGCTTTGTCCTACTTTGTAAAATAGTAAAACATAGTTAATAGACCAATTAGCGCACATACACAAATGCATACACAGACTCCGACTGAGTGACTCAGCTATTGTCTGACTCACCTAGACTTGCACACAAACACACCAAAAAACCACAATATGGCATTCTTCATTGACACTTTAACTGAGGGAGGTGAAGCGAGTAAATGAAAGAGTCAAAGAGAGAGACAATCCCCAACAATTGGCAAAGTACAAAGAACAAGAGAATAAGTTGCCTGCAGCTGTTTTAGAGAGAGAGAGAGAGAGAGGAGAGAGGGAGGGAGTGAGGGCGGCGAAGGAGGGAGAAAAAAAAAAAAGAAGCCAACTCATCTGACACAAGCAGTGGGCCAAAGAAAGGGGAAGAGCAGGAGCAGCACTGTCCATAACGAGTGGAAAAACCAAAGTTGGAGAAGTCAAGAAGAAGTGTAAAGAGGGCAAGACAAGAGAGAAAAAGAGCGAGAGAGAGAGGGTCTGCACAAAGACTGAACTGGGAAAAAAAAAGTTCTGACCTGAAAAACAAAAGAAGAAAAAGGGGGTTGAAGCAGAGAGGGCCCCAACATTTACTAAGGTAAGAAGCTGTTGGCCTTCCACGGTGGTATCATTGCATTTCAGAGAACTCTGATGGAGTGATTGAGCTCCTATTTCTGCTCTGTGTGTTCATTTGTTACTATATATTTCCTCTATGCAATGTGTGTGGTGAGTTATGTGTGACAGATGAAACGGGGGCAGGGGGAGGAGTGAGTGTGTGTGTGTGTGTCAGAGTGGGTGTAGGATAGAGGGGTGAAAGAGTTGCTTGGTTGGAAGCTCTTATAACACAAATGAGTTTCAATTTCAGTTAGTTGTTATAAAGTTTTTTACACGTAAAGTTAGAGTTTTAGATGCTGGAAGGACTGGGTTAACACAAGTTACTGGATCGCCTAAGGACTTTTGAAAACTGGGGGAACAAATTTCCTGTCTGACCTGCCAAGAGATTATAAAAAGTCTGGTGGACCCATGGTGGAATTAGATCTGTGCTGGTAGGTGGTAAGTTATACAGTATACTCTGTGTTGTACTTAAAGAACAGTGAAGTATAGCACATGATACATGTGTTACCACTTGCTTTTATCTTTTACAGCTGAATGAAGGCCAAGCAATACAAGGAAATGCTTCACAATTATCAAAGACAGCACAGAGAGCGAATTGGATGTTTTTTTTTCCTTTTTTAAGGATATCAGATGTAGGTTTTTACATATTCAGTGTACAACAAAGTCTGGGCAAATCCCAGCCCTTTAGAGGGGTTGATTATACATGTCTATGAAATCATATTTGAAAGGCCTATGATGCCATCTAATTCATTCCAGTAGATATGGAGTGGTACAGCACAGTTTCTCTTGCACATAGACAGAGACACAATGCTTAAAAGAGCATGAAATCATATTTGAGAGGCAAGTAGATCACAGCTAAGATAGTAGAGGTCAGTAAATAGTTGAGGTTAGAATTCACACTTGATTGTGTACTTATAGGGCAAATCTTTTATATAACAGTTGGGACTGAAAGTGTGAAAAGGTTGAAGACTACATAGTAAAACTTGAAGGAATGCACCAAATTATTTTATATTAGGCAGGGAGAGCTGCCCCACCCCCACGCTCCTCTGTAAACTCAGACACAGTCATACCCCGAAAGAAGTTAGCCAGCAATGGGACAGGAAGTGGAGGTCAAGGGTTGAAAGGGAGGCGATTCATTATTTTTCTGACCGTTAGCACACCAGGGTTGTGTAATCTATGAGACCTCTGCTGTAAAGACACGACAGAGGCAAGCTGAGGGAGACTCAGGCAGGGAGAGGCATCGCATTATGCTCTTTGTGGAGCATGTGATGCCCCGTGAACAGCAGAATGTGGAGGAAAATCATTGAATCTAATTGTGCGCCTAACAGAGCCACGGGGAGAGAAGGCTGCAGGGAGGAAAAACAGGCAAGACATAAAGGCTGTGTCTGGGTGGAGTTCAGCTCCGGGTGCATCAAGGGTTTGAAACACCAGAAGGCAAAACTGCTAGTGCTTAAATATTTAAGCGGAAAAGTTTCTTTTTTGGAAGTGGAACCACATGAGCATAAAGTAACATTAAAAGATCACAAACACCGTATGTGGATCACTTGATTTACGCATTTCTCACTTCTTGCTATGTGTGCCTGTGTCTGTCGTTGGTTAGAGCACATGATAAAGTGTGCCGGTGTTTTTTTTCATAATAATAAAAGAAAAGACAAGGCCACCAGCATGGGAAGAAAGTGAGTAAATGATAGGATGTGCTGACCTTTCCCCCCAGTTTATTTTAGGATAGCTCGTGTTTCAAAGCTGGGAATGCTGGGACAGGATACTCCATGCTCGCTGATGTTGTTAAGGCGTGTTAGACACTGCCTCGATTTACTGTACAGGTCCTGGTTCAAATTTACTGTACACGCCACTATCCAACAGTAACTACAAGTCTATAATGGGTTTACAGAGCCTCCATTATACGATTCAGTCACTGACAAATTACACCTGCTGTATATCTTCACATTAGTCCTGACAAGAGTGCAGCAGTCATTTATCTGAGGGGATATCTAATGCTTTCATATCACAGACCTTCAAATAGACATTAGAGCAGTGATTCACAACCAGAGGTACTTTCCCCGGGGGTACTTCTCTAGAGGGTACATACAAGATTGAGGAGTAATTTGATAATAGAAATTATGATTTGATTAAAAAAATATGTCCACACAAAGAGTCATCTGTAACATCTGAACACGACGCAAAGAGGAAAAGCTTAAAGTGATGATATATGGTTGGATAGCTAAGGTTATGGATAAATGGTTAAACTAGGTTAGTAGTGGATAAACAGATAGCACATAGCAAAAAAAATAAATAAATATAAACAGTTGAAATAGATAGTTAACGTAATGCATTAATGGCTAAAAGTAAGTAAGTAGGCCTAAGTTGAAATTACCTAAATGTAGATAAACAGTTGGAATAGTTAATGCTAGCTATGGCAAAACAATTGAATTAGTTACTTAGGTAAAATCAAACAGTTGAAATAAATAGCTAAAAGAAAGCTATTAGATAAACATTTGAAAAAGGTAACGCTAGCTAAAAGTAATAGCTAAACAATTAAATTACTTAGCTAGAAGTAGATACCCAGTTGAAACAGTTAGCTAAAAGTAAAACCTAAACAATTGAATTACCCAAAAGAACATAAATAATTGAAATAGTATTTCCATTGAAAAGCAATTAAAAAACCCTTCTGGCAGGTTTCCTAGTGGGTATGTGGGTCTCCACTGACACCCATATGCAAGGATTTTAGCTGGTATGAATTTTAAAACTTTAAAACAATGTAGGTGAGAATAAAGTCTATAATTAAAATAAGGCACATACATTGTCTAAATGGGATCACATCTGCTGAACACCATGCTCATTTTAAACATTTCATTGTTAATGCTGTAGCTACAAAGCCCCAAAGCCTCCATTACCTGCACATGGAAGCCAATTAAAAAAAGGTCAGTGTGCATATGAAAGTGATACCATACGCTAAACTAATGATATACTCCTTACTCTCTCAGAGAACAGGATGTCGACGCTATCATCAGAAAACAGCCCTGAAGATGTCAACAATCGCAGCTTCTGGATGGTAAGATTGCGTGTTTGTGTGTGGCTCTGTCTCTCTATCTATTTGTCTTCTGAGAGAGAGAGAGAGAGACTGATCCACAAGATAGCTCTTCCCTTGGTATCTCGAGTCTCAGTGACCTTACAGTCAAAACAAACTAAACTGTTTTGTCGTTCAGGTATCAGTGTGCTGTGCTTTCATTTTTTAAATGTGAGCAGTAACCATTGTACACACTCAGCTGCTTTGCTTGGGTTAACTGCAGCCCCGGGAAGGTTTTGGTGATAGTGCTCAGCTCATTAGGTATTTGACTGTCTGTGTTTGCTCGACAAAGTAGACTGTAGAGCACAGCGGTCATGTCTCTGGGGATCCAGGATAAGTTTTTTCTATTTTCACTGCTCACTGCAACATCATTGTTCTGCTAAAATAGCTTATTACTGCCTACATGCATGAGGTTTATTTGTAGTGTCTTTATTAAACAGTGACTTCCTTCTTCGCATGGCGACGGGACTCCAGTGTTAATTAGTGAGTGTTAGAGGTGCTGGTAGATGAATTTTGTTACCTTCAGACAGAGCCAGGCTAGTTGTTCCACGTTTTTTAGTCTGTGCTAAACAAGGATAACTGGCTGTTGGCTGCAGCCTTATATTTACCATACAGACATGGCAATGGTATTGATCTTCAACTTTCCCAAAATAGCGCATCATTCTCAACCATATTCAATTTCGATACTTCACGTCTCATTCATACGTAGTTGACATACCAAATTAATTAAATAAAAAATTCCCCCCAAAACAAGACAGACCAGATATTTACCTATCCCTCAGTTGTCGCCATCAGTGAAAAGCTACACAGATATTGACTCTGGATTGATCCGTTGCTATATCCAAACTTTTTGTTTGTGGTCTTTTCTACTTTCTGTTTCTTTTCTTGCTTTGTTTAGCAGTGCAAAATGATGTAGGTAAAGGTGGAACTAAATTTTGGTAATTCTTGCAACAACTAGATCGATAGCTTCAGTAATATCTGCCTGTCCGGCTTGTTGAAGACTGCAGTCATATGCAAAGAGGGCAGGGGCAGAGTGTGCAGAGGTAGATGAGGTGGGCTCATTACAGGCCTGTGACTGCTGCAGATATCGGATTTTGATTTATTAATTTCTGTCGGGATGTGAAGAGAATTTCAACCAATAAAACTAAAAAAATGCTTCTGAAATACACTACCTACCTTAACTTTAAGACTACCAAATTTATACTACGTGTAAGTGTTTTATTGAGAGGATACTGTCAATACAGAGGTGATGGCTTTCATTCATAACTCTATCCTAAACAGAATAAAGAAAAGAGATTAAAATAAATAAGTTAATCAATATCAAATAAATAAGCAACATAAAATAAATGTATATATGTAAGCAATATATGCATGCATATATGACTTATATCAGTACAATAAACAATTCCACAGTTTTATCTCCATAGAAGCTTTAGATCGTAATCATATCAATAATTCACAGGTAACACAAGGAAAATTACACAGACAGCTAAGCTTTACAGTTTTATTACAGTTTTATTTGAGCATAAATCTAATATTATTTTCATCTCCTGTCCAGTCTTGCAGCAGTACCAGACAGAAATAAGTAAAGTTATGGACTCCATTTTCCAGGGTTAACTTCATTTACGGCCCAAACAACTATTACTTGGTAGAACACCACAGCTCTCGAGAAAACTTAAGCAGATAACAAAAAATGTCTGAAACCAGAACCACCACAACTTAGTACATGGAAGAACACGATTTATTAAATTTATAAAATCGTAAATTAATCTGTAATAAAAAATATATTATTTATTAATATATATTTTATTTTTTTTTACTTTTCTGTAGTATTCCACTGTATTCCAACAAACAAAGAATATACTAAATAAATCTAATCTGATAAGAAAAAAATACATTTTTTAAAATTGCAAATGACTTTTATACAAATTTGCTTCAATCTCCTTTAATACGATTCAGCACCAGTTAGAAACATCATAGTATGTTATTTTTCCATTATGTGAACTGCTCTGCATTCTGTTTACAAGAAAACACAGTTCTGTTTTGGCACCATGTTTTAAAGCTGTAAACACTTCCAACATTCAAAGTGCTTGACTATCTAATTTGAGCATGCTACCGCTTTAATATTGGCTTTGTCTCCCGTTGGCCTTGATGGGCTGCCCCACTTTCATCTCTCCCCTCCTGTAATTTTGGCAGCCTCCTGTTGTGTTGGATGTGTTTCCAGGCCAGTTCCTCTCTGTGTCATCCTGCCGCCATGCTCAAGGGCTGTCTGTCATTACATTGCAAACTTAAGCTCTTTTGTGTTTGCAATGTCACCATCACTTGAAGAGGTTTGCAATTACGTGTATTCTGTAGAGTATACAAGTGTACTATTTGTACTAATAGATACATGCTGCTGTGATGCCTCGGCTCCATTATTGGCCTCTTTACTCTCTGCTGATTCATTCTGTGGTGATCACTGACGAGGTACTACATGGTCAGGCTCTCATAATGTGCCCTTTATGCTGTTTTCAAGTATAAAACAAAAGATGATAGTGTTTTAAATCTGAAACAGACTTTGTAAATGTTTGACTGTACTGATTAATCTATCTTTTAAAAAAAGAAAAAGAAAAACATGTCTGTCAGGCATCAGGCTCTAATCTTGTTTAATGGTGTGCTGTGTCTCATGAAATGGACATTCTGTTTTGTACACAGGTCTATATTTGGTTTAAAAGCACTTTGGAAGGACATAAATAAAAAAGCTGGCATAGATATAGTTTACTTCTACTGTTTCTACCTCCATGAATACTACTACTACTACTATGACCACTCCTATGCTGCTTACAATTCCTTTTCTATAACTATTACTGCTGATATTGATACTACAACCACTTATGCTACTACTGCTAGTACTACTGCAACCGTACAGCCAATATTACTCTTGCTGGTGCTGTACTACTTCTGCAACCACTCTTTCTGAGCACTGACATGCTTTATAGCCTGGAAAGGATTGGCGGTATATGTGAAATGTGATTTTTCAATAGAGGAACGTGGCCATTTTCTGATACTGCGTTTTGTTGCTTGGACAGATTCTCTAGTAGCGGATTTGCATCTGCCTTAGAGATTGGCCAACTGGGTCTCTGCAGCGTTGCCGTTGGCCTCAAACTGGATTCCTCAGCTGTTTCTGTTTAATTCTCAGACGAGTGAGGAGAGTCAGTGCAAACCACAACAGAGGCAGAAAGAAAGAAAGTAAGGAAGAAGGAGAGAGAGATGGAGAGGGGGGGCCTGATGAGAAGCCCCCCGATTGATTCTGATTAAGGCATAAGGAAACTGCGATAGCTTTCTGTGAAGTCTGTTAGTATGAAATTAAATCCCTTTTACATTCAGGGTGCACGTTTTTGTACATGCTGTATTCTAACTTCTAACTACTGTTAATTATGTGACGACCAGGTTAAATGTCAGTGTTAAAGGAGGGAAACATATATCAACTTAAATGTTTTGTTTACAATAAAGTAGAAACAGAAGTAGCTAAACTTTAAAAAAAATATAAGAAATAAAAATGTGATATTGAAATAAATGAACTCTTATTCTATTGGACATGTCCTACATATTTTTTTATCATATTAATGTTACTGTATTTTGCAAGAACTGAATTTAATTACACAACCCTGTATTGTGAAATGACAATTAAGGACCTTTTATCCTTGTATATTGATTAATCTAACTTTAACTACCTGGAGAAGAAAACATACTGCATGTTGGTCTTACAGTTACTGCTAGCACTACCAACATGTTTAGACATACGAAGACTTAACTGCTTGACCTTTCCGGTGCACCCGCATTAAATTAACCCCTAACCACTAATTAAGAGTCCCATTAGGATCGAAGACCTTTTCAATTAGTAGTAATGAACAAAGATTTAGCTCCTTGGTCAAATACTCTGACAAAGTCACTGCTGGAAGCAAATGTCTGCTCACAGTTAACTGAAGAATGAAATATCGTCAACAGAGAATTTGCCAAAAAAAAGATTGAAAAAAAGAGTGTTGTGGCTTACAATATTAACTGTGCAGCGGGTACTGTGTTTAACGTATTCAGTGCATTCAGACAGTGTTAGCGTCAATTATAAGACAGACATACAATGTGCTGTCTGCTGTGTGCAGACATTTTGACTTGACATATCAGAAAAAGCACAGGTACAAGTCGTAATACTAATGATGTCTCTCTGTTACATTTAGCTCCTGGTAAGCCCTGGCAATGAGCCAGCACGCACAACACCTCCCTGTAGCTCCATGATTGACGTTATTAGTTACCCCTTTGTTTGACAAGTAAAAATGTCAGCCACGAGAAAGTTCTGCTAACCTATGTTAATTTCTTTAATTAATTTTGTGGCATTTACAGTAACTGCATTGCCTCAGATGATTTAACATAACATGACAACATATATGGTGTCCAGAAACTTCATCCAACCAGCTGTCGAAATGTGTCAGTGACTAACAGATAGAGTCTGACAGAAAGCGAAAAAGAGAGTAGGAGTGAGTGCTGAGTAGGAGCTGACAGTGGCTGCCAGGAAAATTGCAGAGATTTCCAAATACCACATCTACAAACAACACATTTGCTTCAGATATGTTATTACACTCAGGGCCTTGCCTCTGCTGCCCTCTCTCCGTCTGGCCTTTTTACGGCCTGGCGTTGTCCTCATGTCCACTGAGCACACCAACAGACTTTGCCACAGGAAACTTAATGCCAGTAAAGTGTCACTTGTGACATGCGGGGGTTGACCTTAGACGTCTGCAGCGGTGTCACAGCTGTGAAAGGAGAGGAGGATGCGAGCTGGACCTTGTTATGACTGACTGACCGGAGAATGTGATACAGACCAATAGCGACTGTTAAATGTTAAAGAGGTAGCAGTTCCTATAGTGGTGGTGCTTTGATGTTTTGACATGTCAGCGGTAACTAACAGCATTATTAATGGCTGAATTCCATTTAGGAAGTTCTAGATTAAGAATTTTTGCATGCTGGTTAACTGGCACAATTTACTGGGAACACCTAAATGGAGCAGAGCAACCATTAAAGGAACAGCTGGACATTTTGGGGAAACACACTTTGACTCTCTGATACACTTTGTGTTAGATGAGAAGATCGATACCACTCTCATGTCTTAACAGTAGATATGTAGCCTAGCAGGAGCCAGCAGCTGGTTAGCTTAGCTTAACACGAAGACTGTAAACAGGGAACAGTTGCCAGGCAACCAGAAGAGACTCTAAGAGTTGCAGCAATAGTCTGGCACATAAACTCCTGTAAAACAGCACTTCAGTGTTTGCAGATTACACAATCAAGATGCTAACATGTTCATTAGTGAGCTTTAGAGGGTGTAGTAATGTGAAGTTATTATCTTTTGACAGATCCAACTTTTTCCCTGTTTCCAGTCTTTAAAATAAACTAAGCTAATGATAATCTAACTAATCAAAAAAAAAAAAAAAGTTTTTACTAGCAAGGTTGTACTAGGAGCAGCAGTGGCAGTTGTGTTTGTAATAGCAGTATATTCATAGTAACAGTACCAGAAATATTAATAGTATAAGTAGTAGTAGTTATAGGAGAGCCATGCTGGATTGGGCCATTTCAGTGCTCAGTTTTAGTTTCTAAATTAGTTTGTCTAAATCAGTTTATGGTCGACATGCTGTTGCCACTCTGCCAGGAATAAACTGTAAGCAGATGTACAATTTTGTATTCTCTGGCATTGAAATGGTGAAACTAAAAAGAAAGGAAACTAAAAGACTGTATTGAATATTGGCAAAAATATCTCCCGCTTTGGGCTTTTTCAATCCCAAAAAATAGTTATGGGGTATTAATATCAGGGTTTAAAGCACTCAATTGGACCTCCCTCATCCCCCTGTTTATTTTATGCTAACAGTAGCTCTTTCTCTTTGTGTCCTGGCAGCCTGGGAACTATCAGCGCACTGTGAAGCGAACAGAAGATGCCTTCCAGGCCTGTAATGACATAGTGGCGTGTTTCCAAGAGAGAGCTCGCGTGGAGCGGCAGTACGCCCAGCAACTCAGTGAATGGAGCAACAAGTGGAAACCAGTCGTGGACTCCAGTAAGTGTAGCTGCAACCCCAGTTAGTTGTGTCTACAGCATGGAAACTGTTATAATAAGTTTTTGTGATAAGAGGTGACAATACGTACCTTCTAGTTTCATGTAAATAGTTTCTGCTCATCAGAGTTGTTTCTAAAGTACGAAGAAGATTGTAGAACTTTATGATTCCCTGGTCTTCGTCCTCCTCCCTCAGGTCCTCTATATGGATCACTTCTGAAGGCTTGGCAGTGTTTTCTGTCCTCTGCTGACCGGCTGGCCTCCTTACATGCCTCCATTTGTCGCTCCCTTGTGTCGGAAGATGGAGATCGGGTCAGGACCTGGCAGAAGGACACCTTCCACAAGAAGTTATTCGGGGGCTTTAAGGAGTCCCAGGACACTGAGACAGGCTTTATACGTGCTCAGAAGCCGTGGGCCAAACGACTTAAAAAGGTCAGGTTACACCGGATTACACTGAAGATTAAAAGTTTTAGCTTGAAAGATATAAAAAAACATTAATCCAGGCTTCTCTTGACGTAAAATGCAGTCCAACTGAAATTACATTTCATTTTATGGCACAACATACATATCTTGTGCTATAACAAAGAAATCTGAAATCAAAAAGGACTACCGTTCTGGTATCCATGTATGTATATATAGAACCTATTTTATAGGCAATCACATCTTGCATAAAGCAGTAACATTAGCATTCTATCGCAGGCAGAAGAGACAGCAAACAGAGCCGACAGCAGCTACACAACACGAGCCACAGACTGAACAACAACCCATATTAGCTTTCATGCTTACGTGATCTAACTTACACACACAAACACACATCTTGTCCTTCTTGTTGAACGAGCGTCAAAACAAACATTCACCAGGGAAAAGTGCACTGCTGATGTCAGTTTTAGCTAATGAGTTGTTAAGCTGCCTCACATTAAAGAGCATGTTAACAGACCTGATAATGTCACTTGGATCCAATTATATG
>NW_023339696.1:17859466-17881589 GCF_004916995.1 Morone saxatilis | reverse complement strand
AACAGCTGTCTGCCTGTGACATGTAGGCTACAGCACAAGTTCAAGTAGGTCTATCTGCGGCTCCACAGAGCTAAAGGACTACTTCATCCTCGAAACACTCACAGTTTGGTTAGGCATCTTTGGGTTTTTAAAAAAGGATGTTAATCCAGGAAGCTAACTGTGTGTAATGTAGTAAAGTGGGTGTGTCATGCAATCTCATAGACCGTTCTTTTGTCTCTAGTTCCCCACAGTCTGCAAGCTGCTGTCAATTAAACAAAGAGTGGGACACAACCATCCAGCTGGCTGAGACAAAAATGAGCATTCTGGATATTTTGCTACAGACTTTTCTTCCTAAAAATAAAAAAAACCCACTACAATTAACAAAAATATAATCACATTTAGAAGACTATTATTATTTTTTAATTGTTTGTTTTTGGCAGCATTCACATCCCTCACTCACATTTTCCTATCCTTGAAGAGACCTTTAAACAAGAAACTCACTTCTCACAGTTTATCTTATGCATTCAAAAGCAATAAGCCACTTCAATCAGGGCTTTTCTGGGATTTGAAAGCAGCTAAGGACAAGAGGACATTTATCAAAAGCAGAATTACATAATTGCATCAAGAATACAGAAGCCCCTTAGAGAATCAATACTTCATACATACTTAAAGTGACTGCAAAATCACAGATGGGTACTCATTAAGTAAATGGCTTTGATTCAAGATTTGTATTTAGACCGCAGACTTAATGCACCACTTTTTATTTTGTTCTGGGTATCAGGAAGATGCTTTTCAAAGGCAGGTGCATCTCATTTTGCAAAATTAACTGTACAGGTTACATTGCTTTTGAAATGCATGTAAGAACCATGCTGATGGACACACCTTTTGTGAACCCTTTGTCCTGGATTTTCCTTATTCGTCCACAACTGAAGATAATAAGGCATATTTTGCTTCATCCACAGCTTGATAAAGCCAGGAGTGCGTACCACAAAGTGAGCCGTAAGGAGCAGGCAGCCAGGGAGCGAGAGGCACACGCTCAGGGAAACCCAGACGTTGCCATCGACAAACAGAAGAAGATCCAGGAGGAGAGAGAGCTGGTTCAACAGGAGGCCGAAAAGGTGAGACGTGTGTTTTAATGATTTTTGATTGGCACCGTCCACGGTCTCCATCTGCTCCATCACTTATCTGTTGAATTTTATCAGTAATTAAAGGCACTGTGTGGAGTTTTTGATCACTGGTGGTACTGAGCAGTTGTTTTGTATTTCATGCACACACGGGCTCATGACGATGGAACACATTTTCCTTCTGCCTGTTTGAGGCTATTTCACAGACTGACAGTCCGTGGCGCCAAGAAATGTAGCGATGCCAACAAAATGCAAAGAAGAACAAGGTTGCTAGCCAGCAAAAATGGATGTGAACAATTCAGTGTATTGGGAGGAAATGGTGGTCTGTGTGAAATGTTTAATTCAGATTTGAATTGAATTGAATGAAGTGAATTTCCAAGGAAGGAAGAAGAGTTGAGAACTGCATCACAAAAAAACTATGAACAATCCATGAGCAGTTTTGTTTTGAGTTAATTTAGATAAATATAAGGTTTTTGTCTCAGTGTGAATTTATTTTCATTAAAAAATCTCAGTGTGAATTTATTTTCATTTTGAATAAAAGAATGGTCCAATGGTCCTATCACCAGCCTTAAACTGGAGTATCACTGGAGTAAGGCAACTTATTATACCCAATGGGTCCCCATCAGTGTGTGAAAGTGTGGTTAAATGTTTTCAGGTTCGTGCCCGCTATGAGAAAGTCCTTGAGGAGGTGAACCGCTACGCTCCACGCTACATGGAGGAGATGGAGTCCATCTTTGACCAATCGCAGGACGAGGAGCGCAAGAGGATTGTCTTCCTCAAACAGGCCTTTCTCTCCATCCACAAACACCTGGACATTACCAACAATGAGAGGTGAACCACAGTGCATTACGTGTGTGTGTGTGTGTGTGTGTGTATGTTGCAGCTGTCTCTGCTACTTAGATGAAGGTGTGGTTAAACAGGTAGAATAGATCATTTTATTTGTGGTTTCCCCAGCTTGGAAAGCTCGGCTGTGTGTTTAAAGCTAAGTATGTTAAAATCAATAATTTGACTTGCTTTAGCCCTAATTGAACTGTTCCACTAAACATGGCACATAAGTGTTTCTCAGTGATTCACTTCTACTCTAACAAATGAAATAATAGCTAAGACAGCAACTTAATTACTTTATAAAATCTTCAGGGGCCACAGGGGGATATGGGGTAGATAGAAATTATATACTCTATTAATCTACTTAATTTTTGGCTAACACTTTACTTAAAATGCTCTGGATGGCAGTGCAAGCAGATTTTGTGCCAATTAGAAATGTCGATAAACTTTAGTTGCAGTATAACCATGAGAGAAACATCAGCATGTTGGATTAAAATGATATACAGTATACAACTTCCTTATAAATTATTCAACCCCCTATATTGCTGCATGTTGTGTTTATTATAGCATGCTCGGATTACGATGCATTGAGCACCACTTCAAGTAAATAGTCACATGTTTTTTTTATTCTTAAACTGACATTTTAATATAGAAAATAACAACAATGAAAACATTTAAACTGTCTGGCAGGCTGCTTTTGGCTCAGATAACACCATAAAAGAGAAATAATTTCCCTCAGTCGGTGTTTAGGTGAGTCAGACTGTTCTGTTTGAAGTTGAATCACTGAAAGAGGTTGAAGGGTCTGTTGCAGCAGGTGCATAAGTTTAATTCCTGCGGACAGTTGAATTGTTAGCTTGTATTTGAATGCTAACAGTTGGAAAGTAAGAGCTGTAAACAGGTGAACACTAAGCCTCGGAAGACTAAGAGATGAAAGCAGATGCAGTGTCAGCTGAACTGTAAATGATGAAAGCAATTTAAATTTCAGCTGAAGTTGTTTAAGCGCCAGAGATAAAATGTGTGCACTGTAAATAATTGAAGAGCCAGCTGATATGTAAGCAGTGATAGCAGCTGAAATGTCAGTCAAAGAGCAAGAAATAAGTGACATTTGCTCTGTAGAGACTGGAAGCAGTTGAAATGTTTTTAAAGTAATGGGTAATGGATTTCCGGTCTTTATTGCTTGTCTGTAAATATCAAGCTCATTTTGGGTTATCCTATTTATCCTCCACCACTCGTTTAGTGTGAGGGCCGTGTACGATGAGCTCCACAACACGCTGATGGCCATCGATGAGCATGAGGACCTTCGCTGGTGGAAAAACACCCACGGGCCCGGCATGCCCACCGACTGGCCTCACTTCCAGGTATTCCATTTTCGTTTCGTTCTCAAATTATTTCCACTACTAAAAGTTTAATTCTTCTTTTTTTTAAATTTTAATTCAAATTCAAATGTTTTTTTAGGAATGGACGCCCGAGAAGAAAAACAAAAAAGGGAAGAAGGAAGTAGAAAAGAAAGGAACAATAGAGAGGAGGTGAGTATATTTATCCCAAAGGAGACGCAAGTTAGTGTTTTTACACCAATCTGAAGCTGATCCAACATCCACCTGTCTGCCTGTCTCTTCTTTCTGTCTCTTTTTCTTCCTCTAGTGTGATGATTGGAGGAGTGAAAGTAAGAGCTCTGTATGATTATGTTGGCCAGGAGACAGATGAGCTGTCATTTAAAGCAGGTAAACACACACTTGCCATCCTACATCCATTCATTATCAACACAATGCAGAAGCGTATTTATTGTGTGAAAGTGTTGTAATTTGGCATACTGTCTATTTATGTTTCAGTTGTTGAGCTAAACAATTAGTTAATAATCAAGTAGCTAACTAATCATTTAATAATTTAAGTCATTTTAAGCAAGAGTGCAATTCACTGGCTCAGACTTTCAGATGTTTCTCTACTCTTCTGTGATGGCATCTTCGAGTTTTGCGCTGCTGATAAGACAAAACAAGCAATCTGAAGACATCATTTTTTGCTGTTTTTTTTTTCATAGACTGTTATCCATTTCTCAATGGATCAAAAAAATAATTGAAAGAAAGACGTAGAAAGAAATAAACATTTTAACATTTCCATTACCAAAAAAAAGTACAGAAATGGCTCTGCCTCTCTGCAGGTGAGGAGTTTTTGAAGATCGAGGATGAGGACGATCAAGGCTGGTGTCGGGGGATGAAGGACGATGGATGGGAGGGGCTTTACCCAGCCAACTATGTCGAGGTGGTGTAGTTGACGCATTTAGACCGAAAAATGAAAGATCTTGTCACATCACATGCTTTATTTCACTGTGTGAAGTCACAACCTGGTTAAATGTCTAAATGCCAGAAACATAAAATCAATGCTGTAAAGAATAACACCAAGTAGCTGTTAGCCAAAGAAGGTCTGTGAGGAGGGGACGATTGCCCTTAGGTGGATATTTTAGCATAGAGAGATTTTGAAAAACTACCCAGTTTGTGTACTCTCTTGAAGGATTTTGACAAATGTTTTAATATATACAGTATGCATAGACCACTTGTATTGAAACCATATGATAAACGATGCTTTAATGTAAAAAAGGTATAAAATGCTGCTTGTAAGGTACGCTAGCTATATACCTAATCATTTGGTGCTGAAATTACAGGACTGCTATTTTATGAGCTGCTTTTTCTTTTGTCTTTTTTTTTTGCACCTCAACACATTGCTATTAAAATGCTCACAAAGACTCTCAACATATGAAGAAAGTGACGCTAACACTGTGATTATAATGAATCCTAAGCAGCCGTACAAGCAGAATCAGTCTGATAGTTGTAGATAGTTACATGGCCTGTATTTCTCTTCTGTTTTTGTGATTTAAAGGAACAGTTCAAGAGTTTTGGGGGAATATGGTTGTTAGCTGTCAAATAAGCAGTGAGATGGGAGGATTGACGCTGTCATTATCAGTTTCATCTCGGCAGGAGAAAACCGCTAGCGGAGCAGCATCAGCACACATTCCAGGAACTCTGTCTTATGTTGTATCTCATTTACTTAAAGCAGCTATAATCAGTATTTTTATATTAAAAAAACAGTAGCTGACCCGGTGACTGCACACAACATCTCAGTCATCCTTGTGAAAACAAAATTCTGATGACTATTATTTATTATGACTAACCCTAACCCTTATGGCCACAGAATATACTGATTGGCTGGCAGGTGCCTGTCATAATCTTATATTGGAAACCTCCCAAAATACTCAATATCAGGAGGTAATTGTGAATATACTATACTTTTTGTAAATGCAACATCACAAACATTAAAAATGAATACAAATTGAAACATAACTTTTTTTTCATTTGGTAAGAGAGAGGTACTGATATAAAGAATAATGGACTAATGGAAACAGTACCCCACTTGAAGTTGTTGTGCATTATCACTTACATTATGTGTAAATAAGACAGCTTTGGATTCGTTGTCCATTAATTGCTGGTTGGTGGTTCAGTCCTGCTCCGAACCTCAAAATTGCTGCTGATAGCCAGGCCAATGCCTACATGGCCATCAAACTGTGTCAGTGGGTGAATGTAAAGCATTTTGTCAGCTGACCTATCAAAAGTCCAATCCATATTTTCCAGTTTTGGTGGAGCGAGGCTAGGAGTTTCCCCCTGTTTCCAGTCTTTGTACCATTATAAGATCTACTTCTAAGATCTAACTTCTTCTTCTAACTAAGATCATCTAATCATCAAGATGATTTTGACAAACAGGTCCCAGGTCTAAACATGTCACGGTCATAAAGCTATGGCGACACAAACACTCAGAGATGAAACTGATATTGTTCTCCTTCATCAGATTCTCAGTTTGACGTCAAACATTAACATTTCTTAGCATGTCACTGTTCCTTTAAAATAAGTACCGGGGAACAAATAGTTTTCCTGTCTGTCTGTAATATCTAATCATCTGTTGCTATACTGTATGTGTGATGGTTATCATGGAGAGCACCTTTACCAAAGTAAGGAAACGGCTTTCAGAAACCGCTGGGTTTGCCTTGCCCTTGTCCTTCTTCAGTATCTGTGTATGTGCTGTTTGTGTCTATCTGTCATGTAAAAACTATGCATTCACCCCCAAAAATATTTTTTTGCAAACTGCCTGTCTTTTGGAAATAAAATTTGAAACTGTTACACAAACAAAATGTGTATTATTGAATTTAGAATGGAAAGAATGAACATGTGTGTATGTGTGTGTGGGTGTATGAGAGAGAGAGAAAGAGACAGAGGGATCGTTATATGCGTGTGATTGAGTTAGTGAATCACTATGCCATCATCCTCTGGAGTCCTGAAGTCCAGCCTGTAGATGTTATTACATGTGCAGAGCTGTCAGCTGTCTCACACACACACACACACACAAACACACACACTTTAAAGCTTTGTATGCATGTCAAAAAACTGTGTTCAGGTCAAATGCTGCTCCTTATCCTGATGATGCCAGTCCAGAGTCAGATCCAGCCTGACATCAACACATGGCCATCAGCCAAGCAAAATATCCCACACCAGTGTTTATGTTTGAGCCAGCCGAAAGCAAGAACTGCAATGATGAATCCTGGTATATTGTTACACTCCACACAGACACACACACACACACACAGTTTAAGTGAGTTTTGCAGTAAATAAAAGCAGACAGGAGTATGTAGGAATGTCTGTTTCCACAGGAGTAATGGAGATAATGATGTCACCTTGGAAGGAATTTCCTTACCTGATGACAGTTTTCTTGCTTGTAGCAGACGCTGACGAATCTGTTATCACAAAAACAGGCTCAGCTGAGCTCTGACACGCTTCCCTTTGCTGCCTATAACATGTCTGACAAAGTACTGGAAAACCTTCGAAAGACGAAGAATACGAGGTATCCTGGAAGCAGGTGCTTTAAGCTTTAAAGGTCCAGTGTTTACCATTTATGAGCATATATTGAATATAATATTTATAATATTACAATGTTTTCATTAGTGTGAAATCACCTGTTTTAGTTACCTTAGAATGAGCCGTTTTCTACGGAGGGAGTGGGTCTTACTTCTACCGAGTACGCCATGTTGAAGTGCCATGTTTCTACAGTAACGGACAAACAAAACACTGGCTCTTGATAGAATTGTAGATTCTCCTACACTCTTGGAATGGTGGTAGATGGTACCAAATACTACACACTGGTCCTTTAAGACTAGCTTGTTGGTCAGTTTTAGTGGTAAAACATTTAGATGCAATGTAAGAATACTTAATGACAAGTAAAGTCATTGCATTTAAGAATTTACTTAAACATTTTGACTGACTTTTGGGACATTTGTTGGCAGTGAAAACAAGATGTGAACATAATAAACATTGACAGTAGCTTATTTAAACATCCAGCAGTTATGGTACAACATTATCATTCATTTCATAGTCATATTTCTGTCAACCTGTTGATATAATTCCAATTTTCACTCTCCTTTTGTGTTTTTGTCTCCATCAGCTCCTGAGGGAAATATCTGGTTCTTTAGCTTCTAAAATGCTCAATTCCAGCTGAGCATGTAGTGTGGTTTTTAGAGCCTTTTTCCTGCCTGCAGCAGCCAGAAAATGTTAATCAGATTCAGGTGATCATTTTTAATAATCTGTTTTATATTGTCACATTGTTTTCCAATGCCATTTGCTAATATTAAAATATTAACTATGGCCGCTTTAAAAAAGTGTTGTTTTAGGAGTACACTGTGATTGGTCTTGCAGCACTACCCTCCCAAAATGGAAGCCCTTATTTTTTAAATATATTGGCTATTTCTATCAAAGATGACAACATCTTTGTTCATAAATATAGCCAATATAACATTACTATTTCTTTACTTAGTGTAAAAACAATTCTTTATGGTAATTTCTGTATTTTGTCACCTTCTGCAAACGTGCACCTTGTATCAAAGGGAAGGGTTACCACTTCGACACTACGTATTGGGTTTTAAAAAAGATCAGAAGAAAAGAGCAGTGCTGTCTGTGGGACCCCCTAACAATGAGGAAGTAAAGTCATCATATCTCATAAAATGGTCATATATTATAATATCTATCTCCACAAGTAACAGATGTCAAACAATAAGTTGCAAAATTAGATAAAAGGTTTTTGTTTGTTTGTTTTTGCTTAAAGGTAGAAATACTAAAGTACAAAGACCACAATATTTTACTTTACAAAGTACGTGTATATTTACTGTCCACCAAACCCACTGTATCCTTTATAGATCTTTATTGCATCGTATCTGGTGCTCCACTGTTTCATTTTACTATACCCTGACGACACTGAGTGATCACTGGCCACTGTAAGGAATAACGGGCAGCTTCACCCATAACAATCAGTGAAAAAGAAGTTCACCTATGAATAAACCCCTCGTGACACCTAAAAATGCACTTTAGTGAGAGAAGTGGCACAAAGGCCAGAGGCAGTGGTCGACTGGCAAGTGGGAAAAAGTCACTTTGTCATGAGTCATCCTTCATCTTGTTTTCAACAAGCGGAAGAGTACATTTATAGGGAATGACAAACCAAGTCCATGACCTGAGCACTTGTTTCCTGCAGTGAAGTGTTCTGCCAGCTCTGTTACAGTGACTGTATTTTGTCTTGGCTTTGGTCCACTGAACTCTTAAAAGAAAAAGGTTATTACCATTAAATACACTGCCAATCCTGTGAGAAATCACACTCATCTTTGTTTCTTTGCGGGTGGCAGTCCTCTCAGGATGAAACTGACCCTCACTCATCCCTCAATTAAATCATCAAATATGTTATTGAAATCATGAGCAGATGCAAAGCAAATGATGTGAAAGTCACAAGCTCTCTCTGGACATTTGATTTGGCAGCTTCACCTGTGGGCGACTTTAGACACAGCACAGAGGCTTGTAATTGGTGGTGCAGAAATTTGATCTGCATCCAGGAATCAAAGTCTTTTTCTGTCACATTAGAGGAAGAGCTGAAGGGTAGCAAGTTGCTTGTATGCCTCAGTCATTTTACAAGGGAACAATAAAACGGTGAGAGCAATACAAAAAGGGACATTTGCAGTTCGCGTCTTGCACCCAACTTCCTTTAGTTCTGACATGCTCTGATAACATCCACTTTCACTCTTCCTATCACACTTTTCAGAGCAAATTGGTCCCTCACGAAACTCCACACTGAACTCTGCTCATTTGCATTCATTAGCTTAAGCTCATTCCATACTGTAGGTGCAACGTAAATACACACCCATTAACAGATGCTTCTTTGTCAGAATGATAATGAGTGGAAACAGCTCATTTGCATGCTAATAGCCTCATGATATTCAATTTGATGCCATTAAACTCATTCAGGTCAACATGTGGACACCCACTCTCAGTGTAAGAGTGCTGACCCATTTAAACTTTCTGATTGTTTATGAACCCAAAACATATTCCTGTTTATGTTGACACTGCTCCATCATAAGCGGCTGTGCTTTTAATGTCAATGGTTACCACTCAGTTGAGTGACATTTAGTGCAACCCGGTACAGAATTAGTTTGATGTTATCCTGTTCTCCAGAAGAGGGTGCTAAAAGATCAGCAGCACAAACCCTCAGCTGGCCTGTCTTGAGGAGAAATATGTACGCTGGGGTGGCAGCATAATGGGAAAATGTCTTTATTCCCTCATCTCTCATGCAGTGACAGGCAGAACTTTAGGTTGCCATGGAGAGAGCTGCTGAAACGGGGCCATAATTAACAGAGCCACAGAACTTGGTTCAATGACTCATTACATTTCGAGAAGTTAATGAGGAAATCACATAGCTCCTCGAAGGCAAATGACTCCGTATGTGTATAATGTGTACATATGATAAATGTCACACCATGAGGTGAAAATCACTGTACACTGCTGCAGCCGGTTCTTCAGGGCTAATGATGAGCATGTGATCTGTCCCCGTGCAGCTCTAGTCGATAACTGGGTGTATGTGTGTGTGTATGAGACTGTGTTTGTGTGTGTGCATGCTTGGGTGGGTGCATTTAGTATGTGTGTGTACGTGAGTGTGTTGAGGGAATGACTCACCTTCTTGTCAGGGAGACACAAAACATATGAACATTTTCTCAGGCTGTCACACACACGTACACATATACTCCCCAGCTCCTTGCTCCAGATGTACTTTGGCGTCTCTCTCTCTTTCTCTTTCTCCCTCATATCCTCTCTCTCTCCCCCGTGCTCTCCATAAGCACAAGCTGCCTTGGGGAGGCTCCTGTCACAGCTAAGGGCCAACAGTGGGCCTGCTTGGGGGTTTACAGAATAGCTAAGAACACAGGAAAAGCCGCCCAACCACCTGTAGACCTGCCAAGAGCACTTAAGCACAAACCGTCTCTCACAATTTGTCTCAAGGATGTCTGGAAAATCCCACTTGACTCTCTTGCTTAAACAACACTAAGGCTACCGGCGGGGGATGCTCTTCCTGGAAATGCTGAAGCAAGGTAGCGGCTCGAATGCCAAAGGTGCAAGGAGTCACAAAAGCAGAGCAGGGCCCAACTAGCTTGGAGACTTTAAGCCATGCCACAAACCTGCCAAGACCTGTGGGTATTTGCAACAGGCAACAGGGTCAACCAAGGAAAGAGGTAAAACCGCCTGTCTTGGTCTCGCATTTTTAAGCTTGCTTTTCATTTTAAACTGGCCAAAAATAATGAGCAATCAAGAAAATGGTTATTCTCGCATTTCAATTAGCCTAATTAAAGAGAGGGCAGCGGGCTACTCAGAAGAATGGCAAGCACTACAGTACAGTGTGTATTTGTAGGTGTATATGAGTGCGTGTATGAGTGAGAGAGAGAGCGAGAGACTCTCCAAGGGGTTCAGCTGGAACACTGCATCAGCAGTCAGAATGAGAAATTAACCATTTGTTTTCTTCTCTCCACAGCCTGAAGCAGATACCCAATCTGGTCAGCGTATTTGCTGCCAGAGAAGATTCAGAATCGTCTGTCATCAATCATTTATATCTCAAATCATGTGGCCTGAATGGTTCAGTTTTCTGGTTTTTAAAAAAATACTCTGCAAATGTGTGCTTATCTCTTGAACTGTCCTCGGTTTGGTAAACGTGGCATCTGTTCATGAGCGTTTCTATCGTATGGATGTGAAGGAGGTACTGGCAGTGAAAGAGTTAAGCGTAAGTTCAGCATCCAGTCTGACAGCGAGAGCCAGATGGTCATGTAGAGCACTTACAGTGACATGGGCCTACACAGCTCCCCCTGCTGGAACACACACACACGCACACGCAGCACACACACCAAGCACCCCACACACACTTTAAACACACACACACTTAAACACACACACAATCCCATCAGTACCCACATTCATAACTTATCTGCATGCAAACACACACATGAATATCTCCGGCAGATTACAACACCTGTGATTCCCAGGTCATTCACACATCCACACCCCACCCCTCCATCCCCCAACTCTTTCTTTCTCTCACTTCCTCGCTCCTCCTCTTTTCATTTCCCTCGGTCTCAGTCTGATGGCCAGAGTTAATTGGCTGCTGTCTAATTGCTGCTCATTAGCTTGAGTAACCAAACATGTGAGGCGTAGCAAACAAAACCTTCCTCCGGCTCTGGCTCGTTTGGCTCTGCGCTGTGTTTTTGCAATTCCCATTCCAAGTCAGCCCCCCCCCAACCACCCCCTCCTCCCCACCTCCTTCATCCCCTCTGTGGCTTTACCTGAATTTGTTTGTCGCTTCATCTTTCACTTTGTTGCTTCACTCGCCCTGAACTGCAAAACATCTGAAAGACAGAAATGAGTAAGTTCAATGCCAAAATAAAAACTCTCTTTTATTTATATTCACATTAAAACAATTTTGAACCTCAACAAACTTTTTATGCAGTTTTTCCACACTGTATTATCGTCTATTTAATGTCAGAATGTTTGCTGTGTAATCTCCTGCCGCTGTTTCTTCTTTGCACACAAGCTCAAACGCACAGGAACAGGCATATGCATTGTTTTACACACATCCTCATAATGCATGCAAACACCCACCCACATGTGCAGACACACACATCAGAAAGGCCAGCCTCCTCACCCACACCCGTTGGCATTTGGCAGGTTCTCTATATTTGGGTAGTGCCCCTCCCATGAGCCTAGCCTTCTCAGCTCCCCTCCCTATTTAATCTATCTTAGAAAAACCTCAGGGGTTTAATTCCTCTCTCAAGGCAAAGTGCTTTGCTGGCATGGCAGCCAAATCCATACACAAGGAGTGCATCAAGCTTTAAAGTGGACATCTCAACAGCGGAGCAGTTTAGTCAGAGTGACGTGAAATATAGACCATAGTGTGCCACTGTGGAACAAGAAAGAAAGAACAAAAAAATTGGTCCAGGGCTGCTGCTGTCCTGGGAGGATGTGGAGGACTGTGGTGAGAAACACGGTAAAGAGTGAGGAGAATTGCACAATACTTGTAAACGCACACACACATACACAGACAGACTCACACACAACCACCCACTCATACCCACTCAAAAAAACCTTGTGATGCCAAAAAAAATTATTTACTACTCAAGAGCAGGCCCTAAATGATTAGATTAGTCTCCTGGCTCTGTGGCTCCTGTAGCGCCAAGAGACACGATGAGATAAGACATTAGTAATGTTAGAGAAATGACAGAACAGTAAATATGATAGGTAAGAAAAAAAAAGACAGAAAGAAAGTAGTGTACATCTTAGAATAGCACTAAAATCAACTTCACCAACCCCCAGCATAGCCTACAGTGAGTCAGACCCTTTTCTCCCACCATACAAACTCACATTTGCAGCCCCCAAATATTCATAACTGAGACTTAAACCTTCACTGAGACAAAAACCTTCACTGAGATAAAAATCTCTGAGAGGGTCTAAACTAATCATCAATTAAAGGTCCAGTGTGTAACATTTAGGAGGATCTACTGGCAGAAATCTAATTTAATATTCATAGTTATGTTTTCATTAGTGTATAATCACCTGAAAATAAGAATTATTACCTTAGAATGAGACGTTTTTTACTGTATCTACAGAGGAAACAGGTCCTCTTCTACGGAGTCTGCTATGTTGAACTGAACATACAAAGCCAAACACTGGCTCTAGTCACGTTGTTTCGCAAGTTTTCGCAGTAACCGTAGTTTCTCCTCCACGCTTGGTTGAGTCGAGGGGTGCCTTTTGTAAAGTTAAATAGTTTTCAAGTTCAGTTCACGTAAAATGTAAGTTTGACAAACAGAAAGGAAGCGAATGCACACAGAGTGTAAAGCAGCTGCAATCGATATTTTGTATCAAATGACCATGGGAAAACAATGTGAACGGGGTTGTGATGAGAATTATCACTTGAATCTACAGCTCCCCTCAGCTTCACAGGCCTTTATAAGGAGTTTCAGCTCATTGTTTGACTGTTCATTTACTGTCACCACTCTCATAGTGAAGTTAAAACACACTGTACACAAACTGCTTAGCACCAAACAGCAAACAGCCAAAGGTGGCGTGTCAACACAGTGGAGCATTTAGCAGCTATAAGAGACCGATATTTCCCTTCAGAAGTTGGTGGAGATGAAAAACAGAGCTAAAAGAGAGTGAATGCTGGACTCCAAATAAATTCTAATGTTGCTTCGGAAAATGCTAGATGTGTAAATAATAACTGTTTGCTATACCAACTTAAAAGACGATGTTCACAACTTGTTTTGTACTGCCCCCAAATGGCAAAAAAAGGTAGAAATGTTAAAAATGTCAATATAAAAAGGTACAGTAAATTATGAGTTTATGTTTAAACTCGCATGAACAGTTTTTCTGGCCACTTGGAGGCAGCAAAAAATAAATAAAAACTTACTCGCAAACTGGTTTATTTACACATACAGCAGATCCAGACCAACATTAGCATTCATTTAGAGTTTTCTGGCCAGCTGGCAAATGTAAGTGCAATACTTACTCTTCTTTTACCTCTGTTTTTCTCTCCACCAACTCCTGAGGGAAATATCTGTCTTTTTAGCTGCTTAATGATTCACTGTGTTCACCAGCTAGTTGCTAACCTTGTCTGTTTGCTGTTTGGCGCTGAGCAGGTACGCTGAGGTTATCAACAGTCTTTTCCAATCGAAACAGTGAGCTGAAAGCTGCTATAAAGCTCTCGAGATATGAGGGAAACTGCAGAGTTGGGTGATATATCTCAACAAGCGACCCCTTTCACATACAAGCGTAAATGTTTTAGCTACTTTGAAGTAAAATTCTGAAATAAATGGAAATGATTATTTATTAGAGGTACAAAATATAAACTTTATTATTATAAAATAATAAACAAATTGTAGAAATTATTAAAATTCCAGGAAAAAATATGAGTTGTGAGTTTATGTTCAAGATTTCTTAGCTCCCTACAGATCCTCTTTGAGGCCGTTCCAACAGTTTTGGGAGAACGGCAACTCAATGCTGCCTCACCAAATGTTCTTCTTGTGAATGTCCAACTTGGACATTGGACAAAATTCAACAATGCAAGTCTGTCCCGATATACCCATCACACAGAACACCCAGTGCTCAAAAACAAGAGCATGCTGCCCCAGACCCTTAACCATTCCAGGAAGCAGTTGGTTGCCAAAACTCCATGCATTATCCTCCACGCTGCAGCCCCTTGACCTCAGAAGGAGCAGCTTGTGTAAGACTCGTCTTAAACCCTCTGCCACTAGCTCCTGCCGCTGGGGTTTACCAGGGGACTTTGAGGTTCCTGACCTTAACACATTCTACACACAGGGCCTGTCCAAACTGCTCCAGGCAAGGGGCAGGGAGGTTAGAAAACCCCCAAAGAGCCTGGCCGAGAGACTTGACTGACCTCGCTGAGTTTGCTGGAGGGGTTCTCTGCCAGATGCTGTGACTGTGCTGGCTGGTGATGCTACAGAGAGGAGAAGCTACTGAGTCTTCCTCCACTGAAGGTATCTGATGAAAGAACGAACCAAAGAAAAGGAAGAAGAATGAATAAATTAAATTAATAAGGAGCAAATGGAATCCTCTGATGAGAAATTAAAGTGGGTGATGGCAGTGGCTGATGGGTGAGGGGGAGTTACGACCAAGACAATGAAGAGCAATAGAAGAAAGAGAGAGAGAGAGACAGCTAGAGAAAGAGATAGAGTGAGAGAGGTGGGCGATTGGTCCTATGAGAGAGTTGTCATGGTAACAAGTGATCATGATGAGAATGATCAGAGATGACTTTTGGAAAGAAAGTGCAAATACATACAGAAGATACATAATTTCATTAGACATGAAATGCCAATAGAGGACAGTATTATGTAAGAGTTGGCAACGTGTGATGGAGAGGAATTCAGAAGTTGATTTTTACGGTTAAGTTTTAAACTTTAGATTTAACAAATGATTTAATTTACATTGCATTAGGCTAAAGTAGAGCAAATCAACTCTCAAGAGAAATATTGTTTCATTAAATAATCAAAGGCGGTTTCATAAATTAAGTGGTTTGTTTGTGCTATGCTTTATTGTGAAGGCTGTATATCCAATCAGAAGATATTACATTTAGAAAACAATAGTTTGTCTCATAGCTACAGAGTTACAGGTTGCATACAGTGTCTATAGTGTGAGCAGAATGCCATTCTGAAACCTGGTCTTCAAGGTCCCACTTGACCTCTCAGTGTGCAGAGATCTTCCTGTATATCATGGATGAAATGACAAACTCCCCAAATATTCCCACACTCAACACTGTCTCCTAGACAATAGATTTCTATATTACTGATTTGTGAAATAAGGTAAATATGTTTTGATAGGAATATAACGCTGCATATATTATATTTTTATCAACATAGTAATGTTGTATATTAACTATCTGGCAAGTCACAAAATGTTGATACTGAATAAGAAATAATGAGAAATCATTCACTTGTTTCATTTGTTTTCCTTTTCAATGCAATATCTGCTTGGAGCAACTGTTTGTAAAATTTAGTTATTAGCAGCATATAGACATAACAGGTAGGACACATGGTTGCCCACACATTCAAAATCATTTGAATTGTCACACCTTGACCAATTAACCAATATATATTTTAAAGCTTTGAGTTGATTGAGAAATTAATTTTTGTGTGCCCTGTGTTGTCGTGTCCCATGTTGCCTGGTTCTAAGATGTTAGCAATACCTTGGTGAGTACACAACCGATAGAAACAGTGGAAAAAGTCACAATTCAATTTGTAAAAAACTGTTTGCTTGCCTTTAACTCTTTGTTTGACAGCACCGTGTCCTATTGTTTTGCCGCAGGTCACTTAAGTTTGGTAGACACTGAATTCTACCTATGTTGTGCTTTGTTGGTGCTGCTGAGAAAGTAAAACTTAGTGAGCTATGGGCACCTTTGAATGTCTGTCCCCTTTGGCAAGACAAGACAAAGCAGACACACAGAGACACTACTTTTAAAATGATGTTTGTGTCTCCGCTGTCTTGCCTTGCTATGAGGGACAACCCCCCTCGTCTTCTCGGGAGAGACATAGTTTAGGAACGTGGCTGAATTATCGGTAAAAACTATACTGCAGAAACGAATGGAGATGTAACCAACCAATGGAGGCAACTGGTTGGGCGGATTGACTGTCTTGTAGTCAGCCGCAACAAGTATCTTCTAGAGATAATGTTGGTACACATTAGCAGCTCCAAAAGATGAACAGGTGACAAACATGAAGAAGATTGAAGTCAGAGAAGAGGCAGAATGGACTGAATTTCTAGCTCTATTTCTGTGAACGATAACAAGCAGGTCTCAACGTTCAAGAGGCTCTAAGTACCCACCAAGGTATGAAAAAGGGAAAATCCAGACTTGTGTTGGGTTGATGTTGATGGTAGCTGCTTAAAATAAAAAAAATAAAAAAGAACTGGTGTATCCCTACGTCAGCTAAAGGCTCAGATAATAAAAATATCTTTGTTTTTCAAGGCTTGGATTCATCTTGGCAGCAGTTATCCCGGATGATACATGTAGTCATGGATCTCTGCAGAATCTACTGTCTCTATTTTACGTCAATCCTCCTCCGTTTTTTACCCTTTAATTAGCTCAACAGCAGAGTTGGAAGTAGAAGGGAGTTGAAAGACTCAAAAGAGCCAGGATCCAGTGCACACAGGCCTAGGGAAGAACAGAACCTGCCCCTACTGACCCTGCTGAGGTGAGGTAATGCAGGGTAATAAACTACAATGACGCTCTGGGCTGATGTCACCCAACACGTATGATGTATTTGAATGGTGTTCCTCGATTTAGGGGTTTACCTCATCATGATGTCCCAACCTTTGTCAACGGAGATGCATTATTCACCCTACTTACACGGAAAAAGAAAATCAGAAACTCAGCTCCTTTAAAATTACAGCAGGTGTCAGCTTGAACTGCAGAGGATCTTCATCTTTGCTGAGCAGTACTTCAAACTACGTCCTTCAGAAAAGTTGTACTACAACTAAATCCCTGATTGTCTTTGTAACTGAACATAGTAAACTGTCAACCCATAGTGTGGCTTCTTTTATTTTGACAACTGAAAGACAAATTGTTGTCACTGTGGACCTCTCAAAACTCACAGACAATCCCACTGAGATGAATCACAGCAGAGGAGAGAAACAAACTACAAACATGTGCAGTAGCGAACTAACCTCCCTCCAAAATATAAAATTATATCCATCATGAATATTCATGCAAACATAGTTGGGCAGATTTTGAAAACCACATTCAAAGATCCCTTCAAAATATTTCAATTTCTGTAATACAGTTCTGCAAACACAGATTTTTCTTCATTCTTTAATGTCTGAGTGTGTCTACTAAAGGACTTCCAGCGGCTCTGTTCATAATCCATAAAGTTGTGTCATTATTATTAAGTACTATTTATAATATTTAATTATCAGACAATAAACATAATTTTCTGGCTGAAATGTGTCCAAAATGCAATCCAATAAAACAACATTGTCAAACCCACAATCAGTGTGGTTAATTACGTAAGAGCTGCATGTGATAGCTGCACAGCCAGTACTGTTCAGCTGGCAGTAAGCATGCTAGCAGATTAGCATCACCAGCAATAATGCAAACTCCACTCCCTCACTGGTCATGTGACCCTCGCCTTGCAGGTTGTTGCCCCAAATATTTCCCTAAAACGTCACCGAGGCTGGGGAGCAGCACTGATTATGGATAAACTCGGGGAACAAAAGTCCCTTCCCTTGATAATGTTCCTTTTAGGTGATGTAAAATATTCTAATCCAGTCCACGTCTTTTTGTCAAATGTCACCTCGGAGTCTGCTAGCTGTCTATTCTGTGTGTACACTGAACAAAAATCCGTTGGTTGTACACAGCCTCAGCTCTGTGAATGAGTAAATCAATGGAAATATATTATTATCTGGTCAAAGTGACACATTTTAGGAGGAGCACTTAGAGCAAACATTGGCACTCTTTTTCTTTTACATTTGGCAAATAGACGTCTAACAGATTCTGTGACTTCTCTCTTCTTCTTATTCCTAAAAAACATTACACAAAAATGTGGACACATTTTGCCTTGTCGAGTCGACACCCATGGTCTTAGTCACTCTTAATCTCTTTCTGTGGGCTCTTCTCCCCTCCAGCATCTCACGGTCTACTTTCTTTAATATGTCTGAACATGTGTGATGTTTAAACTCATGTACTCATACACTGCACTGCATGTGTGAGAGCAAGTGTCTTGAGTGTGTTTTTTTGTGCACTTGCAGGAGTGGATAATTTGTCCCATATATAAGAGATATTGTCATCCCTTTTTTAGAGGAAATTAGGTCTCTGGTCTGACAGTTGCTGCCGCCGCCGGCTGAGCTTTTAGTTGTCTCTTCTGTCTATCCCATTTGTTTAACTTTCCTTTCCTTTTCTCCTCTCCTCTCCTCTCCTCTCCTCGCCTCTCCTCTCTTCTGTCTGTATCCCGATTGCCTCTCTATGCGTCCCTGTCCTCTTCTGTTGTGTGTCTCAGCCTCTCTCTGTGCTCTGCTGTGACAGTTAACAGAGGTCACTGTTTACTCTCATTTATCAGTCAATCATCGCTCGCTGCAGGGTTCCAAACACAGCGATTTTTCCGTCCTCTGTCCTTCTTTCAACATCACTGTTTCTAGGACGATGACGAAGACAATGGCATCTAATTAGGGGGTGTTAATTCATTAAACTACATAGGACCTGTTTTCTATTTAATATAATTTCCTTCCATAAATCCAATCCTGCTTAATTTCTCAAATATGCGGTGACTGACATGATATTATTATTTTTGTCAGTGTGACAAGTTATTAGTAACGGGGCTGGCGACAATATTATGTGGTCAGTGTAATAAATCATCAGACAAAGGGACTCTGAGATATTATTGTGTCCATTTGGTAAATTGTTAGATATGAGGAGTGACAAGATTTTATTATCTTGTCAGTGTGATAACATATTTGATGTAGATCACTAAATGCTCAGCAGGAGCATTATTCTTAGATGCTCCCTTAATGTGACCCATTTTAGATGTAAATTCCAACATTTTTCTAAATCTTTGTCTTGATCTTTGCTCGCTATTATCATAATAAAAAGCACAAGATCAAATTTGGATTCTCTTAAGCTAAGGTAATTCAAGTGCCCCTCCACCCTCATTTGCCAAACCCATCTGATGCTTATTAATTAGCATTTTTATGAATAAATAACAGGTTGATCGGAACAGCTCTCTAAATATCGTGCATTTAGAGTCATTTTTGAGCCAAATGCATGTATAATTTCCACACCAGCTTTAATATATAAGGCCCGGATGTTCTCTGTGCTATGTGGCCCATTAGGTGTTTTTTGGGCACAGTCTTGGAGAATGATTAATTCATCAGTGTGCTGTCTTTAAATATGAAGGTGCCTGCTTCTATTTTGAAAACACAACCCCCAGAAGGAGGACTTTCTTTCTGAATAAAAATGATTAACAAGCTTCCTGTTTAACCAAGTGACCGCTGATACATTTTTCTGTGCAGTTAAACAACAGGACACGCAGTAGTTTGAAGGAGAAATATCTGCAGTGACAGGATGTGTATAAGGAATGAGGGAATGCCATCAATGATTGGCGATCTTCTCCAAACTCAGCCATACATCACACAGAGAACAAGAATCAAAAGCACACACTGTTCGCCAATGGTAATTTATTATGGCAGCAGGCCCATATGCGATGAACATCTTGAGGGGCAGAGGGATGACTTGCCTTACATAACTGGTAAAATTGGCATGAGCAGAAAGCAGAGTAGAAACCCCATAATGCAGAGGTTCACACATGTTTTCAGCTGCAGGATAACATCCCTGTTAGGCCCCAGACCGCCTTTTAATCATTTTATCTGATAGGTTTGATGAGATTTTTGTTGATGGATGTGGTTTGATACAGGATTAGACATCTGGATATCAAACCTACCTTCCTATTACATTCTCTCACTGCTTGATGTTCAAATTCAATTATAACTGAATTACAGGTTTCCTTATTTTGTTGGGTGACTCCCCTCTGGGAATGAGTCAAGGACCCCAAAGGGCGCCCTGCGGTACACCACTTTCAAAACAGCCACATTGATACAATGTCTAAATCTATTCCCGTCAGACCGTGGAGGGTTCTCATTATCCTGCCGGTGATGTTACCATAAAACAGAGAAACATTTTTATGTGCCCCCTCTCTCCTGATGGGGCCTGCAGGAATATCATAATCCAATCACGACTCCAATAAGACTGTGTCTCATTCTAACTAGATCATGGCCTCTGTATACCTTCGCTGCTCTTCTCATTGAGGTTTCCGCGGTACACACATACAAACAGGCTAAGAGCCGTGTCCTTTTTTTGGCTCAGAGCCGAGTAACATTGGCCCTCTGTTCCATCTCTGCTCTCCACCGCCTGACATCCAAGCAACACTTCCTCCTCATGCTCCCCCATCCCCACCTCCTCCTCTTCCCCTCTCCTCCCAGGGATGCTACCATAAAAAGGAATAACATTTTATGTGTCCCCCCCCCCATCCCCTCCAACACACCCACCCAACCGCTACCATCTTCTCTCCAGGGGCATGTGCAGGAGTATTATTATCTAATCACAGCTCTAATAAGACCAAACAAGATCCTGGGCCCTTCTAACCCACCCATGTACCCTCCAGGCTGAGAGTGTCCATTACCCTCCACACCAGCCCAGACCTCCCCCCCACCCACCAACCCAACCTCTGGTTCCCAACACACACACACACACACCACCTCTCCCTCTCTCGCATCTCTGCACGCCCCACATACATCAGTATGTCTTTAGCACTGGCCGGGCTGTACAGGCAGTGAGAGGAGAGACACGGTATTAGTATTCAGAGCACAGGGAGGGGAAAAAAAGGAGAGGGAGCGAGTGAGCAGCCGTGAGAGAGAGAAAGAGAGAGAAAGAGAGAGATAGAGATAGAGAGGGAGGGGATAGTGAAATAGAGAGGAGGAAAAAACATAAGGAGGGGAGGAAATATAAGAGAGGAATACAGGAAACAGGAGGGACAAGAGGGGAGGGCAGAAATATCATATTGTTCATTTCTCCCTCTCAGTCTGCCATCCCGGTTGCGGGGCTTATTGCTCGGTGCGTCTTGGAGAGAAGAGCGAGAGAGAGAGCGAG
Source organism: Morone saxatilis (assembly GCF_004916995.1). Lineage (NCBI taxonomy): Eukaryota > Metazoa > Chordata > Actinopteri > Moronidae > Morone > Morone saxatilis. The sequence continues at coordinate 17,860,131 of NW_023339696.1, read as the reverse complement.
AGAGAGAGAGAGAGAGGAGGGGGTGGACTGAGCGAAAGAGGGCGGAATGCCCCTTTACAAGCGTCGCATCTGACTAAAACAGCGGAGAAGCTTGTAAATCGGAAATTGGACAGAGAGGGAGACAGTGGCTTCTGCAACGCCAAGGTAGGAAGACATTCCCTTTGTTACTTCTGTAGACAACATGCATTCGGGTCTGTGCTATCTGCGAGGTGTGCGTTATTCGCATCATATCTCCTTTGATCCTGCATCCCGCACTGGGCTCTGCTGGATATGCCCTAAATCTAGCAGCATGTGTCTGTTTTCCATAAATATTTAATGTATATTATTCGTGCATCTCTCTGGCTCTTCATATTGCATTCTGCCAGTAGGAGGTATATGTTTCGAGCATATAGTGGAGATGCATGTTGTGTGGAGGCAGCCTGTACAGGCTGTATGTAGGCTGCACTATCCTGTATAACAGATAGCAGACTCGTATCTGTATTGCAAGTGTATCAATGGCAGCTATCCACACTGATGAGGATGATTTAACTTTTTTTCCACGCAAACGCTATTAGATAGAAGACGAACAGACAGTGGGGTGCGCGCACGAGCACGCAGAAAACACACAGAAGACAGGTTGACGTGCGTAAGACGTGCGTAATTCTCCCTCCACCCACACCCCCGCC
>NW_023339696.1:17824222-17859366 GCF_004916995.1 Morone saxatilis | reverse complement strand
AAAAAAAAAAAAAAAAGTCAACCACTGAGACACACTGACTCACCGACTCTGACATAGCGGTAGGTGAAAAATGAAGTGAGGGCGGCCCGTTGTCTGTGTGTGTGTGTGTGTGATTACACTCCCTGTCTGTAAATAGGTCCTGCTCTGCAGCTCCACTGGCTGTGCAAGAGACAGGAAGAGCAGCACCAATATCCCAGGGTTCCTGGCTGGCCACTTGCTCTCTATTTCCTGTCCCATGTTATAGATAATTTAGACACTTGCAGCTCCAACAGGCCCAGAGTGGCGGAAAGCTGTGAGAGCCGGAACAGCAACCTTTGATATGTGTGAATGTGGGATAGAAATAGGTTGAGATAAAAGGAGACAGTGTCTGCCTGGATGTGAACGGGTGTTTGATTGCATGTTTATAGAGATATATGGTCTTAAGCAGATATTAAGGCCGTCTCTTTCCCACCTCGTGTTATTTATTTGCTGAAAGGGTGTCCAGGAGCTATTATAGGACGGGCTAAATTGGAACAACCTCGAGGCAGAGCCTCAGCAAAGCTATTACCTCTAGTCAATAGACATTAATATCCCCACGCTCAATCTTGGCCTCATACGGCGCCGCCTCTGTCCCGGCGAAACACACTACCGCTCTACTGGAGTAACCAAAAAGATGTGTTGTAGTAGCCCTATCTGTTTACCCCTGTGCATCAATCCGTCACAGCCGAATGAGCAGAGAGGAGCGATGATAGCATTGTCTCGGGCAGACATGGCTGTGGCCTTGAAAGGAAGTGATGCAAAACAAAAAGGGAGGATATGCCAGCGCCGGTGGAGAGAGGTCATGACCTCTATGAATCAGGGATAGTCCTGACGAATGGCGGATGATCTAAGGGTACACGAGTACATCGATTTGAGATGGTACACAACATGATACGGCCCAGCAGGGTACAGCAGAGCAGACAGCATCAAAGTCTGGAATAGATAGGAGCAGGTCACAGGGCCAAGTCGCCAGTCTGTAGAGTACAGCAGCAGACTGGGAATGACACCTTTTTTAAAGGAAATACTGTTCATGAAAAAATTGCCATAAAGGCGCAGACATGTGGAGTGTGAAACTCGCTTAAACACTTAAGCAAATTTGTAGACTTTAAAACCAAAAAAACAACAACAAAAGCACTCAGGGCAAGGATGAGAGGTTCAATTAAAGATGACTTCCAGGTACAGATGAAAACAAAAGAAAGAGCGTGGCAGCGGATGGGGCGACTTGAAAGCAGGTTCAGTGAGATCCGACTGAAACATCCTATTAGGTATATCCAAAGGATTAGTCTCCTTTGTCTACAAAAGCATTATGTTCACGCGCAAATAAAGGGTCTGACGGTCCTCAGTTCCATTTTGCAATCATGAAGGTGTTCAGTTTCTTCCCATAAAAATACTAAGCGATAAAGAGTCATTCCTATTAGCTTAATGAACAAAGGGGAGGCGAAGAGGAGGAGATTTTTATGTAAAGTGAATAAGAAAATGATCTTAAACCTGCCTTATTGTTAGGCAAACTCTAAAATGAAACTCAGAGGCAACTCAAAGTATTACTACGACTGCTTCCACTGCTACAACTAATAATATTGATCCAGTTCCCTCTGAACTGGAAAAGCTAAAGTTGTTGCAGACGCTCAACATGTTTTATTCCACGCAAAGACAAATATATAATTTGACTAGAAAATGAAATGCCAAATGATGATATGGGGTTGCAATAGATCACAGGTTCGTGGTAAGCATCTTCTGCTTCTTATTCAGCAGACAGCGGCGTTTCAAATGCCTTATCACTGTAATTCCCAAACCCAGCTGAGGTGTGTGATTCATCCCTCAGAGACAGATTGCACATACAGATTTTGGATTTCAGTCGCACTCTCTAACATGATCCTTGTTACTGAAAAACCTGCCCCCTGGGTTTTATCAAATTCACATTCGCCCCCTGCTCGAGGATTTTTGTTTGTTGCTGTTTTCAGTGGAATTTCTGAGCAATGGAGAAAACTACTGGAATTCTTGTATGAGGAGTGCTGAGCCAAAAAATAAGAAATCCAATACTCAAAAAAAGAGTGAGTGAGTGTATTCGATATTAGATAAATATTTATTGGTGTATGCCCCAGCAGTAAGAAATGGGAGTGTTGTGTCGAGTTGTTTTTTTGTCTGCACACTTTTTGGATGTTCTTCCTCACTCTAATTTGTATTGGATTTGTCGGATTCTTTTTCTCCGCTCTCCGCGCACCTGAGGGCGGCTCCAAATCTGTCCTTTCTGTGCAAATACAAGAATGATCCCTTCATTATGAGGGGATACAAACATAAACGCCTCATCTGCTTCATCGCCTATAAGCTAGATTGAGGATGAAATGGCTGGACTGAGCCATTAAAAATAAGACGTTTAGCTGATGCTCTTATCCTTAGTGATTAACAGGAGGGGCTGGGGCAGGGGCTCAGTGTCTTGGTCAAGGACGACAGTGGAGAGTTGAACTCGGAGCCTCTTTCTCACTGAAATACCCTTGAATTTGGGATTATGTCTATTGATGTTCACTGCTGGGTGTCTGGTCATTTTCTCTGGTGAATTGGCCTTTTTTTCCCTCAGATTTAGCTTAAGATCTGATTCGCCTGCCTCTCCCATGAGTGGGCGCTGACCTCCTCCGGTTCTCCTCTTCTTTCTGATGTGTGATTGGACGGGACCCCCCGTATACTGATTCAGACTGATTCCTAGTCTGATTAGACTGTGACCTTGCATGCCATCCTGTCTCCTCTGCCCCGTCGGACAGTGACCTTACTGGGCGACTGGTCTGTGTTGTGGTCTATTCGTTCCTTGAGAGTATTGATCCCAGGCAGAACAGCAGTCAATGGAGCGTCTGTGGGAGGTTTAGTGTTGCTCTGTACACTACAGTAGGAATGTGCATTTCTGGGCATGGCACTATTGGAGTGGAATGATTCGTCGACATGTTTCTGAAGGCACATTTATCTGTGAATAACTAGTCTCTGTAAATATTTTGCTTGTGGTAAATGGCATCCCCAAACCCTTGATTACCATTGTTGCTGTGTCACCCTCGCCGCCAGCTTCCTATGTTTTTTTTTCTGCCCTTTTCTGCTCCAGTTTTTTTTCTCCTCTCTCTTTATCTGTCTCGCCACCAATTTAATGCCAGCATCTCTTATCCCTCTATCTCGCCGTCTCCCTCTTCCCCTGTTTCTTGCTAAACAATCGTTCTTTCTTTCTTTCCCTGTCTTTCTGTCTCCTCCATTTTTTCTTTGCCTCTCCCTCCCTCCTGATGCTCTCACTGGCATTTGAGGCGGCCAGTTTTGTGCCAGACAGCCATTCCTCAGATTGCGATATCCTGGGTTTTAAAGTCACTCAGACAGATTTACTATCTTAATGGGAGTGAGTGGTGGGGGGCAAGGGGAGGGCTGGTGTAGGATGTTGGGTCTGGATGGCGTTTTGATTCGCTAATTTCAAATTCCTTTCTACAATAGGTTGAGCTGAGATGGACGGATAAATAGACTCTGCAGTTTCCTTTAGACTGACAGACTATCCTAATGTGACAATCAGCTTCTCAAAAGAGACAGAGACGGAGGGCGAACAAGAGAGGAAAAATGTGTTCCTGTCTTCAAGAGGAGATGGAGAAAACTAGAAAGGGAGTGGAAGCATTTCTTGTTTCGGATCTTGTTCAGAGTGAAATATGTCTTTGCCTAATGCGGTGATTGATTGATGGGTGGGAGACAGATGGACACATAAGGAGCACTTTGGTAGGGTGGTGCCACTCAATACCCAAAGACTGACTCTGACACTTTACAGAACAACATACATCAAATGATCAATAGTCCTTCCTCTGTCCGAGGAGACACCTTGCTTGAGAAATAGGTCCGCTGCTGCACAAGGACAAAACAGCTCGGTCGAAAAGTGAGCTGACCTCACACCACGAACATTGTTTGGCCAGTGATTTATTTCCCAATCACACCACGACTTGTACAAGATATTTGGCAAGACATATTCAATACCAGGGTTTTTGAAATGGATCTGTATTATTAGACACAACTTTGCATACAATCTCCTCAGTCAGAGTCCCTGGAGACTCACACACACTGTGAGAAACTAGAGTTTGGGCATTGACCTGCTTTTATTTAGACAGAATGAGTTCAAAAATAAAGACAGTATGCTAAAGAAGTCTAGTTTCTCGTGGATGAAAGGATAAGGAGCACAGGCAGGCAGACCTAATATATCTAATTATACCTCTATCTGATGTTTTGGGAGATTTTGTGGTTTTTCACTTTGTCATTGTCCTTCTTGTTGTGTCTCTTCACCTTACTGATTGATTCTAATTGTTTTTTCAGGGGTTGTTGGAGAGCCTCAAAAGAGTCTCCACGAATGTGATAGTGACTTGCAGTCCATGCCGATGTGTTGGAGAGACCACGGAAACAGATGTGTCCCACCGTTTACCGTGGAGCTAGATGACTAAGCTCAACCACGTTCCCAACTTACACTGAAGACAAAAAGTCTGCAGGCTCCCGTTTCTGGTCTTGGAAACATTAGGAAAATAACAAGCTAAAGGTTATGCATGCACTGCAGGCATAACTTCACATTCCTCAGCCAAATCTATTTGTAAAGAAAATTTTACATGTAGAGTGTCTCCACTTTGGCTTGCAAATTCAACATGGCCCAGAACCTCGAGAGTCAAATTCAATAAAGGTAAAACACACAAACCGTGACTTAATGACATTATTAAAGCTAATGAAATGCTTTAATTTGGATTTTTTGTTTTTCAGTACAATGGATCTATATAGAAAAATGTAGCTGGTGGTTCTTCCAGGCAATAGAATGAATCTGTTGAACAATTTGAAAAAACATAACCTATCATTATTACATTCCTTCCTTCTGCTTCCTTGTTTGTGGTTCCTTCAGCATGTTTGTGTTTTAGGGGCTCAAAACAAGAGAGCTTATAATTATCTAAATTACTCTGTAATTGTAGTAAGGACTGTTTTGCTTCGAAATATTATATTAAGTTTCAGGATGACTGACCCATTGGTCAGTTTTAAACACCAAAATCGTCACTATATCCACTGGTGATTGTTGACAATAGGGCTCCCTGCAATTAAACAGGCAACCTGTTGAGTGAGTGACATTTAAGTAATAGAAATTAAGAAAATGGGCTTTTACTATGTAGGGTGTCCATTTATAAATTTTTGAAAATAAAATATTAACTCAGTACATCAACTGCAGCAAGGTTTATTTTAACGTATAACCATCATTTACCTCCTTCACCTGCCAGACTAGTAGGTACAATGTAAAATGTACTACCTTCTATAGTATATTAAAATTTAATTTAAAAGTGATACTTTTGTGTCATATTTGTGATATTAACATGCAGTTAAATAAAATGTAATGTTAAATGATAGTTCGTAGTGCTGAACCCATGAAATAACTCCCAACTCTGCACAGTTCCAGCTTTTAGCTGCTTTTTAATCTAATTCAATTAAATTCAAAATACTTTATCTGTACCTCACGGGGTAAGTTAAGACTCATTAACTAATTGGTATAGGTCTTCTGGCCACACATAGACTGTATGGTGATTTTTGTTTTTGCCCAGGAGCCTTCTGCTGCCAGCCCTTTACAATGAAGGTAAATGGAAATTCATTTGTGGCCCTCAAAGCATTGAAAATGTAATATTTAAAAAATGCAACAGCCATGTGCACTGCCAGAAATTATGCCCTAGTAAATGAGGATAATGCACAGACCTCGCTGTCAGCAGTTTTTTTGCCGGGCGTATTTTATACCAAACATAAGAAAATGTAAAATTACCTATGATTCTTTGTAGCAGCAGGTGGTTCACCGTTGTGGCTAACAGCCAGATAAGTGGTAAATGACTAAATGTGTTTTTTCATAATATGGGTGAACCTTTAAGGTATATCACAAATCTGTTGAACCTTTAGCATTTAGCTTTACTTTTCAACTATCAACTTTTCTCTCCTCTTGCATGATGCCAGTTGCCTAGTATCACTCTTAATAATGTATGCTAAAGCGATATTATGTAGCACCGGAGCCAATGATCTATCAGGGACACGCTGATGGTTTTGGCATCAGTGTTCTCACTTAATGGTTAAGGTGACCAATGTGCCAAAAACTTGATTTGTATACTTTTATGTCCTTACACTCACATTGCCAGTTTCTCTCCCTTTATCTCTTCCAGGGAAAGTGAGAGGGGTGGGTGTCGCTCAGTCATACATGGGCACGTCAGTCTGGTCTCTGTGATCCAGACCAAGACACCCTGCAGAGCCCCTCCAGTTCTTCCTTTATTGCTGCTGCCCCCTCTGCCTCCTCTTTCTCAGTTCACACCTTGTAAAAGGTGGACGGGCCAACCCTCTACATACCTGAGCGCCGTCCGATAGGTGAGGGCGGCGAGGGCTGCGCTGTCATTGGCTGACTGCTGGTGAGAGTGCGATGCAGATTGGAGGATGTCGGGGGACTGGGATGAAGACCTGTGTAAGAAGGCGCTGGTGTTGGTGGAGGAGCTGTGCTTCCACTCCCCGAGAGGTTACAGCCAGAGTGAACGCTGCCAGGAGTTTACCTACTTGCTGAGAGGTCAAAACAGAAAGCTGGACACAGGTAACTGACACACCTGGAGCTTCACATAAATTATTTTGACAATGTTTGCATTTGTCTAGACTTTTCAAAATATCTTGAGAATGAAGGAAGTTTCCCCTCCAGTCTTTCAGCAACTTGTAACAGCTGTACTCTAATGTACTAATGTTAGCAAGCTATCGTAGTCACCTAGTGTGTTAAACCAGAGTTTTGGACAAATTCGAATTTTGACCTGATGATGGCGCTAGTTGGAAAGTCAGGGGATCACCAAAGTGTTAACAGTTCATCCTAAGGGGGCCATAAATGTCTGTACAAAATGTCATGGTAATCCTTCTAAGCCACACTGACATTGCTGTTCCACCAGCATGGTTAAAAACTCATGATTCACTTCAGTTCAAATATAATCCAAAAAAGTGAAAAAAAAGTGTTCAAACGTCCACAGAAAACCTCTCAAACATCTCCTGCAGAATAAATCAGTCCATCTGTCCGCATACTCAGTGTTATCTGTCATTAAAAAACTACTACAATTTAACTTAGATTTCAGTTTAACATATCCAAGTGGACCACAGCTGCTGTACTTGAGGAAACTAGTGAACAAGGCTCAAAAGGAATTCATTTCATTTTTAGTATCCCATTATGGTCCGAATCAGGCTTTTACACCCTGACAAGAACAGTATACTAGGCACTTAAAATAAGGTACGTTTTGTCATGAAAGCGGTAAGAGATTCAAAAGACTCGGAATATTATCTATCAAAAGCTTCAGCATTGCCTTATCAATTGCACACACATACAGCAACATGACACATGTTAGACTTTAAGGTATGAGGAGGCAAATGTTAAGAGGAGTGCTCATGTTTAAATGTAGTAAGAAGTACTGTGCACTCAGGAAAACAAACCATGAAATATTAATCTGCAAGATTGAAGTGGCTCCCATTTCTTTTACAAGCCCCAAAAGAGTCTCGGTAGAATTCTACAATTGTTATCACAGGACTGGATTACCAATATATATATATTTATCTTACCAAACTGAGTAGGTGCATCATGCTCACCGTGAAGTCTATTGTGTGCAAAGTATTGTGTGTGTGTTCTCATTGAAGTGTTTGGAAGTGCAATGCGCTATTATGCAGATTAGCGTGGGTATCTGTGGCTCAGTGTAGATTAGCCTGGATTGGCTGCATGTTGCCTCTGGAGATTTGGATGGTTCTGTGAAGAAATGTCACACCATGGTTTTAGGCGTTGGCCCCTCGCTTATACCAGCTGTGATTTTTCGGTGTTTGCTGACGGAAGTCTCAGAGCCCTCCGAGGACCGCGACCGCCAAAAGCTGTCAGCGAATGGCTTGTGTAAGCAGCGGAGATGTGTTTGATGTGGAGCAATGTACGAGTCCCCCTGGGCTTGCATCAGTCGCTGATTGACAAGTAGTCTCAGTCCCTCATCACGGTGCACTTCAGAGGCCTCGTACCCACCCACCTACCTGCCCGCTGACTTGCTTTTTATGCTTTGTGGATTAGCGATGGATCTTTGGCAGGATCAGTCCTCGGGAATGTACAGTGACTGCCCTAAAGAGAGACAAATGGAGGAGAGTGGTTTGGCCCCCGACAGTGCCCGCGCACGTTTGATCACAGCCGTGTCTTATCAGTGCACCCTGATCTGCCAACCACACACAACCTATTTCTCTGCCTCCTCACTTTGTTTTTCCCCCTCCGGATCAATACATTAACCTTTCTCATCCTTAAACCCCTCCCCTTCTTTAGGTTTCGCTCTAAATCATTGTTAGCTTGTTTTCCTCCATCTCTCTGTTCCTTACTCTCTCTACCATGGCCTATTTGGTTTCTACTCTTTCACACATGGCGTGGTAGTAGCATCGACTTTATCAGCCCCCCCCCTCCCTTCCTCGTCCTCCTCCAAGGGAAATGAAAAGGGGGAATAAACCCAGTCAGCTTATATGTCCATTTCAACATGTGCACCAATCTGTTTTCAACCCTCTCACTGTCTGTCCTGGCCCTGCCGGCCATTCTGTGGTTTGGATCCGTATTTTTCATTCCCCTTCATCACTACTGTCCTACCTTTATTTTCCTCCCGCTCCATCACTTTACCCTCCTCCTGTTTCCTGATCTCCATTGTCATGTTCTCTCCTGCTTCTCTCCTTACTTCCATCCCCTGCTCCTCACATCCCACCACGTCGTGTTCTTTACTGAGACAGATCGATGTCCCCCTCTCCCATCCCCCACCCTCGCGGCCCCCCAATCATATCTTTTGAACAAGTGCTGATTAATGACATACACAGACTGATGAATAATTCACAAACGCGAGAGCGAGGAAGGGGAGGCAGAGAAGGGGAGGGCGGAAAGAAGGTAGGGGTGACGAACAAAGAGACAGTTGCTGAGGAGGGGAAGAAAGTCAAAGCATGCAGAGGCAGACAGCATGGGAAAAGAAATGACAGCAAGGAATGAGGGGTGTTTGAGGGGATTATATAGAGGAGAAAGCGAAAGACAAAGAGAGGGAGGGCGGGTGGAGACAGACGGCGAACCGAATTCCAGAAGATGTACCCCAGGGCTGGAGGATTGGCTGCTGTTGTCTTGTTTTTACTCATTTGCTCTTAGTCTTGTTGTCAGCCTCATACAGATACAATTTCATTCTCTTTTGTGTGATTTAACAGTGTTTATGTCTTTGTCATGCCCATAAAGACTCTCTGAGTCGAAGTAAATTGAAGGAAAAGGGGGTTAAAGAAAAGGAGGCCTCTGTGTGGAACTGGTGGGGGGTTCAGGAAACATTTTCCTCTGACAGTAAGGCAGCGCAGTTCTACACAAAGGTGATGTTTGGTCTGCCTGCAGACAGGAAGGATTGTTAATTGGAGGCCCTCTGGTCTGGACGGAGCCCAAGATGGTGAGAGGAAAGGTGGGGAAGCGTACTCGGTTAGCGAAATCTGCACACTGTATCGTAATGAGTCTTCTCGGTCTACACACAACTCATGAATATTCATGTTCAGGGCTCTGGGCCTACAGTTCATTTTGGGCTGTGATTGGTCCTTTTGTCAAGACAGTCATCAGACCCAAAACATGCTATTTATAAAGAGACTTCAAATGGCTCACGATAATTATAAATATTCATTGTATATTTAGTCTATTTATTTATAAATATTCATGGAATATTTATAGGGTATTTACAAATTTATGAATTCATCATGAATTTACTTCATCATAGGCTCCGACACGTGCAGTTGTGCACTTCCAAACCGTACACAGAACTACAGAAGTTCCCTAGCTGTGGAGCTGATGTCGACTCTCTTCCTCCTCTGCTCTCTTTGACAGAGGCTGTTGCTGGAGCTGTCCGGCAGACTGGTGCTGAAACGGCGCTTTTCTTTTATTCTGTGCACTTTTTCATTCGGATGAGTCATACTCCACCCTCCCCAACACCCACATCCTCTACCCCCCCATATCCACACACACCCACACACCCACCCGCCCACCCCTCAGATACAGTCCTTGAGCCCTCACGGATTAAAAAGCTAATAACCATGAGGAAATGCTGGATGACATTGCATAGAGACATCACTGTGGGTGTTGTGGTGTTTTTTCTTTTTTTCTTTTTTTAGCTGTTGAAGTCTTCTTTTTTCAATCTCCTTACCTTCTTCTCCCTTCCTTCCATGTCTTCCTCCGGTCCCCTGTAGAGATCTCTGTCAGTCTGCTGTCGGTCATCGTGACATTCTGTGGAATCGTCCTCCTCTCCGTCTCCCTCTTCGTCTCCTGGAAGCTCTGCTGGCTGCCATGGCGGGACAAGGAGGGCGGCGGCCTGAGCCTGACGTCAGGGTTGCTGCCCGGAAGCGCCGGCATCGGAAGCCTCGGAGGCACCGGCGGCTCGTCGCTCTTACCCCCGCTGCTGCAGAGGAAGGAGGGCCACTCCTCTTCCTCGCTCTACCCTACCTTGGGCCAGCAGGGCCAACACCACCCTCATTTCTCTGACCTGGTGGGGCTGGAGAGGGGTGAGGTCGGAGGTGTGGTTGGGGGGCCACAAGAGACCCAGGAGCACTCCTACCTGGACATGGACTCCTACCCCAACAATGCTGGTGAGAGAGGGAGCTCTTAATCCAAGTCTGACTGTAAGAGTAATGTAATGCCTCGGTCAATAACTTGTCATTTAATATACTACAGAGTACTGAATTTAATACATTTACCTATGTACAGTAAAAATAATTTATCTGTTCTGCAGCAGTGTGATGAATGCTGACCACTACTATATATATAAATGGGGTTTCTTTCAGTTGCTACATCTAAGGAATATTACTTTTTCAAGGCCTAGTCTTTTACTGCACATACTTAGTTATACAGAAGTAAAATTTCGAGAGACAGACTTTGAACTGAATTTACAATTACCACAAATTACAGCTTTCATTAAAGGATTAATTCATTTATTTCTCAGAGCAGCACACTGCGCACTCTAATCGCCTAAAATAAAGGCTGCTGTGGCTAACATGTTAGTGCGCAGTTGCTCCAAACATTACAATGCCTCTTCAAACTCTGCTTTGGTCTCTGCAAACCCTCTGTGAAAATCTCGCTCTTTAGCTGCAAAATGTTCTACTTTCTCCACCAGCTAGTTTTATCAGAGCGTGTTTGCAGAAAAAGCTGCCTGAAACCACCCAATACAAAGCTAATGCGAGCAGTGAAACTGAACCAAACAGTAAATGTGCCATGAAATAAAAACAATGAACTCAAAAGCTCGCCAGAGCTGCCGAGTTGGCTCATAATTCTGTGTGGGTTGTTCCTCCAAGCAACCCTTTCACATTGCACAGTCATTTGATTTAATCTTCAAATATAAAAGATGAATACACAAATTAAAACCTGAAGCCATTTTTCGATTGACATAAAACTAATCGACAGCTATTCTGATAATCAATTTATTGTTTAAAGTCAAGGCATTTTAAGAAAAAACCCAGCTTCTCAAATGGGAAAATTCCATTCACCAGCATTTTTCTCTGTTTCCCATCGAACAGTTGCAGCTTTAACACAGATACACATAAAGATATGTATTAATGTAGCTTTAAGAGGTACTTCCCAGAAAGCACGTGATGGTGAGGTGGTTGGAATCAGCCAGTTAGGCTCAACAGGAACTCAAATAAGCAACAAAATAAGATACAAACGATTGAAGACTGATGTCAGAGAGATATTTAGGACCTGATTTGCTCGGGGTTACAGCTATGAGCTTTCATTCTGGTGTTGTATTTATGCTGGCTGTCAACACTGGTGCATGTTGTTTATCATTAAGTCAAATGTTTGCTGGCTGCCTTTATGGCTTCCTTTCATATCTCTGTGTTGTGTGTGCCTTTCATGCTGGCTCATGTTCTGCTGTTGTAAATATGTCTGCTCATTCCTTCCCTTCCTCTCTGCTATTAAATCACTCTGTTAAATCAATGTAATACAATCAATGTGATCAATGGTGCCCACCCATGCTGCATGCATTACAAAAAAAAGCAAGCGCATTGTTCTCAGCCACTGTAACGACTGAGGCCACAATGGTACTAACATAAGAGACATGTGAGTCATGGAGAATTGTTTTGTCCATTTTCTCACTCTGTCAGGAACTCTGAAGCTGAGTCAGACGTCTCCGGATGTCCCCAACTCAGAAGTTGGAGCCCAGCCCCATAAAGACCTGCCCAACGCTCATTCCCAGCAGCAGGTCACTCCACGGTCAGTGTTTGACTGTACTTGATGTGTACATGTTGGTTTAAAAGACCTTGTGCAGTTGCTGTTTGTGTGTGTTTTTGCTGTTAAACTCAGAGATGGATAAAAACAGGAGTGAACCTTCAGCTAGTGATCCGTAAAGGAAAATCGATTGAAAAACATGATTTAAAAAAGGATGGCTTTACCTGCTTAAAATATTTTTTGTGAGCACACTGGTAAGGACCATGTTGTTCGCATGATATGGCTTTAATCTTTGTCGCCTTTAATCAAGGCCTTTGAGGTCTGTAAAAGCAAATCATCTTGGGCTTTTTTCAACCTCTCCATAGCAGTTTTAATCTAAAAAAACATCTCTTTAAAAAAGATGAGGCTGATATTAACGTATTTTTCCAAAGCACAGTTACAGATATTAATTCTCCAAAAACAGAAAAGACCCACGCAAGACATATCTCTATTCTTGAAGAGATTTTAATTTTGGATTATACTCCAGAGGCATCATCAGCACACAGCTAGCCCTGATAACATGTGTAAAAAAAGGTGTGTAAACTCTTATGTAAATAAAAACAGTGGGTAAACTCCATTTAGATGGTATACCCGCCACTGCATCTCTGATTAAGCTGTTGAATCACACTGTTGCATAGCATCTTTTTTTGGTGTGACCATGTGTGTGTGTGCTGTGCTCTTCACTTAATATTCACCCTCTGAGCTCTTATGTTTCTGTTTAGGCCCAAGCCCATGACTCACCAGCTCTCCAGTCCTGATTTCCACGCCGAGGAGAAGGAGCAGGTAACCAGCATTGGGCAGATCAAACCGGAGCTGTACAGACCCAAGGGCGACCAAGGCGAAGGCAAACAGGGCGACAACTGCGGCAAGATCAGCTTCCTTCTACGCTACGCCTTCAAGTAAGTCAGCGAGCTTACACTGAAACAACCTACTCTCTCTGTCAGTGTCCACTTATGTAAAAAGTATAGAATTTTAACATTAATAAGTAATTGTGGCAGTAATAAGTTATTGCCACAGTATTTTTAAACTACTGAGGCCATTGTATCACCTAGAGGTTAGCCTAAAGATGCGGCACCAACGTCTATGTGAAGCCCCATTGACTTTCTGTCTGGAAAACTGCACACCTCCTGCTTTGATCAAAATAGAAACACAAAACTCAAACTTTATGGCATTCCAGTAATAGTTTTTCAGACATTTTAGTCTGGAACAAAGCGATGGACCGGCTGACTAACACTGACATCCACAGAGCCATGCTGCTAGCTGTGATGACGCAGTTTGCAGAATTTAAACCTCAAAAATTAGACTTGAACATTGTTTGACGAATCTGACACTGAGTGGAACTAACATAGTGTAGTTTTACTTGTCACCAGTGAATGTTAATGCGTCTATTTTTGCACCACTTTGATCCTAGCGGGGGGTGTGTAGTTTTTCAAACCCTGAAATTCCACCGGGCACTACTTTATAACGTTGCATCTGTCTTCAGATCCCACCGAGGGTGTGTTGTTTTTCAGAAGCGAAGAAGAGTTTACTTGCGTATTTTGTCCTTAAAAAAGGATACAAAATTGTGTGTTTCTCCACTCAAAATCTCCTCTAATCTGCCTCTGACTGATTGACTTCTGGCCTGGTGCCACAATGTTGATTTGGCGTGAAATTCATTCCGGAGTCTGCACAAGGTATTTTATTTTGAAAATTGAATGTGCGATCTGCTTTGTGCTGCTTGACTGGGTTGCCGCTTCAGTCAAAAATAGACCAGTCGCGTATATTCTATGTGGAGCAGAGCAGAGAGACACTTCTGAGACACTTCTGAGACACTTTTGAGACACTTCTGAGACACTTCTGAGACACTTTTGAGACACTTTTGAGACACTTTTGAGAAACTTCTGAGATGGTCTGTCCAGTGGAATTTGGGGGTTAGGCTGCGTTCAGACTGCAGGCACAAGTGCCCCAAACCCAATTCTGTTGCTCATATCTGACTAAGATCTCCACAAATCATATGGAATCTAATCTTTTCAATTCTGATTTGGACCACTTTCATAAGTAGTCCTACATCCGATACAGGGCTGATTTTTTGCAGTGGGAATGTCACTGAATTAATGTGACTTTTACCTCACTCACTCGCCTGAAGTGTCTTGCTGTGAGTGTCTTATGGAGATGCACTGGCAGATGAAGTTAAAAGTAGCCCTTGACATCCTGAAATTTAAAATAAAATGTGTTTCTGTGAAGCCATTGAGATAATGATCCCGCCACTTCTTTCTACACACATCTCATCTGCTCACAAATTTGCTCGTTTCCACTCTACATCAACTTATAAATGAAACTGCAAAAACAGACTTCTGTGGCCTCGGTTTAGGAACGTGACCAGTTCACACTGGAATCTAATATTGGTGACATTTCGACAAATCGGATCTAAGCAATAAATCCAAATTGAGCACTAAAGCTTGCTGTGTGAATGTAGCCTAAGTCAGAGGGCTGCAAACAGACACTGGTTTGCTGAATGCCTTTATGGCACAGAACAGAGAGATGGTGCTTCTTATCTTTCAGCGAGTTTATCCTCTTCACCGAACACAAAAAGAAAACTTCCAATTCAAGTATAAAATTGAGTTTGAGACTGTGAGCATTCAGGTTTTATGGAGAAAAGAAACTTGACATATCTCTAGCATGAGACGGGAGGCTGGTAGCTGTTGTCTCGACTGTGGTCTGTTTGTTAATTATAATCATACTGAAATATTAAAAAAGTCTAAAAATAAGAAATTGGTCCCATTATATGCAAGTGACAAAGCGGCATCAGTGTCTTTTATGTACTGTGTGGCACAGATTGCTGTAGTTACTTTCATTTTGCTCTTTTGACGATTCTCTCTTGAATATTCTCTGCTGGAAAACTAAGTATGTAATTGGTGGATGCCATGCTGTGAGTACTGGGTGATAGGAGTGTGTGTTTATGAGTGTGTGTGTGTGTATACTGTAAGTGGAGGTAGTTGTGGGTTGTGCGGTGTGTGCAGCTCGCTTGGTGTGTCTGTCTGCAGCTCAGCTGGCAGTCCCCCATTTTTGCCTGCCCCGACATGTAGAAACATTACAACAGGCGAAAGTGCTGATGGTTAGAAAAGAAAGGGAGCGAGAGAGGCCGTTTGAGTCATGAATTATATATGGTAAGCCACTTTAAACAGCAGCCCCTGTCAACACATAATAACACCAGACTGTGTTATAGCTGGAGTTACAGATATAGAGAATTAGCAAGGAGTTGGATGGAGAGGGAGGTTAATGATGAAAACTATTCATGTGTCCCTTTTTCCCATTTATATAGTCACAAGATAATTTATGTCACGCTGTAGTTGCCTGTCATTACACTGGTGGGAAATTGTTTTAGCGAGAAGAGTAGAAGAGGCAAGGCAAGTTTATTTTTATAGCTCCCTTGAACAACAAGGCAATTCAAAAGGGCTTTACATAAGACAGGAAGGCATTAGTTAATTAATAAATTAATTAAGAGAGGGAGGGACTGAGGAATAGAGAAGAAAGGTTAGAGATGTACCTGCAAGACGAGTGTGTGAGGGTGTGTGTGGAAGCACACGTGTTAGCACTGGGACTGTGATAAGATTGGTATGTTAATGTGTGAGGCCCTGCTGTTCGGAGTGTAACAGTCAGAACAACAATGTCAATCTTTCTCAGATCCTCTGGGAAAGGCATTTCTATTGACAATCCCATTAAAAGCTGACACATTTCCACTGTGGGAATAACAGCTAGCTTTCGGGCATTGTCTGCCAGGAATAAGGCCGTGAATTTTGCTCTCTGCTGGAGCAGTAATAGGTGTATTCTCTGCAGCATGCCTCATGGATTGTGTAAAAACCTTGGATTTGGTTCAAGCTCTTGTTCTGTAATAAGACACGTGAGTGCAGGAAAACCTGCAGATGTGCCTTTGAATAAACAACAAATGCAAGAAAAGTCACGATGAGCAAGGAGGGCTGGGTTTCTTTTTGTATACAAGCTTTCTGTCGTTTCCAATTATTGTACATCAGAGCATTGCTGTGAACCACACTGGATAATTATGGTGACTGCAGACTCTCTACCACCATCATGTCTCAAAATCATGCAGGATTAAAGATCATTAGATACACATTTGAATTGGTCAGGGTTTTCTCGTTAAAATATTTATCTGGCAGAGCTGGAAATGTAATTTCCTCTGGCAATTTGCCCTGTATATCATCTCCCTGATTTGATGTGATTGCAGAGTGGGCATGTTTATCCGATTGCCTTAATTGGATGTGATTCAGAGGTAAACACGTGTCTGTTATTGGTCACGTTTGTATTGTCAACAAGCGTGTCTTATATGTGATTGGTACACATGGACAGAAGACATTATAACTGCCGGGGTCACTGTTGGCGTTTGCCCTGTTTATCATTGCTCTGCCCCAAAGTTCATGCTGCCCGCCTAAAGCAGCTAATGAAGTGCTGACACACTGGTTAACACGGGGAGACACAGTCTAACGAGGTCTGATTAAAGGCCTCCGAGCTGTCCTCATCTTCATCTGGTAATTAAATACATAATAAATGGCGCGTGAGACGCAGTCGTGACTGTGGATGGAGTATTTGAATGTAAAGGCGTTTGTATTATGTGTGCTCACGTGACTGTTTATGCTTGCATATTCGTGAGCTTTTTACTTATATTCGCTATCTTTCAACATTTTTAAGCCAAAAAATATCTCAGAGATTTTAGCATTTTATTCTTGTGAAAGAAACCAGCACTTTGAACTTGAGATGAGCAAAAATGCTTAAAAAATGCATCTCACATGTGAATATTAGCTGTTTTTCTCTGTTTTATACCAAAGTAAACTAATTAGCTTTGGGTGAAGATTTCACCTTGGACCCAAGGAAACTGTGATGGGCATTTTTCACTATACTTACATTTTAAGGACCAAGCAATTAATCATGATGAGTTGCGGGCGTAGACTACTAATAAAGCTATTTACTCCGGTGTTTACAATTAAATGAATTAAACAGCATCCGTCCAGCACCTTTAGCAGCATCAAAAAAGGTGTTAAATTTTAGTGTTGGAGCTACACGATTGTTTACAGCTGGATTACAGATTTTGCCTCCAAGTAAATAAGGGTAGAAGGAAAATAAAACAAATCAAATGCTCCTTTATAATCAGTTTACGATATGATATGTTGACTCAACAATCAACACCTTCTCCAGAATGACTGACCCCACCTTTAAGGGCTTCTTTTACTTATGATAATAATGGTAATATAAAGCCATTATTACGCCCTCATAACAGGTTCCTGACCGGAACAAAAAGCCCAATAACAATAACATTTCGCAGCCACTGTAGTTTCTCCTATACACTTTCCTAGCCCGTTCTCATTCCCAGGTTGCCAAATACAGGTGCCAGCGGTGTTCAGTTAGTTGCATTCTGAAACTTCAACGCTAGATGCCAGTAAATCCTACACACTGGTGCTTTAACATAATTTTGTGCAGCAGTATTTTGTTTTATTATTTTCTGCCCTACTAATCATCTGTGACCCTTTAGATTAATCTCAGACCCCTTGTGGATCAAGAAATATACAATCAATCAAACAAATATGCTCCAGTGTCGATGATACTGATAGTGGAAGGTTTAGTGAAAGGCCAGTCTAATGCTAGCATGGGTTTGTTTGTTTGTTTTTTGTGGATTTTATATTAGTCTCTTACGCATTAACAATTCTGTATATGTGGCCCAAAGTGAGTGTAGACTAAGGGCTACTGTGTTAAAGATTATTAATGAGCTCAGCTTTGGCCAGAGTCTCTCACTGGCTGTACATCTGTGCTTACTGTGCTTACATTTAACATCGCTGATAGTGCAACCATGATACAGCTGTAGGGATGAATCACACACACACACACACACATGCACACACATGTGCTATTTTGGTTATTCCTTGCTCCAGAGACACAGAACTTCCCACGCCATTGTGTATGTATGACACACAGGTGATGGGTGTGGATTGATCCTGGTATTTGTGTAAATTGATGTGAACCCTGCCTTTTTATGCCTTTTAATGAACCTGTGAAAGTCTAATGGAGTTTGCTGTGTGTGTGTGTGTGTGTGTGTGTGTGTGTGTGTGTGTGTGTTTGTGTGTGTCAGTACGGAGCAGTTGGTGGTGAAGATCCTGAAAGCTCTGGACCTGCCAGCGAAGGATGCCAACGGCTTCTCTGACCCATACGTGAAAATCTACCTACTGCCAGACAGGAAGAAGAAATTCCAGACCAAGGTGACTCCCACACTTACCTGTATCCTCAGTGGCAAACTGCAGTCTTAATGCTATGGAAACAAAACAACAAAAAAACATTTAAACATCATCCTCTCACTGTTTTTTTCTCTCTCTCTGCCGCTCTGGTGACCCCGTCTCCTCATGGGGAATCATTACAGTTTCACTAATGTAATCTAATCTAATCTGGGGCATAATTTATTCAAGATAATGTGCTTCAGACTATTACAGGGCACCGCTACTTAGCTCCTGTGTGTTATTCTGGTGTTTGAGGACAGTTGAGTCAATATTTGAGCACATTTCAGGACGTTCTGTACCAGGAAATGTACCCTTAGCCCAAAAAAAACCCAAAACAAATCCTCCTCTCTTCTAATTTATTCTCAGTGGAGAAGCTCAAGACTTATGAGCTCAGTAGCCTCACAAATGTGAGTTGTAGTTCTCTGTTGTATGTCCATAAATATCAGCAGTACTTTTGTTCAATGTTGGGATAGAACAGGGAGAAATTCTGAAGCTGAAATGGGTCAGAACTGACTGCAGAGCCAGGAAAGTGTGAGCTTTCATCGACAATGAAGCTGTACCAGTTTGAAATTTCTCCCCTTTGTGTGACTGTCTCCTGTATATCACAAAAGCCCCCTTCAGCCATTGAAAAGTGTGAATGCTTCACTCATTTGCATAATACTGCTCCTCTTTTGTTTAGGCTGTAGATGATTGTTTCATTTCAATCACATCCTCATTAACATGGGATTTTTTACACCTCTCATATTTTGCCATGCTTTTATCCCTCCAGCTAATTTCAAAAGAGAAACAGACATCACCTACGAGGAGATGTTCGAGCTTTGTGTTTCTGGTTTCTAAAGGCACAGCGTCTCCATCCGCTGCATGTTTAATCCAAAGCTAACAAGTAATCATCAAGGGCTAATAAGCCAGAGTGACAGACCCACTCATGCAGCGACAAAAGTTGGATTTGGAAAATCGAGTGTGTGTCACATTTTAATTATCTCAGGCTTTATTATATGACAACATTTATATCAAATGCTTTCATAGCACATAAATCCCAACTGTAAATCAACAAACAGTAAAAAATAAAATGTGTTGGAGATTGAAGACAAATTTACAAATGTCATCTGTGATGTGTTAAAATATGATGAGCAGGAAATTGCAGCCTCCCCTCTTCCTCCCGCTTTCCATCAGGCTGCACTCTCTGATTTAAAATGATCCGTCCTGTTTGACATGTTATAGAGGTGACAGAGAAAAATAAATCGAGTTACCTATATGAAATGTGTTGTGAACATTTAAAAGGAAGAAACCTCTACCTTCGTACGTGTTGGGACATCAAATATTGAGTTTTAAATTTAGTTTGAAGTCTTTATTTCATTTCTGCAGGTTTGATTTGATTCTTCATCCAACAAAAAAAGGTGAAATTCATTTTTCTCCTTCTGGCCGAGGAACAAGGTCAGCCAGTGTGGTACATGCAGAGGTTAATTATATTGCTGAAGGACATTTCAGCAGGTGTTGCCACAAACCCCTCCAGACTATTCCG
Organism: Morone saxatilis; assembly: GCF_004916995.1. Classification (NCBI taxonomy): domain Eukaryota; kingdom Metazoa; phylum Chordata; class Actinopteri; family Moronidae; genus Morone; species Morone saxatilis. The sequence continues at coordinate 17,839,331 of NW_023339696.1, read as the reverse complement.
TGTCCTGATGTGGCTTATTTTTGTAGGAATGTAAATTCATTTAAAATAATTAAATGTCTGTTTTGCTGTTTTTAGCACAATGTGATTCATCAAAATGGCAGTTAATCACAGCTTTTATTTTCACAGCCAGTCTCTGGTAGCTCTTCTCCGAGAAATAAACATTTGGTTCATAGGAAGTGATGGCTTTTATGTTTCCAATTTAGATAGAAGAAGAATTTGTGGTTTGCAGGAGCATATAACAGGAAACAAAACAAAACCAACTAAATAAATAAATAAACACCACTCGCCGAAATCTAAGGAAAAAGATTCAGCAGAAACACCACAGCAATGAGAGCTCAGTAAGTAGAGAAAGACAAAATGAGGATCTTGTAGTTTATTTCTTTCAATTAAAATGATTTTAACCAAATATAGCTCCAGTTTGGTGCCACTTTGATAAGTACAGTTTTTACATATGAGACATCTGAGTCACAGATAAAAGCCACACGACAAACTTTGACAGCACTTAGTGTGTTTTATAAGACATATCCAGAATCCCTTGTTCTGCCTCTCCACTCTGTTTGGTTGAAGAAAGTCTCACCTTGTAAACCAGGTTGAAAATGTACTTTACTGTGGAGTGGATAGAATATTTTTTATACCAGCAAAACACAAGGCTCTTTGAGGATTCTGGACACATCTTCAAAACAGCCTTAAGTGTTGTCAAACAACCTGCTGGCTTTTTCAAAATCTGGCTTGAAGTTATCTTTGAGGAATCCTCGGTACATTCCTGTGACTGGAATGCAATGAATTGGGGCGAGGCCAGAAAATGAATTTTGCTGACGCTTTACAGCACACAAATTACTGTGTAATTATTCAGTATATACCGAGTATCAATAAAATACTTAGTAGGGAACCAATGCAGAGACAAATATGTAGGTGTAAGGGAGGAAGGCAGGTTTGGGAAGAAGTGGTTTATTGGGCAGGAAAATTGTGTAAAACTGCTTTCATAGTTATTGTTAAGGCCCACGGAGAAAGGCGCCTATCTGTACTGTAGCTATAGTATTAATAATGATAAAATATGGGAAAGTAAAGCAGTTTTGGGATCCAAGGTTGAACCAATCTGATGCACAAAATGGATGTTACAGAAGAACGTAAACCAACTTTAACGTCCTTTTATGATCAGATGAACAGATCATAAAAGGTTAAGGAGCCAGATACTTTCACTCACAATTTTTTTAGTTTATTGTACATAAGGAATACTGTGGCGGGCTGTTCATATAATCAACGGATTAAACGTTTTTTGTCTGTGTGTTACCAACTGCTTTTAAAAAGAATGCATGCATAAACCCAACTGAGGAACAGCATTGCACAATCCAGACAAAGCATTGAAAATGTGGGAGAAAGCACCCCTTATTACATTTTAAGTCTGGTTTATGTGGGCTGTGAAAGAAAGTAGTCCCTTGTTAACCCCCTTTTCACTGTAATTATAGTGTCGTTACAGGCTGTGAAATAATGTCATTTTTAATGTCGTGTTTGTTCCCCCCCCTTATTCCCTGTACTAATTCCCATGTACCTGCCCAGTAAATATGTCATTGGTATCCCGTATGTACAAAATAATTACACTGTAAGTGTAAATTCTAACTGTCTGTCTCTCTCTCAGGTCCACAGAAAGACCTTAAACCCAGTGTTCAACGAGACGTTTCAGTTCGGCGTGCCGCTGAATGAGCTACATTCCAGGAAGTTGCATTTCTCTGTGTACGACTTCGACCGCTTCTCCAGACACGACCTGATAGGCCAGGTAGTGGTGGACAACCTGCTGGACTTCAGTGAGGGCAGCGGGGACAAGCCTGTCTGGAGGGACATCGTGGAGGGCACCGCGGTAAGGACGAATCTCTGCCACAGAAACAAACCAAAAATAATCACATTCATTCGAAGAGATGGCCACGTTAGATTAGACTAGATGAAATTTGAATGAGCCTTGTGGCGATATCGGGCCGCTGCAGCTGCAAATTATGGGCCAAGGCAGTGATAGATAAAATAGAACCAGGATTGGAGCATATCAAACATGACAGTTTCAATTCTAGATTTCAAGTAGACATGCATGCATTCATGGTATGAAAATGAATCTGAATTACAGCTTCGAAGAAAGAGAAAATAGATGAAAAATAAAGGTTAAAATGTACAAAAATCATTTGGGAGTATGAAGCCAAATATAAACAAGATGTATGCAAATGTGAGCACATATGAGTTTCAAAACTCATACACTTGAACACTCAAAACTTGAAATGATTTTCTGGCAATTACAGAAATTCAAACAACATAAATTTAGTTTATAAAGTGGTATTTACATTTTCAAGATTAACTATCTCAAGTGTCCTCTCCCTCTTCCCCACGTCACCACACTGAAATTCTGCTGCCTGTCCTTAAAGACTGGCTCTTTGTGACGTTCTCTCTCCTGATTGGATAAAGTGGGAACGGGATACCAGAAAACATATTCTCTGTTAACTGCAGAAAGGAGGGACTGGGAGACCCATGTTACTGACTAAACACTCTTATATCAGTGATGGCTTTTGGATGGTAGAGCTATATAACACTTATTTTAAACAAAAAAACATATCACTTACAGCACCTTTAAGTTTGCAATTTCTTACAGGATTCAAATGATTACAGTCTGTCTTTGCTCTCATTTGAATACCATATACTCATACTGTATAGAGAGGATGCACAAAAAATGTGCAGGCTAGAAACTGTCTGCAGAGTAGATTAATTCAGAGTTGAGTAATGTAAAAACACAGCACAGGAGAGTCCAGATAGATTACTGGAAAGGCACTGCGGCTACATCTAAACTGCATCCAAGTAGATTTATATGAAATATTCATAGAAGGCTATTAGCAAATTAGACAGAGCAAAGTCTTAAAATGTTTTGGCATGGATATTTCATTTATTAAAAAAGTTTAAAGCATCAGCCTGTCTGCGTATTTCAGTGTTTCACCCAGGGTATTGATTGGTGAGGCTCAAAGCCACTAAGGAGTCATCATGCCACAGTGTGACCTGAATACCACCGGTGTCATTACTGTGGTGCCACTGAGACCACAGGCAGCGAGAAGATCAGTAGATGGGAGAGGGGGGAGAGTTATAAAAAGCCTGGAGAATCGTCACCTCTACTTAACACTTTCCTCCACTCAGGGACATCAACAGATTGGCATATGATTCATTTACAGTGACGGCACTTCCCCTCCGCCTAAACACTCTGCCTGTCCACATTAGGACGCCTGCTGTCACTCGCCGTCAGTCACAGATGTAGCTCTTTTCTGGCCACAGACAATCATAGCAAACCAAAGGATATCTGTCAGTTTGTGTTTTTTCCTATCTGACTCTGTTTCTGAAGCCATGTGTGTGTGTGTGTGTGTGATCACACCATCCTAGCTTCATTTCTGATCCCTGTCTGTGTGTGTGGTGACCTACAGGAGAAGGCTGATCTCGGGGAGCTTAATTTCTCGCTGTGTTACCTGCCCACTGCAGGCAGGCTCACTGCTACAATCATCAAGGCCACCAACCTCAAAGCCATGGACCTCACTGGCTTCTCAGGTAAAGGATTAACACACCCACATCGTGCTGCTGCGAGATCTCCAGCAAGCAATCTGACCGGAAAGTCATTTAAAGGAAAAGAAAATGACAGAAAAAAGATTTAACACTGTCTAAAAACAGCTGCTGATGATGTATGTTGATGTATCATCAATTCAGTTCCTTCAGGTTTATGTCTTATTCTAAGTGATAAATGGCCAAACTTGCAGAATAATAGCTGGCACGAAACCAGTTTCTTGGAAGAAAAGAGTACGGTTTCCTCAATGGACCAGAATGCAATGCAGCTGCAAGACACCGTATGTTGTTTTAATTGAGGAATCCCTCTTTTACTGTAAAACTCTTCACTTTTACTAATTGTTCCCTCCTCTTGCAAGTAAAACCGAAAAGTTTGCGCAAAAATAATTATCAGATAGAACATTTTCAAGATCTTCTAAATCACGAAATGAAGTAGAGTTAGATGAAGCACATTAAGGGAAAGTGCCAAGAAGTAAATTACCATATATCTTTGCTAAAAATTCCAGAAGTGCATCGAGCATCGCCAGATTGATCGTTTCTAACTGTGCAAGAGAATCTGAGGGTAGATTTTTTCCTTCAAGCACTAGAGGTAGAGTTTATACATTATGCATATATTACCTGCAGCTCTAAAGTTCATTTGTCACAAACACAACAACCAGTAAGAAATGTTACAATGTGTTTTGTTTCAAGCAAAGTCAGCTGCAGGTGTAGCACCAATTATGTCTGCAAAAATCGACAAAAACAGCAATAGTTTTACCCGTTAGACTCATACCAAGAAATGTGATTGCAAATGCTAATATTGAACTAACAAAGGCAGTATAAAAAGTCTTTATTCTTTTGTTATCCTTCACTTAAAGACTTGACAATTGCAACGGCAATGCCCTCTCACATTAAATGAGATCTCAAATGATAATGACCACACGCCGTTATTATTGCCACAGTGATCCCAAGATGATTGCAGTGCCTCAAAGATGCTTAAAAATGCAGCAGGCGTGGGTGTGTGTGTGCGTGTGTGTGCGTGTGTGTGTGTGTGTGTTTTTTCTGGCTGCTGTCAGCGAGCTGCACATGTTGAATGGATAACTGGAGTGATTCAACCTGTGCTGCTTTTCTACCTTTGTGTTCTTAATCCAGCTTTGCCAAGGTGACTTGATTTTCATGCCTTTTATGTGTTACAGACGCAGATACCTGTGAGCATAATACCTAACAGCGTTTGCAGGAGTCCCCCCTTATCTTTTTCTCTCCGCTTCCTCCCCCTCTTTCTCTGTCTTCTTCACTGCTTTTCATCCCACATCCCTCTCTTCCTACCTTTTTTCTCCCCGCTACTCCCTTTATTGTTCCCTATCTTTTTTCCCAACCCTGCCATCTTCCTTGTCCCCCTCTCTCTCTTGTCTCTTCCTGCAGACCCGTACGTGAAGGCCTCTCTGATCTGTGACGGGCGAAGGCTAAAAAAGAGGAAGACCTCCATTAAGAAGAACACCCTGAACCCCACGTACAACGAGGCGCTGGTGTTTGACATTCCCAATGAAAATATAGAAAGTGTATCCATCATCATCGCAGTGATGGACTATGACTGGTGAGCAAGCCGAGATTTAATGATATTGTAGCGTGCTCTGGGGGCTTTAAGATGAAACAGATCATCGCTGTGAAGTGTGCTGAATGTGTGTTTGCACATGCAGTGTAATGTTAGCTGTTACTTTTGGATTGTCACATTTTGATGAGGTTGCGGCTGTGTTGAACATGACGAGGGCCCCCTCATGAGTCAGCCTCCTGGTGGACGTTCCCTGTTTTACATAGACGGGCACCTCATGAATACGCATGATTTATGCTAATGGTGAAGGAAGGAGTGTAACCCTGCCAGTGTTTGTCTGTCTGCTGCTTGCAGCAACACTTGGCTGGTTGATGTGTTTGTGTATAGATGCACCGCCTCCCTATTATGTAGTCTGCCCTCCATTTGGCATCTCCATAGGTGTGTGCTTTTGTATGTTTCTGCTCGTGCCTGCTCCCCCGCTGACATCAAGCTTTTATGCAGGGCTGTGTGTATTTGTGAGCTGCTATTCAATATCCTTCCTTGCTCAAGGTTGATAAATGAGACTCTCTCTGCCTGTTTCTTACAAGCCCTGTCTCCCTCTCTCTCCCTGCTTTATTACATCCTCGCTCTCTCCCTCTCTCCACCCCCCTTCCCTTGTGTATTCTCTCCTCTCTCTCTCCGTCCTCTCTTCTCCTCTCTCTCGTTCTCTCCTGTCTCCTTGTCCTTGACCTCCATCCCCTCGCTGCGTGTCAGTATTGGTCATAACGAGGTTATAGGGATGTGTCGTGTGGGCAGCGAAGCTGAAGGTCCGGGAGGGCACTGGGGCGGCACATGCTGGCCAATCCACGCAACCAATAGAAAGCACTGGCATCAGCTTGTGGAGGTAATGAGCGTGTGATACATGTGTGTTCATAAGTGTTATGAGCGTGACTAGAATGTGTGTGTGCATCCATAAGAGTATGCGATCTCATACCACATGACTCGTCCACATATGTTATGCTCAGTACTGCTATCGGTTCTGGGCCTCATAACCAAAATGATTTTATCATTATTTTCATTATCGTTAGAAGTAGTAGTAGCAGGAGCGGTGATACGACTAAGAATAGCAATAGTAGTATCAGTAATAGTGGTACAGGAGTAATGGTACAGTAACATTAAGGTAGCAGTAATGAAAAATATTTAGGGTAGTTATTATATAACTTAAGAAAACCATAGTAGAAGTTAGAATAAAAGTATGTTTTTGTTTTTATTTGCATTGGGATAACAACTCTCCATAATTCATGTATCATAAATATGGAAACAAGGCAACACTGTCTTAGGCTTAGCATACAAGCCTTAAAACCAAAACAAGTTTACTTCACACTGTTTTTTGTGCAGATTAAACAAATGAGATGTTATTCATTCCGTTACAGGAATTGAGTATATGGCACTTAGTTGTGGTAATAGCAGAGGGAAAAACATATAATATCATATTCAAATATAATTTATTTCAACTGAATGTATAAAAGGTGGTTCTTTTTGTCAAGCAAAATCTCTATTTTCCTGCAGGAAAAAGCAATTGGTACATTTGTGTCGAAGAGTGCTACAGCGTCCTCCCCTAAGCCGCACATCGTGGTGGACAGTCCTCACTCCGACTAAATCTGTAAGCCTCTCCTGGTTTGGATCTGACATATAATTTTTTTTATCGGTGTATACTGAAAGTATATCAACATTCCACATAGATTCCAGTACTTCCTTGATTTCTGCTTGCAAACAGAACTCGCTGTACTGGAATCTTTAAGTACATCCACGTACTGTGCAGCAGATGCTCTCCAGTCAGATTTACACAGAAAACTGGTCGAGTCTTTAAAAGCATGACCTAACTGTGAGTGTGTGATAAAGTGGAGGCTGTGGAGCTGTCAGATGTAGGAGCTCTAAGGCAGAAGCATCTGTATAATCTAGATGTTATGGGTTATGTAATGCATTTCCCCCTCCTCCCCTCAAACTTACAGTACTGCATACTGTTTATATATTCTCTCGCCCCCCTACTGTCTCTCTCTCGCTTAATCTGCCTCTTCTCCCTTATTCCCTCTTTCCTCAGGTCATTATCATCTCTCCAGCTCCAGACTTTTCTTTCTTTCCTCTCATCTGTGAATAATTCTCTCCATCAAAGAAAGAGAGACGCGGAGACACTGCTAGTGTCCAACTGCTAGTGCTGTTTTGCTCCTGCTAATGAATTCTCCAAGTCCTGTGCTGTCTTTACCAAGCCGGGGGAAAAAAAAACAACAACATCATCCATCACAAGCTACACTTTGAGCATCAGACTACACATTTACAAACACACGCAGACACTAAATGGTACAGTAGGACTGATTTCGGGTGTAAATTTGGGATCTAGCAAGGGAACGCACACATAAGTCACACACACATAGACACACACGAATACACACAGAGTTTGTAGTATGTGCGTAGTTCATGTGTGCTTCAGATTAGTGTAGTATTTCATCTAGGAGGAGTGTGATGTGATAAACTTTTCTCTCTTGAAAACAAAAAAAGAAAAAAAAAGACAGCCATCCTAGAATGGTCATTTCAACCAGGACCAAAGGTTCATGCCCTTGTACAGACTATAAAAGAAGAAAATCACTATGTCGATATTTTTCTTTGCAACATTGGTGTACAGTATATGCCGTACTGTATGGGAAAACGTCTCACGTAGTACTTAGCAGGACAAACATCCGAGGTGGATTCTCTTGACCATTTTGGACGCCTTCTTCAGGCACCGTACCCTCTTGTTTCAGACTTAACTCGCTTATTTTCCCCAGAGGAAAGACGACAAAGCGTCCAGTGGTCTTTATTGATGTCAGAGGAGTGAAAAATGAGGACATACTCATCGGTTTAAGCATGTTACGCAACCTTGAAATGTGTCCCTCGTCCTCATGCTTTTTGTCACAGTCCTCATGGTGCTCATCAGTTTTATTTTTATTTTATTTTTTGCCTCCTTGTTTGTGTGATACAGTATACATATAAGGAGTTTATTCATGCCAGTTTTTACGGTCCACCAAGGATGCGATGGTGTGAGATTCTGAGAGACATGGACTAGTCGATAATCCTCTGCTTTCTGGCCAAACCGACAGACTTTTCCTGACGTAGGACTACACAGGTTGAATGAAACCTACGTTCAGGATCGGACCAGCATCTGTTTGGATTGCACTCGCTGGAGGATGTATTCCACAGGGAAGGATATCACCACTCTACTTTATTTTTCTATCATTCCAGGACTTTTTTTCCTTTTCTTTTTCTCGGGAAGTCATTGTCCAGCTTCAACTGAGAAAATGATTATCTTCAAATCCACATCATGTCCCTGAAAAGACTTTAGAAGGACACACACGTCCGTGTTGCTTTTATTAGTGTGTGTTTCTGTGTTTGTGGGCGTGTTTGTTTTGTATTTGTGCGTGTCTGTGTGTTGTGTGTATGCCTGTGGTGTCACTTGTGACTTGTGTGTGACATGTTTCTGTGCTCACCAACTCCCTCGTCCTTTTTCTGTCTTCGCCTCCCTCACTCCCCGAACCTCCGGCATCCACAGACTGAAATGCTCGTCTCGGAGCCAAGCGTGTCTTCTGTCCCGTGTCTTTACAAAGAGCCATTATGTGTGTTTGTGTGTGTGTGTGTGTGTGTTTTGTGTGTTTTGTGTGTGTGTGTGTGAATGTGTGTGTGTGTACTATACGTGCCTCATTGCACTAGGTGGGGAAACACTGTCTTTCATAGACATTAGTTTGTATTGTCTATGTCGTCTGAAATCAGCTGCCAATCATTCAACCCTCCTCTCCTCTCTAACCCTTTGCCTGATGTAAGTAACTGTGTTGATCGTGTACTTCTTTCAGTAATTTGTGTACTGTATGTCCGAGGGAAAAAAAACAGATGGCACAGTGATTGAAAATTAAATTGTTGGGTGTGTTTTGATTAAATTTACGAGAAGGAACACAAAAAAAATGGGGAAAGGGGAAAAAAAGCAAAAAAACATCCGAGGCTCATTTTGTTACGGCCGACAGATCATGACAAATTTAGATCCCCTTAAAGCAAGAAAACAGGGAGGAGGTGTTGCGAGAAAACAAGCGCCTGCTGGAATTTCTGCACTTCCTGTGTAAGCCGATACAGACTTATAAAGCCATGTCTGTCACTGCTACTACGACTACTACTGTAACCTCAGCAAAAACAACAGTACAACACCTCACTACAGCTACTTGTATTGCTCTCGTTGCCATTTCTTTCTCGTCCTCTCACGCACACACATTTTTGATGGAGGAGCGTGTGTTTCAGGGGAGGGGATCTAGTTTCTTTCTCTTTACATTTGGACCGTTGGAACGCAGTGAGACTTACCGGTGTGCTTGATTGGGGTGACACATCCCCGCATCATACCTGCAAGTATTCTGTGTGGTTTGTCAGCTGGGGGATTATTGATCTGCTTGTATAAGTCGATATGGTATTGATCCATTGGTCTCGAGGCCCCATAACTCTCTCTTTCCCAGCCTCTCCCAGTCTCTCTGCTCGTGTCTACCCTATTTAGCCCTTGTGTTACTGCCTGGTGATAGATTACAAAATTCATAGTGGAACCAGCACATTCCCTTATTCTCTTCCTCCGTCCGTCCGCCACCCCCATTCTTTCTGTTTCTGTCTGTTTGATTACTGTCTGATTACTCATTCTCTCATTCTCTCCTCCAGCTATCCTTACCTTTCCTCCCGCTCCACTCCCCCACTTATCCATTTCTCGCTCTTTTTTTTCAACCCCCCCCCCCGCTCTACCTTCCCGCTCCCTCTGATCTGGCCAGGTCGCTACCACTCCGCCTGCGATCTTGCCCGTCTGTCTTCTGTGCTATGACACCTCCCCTCTTGTGCTGCTCGTCTCGATGGTAAGACTTTCGGGGGTATGTTGGAGGGTGCCGTGTCTGGGATCGGTTGCGGATATAGATGGCGAAGAAACCATGAGCTTTGCGAATGGATAGTAAGTGGCTCGAGTGTGAGCGGTAGGAAAGGTAAGGATAGTTGGAGTAATTTAACGGATGTGAATGACTGTTCAGAGAATTTAGTAATCAGGGACTCGCGTATCAAACAGACAACGAAGAAAGAATTATGGCGGTGGCGGACGGGACGGAGGAAGTGAAGATTAACAGGTTATAGTGCTGGTATGTTCATTTTAAGCCTCGAATTTTGTGAATTCTAGTCACCAGGCGAGCTAGACACACAACTCAGACGCGGCCTAAATCGGTGACACGACGCAGACGGACTGGAGGGTGGATAACGATGAGTGAGTTATGTTATGGCCATCCGTGGACCATCTAATAGGTTGACGAATAACCTTTATATAGATGGTAGACTTTGACTACAAGCAGTTTTTCAATTTAATCCCCCATACTCGACAATTCCATCATGTTTGGGTCTGCAAGGCTAATAGATCCGGAAGGCATGATGATAATGTAACAGGGGATGATTGTGTCACTCCCTATCAGAAGCAATCGCTCGGTATATATCAGTCTCATTTCGCTCGATATTGGCTCTTCTCTCATCGGTTTTATTGAATTTGTAAAGTAGATCAAGTTGATATACTAGTATCCCTCTTTCCCTGAAACACCACGCTCTCATCCAAAAAATTTATTGTGCTAGTAGAGAGGACGAGATAAGGAAATCTTGTTCAAGAACGGGAGCGCTCGAATACTACTGTAGCTGGTAGTTGATGTTTGTTGTTACTGTTGTTGTTGCTCTGTTTGATTCAATGCACTGTGTGAGTCAGTTCAGTAGCCTTGTTAGAACAGACATGGCTGTGTGATGTGTGAGGGTCCTGTTCAGTCGGCTTTACACGCAGATTTGTATTTGCGAGGATTTCATTCCAGCAGGCGCTTAGGTGTTTACCATCGCCATGGTACACCTCGTATCGCGCTTCCGTGTTTCTTGAGTTTAGAATTGGGGTTTTAGTGTCATGATCTGTCGGCCGCTTAAGCATAGAAATTGCTTTGTTCCTCGGCTGTTTTTTTTGCTTTATTCTGCTCCTTGTCGCTCACGCATATTTTTTTGGTGTTCCTTCTCGTAATTTTAATCAAAACACACATCCAACAATTTAATTTTCAATCGCATTCAATCTGTGTTTGTATCCCAATCAGCGACATAAGCGCAGTCCTAATTAGCTTGATATACAGATACAGTAAGGCCTTGCTGATCGTTCTTTTACTCTGATCAGCAAAGGGGTTAGCAGTGCATGTGACCTTTGAGAGAGGTCTGAACTGGGAGTGCACTGGCAAGGATGATTGTCAGGACCGGACATAGGACAATACGAAGAACTAGGTTGTCTATGAGAAGCTGTGATGGTTCCCTTCAACCTCTGGTTGATAGCAAATCGATCGGCAGGTCAGTTGTGAGTCACTAACGACACAACTTTCACCCCACAATCAAATACACTAACAGATGGGCACAGGCCGCGCACCAGAGCTCCACACGACGAAGCACACTTATAATGGCATCTTTGTAAAAGACACTGTTGGAGCCACAGAGAGAACGCTTGGCTCCGGGACGAGCATTTCTCAGTCTTTAGTGATGCGGTAGGTTCGGGGCGTGTAAGAGGCTCGAGCGCGACCGAACAGAATAGGCGGAGGGATTGGTGGGCCACGAACATGACTGTCACTGGACACGAACCAGACAAATGGTGCACCAGCTGGCAACAACTATCTATGTATTTACGCAACAACCACAGCAGCATCGTCCGCTCGACTTTCTTAGCCTGACACATTGCATGACAATATCAAAAACGCTTCGCCCACAATGCACGAGATGCTAAAAACGTCCCATCTTTACATAGAACCCAGCAACCCTTTTGCTCGGACGTGCTGTGTCTTCTACAAAGTCTGATATTTCGAGGGCACATGTATGGTGGATTTGAAGATCTTTATTGTTTTTTCTCTTATCGTGTGGGCCGCGCCTGCGACTTTATTGATGGCCTCTCCCCCTGGAAGAATAGACAGAAAGAGGAATAGAGAGCTCCTGCGGAAGCAGTGATAGAAGATACCTTGGCACGCTAGAGTGGTTGACTTCTCCGCTGTGGAGGATCCGTTTGATTATGGCCTACTAGAGTGCGTATCTAACACATGAATGCTGGTGCCGGATCCTTTCCTGGGAACGTAGGTTTCATCTCCCATCTTGCTCGCTCGCTCTCGTCTCCAGGAAAGAGTTCTTAGGTGTCCGTGGTTTTTGCCAGATACGTACGGCAGGTTTTAATTTTTTTTAAGTACTCCTGTCTTACAGATCTCACCCATCGCTCTCCTTGGTGGACCGTTAATATCTTGGCATATGACAGGTTTGTTAAACTCCATTCTTATAATCTCTGTTAAAATACATATATATGCAGAGATGTTGCCTTAACTCCACCACAAACCAAGGGGCAAAAGATTAGCAATTCCTGCTAAAACTGATGGCACTTTTCATGCGTTGCGATCTGTCGAAGACTTAAGCGTAGGGACAGACAGAGGGGAAGGAGGTGGAGTGATGACTGTGGGATTGCGTTTCAGAACTGTTGGGTGCCTAAGGGAGCCGCGATGAGTATAGTCGACTCCATTTTGTGGGTACCTCTGAGGTGGCAATAAAAGGAGCTGGGCTTTGGGAAGAGGTTATGCGGGTTAAGTCTGAAACAAGAGGGTACTTGTGGCCTAGAACAGAGGCGTCAAAATATCTGAGAATCACGCCGTAGATGAATGGTTGTGCCTAGAGAGTTAGTACTACGTTTTTTTGGAAAAAGTTGACCCGAGGGTGTTTGTGTGAGTGTCCATATCATTACGGCAAGAGGTAAGTACTGATACACCAATGTTGCAGGAGGAAATATCGGCATAGTGATTTTGTTGGACTTTATAAATGGGTGTGTACAACGCTGGGGATGATCTATTGGTGCACTGGTTGAATGGCCATTCTGAGTATGGCTGTGTCTTTTTCTTTGCTGTGCTTTTTCTCTGATGGTGTTCGCAAGAGAGAAAGTTTTTAGTGCATTCACCACTCCTTGCTTTAGATATATACGTTAAAACGGGATCTGAGTGACACGATGTGGACGTGCAGTACTTACAAACTCTTGCCCTGTGGTATTTCGTGTGTGTCTTATGTTATGTTGAGCTTATCGTGTCGCTCTCCCCTCTTGCATTACAGATCGAGGAATATTTTAGGCCCGACAACAATCGTCCACTGTACCTTTAAGTGTCTGCGTGTGGATTCTAGTTGAATGTGTAGTCTGTAACTGCTCAAGATATCAGTGATGGCTCAATTAGGTAATGCACACACACATGCCCACACAATAGTTCACCGCGCACGTTTACACACGTGACACGCACCGTTGCACAGCCTATTAATCTGCTGTTAGATGTTTGAAAGAGAAAAGTGTGACATGGGGGTGTGTGGGTGTCCGCTCTTTTTTGGGTCGCCCCGCTTGGGGGTAAAGGCGCACTGGGACACGGACTTGGGAGATTTTCTCTTCAGCAGGAATGCAACACAGCGGCACTACGGCTTTTTGGACCCCATGCCGGGTGTGGCTCGTACGAAAAAAAAACGTCTCTCTTTCTTTATGATATGGAGTTAAGCTCGTATATCGCGCAAATTATGTGCGCATGGCAAAGGAGAAGATTTTACAGTACTGTGGTGACTGGATAGAGAGAGGAGGCTGATACAGACCTGAGAAGAGAGGTGGGGAGCGAGAGCAAGATTAAGTTTTTAGGGAACTGGGGGAGGTTGGGAGACAGTAGCGGGGCGGCGAGATATAATAAACATTTGTATGCAGTACTGAAGGTTTGAGGGGGGAGGGGAAAATGCATTACATATAACCCATACATCTTGATATATCAGTGCTATCTGCCTTAGAGCTGCCTACATCTGAAGCTCCACAGCCTCCATTTATCACACCTACGTTAGGTCATGCTTTAAGCTCGACCGTCTTTCTGTGTAAAATCTGACTGGGAGAGATCGCTGCGTGCAGCAGTACGGCGGGGATGTCTAAAGTTCCGTACCAGCGAGTTTCTCATTTGGCAAGCAGAGAATTCAAGGACAGTACTGGAATTCTTAGTTTTTTGTTTTTTTTTTTTGCTTGTGAATGTTTGGATTATACTATTCAGTTGAGTACAGCCCGGAGTGCGGCGCAAACAAAATGTTATATGTAGGTGGACGCGCCCCGTGGGTGTGTAGCCGCGTGCGGGGCCGAAGAGCGAAGAGCGTTAGCAGGTCTTTAGTCGGTGAGGACTGTCCGCCGCCCACCACCCGATGTGCGCTTATGGGCTAGGACGTCTGCTGTAGCAGTCTGTCCAGCAGAACGCTGGTACGAGATTGCGTTTTTGCCTTGCAGGAAGAATTTATAGAGATTTTGGGTGTGAAAATAAGCCGACACCTGCTTTGTATAAATTGGTGAACCCTAGCGATTGGGGTTGTTGCAGGAGTGATGTCCGGGTTATGAGTGGTTGTGTCGCGTGTGGGCGTGAGGTAACAACATATAGTGCCGATAGTGGATGCATTGCTGGTGACCGGGACGGAGCGGGGAGGTACATTTTCCATTTGATTTAATCTGCCACCAAAAAACCAGTGTGAGTAACTTTTTGGATATCCTGCCAACTCAACGGCTGTGTGTTTAAGCCTCCGCAAACCGGACTGCCTTACAAAAAGGAATGATCACAGTGATTGTATGCAGATAACGGCGACTCAGAATAGAGTTGGTGTTTCGTTATTCTCCTAATGTAATTAAATCAAATAATTAAAAGTTCATCACCTAATCTCTTAAGTGTTAACTCTATATGGTTTTTCTTAAGTATAAAATAAGCCTACCCGTAAAATTATTGGTTACCCACTCTGTTAGCCCTGCTATGACACTTTATGATTTACCTTAGATAGGGCCATCATTGGCTAATTTGGTTCCTTGGCATCCTGATCCTAGTCCTAGAAATTATTGATACCTACTCTACATTGCATTATCTAATTTTGGTGTGAGTGCATCCCAACCCGTACCTGTCCCCATAGCAT
>NW_023339696.1:17798889-17824122 GCF_004916995.1 Morone saxatilis | reverse complement strand
CTTATCCATTTCCTCGCTCTTTTTTTTCACCCCCCCCCCCGCCCTACCTTCCCGCTCCCTCTGCTATCTACCATCCCTCCATCTTGCCCTCTTTCTTTCTGTGTATGACACCCTCCCCTCTTTCTCTCTCTCGCTGTCTTCTCGTGTTAGTGCAGTTCTGAATGGTCATGGGGAAACATGTTTGCATGCTTATATTAACATGAATGATGTCAACTTGATGCAATGAAAAATTATATAAGTGATGCTTTAAGCAAAATCTGACAATGAACTTGATACTAATACTACTAATGACGACTAAATGGAGACCTAGCAATTGTTTATCTCTGTGGTCAAAAACAACGATGATGAAATAACATTGTTTATGCTGTATTTATCTTTCTCGAATTGGTATTCTTTTTTGATTTTCAATTGTTTTTTTATATATAATTTATTCAAGAGGTTTACTTTTTTATTGGTTAATGCTGAGAATTTGAGTGAGGGGTTCAGTCAGGGCGATTGTTTCAGTCAGGACAGCTGTACGAGGTTGCAGGATTTAGGTGAATGTGTAAGTAACAGTGTGACTGAAGCAATGATAATGGAAATAAAGGATATGTATCATCCAGCTTCGTGTTTCTGACTTCTTTTAATCCACTGGGCTGGGAGGCAGAAGAGGTGGTGAAGCTACTGTCACACATCTCAGGCAGTGTGCTATATATAAAATGCAAGGCCCTGAGCATTTCAAATGTACACAGTCTATATTTAACTCAGGCATGGAGGGTAAGACACTCTACCTGGACAGAAGCAGCCAGGACCCAACTTTTTTTTTAAGATCAAGCTCTCTGACTTTCTGCTGTGCATTAAGTCGTGTGTAATTATTCAGCCACTTTGTCATGAATTCTTTATTGTGGCCGCATTTTGCCTAAATGCAAAATGGAGCACGGCTGCCTGTCCTGTGTGATTTTCTCCATCTGGCCTCCCTACTTCTATTTTATCTCCCTTTATTTTTAAAACACTCATATTATTTGTCATGTGGTTATTATCTCTTGTTAATGCGAAGATGCACACCAAGTAGCAATCAGCAACTCCAGTGCTTCAGCTGAGAGCAGAGAGAGGAGGAAGACTGTGAAGCTCAGATGTGTGCAGGGGGATGACAGAGAAGGAGGAGTAGGAGAGGATTAAACAAATGAAGGAGGATGAAGAGAAGGAGAATGCCAGTGAGGAGGAGGAGGGGGAGGACACAAATGGGAAAACCTGGAGAGGAGAGGGGATGGCTGCATGCAGGATGTGTGTGTAGAAGTGGAAACGGGAGGTGGAGGAGGATAGCTCTGTATATAGACACACTCATCATGGGGCACCTGCAGCACACCGACAGTGTTAACAGTTCAAGAAGAGCGTAATGCACACACACAGGCACCACAATATTACGCGCGCACGTACACACGTGACAACGCACCAGTTAGCACAGCTTTAATGCTGTAGACTGTTGAAAGAGAAAAGTGGGAGGAGGGGCTGGGGGGGGCGACTGCTGTCTCCATGGCAACGTTCCCACCGTGCAAAAAAAAAAAAAATCATTTAGTCGGAAAGACATTTCACTCAGTTCAGTGAGCTGAAAGAGGCAGAGAGGGAGGGGGAGCAAGTTAGAGACTGGGGGAGGTGTGTGCAATATAGAGCTGTTTGTATCACACTGGAGGGATTTATCTAAAGTAAGCTGACAGCAAGGCATTAGCGCTTATTGCTAATATATCTGATTATTAAACATAATCATAATGAATTCCTTTGCATCATTAAAGATGAATGCAGTAGCTTTGGGTGATACTTTGGTATTACAGTTTTCTTGACATGGCTGGATCCACATGCAATATACATCTTTATGTAACCTAAAAGTCACTTTATACCATAACATTACCTGCACTGCCGACACGACGACAAACCTTTCGTGACTGGGACTCCTAACTTTTGTTTTCTCATCTAGAAAGCACTGCGCAAAGGGACTCCGACCTTTTTATAAGACCACTTATTATGCCACGTATACAGTTTTTTAACATTTTATTCCAACACTATAAATAATATCCCAAACCTTTCAAAATAATGAATTCAATGAATGCATGCAAGTGGAAACCTCAACCAGAAGGAGTAAAGTAGCTTGCCTCTGCAGGGGGAAAGTGTATTAATACAGAAGCTGGGCCCCAGGATCTGACCTTCTCTATAAATTGCTTTCATGGAAGAACTTTAATATATTCACCTAACAAACAGAAACTTTTGTGCAACATCCTTTGACATTATATATCTGCTATCATGGCTTCGAATGAGGAATGTTAAAGAGGAATAGATGAATGTGGGGTTCTTTACAAACTGAATAAAATAATTTTGCCATTTAAGTGGATGGGAGTAAAAATCCATATCTGAGCTCCTTTTCATAACTCACAGCTTCTACTGCACAGCACTGGTGTCAGACTCTATAGAAAAAGCCCCAGAGACTGGTGGGAGAGGGTACTATCACAGCATCCCAAATGCTCTGGGTAGTTCTGGTAACCCATTTGTGTGGATGTCAGTGTATCAGCATGCTGGCTGTGATTACCTGTTGTGAGCAGACCATCTGGCCCTCAGCATCCCAGCTGGGTACCATGGTCAGGAGACGAATTGTCTTTACCACACCACCTGGACCTCGCAGACATGGAGCACCGAGGCACCTACCATATTTCTCATTCATATTTTATTATGTCATTCTCTGACCAAACAAAAAACAAAATGAGAAGAAAAAAAAGCAAAAGTCTGGTTTTCCGAAGGCACGCCCAGAGAGCAGGCTTTCTGTAATTGCTTGGCAACTGCTGGCACTGTGTGTGTTGAAGTTCAAAGCAGCGAGACACACAGTGTATCCCTCTGAGCAGCAGAAAGCATCAGAGTTGCAAAGTAAAAGGGTGCCTACGCATGCACATTCACACACACACACACACACACACACACACACACACACACGATCTGTTCTGTCAGTTTAATTTGGCCACGTAGCTCAGCCAGAATAAAAAGCTCTGTGGGGTGGGGGTGGGGGGTTTAATGTTTGCATCTAGGGGGGTAGCCTTGGGCACAAAACCCTCCTTCAGATGAACTTTTCTTAGGTCGCCAGATGCGACCCTGCTTACTGACGCCCACAGCTTGTTGCCCTCCCTAGAATTTGGGTTAAATTGATATGGAGCATTGTTTCTGTGGGGAGTTTGAGTTTGATGAGCTCTGAAACCCTTCGCTGAACGCTGCGCTGAGCTGACTGGCTGGCAGTGCCACAGGGGACTAGATGCTATTGTTGGACCCACAGAAACAATGCGGCGATGTGTTACAACTACAGGTAAGCCGCTGGTGTATTGTGCTGATCTGAGAGCAGGTTAGCGTGCTGATAGCTGCTGTAGTAATTGTGCTCTTGTGTTCAGCGCTGAGGTTTGGGAGGGGCTGGATAAGTGTTAAATGGAGAACATACAAACCAGCTAAACTTGACAACCAGGTTCAGTGTTTTAAGTGTCAAATCACAAACATTTTATGTTCATTTGAATATCATTAAGAGAATGGTTAGAAAATATATATTTTAAGGAAAGAAACCACACATCACGGCTATATTCCATGGAGCTTTTCTTTTATATAACTTTTCATTATAGATAAACTATCTTAAGGCTTCCTGGCACTAAGTTACAATCAGTAACCTTTTCTCTCTGAAAAAGACCAGGAATTTACTGTACTTACTGTAGATATCTGCTGACATCTCCTGGAGATCTAGTTCAACAGCACTTTGAAATCTCCAGTGTTCTTACAGAGAGCTCTGTTTCAAACAGAAAAGAAAAATACACTGCATGTCCTTGTCAGTTTAGCCTGACCAGAAAATGTTACACAGTAGGTTTTGAATTACTTCTATTTCTTAGCAGTACTGTGGGAAAACAACCTCGTGAAGTTCCAGGCAGTATTTTGACAATCATCTTTCAATCATGTAATTAAGTGAATAAATAAAAAAGTCAAATAAGAAAACTGTGACATGCTTCATGTAGAATGGGTTGATCCACATATGGTGCATGTTTCAGACGGAAACCTCACTTTCTATGTGCTCACTGCAAGAAACACATTGAAGGTCAACATTCAGTAAGGGATGGGGTATAGCATCTAGTCAGCATAAATTCTGTTCACGTATTGCCAGGAACATGTTCAGGTTCATGATTAAATTCTCTCCCCTCCACACTGAGCATCAGACAGGCCCTGGTTCCACAGTTAAATCGAACTTGTTTGATGTTTGGAAGATAAATCTGAACAAGATCTTGAGCTGATTGCGTGATGCTGGTTCTGTTACACTCAGGATTCTCAGGATGTCTTGTGTAAATTCTTAATTTTACTCTTGAAGAAGGCCATCTGTTGGCCCCTTGCTTGTCTACCTCAGGATGTCCATTAGATAAATTCGAGGCAGATACAATAACAGATGACCTTTCTCATGACTTTGCCACTGGCAGCGCACTTGCAAACACTGAGGTTAAGAGGTTTAAGACGAGATAATATTCAGTGATGACCTCATGACTCTAAGATTCATTTACACTGTGGGAATCTATTAAGTGCATATATTAGGAGAGCATAGCTTGGAATGCAGTCAGGGAAATGGAATAAATTGAACTTCAATGGATGTACAAGAACAAATAGAAAGCCTCCAGTTGAATTATGCAGCCGTCATCTCAATTAGGTACAATACAGATTGACATTCAGTAGTAGTAAGTACTCTACACAGTTCAGGTACTTGAAGGCCTACATTTATTTCATGCCACTTTCTACTTTTAATAATTTTAGAGAGAAATATTGTACTTTTTGCCCCACTTTACGCTGCGGGTCTCTTAGAGCTTGGAAGGGAGGTTGAAGCGAGAGAGCTGCAATCTGCAACTACACCACTAGATGCCACTAAATACTATACGCTGGATCTTTAAATAACAGTTTAAGATTTAAGGACTGGTTGGAGCATTTTGAAGGAGGCTCTGAGTAATTGTGACGGCACTATTTTCATAATTTTTCTTTTTTTTAATCAATCGAGAAAATAATCATTAGTTGCAGTATAAAATAGCAAAACGAGCTCCACCTCTATTAAGTACAACAGTAAAATCTTGCTTTTACATTAATACATGAGTAATATAATCTAATGATATAATATATAATAGTATAATGTTTTTCTGTATTGAGAACTTTTACTTTAAATAATTAAAGAACATCTTCCTGATTATACTCAGGCCTCCTTTTACATTCAATCTAAAAGGTATTTAACAGAGTGAGAGAGCTTTTACTTAAGTAAAGAATCTGAATACTTTCTCCACCACTGCTTAAAAGTGATCAAACATGTTGATCAGACAACAAGCATGTTCAAGAAAGTGGAACTTATCACTCCAGTTCTCAGATCTCTGCACTGTGTGTTTACAATACTGCTGTTGGTTAATAAAGCCATGAATGGTTTATGGCCAGAATACATTTCTAACTGGCTGCGATGTTATGAACCATCCAGACATCAGATGAGGGCCTCTGGGACAGGTGTGTTTATCCCCAGAGATAAAACCTAGCATGGAGAAACAGCATTCTGTTTCTATGCACCACAAACCTGGACAGCCTCCCAGAAAACTTGAGGTCTGTTCCAACTCTCAGTGACTTCAAGGTTTAAAACTTTTCTGTTTGCCACTGCCTCAATTTGAATTCATTCATATCTTTCACTGCACTGCCACTTTAAGTTTTATAATCATATTTTGTGTTTTTATATTGCATTTTGTTTTCTTCATATCTTGTTTGAATGTAATGTCTTTTTTTTATTTCTTGTAAAAAGCACTTTGAATTGACTTAGTACTGAAAGGTGTCAACTTACCTTTCATGCGATAATATGTTGACGAGATGATAAACATGACCTTGTGAAGAATATTTCTTCTATGTCTGGATCACTGATGCATTACAAGACCTTTTAAAAACATGTGACCTGTTAAAAAATTTAATCAGTACCTTAATCTTTCCACATGCCATAAGACTGCTGAACACTCTATAACCATTCCCTCTCCCCTCCCCCTCCTCACCCACACACCTACACAGGACTGCTCCACTAGGACTTATTTATCGTTTTTATCTTATTTGTATTATATACAAAACTTTCTTTTACATAGGAAACTACACTGTGCAATATATATTATATATATTATCTTACGGGTCTTCTTATTTAAAAGTTTTTTTTTCTCTCTTCTTTTTTGTATCTGCATATTCTATTTTGTACATGCTGCCTACCCTTTATTCCTGCTGTGCTAAGTGCCATTGTAACGAAATTACATTTCGATGCAAATCCAAATGACAAATAAAGTCTGTCTAAGCCTAAATCTAACTCTAATCCAAGTACGTCAATATTAAAGTAACGTAACTTTATTACTTTACGTTACTTTTGAATTACCTCAACGGCAAACATGTAAATAAAAACAAGAGAGGAGAAATGTCAACAGAACAATGTAACCTTTGAAAAAGAAGATGGAAAATTTAAAGAAATTTTAGCATAAAATGTATTTTTAAAGAAAAAAATGATTGACTTTAAAACTGTAACCCTAACAAATAATCCCATTTTTTACTGAAAATAAACTGTAATGTGGTAATGTCTTTTTTCTGTCACAGTGGGGGGACAATATAACCGGATAATCTAGCTGTAGTTTAAGGTTTTGAACTGTGGGAGGCAGCACTGCACCCCGGAGGGTCTTTTAAGCACAACAAGAAGAAGAAGGAGAAAAGAGGCCGTTACGTCACATTTGTGGGCGTGTCAATTTGTCACTTCCGTAAAAAAAATAATACAACAAATGAGTTAGCTGTGCGCCGGAGACAGTGCTAATTTAAGCCGATTTTATGTTATATTTGTGCTTAACTGGTCCCACGGTTCCACTGGCAGCCATATACGAGCAGGTCAGTCCACAGCAGTCTCTCGGTAGCTGGCGGCCGGCTGGTTTAGGTTGTTTTCACTATGTTATCTTGACGTTACCCAGCTAGCACGGAGCTACATAGAAAGCCGTGTGGTCGTGGAGTGTGCTTTTGTTTTGGTTCTGAAATAGGTTGATAGTGTTAGTCAGAGAGGGTCGGTGTGTTTTATTGTTGGATTGTTAGCCGGGCTTGATCTTTTGGGTTGAGCAGAACAAACTGTGTTTATTTTAATGCAACTTAAAGCTGTTAAAGCAGTTCATTCTCGCTGTTATATTGTTTTTATTGTCAAATGAATAACGTTATTGCAGAAAATCGCGGATCGATTGTCAGATAGTGTTACTTTATGTACATGTGTGCTGCTTTATATGTATAGTTAATATTAATGAGTTCTTAAAGAGGAAAAAGTGGGGGGAAATACGACTTTTAATTGCAGATCTTCAATATATTAAGTTGTATTTACTCTTTGGATGCTTGAATTCCTTTTAATGTGGTGCAGCTCATCTCTCCCTGTTGTTGTGGTTACTTTGCACTTGGATTTAAGTACTGAAACTGAAACTAGTGCCTACTTCTTTTCTTTAAAATGCAGGTAAAGCAAGTTTCTGAATTCCACTGAGGTTCTTGATCCTCTGGGAAAGTTCCTGCAGTGGAAACGCCCTGCGCAGTAGCACTTTCTGCTGTGGCATGGAGGTCTCGCGTCTATTTCCATACTAAAACCTGTCCCCTCTTCTTGTCCAGATCCATGGTGGCAGGTTCAGCACTCATGGAACCGTCCACTAAGCCTGGGGCCAACCAGGTGGCTGATGTGGTGTTTGTCATCGAAGGGACGGCAAATCTTGGACCCTACTTTGAATCTCTAAGGAAAAATTACATACTTCCTGCTATTGAGTGAGTTCAAACTAAAACGCTCCTCCTCTGCTAAATTATTCCTTTTTTATTCATGTTATCGTGTCTAAATGCCTCTGCTTTTGTTGTTGTTTTTGAACCATAGATATTTCAATGGAGGGCCCCCAGCAGAAACAGATTTTGGTGGGGATGTGAGTGTTATTTCTTATGTTTCATTCATAACATTCTTTGTGAATGGTTTCAGAGGATAATTGCCTTGGAAAAGCATTTGTTAAAATTTCTAATATAAATATTCCCGTGTTTCTTTTGTCCTTCTAGTATGGAGGGACACAGTACGGTCTTGTGGTGTTCAACACAGTGGACTGTGCTCCTGAGTCATATGTCCAGTGTCACGCACCAACCAGCTCTGCCTATGAGTTCGTCTCGTGGATCGACAGCATTCAGTGAGTCTTTATTACAGATATGACATTCTTGTGGTTTCATGTTGCCTTATTATTGTAACTGAGTTAAATACTGTAAATGAGACAGTACGATTTTGCAAATATTCAATGTTTTTTACACAGGTTTATGGGAGGTGGAGCAGAAAGCTGTAGTCTAATTGCAGAGGGACTCTCTGTGGCCTTGCAGCTCTTTGATGACTTTAAGAAGATGAGGGAGCAAATGTAAGTATTCTTCTTTCACACAGCTCACTAGTCCTTTTCTCTTACAGTCTACACATTTTAAAGTACAGTCAACACACGAATGGCAGGGTCATTACTAGGCAATCTATTGCTCCTTTAAAAAGTATTAAACACTTAATCGCCTATTGGACCTTAGAACTAGGTCCTCTTTGGTCATTATAAAGTAATGAAATCTGTGTGGGCGTTTAGGGTAACACGGCCTTGTTAATGGACAGACTTGTTGTCATTTGTTTGCTTAATGATGCCAAAGTAACTAAAGGCAAGAAAACCATGAAAGAATACACACACATTGTCAGGGATGAGACGATATACAATATTATCACGATAAAAACACATTTCCATTGTTGTGATAATCGTGAATTGGAATAATCGTCAATATCTCCACGACTTGACTTGAAAAAGCTCCCTGGCTGGCCAGCATACAGTCCCATATTGCCCATCACCATGGCTGTTACATCCTATACATCCTAAATAGCATTGATTCCAAAATAAAGTACAGGCAGATGAGGTAAAGGTATGAAGTATATTTGTATGATTATCGTGATAATATCATGTATCGCACTAATTTGGGCCAAGATAATCGTGACATTAAATTTTCATATCGTCCCATGCCTACACATTGAGTGTCCCCACTGAAGCAGCTGTAAACAGATCCACAGACTTTACTTTGGCTTCTCTAAGTGACAACCACCACCCCAACATGGAAGTGTTTCACCTGTTATTTCCTCTGATGTCCACCATAAGCTGGCTCCAATAAAGAAATTATCCCCCAAAGTCTTACATGAAATTTGAGTTAAAAAAGAAGGTAACAACTCACAACTCAAATGGATATGTTACTCCTTCAGGGGCACATAAATCAATCATAAATCACAACTCTTTGCTTTCTCCCTCTTTACCTTTGCCAGAGGTCAAACCCACAAGGTGTGTGTGCTGCTGTGTAACTCTCCTCCATACCTGCTTCCTGCTGTGGAGAGTGTCAGCTACACCGGCTGCACAGCAGACAACTTGGTCAAAATCATCAGAGATGTGAGTTATCGCTGATATTGTCTGCATGAGGATCTGTTGTCAGACATAGAATATAATATTTGTATGTATGTGTGTCAATATTTTTGAGTGTATAGTTATTCTACAAATGGGGTAGTATTTGTGATATTTGTAATGTTTATATATATTTAATAGGTGAAAAGCAGATCAAATGTTACCATTTTCATATTTCTTAGAGGGGAATTCACTTCTCTGTGGTGGCTCCTCGGAAACTTCCGGCACTACGGGCCTTGTTTGACCGGGCGTCTCCAGTAGGAGGTGCAGTTGAACCCCACCCAGACTACAGTCAGGACCCCTTCCATATGGTCCTAGTAAGAGGCATCTCGCTTCCTGGTGAGTTTGTGTGGGGACTACTGCGTTCAGAATCTATTCAAATGTCTTCTCAAATAAATAGAATTGCATTAGACTAGGGTATTTTTAACAATATTTATTATATATTATTGTAGTGTTTTTTGGGTAAATAAGCAGAGCTTTTTTGGGGTTTACAGGTATAGTAGTTAATTCCTTCATTAATGCTATTGGGAATAATTATTATATATATCTCAAAACCCTACAGGTAGCTGTTTCACAACCCATAACTTACTCACTCACAGGGTAAATTACGCCTGATAAAATTGGTTTTACTGTATGTTTGGATCATTCAAGCATTAAGCATTGGATGAAGTTGGCAACTAACTGGTGCAGAAAGTGGAATATCTAGCAGAAAAACAGATTTCTTAGGAGTGAGTGGAGACCATCCCACAGCTAACAGAGGAATATATATTGGACTTGGATCCTGTCCAAATGAAATCTTATGTTCCCCTGTCTGCTGGATGTGTAAATAGGCAGGTTAGCCATAACAACTTTATTAGGAGAAGATGTAAAAGCTTTGTATTTTTCTGCTGGGTGTGGGCCTTGTCTGTCTATAAGTGGCCAAAACAATCAATTAGTGCAGCCTGAATCATGGAAGCTACTTACTTTATTTCTTTGAAAGTCTTTTTAAGTTATGTTTATCTTTAAGAGAGCTGCACAGGTCTCTTATGTAGGTTTGCCGTATCCTGTTATAATCCTAGATGGTTCCAGCAAATGCAAGTCACACATTTACTTAAGGGCTGTCTACACCAAAACGATAACCATAGCAATAACTATAAATGTATCTTTTTAAAAATCATTCAGACTCAAGTGGATGGAAGACTCCTCACCACAACTAACGACAATAACAGTTGTTAATGATATTGTTGGGATCAGTTTCAGAGCAATTTGATGAACGATATTCTGGTATACAACTTAATAATTGCTCGTCAGTGTGGTTAGTGTCATCATTATACTTATTGTTTGTATAGTTATTGTTCTTGGTGTGTTATATGTAGCGACATGCAGAATAGTGTACAGTTACTGTTTCCCAGTTTTAGCAGCTGCATTCCTGTAAGCTTCTTATCTCCAGACACACTTTTTGATAAGATGTTACACCACCTTTTCTTTGGGCTGCAAATGATGAAAGTAAAGCTTAATGTTGTTATCTCGTTCTGTGCATTTCTCAGTGTGCCTCTACAAGCAGCAGACTTTCCTCCAAGCTCCAGTCTGGTTTTGTTTCTTATTTCATTTTGGCATCATCATTTTATTTTATTTTCCTACAATTAAATCCCTACTAAAATAGTTGTAGGATACTAGTTGCTAATCTCACACGATCTGGAGATATTTAAACTTTCACACTATTCCACTATAGGATGATGTGATTGATCGTGTGAAGTCATTCTTTAGTTTGCAGCAGCTTCAGCAGTCGTAAATAAAGACTTTTTGAGCTATTCCTAATGCTTACTCCTACACTTTTTTTGTGCGTAGGAGTGCAGTTTTTGGTAAATACCTTCACTTCACGAAGGACTATTTTACTCCTACATTGGGACTTTGAAGCATTCTGAAGTTTACGTCTCAGAGCTGTGTAAAAACTCTAAGCTCATCACACTGTCTGTCTCCACAGTTTCCCCAGGTGGAGGACCTGGGCCGCTCAAACCTGTCCTCCCTCCTCAGCAGCTGTCAGTCAGTCAGGCTCCACCCATTACCCAAGCACACCCCTATCAGGTAATGGGCAAGCAGCCACGCAGCATACGGCTGCCTGGAGACCTATTCCCGCTGCCTGCTTTTGGCTCGGTTTCAGACGGTGGTGTTTATGTTCCTTCCCTAAAACGTTTTACCCTGCATTGTCTTCCTTTAATCTGCTTGCTGACAGAATCCGGCACCCATGACTCCTGCTCAGGTGGCTGCAAAGATGGTTGTGGAGGCAGCCAACAACCAGAAGGGTCGCTGTGAGTTACCAGTGCACTCAGTGGGCCTTTGTGAACAATTTATGTTACCTGAGCTTTTAGTCTCTGTGTCTGTGTACTGTATGTGTGACTGTGTTTGGGCCTATTACAGTAAAGCTGTTGTCACTTTTTCAACGGTTTTCCAAAGATGGTATTGCTGTTGCTGTTCTTTGTTTTTGGTATTTAATGGATGTCCTCACTCGGAGTGACTTAATTTTATAATAATAATAATAATAATAATAATAATAGTAATGTGATCTTTTAGATTAATAAAAAGCAGTGTTCAGTAATGGTCGTGTTCCTTGTATGTATTTAAAAGTGGCATCTGTTGTGTTCCCTCTCCCTTGTCCAGTCCCAGGAATAGTCAATCAAGGTCCTCCGTTCACCAGTCAGCCAGCCATCCCATCAGTCCCTGGGGTGAAACCCAGCATAGCAACAGTCACTACAGCAACACCGCCCATTTTGCAACAGCAACAAGTTGCTCTCAATCAGCAGCAGCCAGTCCCGCCCCCAGGACAACCTGTACCCAATATGCCGCCGCAGGCCCCACCTCAAGCGCAACCCACGTCGAATCCGCCCCCAGTGCCTTCAGCACAGACCATGGTAAGTTGTGGTAATCAAGATAAAACCAATAACACCACCACTACACTAAATACACTTCTTTGCTTTCTTGCCAAGAGTTAAATGAGAAGATAGTTGCTGTCTTATGGAAGTTTATTTTAGCAAAAGCTCCAGGAAGTTACAGTGCCCAGTGCTGAAATCAGTTCCCTAAAATGTTCCTTTAATAATTCAGTATGTTTAGATAAGCGCTGCAAGAAAGTGTGTTTCAATACACAGGTAGTATATCTGACTGCCTTGTTATTTCTTTCACTGTCATATATCCAGAACATACCAGTGAAGCACAAGGAAGAACCTCACAGGTTCTTAAAAGTCCAGGTTATGGGAGGCTCTGGATTACGAGCCATTAAAGTTCCTGTAGTAGAAAAGAGCTTATGTGGCATCTCTTTATTGCATTGTAACATTTACAGAATTCTCTTAATTCTCTTAAGGAGGTGCTAATGTGTTTGTTACATCTCCTGCACTGTAAATTCTAACTTTTGTGCATGTCCAGCTTGCTCTAAATATTTACCCCCAAAGCCATATATTGTCACCCTTTTGAATTTTCAATATTGTTCTAATCCCTATTGAGGGTTTTTACATATTTACTAAGCCCTTGTAAAGCTAATTGCATAATCATGCACCAATCAAGCTTTTATCAGTATGAAAATGGTGTCCTGTGTAGACCAACATTTGTTAGTGCCTGGATCAGGGTCAGACACCCAATTAACGGTGGTCCTCTGATTATTTGACAAACCACAGAGTAGAATACAATGTAATGCACTGTGTCACCAGTGACAAATTCAAGTCAGATTTATTAATGGAGCACTTTAAAAGGACCAGTGTGTAGGATTTAGTAGCATCTAGCAGTGTAGTTGCAGACTCCATTCCCTCTGTAGATAGAAGATAGATAGAAGGTAACAACAACACAACAATTCTTATTTTCAGGTGATAATACACTAATGAACACATATAAATATTATATTACATTTCTACCAATAGATCCCCATAAATGTTGCACACTGATCCTGTTTTACAGAGACAAATTAAAATACCCGTAAACAATTATAACACAAATTGATAGATAGCTGTAACAGACGAAATTAAAATAATTGTATTCTTCAGTTGATAATTAAGAGAACTCAGTTGTATATAGGTGGGTCTTTTGCCAGGATTTAGAAGTAGTGATAGATTGGGGAGATCTGACTCTGAATGAAGGTAACCTGTTCCACAATCTAGGAGCAGCAGTGGAGAAAATTCGATCACCTTTGGATTTTGACTGAGAACGAGGAATGATAAGGAGCATCTGATCAGAGGATCTGATCATGCAGAGCTCTGAAAACAATAAAAGAATCTTAAAATCAATTCTACATTTCACTGGCAACCAGTGAAGGGATGCCAATTCAGGGGAGATGTGGTCTCTCTTCTTGGGACCAGTGATGAGTCTTGCTGCTGCATATTGATGTAGCTGCAGGCCAGCTAGGGAAGACTGACTGACTCCCACATAGAGCTGCAGTAGTCAAGACGTGAGGTAATAAAAGCGCGTAAGACAGCCAGGACTCCAGGACTTTTTTTTTTTAACGAAGCTACTGAAAACAATGTTTTTGTTTGTCAAATAGTCAAAAATGACACCCACGTTTCTGGGAGGCCGACCACACAAGTCATTAGCAGTAGGGAAACGTGGGTTGGTCCTGGCTGTGGTATGAAAGCAGTATCAGGCACGTTTTGGCTAGCTATCTCTGACTGGTGATTAGATCCTTTAATGTGAAGTGTTTGCTGTTACCCTTGTGTTGAATTGTATTTCATTATGTTTTTTGTGAGATGAACATAGCCAGTGATCTGTGGATAGGATAGGATATACTTTTAATGTCCCCCATAGGGAAATCTGTTTTGGGAGTCATATTGCACACATGGCCAAAATCCTACATGACCTATTTGAGTTGAGAATCTTAATGGACATAGGCAGGAATAAGTTTTTATAACAGTTGAGCCTTCTCTGGGGTGCAAGCGGGAACTCTGGGTGGAGAATGTGGAATGGAGTTTAAATAACTCACGGCACTCAGCTGAAGACTTGATTCGCTATTCTCACCCCCTTGTAAACACTATCAATGTTTAAATCATATTGATATTTTCAAATGTAAGTGGCCCTGCTCAAGTTAGAAATCTGAAAACCAAGACTTTAATCTGTGATGCTGTAGCATCAGCAGCCTAGAGCTGAGTTTGCAGACTAACTCGCTGTGTGAAGTCTAATATCAAAATGAATTTTAAATGTTAGTACTACTATCAGATCAAAACCAGACGATGTTCCCTTTTCCCTAGAAAATCATTGTGGGTGCAGTCATTGTTGTTTTTTGTTTTTTTAAGTTCATTCATTAATTCCTCTCTCCAGTAGCACAACATAATTATGTTAATATATATCCAATTGTCTAAAATTAGCCAAATCTAATATTTAAATATGTTCCGGTTCAATTAGCTCTTGTGCAGCTATTAACTTAATGAAATCTTTCTTTCTTTGAATTCTCAAGTGCACTTATATTTCTGACTCCTTTCTGTTTTGGTTCTGAATTGCACA
Organism: Morone saxatilis; assembly: GCF_004916995.1. Lineage (NCBI taxonomy): Eukaryota > Metazoa > Chordata > Actinopteri > Moronidae > Morone > Morone saxatilis. The sequence goes on along the minus strand of NW_023339696.1, from coordinate 17,809,189 downwards.
CTATATGTAAGCCTCTCCTTCTCTATTTTCTTGACAGCCTGGTGTGTCTGGAGCTCAAGGCAATGCGAATCCAATTGGACAGCCGCAAGGTGTGGCCAATAAGGTTGTAGCGTGGACCGGGGTTCTGGAGTGGCAAGAGGTAACAAGTCTGACTTTTAATTGCTGCAGAGTGGTTGGGGCCCTTAAAGTAAAGCTGTAAACTAAAGTGATATTAGAAACCTTTTAAGAGAATGTGTTGTTAAGAGCAATCCCTGCAGTTTAATTAGAATCACTTATAGTACTGACAGCTGAATGTCAGGCTGTCTTCCCCCCTCCCGCCCTAAAAAAAAAATGCACAAACCAGCATTTAGGATAAAAACTCATTGTTTTGGCTAAGAAATTAGATTTATTTGTTTTCTTGGTGAAAGTGAGATCATGTTTGTACGGTAAATACCAGGCTACAGCTAGCAGCCGGTTAGTTTATATTTGTGTAAAGACTGGAATCATGGAGACCTAGCTTGGTCCAAAGGAATTCAAAATATGCATGTTAAAAAATTTATACAGTTTTGAAGTTTTGGTTTTACGTGGATTTAAGTGAAGGAGTTTTTCTTTGCCCGGACACGGGAACTTCCTGGAATCTCCGCTGGTTGCCTGGCAACCTCACACTGACGACATAACTTTAGGAACAAGATTTACATTTTAATCAGTGTGCTTTAGGGTGCTGGTAGGCGGACTTTGTAACCTTCACATAGAGCCAGACTAGTTTCTGTTTCTCTCTTTTTCCAGTTCATAAGCTAAACTGACCCGCTGCTGGCTCCAGCTTTATATTTACTGAACAGATATCAGAGTGGTATCGATCAACTCATCTAACTTTCAGGAAGAGAGAATGAGCGTATTTCCCAAAACGTCAACCTTTGCTGGTCTCATATCCCAGCCATAAATAAGTCAGTATTGGGCAGCTGAAATAAAAACCAGCAGCATCTGATAACTAAACCTGTTATCATCACTACTGTCTAGGACTGATCACTGTGCTAAGTCCTAATAACCACCTGTCATTGATTATTCTACGGTATGATTAATTGCACATCATTTTACTGTCCTATTACTATTGGTTTAGCTCAAGGTCAAATCGATTGAGTTTACAGTGGCAGTGCTGAGCCAGGAAAATGCATGTTAATGGCTTTTATGCGACACTCATGAGGCCTTCAAGTGTTTGTGTTTGGTGGACAGACTCGGATCAAACAGTGTTATCAATATGGCTGAATTTCAATCAGTTAATTCCTGAAAGCTTTTGTCATCTAAAATGTGGGGTTACTTTCCAGAATGGTTTTTCTCACCAACTTAAGGTAGATGCGTTTGAATAGGATTGTTTTATGACTGTCCACATCTCAGGCTCCCTTTCCGTCCTGTTTTATCAGGCCCTGGTAATAAATAACCCATTTGTCTGCAGAGAAAGCCCAGCACAAAACATTTGTAATGGACAGCACAGGGACTACAGTAGGGCTGACTAATATGTGATTGATTGATCATTGATCCGGTATTGAGGCCCTGAAGATGAAGAGTGCTGGCTTTCCCCAGTGGGATTGCTGTATTGATGTGCTTAGAAAGTAGTTCTAATTTTTTTTCTTTTTTCTTTCATTCTGGACATTTTGCTAAGGAACAGGTTGCCTGCAGGTCTTTAAAAGTCCATTTATCCGTCCATTTTTTAATTGCTTGTCCTGATTGGGGTCATGGTGGCAAAAGGGTGAGCAGGGCAGCCCCACATGTCCTTTTCCTCAGCAATATTCTTCAGCTGCTCCAAGGACAGCTGGTAGATGTAATCCCCCAGCATGCCCTGGGTCTTCCCTGTTGTGCTCAGCAGTCATTTCCAGAGCACCCCCCTGAAAGAGACAGTTAAGCCTGATTTATACTTCTGCATCAAATTGTCGGCATGGGTATGGAGTAGGTACAGTAGGTAGCCTCGTACTCTACGATGTACCCGATGTAAAGTTTTAGATCTTACATTACCTGGTTGAAATGAAAGCTCAGTGGTTCTGACAGCTTTTTTTTTTGGTTTGGTCATAGAGCATTTTAATAATCCCTTAAAATCCCACTGGATACCTGTACAGCATTGTTTGCCATGTGCTCCTTCACGTTCTAACGTTCCTCCTCTTTTTGTGGCACTCCTTTCTTTCTGTCTCTGTTAATTTGCACAGAAGCCTAAAGCCCCTTCTGTGGATTCAACCACCAAACTGACGCGTTCTCTGCCATGTCAAGTGCATGTTAACCAAGGGGAAATTCTGTGAGTAGCCAATCAAACGCTATGGACTTTATCTGCAGTAAAGCGGTGTTTCGTGCTCACAGTTTAATGCTGCCATTGTGTCTCTAAACAGGAACACAGAGCAGTGGCCACAGAAGCTCATCATGCAGCTGATTCCACAGCAGCTACTGGTGCGACCATTTCTTGGCTTTTGTTTTACTGTGTCAAAGTGTTGCAGTGACTTGTTTGCAGCAGCAACTTGTTTATAAATGATGCACAACTAAGTCCTCTTTTGCCTGCTCTTTCCGTAGACAACCTTAGGTCACCTCTTCAGAAACTCTCGAATGGTTCAGTTTCTCTTCACCAACAAAGACGTGGAGTCGCTGAAAGGCCTGTACCGCATTATGGCCAATGGTTTTGTAAGTAACCTTTCCCTAAGCCTAAAATGTTTGTTCGCCATGTCTCCTCTGTCCTATCTATCATTCAGAATACCTCAATACATTTTCCATGAATGACAACTGAGTGCAGGTCCCACCTCTGTCCAGTAGTTGGGCTGAACATGCAGTATCAGCTGTGTTGCAGTGTTGCAGTAAAAACTCTAGAGGGGGTTCCAGGCCATACATTTAGTCACCTTAGAGGTAGATAATATGATATAAAAATGGTTTGCCATCAGTTGAGACAAAACACCTTTTTTATACTTAATTTACAGTTTACAGTTTTACAGTGACAAGATATATTGAAAAGACAGATACAGAAAAATCCAACAACAAATAAAACACGAACGGAACAGAACAAGGAGACTGCCAGACAGTTTACAAGATTACATAAATAGTCTTTCAAAAGCATATACAATATTAACATCCCGGGAGTGAGGTAAAGTAACATGGACAAATGAATCGAGTTAAACGCCGCACACACTCATGTAGCCAGGAAGGTCAGAGTCTCTATGGATGTGGAGTAATATGACACTGTGCCAAAGAAATCTCTTAAATCTGTTCTGTGTACTGGGTTTGTGCAGACGAGGTCTTTCCATTTGAATAACAGACAACATCTCCTTGAACCAGTGTGCAAAGCAGGGTGGAATAGTAGACTTCCAGGTCACTATTCCTAAGTGCAGATGGCCAGATGATGGTTGGGCTGAATGTCACTTAAGCCACTCAAAGATTGCAGTCTAAAAGTTATATAATGTAGGGCAAAACCAGAAAAGATGTGCTAGTGATCCTTCAGCTGAGCAACACTTGTCACGTTCAGGAGACGCTGATGGAAAGATCCGGGTCAGTTTGGTTTTTGAGTAATGGAGTCTATGCATTGCCTTGTACTGGATTAACCTGTAGCGTGAGCTAATACAGCAACAATGAACCCGGGACATTGCCCCTTACCAGAGCTCTGCAGATATCTCTGAATTCCTCACGGACCCAGGCTTCCCTAATAAGATCTGAAGAAACGAAATAGCAAAGCTTTTCACAAATTTTGATACTAGCTGCTTGGGATCTGGAGGGAGCAAGAGATTTTCAAGAAAAGGAGGAGTGGTGGGGGTGGACTGAAACTGTTGGCACTGACTTGAAGATAGTGGGGGAAAAAATGTGGAAGATTGAACTTAGTACTTAATTGAATAAATGAAGCAAATTGGCCATCAATGTACACATCTTAAAAAGTTCTGATAGCCTTCTCTCTCCAGACTGCACACACACCATCTAACTCTCCAGGCTTGAATTATTTATTTGGCATACGGGGGTGTATATTGAAACAAGTTTGGCAGTCCACTTTTATCTGATTTAATGTTCACAACAATTCTTTAAGGTTGAGTTTCGTTGAATTGACTTGTCTACCAAGGCAGAACTGGAAAACAAAAGAGCAGGGAGTGAAGAATATTCAACAGCAGAAGCTTCTAGCTGTAACCATGAAGGGTTCCTTTCAGTTTATGCGCCTCCGCATTTTCAGTAGGTAAGAGCCCTGGAGTTAGACACCCATTAGTAGTGTTTAAAAATAGGCAGACCAAGACCACCCTCCATAAGGAGTCTATGTAGGTGAGCGTTTGGATAATGTGATTTGTAGTCCCATATAAAGGGCAATATAATAGAACCAAGCTTATTAAAAAAGGATGAATTTAAGTATATTGGCATGTTTTAAAAAAGATATAAAAACCTGTGTAGGCTCACCATTTGGATTGCATTTACCCATCCAATAGTGGATAAAGGCAGGATTTGATATTCATTTTGAGTTTTTCCACTGATTCTGTGTTAAATCTGAAAATATGGCTTGGGTTCCTGATCAGTTTCATCCCCAGATGGGTGAAACAGTCCTTCACTACTCTAAACTGCTTTTTTTTTCAGGAAGTCTTAAGTAAATTGATCCACTAAAGGCGTAAACACTTTAATTGTTTAGTTTGGATTCAGTTCTAGAAGACTAGCATAAGGATAGAGGGTTTTGTCAGTGTGGTGCATTGTTAATCAGGTAATACCATTGAGAAATAGTAGAGGCATTAATAGTATTCAGTCCAGCTGAGCTCTGCCTCTTTGCCTGAATTTGATTTACAGCCCAGGGAAAGCACAGTATGAATTAAGTTAATACCATTTGCATTCAATTTATAAAACCGATATGTTTGATTGGGCAAAGGATCTCAGGAGTAGGTTATGTCCCCAAGCCCGAGCCCATCCCATAATTATGACGGAGTCCCGAGTCAAGGTCTTAATCTGCCCTGTGACCCTCCCTGCAGGCCGGCTGCGTCCACTTCCCCCACACTACTTCGCCTTGCGAAGTGCGGGTGCTGATGCTGCTCTACTCATCCAAGAAGAGAATATTCATGGGGCTCATCCCCAACGACCAGAGCGGCTTCGTCAACGGCATCCGGCAAGTCATCACCAACCACAAGCAGGTCCAACAGCACAGAGCGGTGAGTGGCCATAGGAGGAGGAAGCGGAGCTGGTGGGCAGAGAGGAAGGTTTCAGTGTGGAGTGGGGAGACCAAAAGGAGGTGATAATGAGAAGGCATTATGGAGGAGCGCCCGGGAATTGAGGTGCATTGTTTACGGCATTAAGTGTATTGTTATTGACATTTCATTTAGCAAGCCCGGTATCTTCACAGCAGCCACTAACGTCTCTCACTCTGGTAGAGGCTAATGGGACTAGCATTAGCTAAATTCCTACTGCAACATTAGCTGACTGTTGCATTCCCAGCTCATTATATCTGCTTAAGTGAGGAAAATATAGGTGCAATACATATGCGCACTGTATGTTGAATTAGTGGCACATGTCAACAAAATTGTTTCCTCAACTCTGTGCATTGTGTACTGTGTTGGGTTACTGTTTATGGTGAATACATTGTGTTAACTTGCATTTAGAGCTTTAAGGTTAAAGTCAATGTCCACTTTATTAGGTACACCTGTACAATCTTATGCAATCCAGCAGTTCTGACAAAGTCTACTTTTTTGTTGAGGTTATCATAGAGGTGTTAATTAAATAATGTTGTAGCATCGCATCTCATGTATGAAAATTAAAAGGACAATATAATGTAGTCAAAATAGCTTTAACTCTTTAAAAATAAAATAATAATATAATTAAATCTGTAAACATTTGCAAAAATGTAACCAAAAACTGAATATTATACATTTTGTAAAAGTAGATTTTATGGCTGAGCTGTTGAAAAGCAATGGATTGTACAGGTTTACCTGATAAAGTGGCCATCGAGTCTACATCAATTACAAATAACAGATTTCAATTTTAGCTGCTTAAATCAAATCACAGCGCCTAAAACAATCTCAACGCTAAATTTTGTAATTATTTTTAATTATTACACCCATCTGTGAGGTGGACTGTGGTGAAACATTGGAAATTATAGATTTAGTGTGGTATTAATACTGGAGAAGTAGTCTTAGTGGATTAGTTGGTCAACATAAATAGTATTTTGGTGTGCGATTAAACTTTTTAAAATCCCTTTTAAGCAAAAATGCCTCTAATTTTTCACAATTTTCTTACATTTATAAACCTAAAACCTACTTGACATATCTTCCCATGCAGTGTAACGTCATCCCCGGCAGTTAAAACATATTGTTACATTGTTAGTTGTTAACATTTCACAGTAAATACAACAACAAGGCTTCATAAAAACAAACCATTCACACTACTTGCTATAGTCTGAAAATGTGGAATGTTGTGAGATTCAGCTTTAAACAAAGCACAACTTGGCTAGATATGAATTTTTCAGTTCAGGCTGCCCAGCTGTTAACATTACATGAGACACACTTTAGGAGAAGCAATGGAGTGGCAGGGGTGTGTGTCAACCTTTAGGGACAGGAGGAGAAAATCCAGAGACAAGGCCCCTCCTTCCTCTCGGTAAAGGTAGACCAGTTCTTGTCGCTCAGTTCATTACAAGTTACAAACGCTGCTGCCTTGTCCACATGATATGAAAATTTCACTTCCCCTCTCTGCTCATCTTCATCCCTGGAGACAGGGTGATTTAAAATGTGTCCTCTGGATTAGCCGTCTTTTCCATCACAGGGCTCCACTCCAGCTTATTGCATCCAGCGAGGAGGGATGCTGCATAGCTCTGAAACAATGCAGCACCCAGTCACAGAGAAGCAGTATGTCTCCATTTAAAAAAATGAAGCCTGTTGTCAGGTTTACATGAGTTAGATTACATTTCTCCTCGCAGTCTGCTCTCATCAGCGGTGATGGCGCTTGTTTACTCAACCTGCTAATTTTATGTCTTCGCAAAAGTGCGTCAGCCCTATATGTAACTTGAAGCCGTGTGTGTATGAGCATCAGGGCATTTAGAGAAGGCAGAAGACATGAAATTGTAATGAAGATTTTTTTTTTCTGCCTCTTGTGTATCATCACATATTCAGTGCTGCATTGCTAATAGGGAAGCGCTACAGCAATCTTAACGTAATTAAAATTTCAATTTGGACCAGTAGTTAAGGTTTCTCTGCGCAAAGCCCTGGAGTGGCATTCTTCGGGAACGAGATTGCAGTGTGTTCTGTTTACAGCAAGACGAAATTGAATATTTTTTCCATGAAAAGTGATGCAGGCCCTAAATCGTGATCCGGGATTTTACAGGTTACTGGGTTAAAGACAGGAGATAAATCATAGACAGGAGAAGAGAGAAAGAGGCAGCTGTTTTGTTATCTCCCTCAAAAGACCTAAAGCTGTGTGTTGTGCCGTTATTGTTGGTCAGAAAACACACCGCGCATTAGCGCAATCCCAGGGTGATTTGTTCAGATTCAGCAAGATGGATGTGTGGAGGTGTTTTTTTCCATCACACTTTTTTTTCTGAGTCTGTAGTTAATAATTTGTGCTTAGAGGGGGGATGAAACACCCTTCATTCCTCCTTGTCTCTCCCTCTGTGTGGAAACACACAAGCCACCTCAGCACAGTTTCAAATTTTGCCTTTTTAAGCAGTTATATCTGTCTTGTCGGATTCCTGTTTTTAAAGTGCAGGACTGTGCAAATAAAATGTGAAATAGAATCAGATTATTTGGAAAAATCTGAATCTTACAGGTGTGTTTCCAGAACCCGTTGGCAGATAAAGCAGCAGGTTCCTTCCTTTCTTTTTTTACTCGGCTTTTAAACGATGGTTGGATATTTTATATGACTTTTTTCACTCCAGACTTTGCGAACGGCTTTAAGCTTTTAAGCTTCAGTTTGTTTTAAACTGTGAAATCCAAAATAGCAAACACCTCAGCAGGTGGTGCTTGAAGTTAAATCTCCACTGGTATCATCGTATCCATGTTTGTGTTTGCCTTCTATCTGCACACTCATGAACAAAGAAAGCTAATATTTGGTTTCAGCCCGACACTCTCTAGGTTGTTAGCACAATAAACATCCATTACATGCGGAAAATATGTCGACTAAAAATATAGATTCTAGATTCATTATGATGGTACAAGTATTTATATTTATTTATACAATACATTATACATTTTATACAAGCGGTTTGGCCAGAGGACAGAAATACAGAGCGAAATTTGGAATCAGAAAGACTATAACTTTTGAAGATGCCCGGTTGATTTGTCTGTCTCAGACTGCCATAGCCCCATATAAGCTACAGCTGAATGTATAGAACACATTTCTGCACAAAATGAGGAAATCGCTCTGAGAATTTATATTGGGTAACTTTAAGGTGTTAATGAGAATAAAGGTGAGGCAGAGCGGTGCTAGAGAAGACTGCATACTGCGTCTATAAATAAAGCCGATAAAATGTTCTCTTGTTCTGTATGAAGCTGTTGGGGAAATATCCTTAATGCTGTTTCGCTTCTGTGCAGCAGTTGGGCGGTGGAGGCGGTCCAATGCAGCCTGGTCAGGTAGCCCCCAACCAGAACTTCCTCAACAGGCCCCCTGGCCCCATTCCTGTCTCCCACGGCAACGTCCAGCAGCAGGTAAATGAACCCACTCAGCTCTGGCATGTCTACCTGTGTTCCCACACCTGTACCTCTCACACTGCCTGTTGTGGACGCCTTTACTGCACCGGCACCCGCTGATTTCTGCATGCCTTATTGGTAACCCTTTCCTCCGCTGTCCTCCTTCCCCCCCCCCACATTTCCACCATTCTCCCCACTCCTCCTTCTCTCTGATCTGTCCTATGTCCAGTCTGTGGTGGTGGGGATGCCCCCTGTTAGTCAGGTCTCTATGATGGAGGAGCAGCAGAGGCAGAACAACATGGTGAGACCTGCAGTAGCCTCTTAACATTAACAACATGTGTTCAGGGTGTCCAGGGGTACTTCACTGGAATCTGAAGGGCTTTAAACTATTATATCGTCATTCACTTATCGGTTTCATCCTGAGTTTCATTGAACTGCATAGATAAGAACAGTAAAATGTACATTTTCCAACACAACGTCCTTTATCTGTACTGTTTTTAATGTTGCCTATATATAGTGTCAGAAATAAAAGTAAATAACGTAGTAGGACACTTATTTAAATTATGTTATAGTCAATTCCAGCCTTTGTGGAACTAGTAGACATCCTGTGTTTTTCTCATTGTGAGGAATACTGTGTACAAAAACACACACACACACACACACAGACACACTGTCACTCCCATCCTTCTGTTCAGCATCACGCTGGTGGACAATTTCCAATCAGCATGTGTTGGCTTTACCAGTCCCTGTTGAATGTTCCTCTTGTAGCATGCCATTGAAAAAAATAATATTTCATTGATAACTTGCATGCATACGTTTGTTTCTTTTATTGCACAGGAACTGTTTGCACCGAGCATGAGGTGATACAAAACCAACAGCAAAGATAGACCTCGTCCAAACATGATGGTTTACATCCACACTGTACAACTGTTATATAATAATGTAATTTAAAACATTAGCTTCACTAATGTCAGCCATAAGGTGTTAAGCACCTTCAATTGCTCCATATAAAACCAACAAAGAGTTATTTTCAGCATGCAAGTAAGCTTGTGACAGGACAGGACGTAACCACTCGTTGGACTTTTGGAACTTTGCAGTCAGTCATTAAACACACGGAAGATACCAAGTTATAAAAAATTGATCACAAGTAACAAAACCAACAGGAATTTTCAAAGTTGGTATCCTGATGAGCTGTTTTTGTTTTTATAATAACTTTATAATTGGTTTTCTTACATGAGTTATATCCGATGTAAGATCTCTTAAACTTTCCTTCAGATGACAATGAGAGCTACCGGACCAGCCAACCAGCAGCCGCCAGTCAGTGGCGCTCCACCCAACCAGGTCGCACAAGGCGGGCAGGCCCCGCCCCAGGGTCCCGTACTCCGCCTCTCGAACCCCGGAGCCAATCCCCAGCTTCGCAGTCTTCTTCTCAGCCAACAGCAGCCAGTAAGAGTGCAAGAAATGTCTGAGCGAATGGCCCTGCAGTAAATGTCTCGCAGGTTATCATGTGACCCTAACTGCTCTTCTGGAGTGCTTGTAGAGGTTAACGTGGCTCTTCTGTCTCTGTCTTTGCAGCAGGGTGGAGTGTCTCACATGCCAGGCATGATGGCTCACCAGGGTTTAGGGCAGCAGTTAGTCCATCCAACACCAGGAGGAGGGGCTCAAATGCAGGGCCAATGGAGAGGGCCCTTGGCAGGTCAGCAAGAATCCCCCCCCCCCCCCCCCCC
>NW_023339696.1:17788627-17798789 GCF_004916995.1 Morone saxatilis | reverse complement strand
GGGAGAAAAAAATTATACAGACGAAATTGAATCAAGAAAAAGACTATAACTTTGAAGATGCCCGGTTGATTTTGTCTGCTCCAGACTGCATAGCCCAAATATAAGCTTACAGCTGAATGTATATGAAACACATTTCTGCAAAAATGAGGGAAATCGCTCCTGGAGAATTTATATTTGGGTAACTTTAAAGGTGTTAATGAGAATAAAGGTGAAGGCAGAGCGGTGGCTAGAGAAAGACTGCATACTGCGTCTATAAATAAAGCCGATAAAATGTTCTCGTTTTTGTTCTGTATGAAGCTGTTGGGGAAAATATTCCTTCAATGCTGTTTCGCTTCTGTGCAAGCCAGTTGGCGGTGAGGCGGTCCCAATGCGCCTGGTCAGGTAAGCCCCCAAAACAGAACTTCCTCAACAGGCCCCCTGGCCCCATCTGTTCCCCAAAACGGCAACGTCCAGCAGCAGGTAAATGAACTGCCACTCCAGCTCTGGCATGTCTAACCTGTGTTTCACCACACCCTGGGTACCCTCTCACACTGGCCTGTTGTGGACGCCTTTACTGCACCGGCAACCCTGATTTCTGCATGCCTTGATTGGTAACCCTTTCTCCGCGTGTTCCTTCCCCCCCCTGCCCACCATTTCCACCATTCTCCCCACTCCTCCCCTTTCGTCTCTGATCTGTCCTATGTCCAGTCTGTGGTGGTGGGGATGCCCCCTGTTAGTCAGGTCCTCTAATGAATGGAGGAGCAGCAGAAGGCAGAACAACATGTGATGACCTGCAGTAACCCTCTTTAATCATGAACAACAATGTGTTCAGTGGTGTCCAGGGGTACTTCACCTGGAATCTGAAGGGCTTAAACTATTATACGTCAATTCACGTTATCGGTTTCATCCTGAGTTTCAATTGACTGGCATAGATAAGAACAGTAAAAATGTACATTTTCCAACACAACGTCCTTTATCTGTACTGTTTTTAATGTTGCCTAATATATATGGTCCCAGAAATAAAAGTAAATACAGTAGTAGGACACTTATTTAAATTATGTTATATAGTCAAATTCCAAGCCTTTGTGGAACTAGTAGACATCCTGTGTTTTTCTCATTGTGGGAATACTGTGTACAAAAACACACACACACACACGACAACACACACCACAACACACACAAAAAAGACACACTGTCACTCCATCCCTCCTGTTCAGCAATCACGCTGGGTGACAATTCCAAATCAGCATGTGGTTGGCATTTACCAGTCCCCCTGTTGAATGTTCCTCTTGTAGCATGCCATTGAAAAAAAATAATATTACATTGATAACTTGCATGCATACGTTTTGTTTCTTTTAATTGCACAGGAACTGTTTGCACGAGCATGAAGGTGATACAAAACAACAGCAAGTATAGACCTTACAAACATAGATGGTTACATCCACACTGTACAACTGTTATATAATAATGTAATTTAAAACAATTAAGCTTCAGCTAATGGTCAAGCCATAAGTGTTAAGCCACCTTCATTGCTCCATATAAAACCAACAAAGAGTGTATTTTCAGCCATGCAAGTAAGCTTGTGACAGGACAGGACGTAACCACTCGTGGAATCTTTTGGGAACTTTGGCAGTCAGTCAGTTAAACACACGGAAGATACCAAGTTAATAAAAATTGATCAACAAGTAAACAAAACACCAAACAGGAATTTTCAAAAGTTGGTAATCCTGATGAGCTGTTTTTGTTTTATAATAACTTTATAATTGGTTTTCTTACATGAGGTTTAATATCCCGATGTAAGATGCTCTTAAACTTTCTTCAGATGAATGAGAGCTACCGGACCAGCCAACCAGCAGCCGCCAGTCCAGTGGCGCTCCAACCCAAACCAGGTCGCACAAGGCGGGCAGGCCGCCCCAGGGTCCCGTACTCCGCCCTCTCGAACCCCGGAGCAATCCCCAGGCTTCGCAGTCTTCTTCCTCAGCCAACAGCAGCCAGTAAGAGTGTAAGAAATGCTGAGCGAATGGCCCCCTGCAGTAAATGTCTCGCAGGTAATCCATGTGACTAAACTGCTCTTCTGGAGTGCTTGTAAGAGGTTAACGTGGCTCTTTCTGTCTCTGTCTTTGCGCAGGGTGGAGTGGTCTCACAATGCCAGGCATGATTGGCTCAACCAGGGTTTAGGGCAGCAGTTAGTCCCCATCCACACCAGGAAGGAGGGGCTCAATGCGGGCCAATGGGAAGGGCCCCTTTGGCAGGTCAGCAAGAATCCCCCCCCCCCCCCCCCAAGAAATGGAAGGAGTTCAGAAAGATCTGACTCAAGTAGACATGACATTTTAGAATATAGGTTAAGGAACTGTACTTATTACACATGTAGGTTAATGAGGTTGATATCAAAAAGTATATAAAAACAACTTCAAAAAGTCACGTTGCTGGAAAGGTTTACTTTTGTTTCAACACAACTGTAGCAGCAGGTAAAGCAAAGTCTAAGTTATTTTCATCTTTTTTACTAAGTTGCCTGCCAACTTTACACTACTACAGACTATATTTCAAAGCATACAGTACATTTTTGGTTTTGTTTTGTGTTTTAAAATGTTTAAATGTTTTTGTACAGTTTCACATGCAGCAATCTGTACAAAAAAAAAACAAAGCTTTCAGAGACTTGCTCATGTTGGATATTCCATCCCAGTGTGAATGCTGCCCAAATTTATATTTGTCAAACTTACTTTATTTTTGTCCACATTGATCGAAAAAGTTTGCAGAACTTCTGGTGCATTTCTATATTGATCTAAAGCTCCAACTTTGAAGATTTCCATTGCTAAAAGATTCATTTTCTTTTGGTCCCGTTCAGACAAACACAAGGTGCACTGACGATGAGTTAAAACCAGTGAGAGTGCAGATTGGTTTTCCCAGACCTTGTCAGTCATTGGTTGCCCTTTGTGTTTTGGCAGGTAATTCGTACTGCATGTCCTCCAAAAAAAAAAAAAAAAGAATCTTTTTCACCTTGGTCTCTGCAACAAAAATGAAATCTCCCCCACCCGAACACTACCTGTGGCATCATTGAACTGTGATGCATGAAGTTCATTTGTGTTTATTTTAAGCAATATGTGTGAGTGGGGGCCTAACTTACTAAATTGTCTTCAAAGACCAACATGGATAACGCGCATGTGGCTTTGCTCATTGTTTGTTGGTCAGGTTGGATTTTCTGAGTCGTACAGCGATACATTTTATTTTGTGTAGACTTACTTTTTAGACTTAGTCATCACATTCATGCACAATTTAGGTATTTCAAATCACTGAAGAAGACAAATGATAAAATACCTTGATCTTTACCTACGTCAGTCACATTTAAGGGCCTCTAATTTGAAGAAATTAATGGAAACAAATGGCTGCATGGGACTTACGAATAAATATTGGTATGATTTGGAAAACTGTGTAGTAATATAAAATGTATCCAGATGTAAGGGGGAAAACGTGACTTTAAACTGCAAATATCATAAACTCCTTAGTGTATCTGTGATATATATCTCTTAGTTTTCACTATCCTGCTTCGAAGTCTATCTTTAACATCAGTATGAATTCTGAAAAAAAAATCCCTCTTCTAAATCTCTCTTCCTCTCTCCATCTGTCTCCCAAACGCCCCAAACCTGTGTGCAGGTCAGATCCTGATGTCTGGAGGTCAGAGAGGCGCTGTGCCGCAGCCCGGAATGCCCCAAGTCTCCAGTGTCATGGAGGATGAAATCCTCATGAACCTTATCTGATTGAGCATCATGGACACACAAACAGGATTTTTAGTTGAATCTTGGCAGCCATTTGCCTGTTTTTACACATATATCAGCTCTGTTGCTTCATTTCCACGAATGTTCAACATAATTAAGGAACAAATCATGAGTAGTTTCTTCTTTTTTTTTTTTATGGGACTGAGCAGCTGAAGTTAATTAGGGGCAGACAATGCGAGTATTAGTTTTTCATGTAAATGGTCAAACCGACAGCATGCTAATCCTCCATGCTACACGCTGGATGAAGCCGAACCAGTGGAAACAGTCAATTATGTAATGCTTCTGGAAACTCTACTTTTCTAAGTTTTCATTGTATCATGGAAATCTGAAATAGTGTTATTGTAAAATGAGATTTAACTTTTTTTCTGTTACATTTCTTTTTTTCTTAATTGATAAAGCTGTTTTATGAGGACAGAATAAACTTAAGGAGCATAGATGTATTGAAGAAGTCATTTATCATTGTGAAGACATTTTACTGTTGCACATGATGATGATGATGATGATGATGATGTGTTGGTGATGGCCAGCCAAAGTCTCCACAGTCCTGCCTCCCCGTGTGAATGCAGCTTGGACCCTTAAGGTGAGAGAGAGACTGAAATAGACACAGTAATAGATAGTTCAGTGTCTTTTTCTGCCAAATAGTGTCACAGTGTTAATTTTAACTACTCCAATATGTCGTGGAACCATAGAGAGTCCCCTTGTGCCAAGTAGTCCTACCAGATGGCATCAGTTGGCCATGTTTCCCTTGGCATAATGTACAATCAGGCTGACCGCATGCGCACACGGCAGAGACTCTACATATATGCCCACAGTCTGCTTTAGAAACATGCCCTTGCGTGCACGCACGATGCATGCACATTAAATCCTGCACACCAACAAAACTCTGTCCTGTCGGGTACCTGACAGTGACGTGTGTGCTCAACCTGCAGAACCAAACCGGCCATGCACGGGAAGAGAAACGCACGTGAACTTTGGCTCAAACTCACACATGCGTCCGTCACACATTCACGTATCAGTTTGTGCAGTTTCTATTTTTTTTTTTTTCACACTTGGACACTGTGTACACACATACACACTCACCAACAGGAAGTGATGTCAGTCCCTGTCACCTGGGAGACAGAGACGGTTGCTAAGATACCATGACAGTGGGTTCTTGTTTCTGAGCTTTTCCTCAGCCCCGCTTTCACATGGACTCACACAGATAGACACTAGTCCCTCAGTGGCTGGTGTTCATCCCTCCCATCCCTTAATCACTGGCCGGCCCTCGGAGCCCAGCTTAGACTCACTTTATCTTCCTCTCTCTCACTCACTCTCTCTCCATCTCCATCTATCTGCCTCTATCTGACTATCGAGCTATTAGCGCCTGCCTGAGCTCATAAGTTTTTCAGTATCTCTGTTATTAAGAGCAAAATTGTTCACAGGTCCATATGATGAACTCCAGAATATATAGGCTACATCACATTGATGCTGTTTATAATACACTCCTCTTCAAAGAAAATTCCATTATGTTTTCCCACCATAGCACATGGTGTTAGTATGTCATTATGGTAATACTGTGGGTCTGTACAGTACATCCATATTTTATTCATACCCAGGAACCATACACCTTACAAACTTTATATATATATATAACCTGTGGTTCTGACAAAGAACATGGATCCGATTAGGTTTCTAAGGCCTTGCTGCATAAATTTGCATTTTAAAGAATAAAATTAGATTTTCTAAAAACTCGCACAAAGTGAATATAAAATGACAAGTTAGGAAATAAACGGCAGAGGACTTAAAGGTCCAGTGTGTAACATTTAGTTGGATCTATTGGCAGAAATGAAATATAAAATTCATAAGTATGTTTTCATTAGTCTATTATCACCTGAAAATTTAGAATCATGTTTTCGTTACCTTTTTAGAATGCTTGGAAAGGGAGTGTGTGCGGAGGGGTTATCAGTTGGTTGTTATGTGCAATCTTACTGCTACTAATTTCTACACACTGGTCCTTTAATGTGTCAACTATATCTCAACTGAGACTTAAGCTTTGTCCTCCTATTTCTGACAAACATTAAACACTCATATGGCTACATGGAGACACTACAACTGGGTGAGATATCAATGTTTCCACCAACAGTGGCCTTTATGGGTCACCCAACAGTCGACTGTTAAGTGACCCATGGATGTGTGATTGGTTTAAAAATAGAAAGCTAACTTATGGCTGTTTCCTCATTACTGTGACTTTAAATCTAGTAATTATGGCATAGCAATAATGTCATCATTTGGAAGAGGCCAAACAATTCCACTATTTCATGAGACGGGTGCATGGGAGTAGGATAAGTCATCAAAAAGTTGCAAAGAGAAATACACTGTCTGACATTTATCTTTGCAATGAATGAAAAGATCATCAGTATTTGCGTCACAGTGGCTGGCAGCAGTTTAGGCAGTGAAGCCCATGTCATTCTCTCCAGCCATGTCCTCTTCGTCTTCTTCTCAGGGATCCAGAGAAGTTCTCTAACCAGGTTGGGTATGAAATCCTAATCTCCAGCCCCACCATGTATATCTTAATTTCCCATGTGAACCGAACCCTAGAGATACTCAAACTCCTTCACTCCAACAGAACAATCTGCCATTTTCTGTGAGCGTACCATGACCACTGACATGGAGGTGCTGGCGTCAGACAAGTGTGTATACTAACTGTGGATACCCGTCCATACCTAACACTGCACGAGCATGCTGTGTACCTGAAACCAGAACACCTCTGGCCAAAGATCAAGTCATACCTTCTGAACTGCATCCGTATGTCTTCACTCAGGTGAACAGAGCTGTTGACAGGTCTCCATCTGGTGATGAGTTGGATCAGGTCTGATAGACAGACCTGGGATGTGTGGCTGAAGTCCCTGCTTAGGGGGGCCTCGCCTCTCGTTTCCAGAGGGATTTTTTTCTTCATTCTTAAGATATTAAAACTGAGTGTGTGATGTTCAAAGCCTCCATTGTGGAGGCAGCTGTCTACATGTGCTTTGTGGACTTGGAGATCATGTCCCCTAGGGTGTCATGTGGGGGTTGCTGAGGGAATATGGGGATGCAGGGCTGTTGATTTGAGCCATCAAAGCCATCTGGGCCTTGCAAACCCAGAGAGATGTAGAGAGCATGTTCACTATGGGTAGTGGGCTTTGCCAAGATTCTCTCACAAATATCAGACCTTTATTTCAATATAAGAGTTAAAAATCTGAATTAGAAGAAGGGCATTGTTGTAATGTTAAGAGTGAAAAATGACCGTTGAGCAGCAAGTGCAAGACTGGAAGCACAATAGCCTAACATCTAAAAATGGACCCATTGACGAATAAACAATGTTTTTGCTTGTAGTCTCATCTTTAAAAAAAAAAACAAAAAAAACATGAAGACCCCAAACAACTGTTCTGTCTGCGTCAGCATTTTAAGGTTGAAATATTTATTGCCAATGTATGACTAAATTTCCCATAATGACCAATTTTATCCCCAAAACCTGATGACCAAAAAAAAAGTGACGCTCACCATGCTGCTCTATATCCATTTCTACAGATTCTGTTCACTCCACATACACCTGCACCCCATAATGCAACAATTTCAGACAGGGTCTTGTGAAAAATACTAATATAAAACCCAATAATTGACTATGTAAAAGGTTCATACTGGACAAATGGCTAATTGGAGAATATTTGAAAATACAGGCATGCATACAAAAACAACTAACAACTCTACCACACAGCAACACACAATGGAAATGATGACCTACTAATGATTTAAATAGATTGTTGTTGAAAACACTGAACATATTAAATTGAAAATTGACAAAAAAGTGCCCCAAAGTTGCAGTTTCATTGACAATGTAGTAGAGAAAATGCATTCTGGCACAAGGTTCTGTGAAACATGAAGTAAACAATAACATTTTATCTTTTATAGTTTTGTATGTAAACAATGTTCATATTCAATATTTAGAATATTGATAGAAACTCTGATACAGAAGTAAGTATTAGGGTTAGTGAAACTCTATGTTGCAGGCCCAGGAAGAACATGTCTATGTAAAGTAAGATAGTGCTAAGTAAAGCTCAGTTCAAGATCACCAGAGAAGGATGATTCCCAGACAGGGAAGGAAGATCAAATATGGGTATAAAATGGGTATCAGATGTGCTATCCTCTATACTTGTGTTACTGTAGTCACCAGACACTAGTCAGCAGGAGTCATCATCTGTATATATGGGACTGATTTCTTAGTTTCTTTGTTCATTTGCTTCTCAAGACAACTCTGTTTGCATGTATATCTTGTTTGTGAGTCTGACTCTGCTTTAAGTTTCCTTTTGTGAGAGTCTCTCACTACAGTCAGATAGCATAAAGTCTAAAGTCATCTAAGGATTCATTTGGGTACATTGATTTAAATAAAATAAACCACAACAACAACTATTGGCCTGTAAGACATAGTATTTCTTGTATACTAACTGCCAAAAATCAGTAGTACATAATGTGAAGTATTATTATAAAATATGCAATTAGAACAGAGAGATGGAAACTAACTAACTGAAAAATATGTAAAATAAGTACAGTAAGTAATAGACAATATAACTTCTGTAATGGATTAAACATCTCAATAAAAAGCTTCAGACTAAGGAAATTTCCTTTTATATGCCTCATATAGATTTATGACATTTGCATTAAAAATGGGATTAAACACATTAAGCGCAGTTAACCTTAGCCATTACACCCCTCAACACATCCTTCCATATGACCAAAGTCTGAGTTGTTTTACTGCTCTTTGCTGCAAGGCAGTCTGGTTCAGAGCAACGATGGCCTAAAATTAAAACGCTCCTGCTACGTGTTGGTTGTCTGTCCTTGTTGTCACCATGAGGAAGGAGGCAGTGGACCAGTTTAAGGGCCAGTTAGGAGAGGCTATGGGCTAGAGATGAAGATTATACAGCCTGGTGGCACAAGCGCTGCTCAGCATAATGAGGTTTATAGGCCTGGGGGCAGAGTTTGTTTTACGCCCTGCCGGAGGAGGTGTTGACAGGAGCGAGCAATGGAGGAGCAGGAGAGGCAGTCTTATTATTAAGCCTCGCCACACAGAGAGTGAATGTGTTGTGATGGCCGCGGTGGTAGATGAGTTTTAGCCTGCACATGGAGAGATTAGGAGGAGGGTGCAGGTTGGGAGGGGCATATAACACCTAAAATTGGATTTGTCTTCAGGGGCTGGTGGTTGAGGTCCACTTGGCCTGGGTGTGAGAAGATCAATGGCACTATCGGTCCTAATGGATGCGGTTGCCAGATAGGGCTGTTTCTGATAAGGGAGGAGTATTGGCTTTAGTGGTGGAGATACAAGCTTGGTTAACTTTGTGTTTAGAGGAGCTTCTTCTTTCTCTGTAGGTGAAAACACATTGTTTCTGGGTGTACACAGGCATAAGCGTCAGAGCGTTCAACCCTTGCTTGCTAGTCACGACAGCCCGAATGTTCAATTTGGTATCACACAGGTTGGAATCTCTGCAGCCGGTGGCGTGCTGTTTCACCATCAGATACGGATCAGGGCTCAGTTAGGGCCTCGGAGGCTGTGGAGAGTTCGGTCTTGAGATAGTGTGTGAGGAAGGAGGGAGGGAGATGCAGAAACAGTAGGAGGAGAAAGGCAGGCAGTGTGTTCTCAACACCACCGGCGTATCTGCCCCACTTCCTCGCGCCACGCCGTTCCAGCACAGCACGGCGATGGCAGAGGTTTCACCCCAGCGCAGCAACTGCCGCCGAGGCCCCGGGACCTGAACATAACCCAGGGCAAAGAGAGCGCAATGCACGTCTCTCAACCAATATGCCAGCACAGCATAACACACAGCAACACAAGGCAGAGCACAGGAGGAGAGAGCAGCCTCATCCACAGGGCAGAGGCAGAAATACTGGATGGCAAGCTTTTTGTCTTCATGTGAAGCGCATTAATCCTCACAGTGGCTCCCATCTTTATTCATTCATCGGCCTGTGGTGTCCACTCAATCAGTCAGTTAAAGGCTGGCCTGATGGAGCGAGCCCTGCACACCCACCACAGCGAGAGAGGAGGGGAGGTTATACTCCACACCATATAGCCTGAGCAGACACTGCAGTACAGAGATACAAACAGAGTGGGTTGGGGAGGAAGAGGAGGAAGTGTGAGGGGGCTCTTTTAAATAATGAGGCAAAGGGGGGGTGGGGGGAGAAAAGGAGGAAGGGGGGTTGAGACAACTGGAGGTGAAAAGAGAGCCGCCTTGTATCAAGAGTGAGTGAGATTGAGAGGTTCAAAGTAAAGGAGGGAGAGAACCGTCAATATCAAGAGCGAGAGATAGGGAGAGATCCAGGACGACGACAACACCTCCACAGACTACTGAGGTATGTATGTGTAAGAGAGGGAGGGAGGGAGAGAAAGAGGGAGGGAGGGAGGG
>NW_023339696.1:17778211-17788527 GCF_004916995.1 Morone saxatilis | reverse complement strand
GATCATTTCAGAACCAGATAACTTAAAGTTAAGGTTAAACTTAAGGTTTTTTTGTTTTTTGGGGGGGTTGTTTTTTTGGTTTGTTTGTTTGTTTATTTGTTCTTTGTTTGTCAGCGCAAGTTAATCTAACCTTGGCGATAAGAGGAGCATCCACTGTAGCACAAGCTGTTGACAGAGCTTTAATGTTTGATCCGGTTAACGCGCGGCTTTCACTCAAATATACTCAATTAAAGCTCTCTAATCGGGCCAGTTTACAGTGCTCATTTGTGTGTTTGGGGTTCAGTTACCCCCACTGGCCCCTCGCCGATGACCCCAGATTCGGAGGAAAAAATGCGCAGGCACCTTGCGGCTTATGCGCGGTGGGTTAAGCTCTGAGTCAGAGCCTGGGGCCCCTCCGGCTGAGAACAAGGAGCAGATAGATTAGGACTGATGAATGAAGATCTACTGCCTCTATCTGCAACACAATGATACGGTTATGAGAGGATTTAAATGCTAATGTGCAGTGTTTCAGAGAAATCCGAACGGGCCGGGGACAGGCGGGAGGAGATTGCTGGCAGTGTGTGGACCAGCTGGATGATCTCCTGAGTTTTATGATGGAGAGAATAAGTTATTAATGGGGTGTTGGAAGGTGAAGTGGGGCACTGGGGCAGGATTAGACAAGAGAGGGTGTTGAGCTGTGTGTATGGGCTCTAACAAGGAGGGATGTGAGGGGGGCAATGCACTGTGAGCCCCCTTTAAGTAATACTGCAAGTTTTTGCAGATTTGAGGATAGAGAATTTAAAGGACATTCAGGAGGAGGCGTTTTGTGCTCGACACATTACTGTAAGATGGCTGGTGTCATTTAAAATGTTTGTTATCCCCACAGGCCGATTAAGCACTTGTTTTGCTGCTTGCATTTTATGTCCTGTGATTTTTATTCATGCACCCGTATTAGATTTAATGCTTGTTACAGTACCTGTAAACTTATACACCATCGTAGCTCAACCGTCAAGTGAATGACCATGACACATACCATTTATGAGGCCTCGCTTCACAGCATATTCTTTCCATTAGGTCTAAAACAGGCCTTACAGACGTAAAACTTTAAGAGGATGGTAAGTTTTTATGTTGCCTGTAAAAGTATGTATTTTATCCAATCATATCGTGGGCTTTATGTTCAATAGTGTGAAAGTGGGGCTTCTTTTTCCCAGCTGAACTGTGCACAGCAGCACCAGTCACCGCGAGGGCCCCGGCTTCATGAGAGGCTTGTCACATGATATCACATTTAAAAGGCAAGGTCGTCCGGCTCAGGGCAGCGCTTCAAAATATCAAGACGTCTCACTGCTGCAAAAGCGAGGCCAAAATGTCAGTGGAATTTGTTCGTCTTGAACTTTGTCACTGCCCGCCTCCCACTCCCCAACCAAAGCATTACTGAGTCCAAACAAATTCGAAGTGGGCCAGGTCACTAAAGGTAGCCATTTATGAGAATGCGGCCCCTCAGATGAAAACAAGAAAGCAGTCTGTTCAGGCTCTGTGAAGTGGTTTTATGGATGTGAATTCCTACAGGCATCCTTCTTGGGAATTTGGTGGCTGAGGGAGAAGCTGCACTAAATTAGTAAAGGCCTGGAAGTCTATCACACAACTTAGGTCAAATCTCCTTTTAAATCCTGAAGGATCAAAGTCATGACACCTCTTGACCTAATATGCATGTTATTAAAATTGAACAATGTCATGATTCACCAGGAAAGGTTAACACAGATTAGTTAATGGGATGCAGGTGGAATGTTTTATTCAGTTTTTTTCCCCCTTTAAGGATTCTGCACCTGTGACAGGTTCCACATTTAGACTGTTCCACTGGTGGCTTCAAGCTCTTCATTGTGGTCGACCAAAGGAAAGACGTTTTTGCAGATTTTATGTCGCTCTGTAGGAAAGCTGAAATCATCCAGCATCCCTTTCAAAATTACATACAGCTTATGCACTTTTAATTCCTCTGCAGCTGACCTACTGCGGAAGAAAAACAAAGTATATCCTGAACTTTTTCACCAGTCTGACGACTTTAAAAAGAGAGCAAGCGGCCATCTTACTAATTTTAACTGTCAACCGTTAATTTCAACACATGGGCACGCGTGTCCCACAAAACCGAGAGCTGACTCCTTCCTGTGTCGCAAATTAAGCACCGGCTGAGCGATTTCAGTCATTTGAGGAATCAGGCCAGGCTGCTCTTTAATTTCCAAGGCACACCACTTATGCATGGCCGATGAGCTTGATGAAAACAAGCAAGCAGGTTAACAGGGACATGGTAAATTACACCTGCACACCTGGCCTAGAGGGAAGGTGTGACTTTGAGATAATGCTCAGCCCCCTACTGCTCCAACGCTGTTGGAACTGTGGAGCCATTGCGGATTATATCCAGAGGAGATGTGGAAAAGTCACAGCAAATCCTCCTAAAACAAACACACGAGGTGGGAAAGGGCGCGAGAAGAGTCCAGCATATAAATGATTACCCCCTAAAATATTGCCCAATGTCAACGATTTGTGCGTCTCTCAAACAAAAGCCAGGATGTTTTCAATCTGGTTAAAGTGTAGTTCGCCTTTCCTCGTCCCCTTACTGTACATAAAAGGACAAAGGACTGCATTAATTCTGAGGGACGTCTCTGCCGCTACATTAGGATGCAAAGAGAGTAACTGTTGCCCTAAATTTGGTGTCTGTGGGAGTAAGCGTTTGTGCATGCATGTGTGTTTGTGCACATACACTCATTTCTGTGCATGGCAGAGAGCAAGAGAGAGACAGAGATTATAGATGACACTAGAACTGCTCTAATCAGGGCAAGCTGGTCGCTGATCTCTTCATAGGGCGAGGGTGTCATTGATTGATGGCTGCACGAGTTGCTGATGTACACAGGTTGAAGGGTGAAGAGAGAGTCGCTGATCAGCCACGAGAGGCTGAAAATTGTGGGAACAACCGCCGGCTGTCTCTTAATAATGCAGCACGTCGAGCCCCCATCTGGGACGCTGGGATCATATCACACATGCCCCTGCCGGTCGCCACGTGCTCGCGCCATGCCTGAACCCGGGGACGGAGATCTGAGATTCTGTTTTTGCGCATGATAAGGCACAATTTGAATCTCAGTAACCAGGGGGCTGGAAGAGCGTGAGCGCTGACCCATCCACAGCAGAAATGCTAAGCTGCCTATGAGGCGGGGTGGATATAATTAGCCCTGATTGGTCTGATTGAGTCTCCCGTCCAGGCCTGGGTGTTGGCCCTTCAGGGATCATGATGACTGTCCGGGCATTAATTATTGAATAATAGTTGAAAGAATGGCAATGGTTAATGACACAAAATGAATGCTATAATCCATTGAATTGACATAATTAGAAATGGTGAGATTTCCCCTGAGGAATATATTCTCATCATGACCTAAAGTGGAGAGGGATGCCTGAAAAATGGACTGAGGCGATTCCTTTCCCCCTCCCTCCTCATGAGTCCATGGACGCGCTGTGGGAGAGCTGTCTGGCGGTGCTCGGCCAAATATCCGATCATGTGTTAGTAAAGATGGTCAAAAATAGCGAGTCATCGCAGTAACTGGAGAGGCTGAAGTCAGGAAGCGGTTCGGTTTATGCTGTTTGAAATGAGCTGGCCAGAGAGAGCGGTCAGCCTTGCGTGTCTCATATTAAGTTTGGCAAAGAGAAGCGATATTATCTTCTCCTGGTTAGATTAAGTATTACTAAATGTGATTGGCTAATGAAGGCGGTCAGGCCTCAGTGACCACTGTGCTTTGCAGCTACTGCTGGCTTGGCTGCATCTAGGCACGGAGTCTTGAGGGAGTTTGTTTCGGGTCAGTGACGGCATAAGAGCTCAATACAGCATTGCAGAGTCAGGCTGGGGCCTTTCCTCTGTCTGCCTCACTGACTGGCTGCGCTGGGTAGAAGGGCAACAGTAGTGGCATACTGATGCCGACGATGATGACAGTATAAATATTGATGATGTAGATGGCAACAGAAGCAGTAAACATGAAATTATAACCCTGATGACCAAAGTGTGATGCTTAACAGTTTTTTTTATTACCTCCTTGTTTGGTTTTTTTGTGAGTCAAGACAGACAGGGTTGGTTTCCACGGCGCTCTGAGAGATCACGATGAGACACCTGGAGTGAAGCGTGGGCGCACTGTCGCACAAGATGACACGTATTCAAACGTCCTTTTGGGATCTGGTTGGTGGTTGTTGTATTTTTAGGGGGAAGCTATGGTTGGTGGGGGGCAGTGCTGATGTCATGGTGGGATGGTGGATCCAGAAGAGGGCGATGAGATACGCCAGCAGTGGTCCCTGGAGGCAGCTAACAACCACAGAGGAGGCAGTTAGGGAAGCTATGCGCCATCGCCGTGATAAATCACAGATTCTGCCGTATGGTTAGGATGATTACTCTCAGTGCCATCATGTGAACCTGTACATGCCTTCACTGTTTGTTTTCCCACTCCCCAGACTCTCCGCGATATGCGTAGAGTGTTGACTCAGTTGTACTAGTTTTATTTATATATTTTGCCCCTCTTGCACTTTTCTCTTGTGGTATCTTTGGATTGGGTGGTGCAGCGGTGAGGCGTTCAGGCTCAAGTTTCCCTGTGTGGACTATTGAAACAATGGCTGTTAATTGGTATGATAAGGTGTGATATTTGCCATATCCAGAGCCCATGTCCTAATTTGTCCTAATTTTAACTTTTTGGTAAAACAGTTTTCGTTAAAAGTTGGAATCTGGTGCATACAGAGACAATTTTCCTCTGAGCTCTGTGCCTGCAGTGACCTCTGTCTAATAATACATCAAACTGATCTGCAGATAATAATTGTTTTTTCAGTTATCAGTCACTGCCTTCCTCATAAATGTTGTCGTTTGGAAGTTTTGTGAGGCAAAAGCAGATTCGATCCAGGGACTTTTCCATCACACTGCAGGGTTTACTGAACTGACGCCCCGCTTTGGGAGCTGCAGAGCAGGGCCACGGACGCCCCGAGCCCCCGCCGACGTGACGGAGACACGCAAGATGGTGAGTGGTTACTATGGCAGGTTACTATGGCAACCTCAGGTCTCTGTGAGAGCTTCCATTTCACACAGCGTGGGAGAGAGGGAGAGAGAGCGAGGGGTGGAGAGAAGAACCCGCAGAGAGGAGAAGGGTGGAGAAATCAGCAGAGGAGGTGAGGTGTGGAAATAAACATGCCTTAGGTGTAGGAGAGGAAAGGGGGGAGAGGAGAGGAGCCGGTGCGGAGGAGAAAGGAAGGATGGAAAGGTTGTAAGAGGAGAGGAGTGTAAAGGACAAAAATTGATGGAGAGGTGTGAGTGATGGGGTGAGACTGAGGTGTGAGAGGAGCAGATCGAAGGGCAGGGAAGAGGATCACGTGGCTCGTTAGACCAGATCTGCACTGCATCCACGCGCACGCTGGAATATTTCAACGCTGCTTCGTAATCATTCTGGTGCCGCGCAGTGTGGTTCCACTCTTTATCCCCTCTTTTTCCTCTCCCTTTCTTTTCTTTTTCTCTCCCTCACTTTTCTGATTTAGATGGCATGGCGCACGGCTGCGAGAGACATTGTGTCAGTCTTGGTGACTGGTCTCCATGGAGACGTCCATCAGTCAGTCCGTGTCAGTGTTTCGTGGGCAAAGCCTTATCGTGTTTGTCAGTGTGAGTGTTTATCTGTCTGTGTATTAGTCAGTGTGTCACTCATAGAGAAGGCTGGGGCGAGGCCTGAATGGATGGAGGCCAAGAGAGTGTTTCTTATCACGCATGCACGCACGCACACGCCATTTGTTTGTTTGTTTGTTTGTTTGGGCAAAGACGGCCACTTATACATGAAACAGTAAGGTCTCATGTACAGTCATGGAGCAGGAGATGCGCAGACAGATGGACACATAATTAAAGCGTATCCACCTCTGCTCCACATGTTGCACCACAGCGTCTGAATGTTTATTTGCCTTTTTCCACCTCTGAAATCCTAATTAAACACTGAGCCCTTTACAGTGTAAAATCTGTTGCTGTACACTGCAGAGTACTGCTGATGTTGCACAACTCCTTTTTCTTCTGTAGATCTTTAATGTTATGTTGTCCATTCAGTGCAATATGCCACAACATGCAGCAATATGACACTGTCACAACATCATGCAAAATATTGTTCCTGATTCATTACAGTGCCAATACACTTTTTTGCCACATTTTTCAATTCTTTTCTCATGCTGTAGCCTCTCGTTTTTACACTAAAGATAAACAAATGTTTAATGTTACACTTATACAGTTCACACCGATTGCTGTTTTTAACATTTCTCGCCTTTATTCTCATTTCTTTTTTTAAAATATCTAGCATGATGGGATGCCACAACTCCATCTGTGCAATCCTATACTGATGACCTTGACCTTGACCTTGAGCAGTGGAGTAATAACGCTTGTAAAGACATTAATTACTCACACTGAAAACAAGCGTGTTTGCACTTTGAAGGTGCTCAGCTGGAGCAGTTAGGTTGAGTTCGTCATGGAAGTGAGTGGGACTTGACTTAATGTTAACTTTTAAAACTGCACCTGTTAGCTCCAAAGTGCTGCTGCACAGTGCTGGTGAAGTGACTTCCACACTCCAATTAGAGAATCAGTGAGCAGTGTCTTGGTATGTGGATGTGCAGCACTCCAGCCTCCAACTGTTTGATTTATACTTAATGATAAGAGTGTGCATTCTGGGGCTCTGCACCACCTAAATAGTGCAAACAGAAAAGAGCATTACACACAAACAAGTGAACACAACTGCAGAAGGTGACACTTGTAAAGGATCAAATCTGTCCTGTAAATGCTCCCCCAGAGAGTTTCAAAAATGTAACTGCAGTCTAAAATGGTGCTAAATGTTAAATCTGGCATAGCACAAACAATGTTTTGGTAAAATATTTGTATTTTTGACATTTGTGTAGGAGTTTTTGTAATTGCCAAGCTCCGTATTCTTTCTGTTGCTGCAAAACATTTTCTGTGAATTGATTTCAGTATGATGTAAAAATCAGTTTGTACCTAAAGTGACCCATTACAGTAAATATATATATATTTATGTTTATGAAAACCACGTTATTGTTTTATGGTAATTCAGTTTTAAGTATAGACTGCTTCTGAAAAATAAACCACTAACTTGATGATGTGTTCACGTGCTAATGAGACACTCCAAAATGTGAGATCTGATAATTGGCTGCCAAACAGCACTTCATTGACTGGCAACAGTATTTTGTCAGAAATTCCCACCCATAAGAGGCAAATATATATTTTGTTAAAAGTAAAATTTGAACTTGATGGCCAACTGCTGTTATACTTTAATATTATCATAAGTGATTGTAGAACAACCACTTGAATGCATCAATAATCCAAGGAGTGTCAGGGAAAGAAAAACACTCTCAAAAGCAGATTTTCTGTCTTAACAAAAGCATCATGTTATGTTACCAGAAAAGCTGTGGGGGGAATCAGTGGATTATTTTGGGAAAATTACTCTTTAAATAAAGTGAGATGTTAATTTAAATGATGACACTTACCTGATGTAATCTAATCTTTGAGGAGTTGTCATTCTTTTTCTTCTACCATTTTTAAGCGTGTACTGGGAACCCATTTTTAAAGCAACCTAGTCAACTCTGCTCTTATACAGTATGTGATACATAGACTTAAAAGACACAGTCCTGTAGCTTGTACTCTGAGTAACTTTTTTTTTTATCATAAGATACACTCACTGAATGCCGCATAGACTGACCCCATCACAGAAATGTCACCAAACACACATCACATGGAGCCAGAGTTGACACGCCGCAGTTTGACCTCCCGAAAGAAACAGCACACACGCACTCTCATGCTTCCTCCTGAGCCAAAAAACAAGAAAGCGAGGGCAGTGTGAAACACAGAAATGCTGAACCAAGTCCTCCTCTCCAAAACAGCTAGGAGCAACAAACGCTCAGCTCAGAAACATACATTGCTCTGTAAATGGCTAAGAGACATTTTGATTAGCTGCTGGCTTTGGCTTCCCCTTCAGCACACAGGAATTGAGTGTATCAACACACTTAACAACCTTAAATACGGATTAATTGTTCACGAAATCAGCGTCCCGACCAGGCAGCGCCATGAAACGGACAGTAATATCTGGATTTTATTTGAAGTTGAGGTCTGGCATAGTGAATGTTAAGATGTTAACATTAAAAAGACTTTTATCCCAGCATGTTCTGACAAGTGGTATGAATCCCCCAGTTAGGGATTTGAACATGTAGGGTAGGTAATGTAATGTCTGTTAATGGGAGTGCTTTAGCAGGGTGATGAACACAGTGACTTTTAGTCTGCAGCTCTTGGCCCCCCTCTGAAGGGGAGGAGGTCCCCGCTCCTGTAGGAGCAATTCTGAATAGATCAGGGCTTCTCTCTGCATCCTGCATCCTAATGAGAGCAACGGCACGTCTTTGGACATTTTGAGTGGGAGGGCGAGGTAGGAGACAGATACGGTGCAGAGGGGGCTGCAGTATATCCTATTTGACAAGGATGAGTGGTGATTAAAATGTGGAACGCTGAATACTCCGGTTTAAGAAACCTCATCAGGCTGTTGTGCTGTTTTCTAAAAATAAGCACTTATTGTAATATTGCTCCAATAACCAAACTAAACCGTTTGTTTTAGCGAAACGCGCATTAAAATGTGAGGGTGTAACAGCATCCGAGGCTGCATGTCCTGTCATGAAATCACATTAAGAAGCTTAATAAGTAAACAGGGAGGAAATGAGGAGGAGTTTCTGTCTAATTAATAGTTTATCATACAATCATAAGCTCAATTGACCTTCTGTACGTTCAGTTGAGGGCTACAAAATGACAGATTAGCTTGAGTGGTAACGAGGCATTATAAGACATCAAAAGTGCATTTACATTATGGATGTGTTATATTTATGACAACAGGAACATGATACAATGAAACCAATTTGAGAAAAAAAACTCCCTGTGTTGTATGTGTCTTTATTTAGGAAATCAGTGTTGTCTTCCAAAGTTTGTGATCATTTTATTTTAACAAAATATTGATGAGTGCATAATCTTCTTGTAATCCATTATAATGCGATTTAATGCAAGTATTTAGACGATTTTCCAAGTAAATGGGACACTGAGAGCATCTTGTTACCATAATTTGACACATTTTTATCCAAAGCTGGTATGTTGTATAGGTCTCAACTGAAGTGGATGATGAAAGAGAATGTTGGTAGGAAATTCTTAAGTACACATACTGCTATGTGGTCAACGGACCACTATGCAGAGAGTGCATACCTTTGCCAAGGCTACATAATCTGTCAATCAATTTGTACAAAGCGTATCTGCATGTAGTTCCAGATATGAATCAAATTACACATAGTGCTAATCACTTGTGTGATATATGTGATCTAACAAACAGGCCTGAAAATATATAGAGTTCTGGTTTTAAAATGACAGTTTTGTGTATATTTTGTACTACTATTTTTACTAATCCCCCCACGCTTTTGCTCCCAGCCTGAAAATGACATACCCCAAATAAAGTAGTTCCTGTTCTTCAACAGAATAGTCTATTCTAAAAGGAAACACTTTGGAGTTTACTATCAAAAACTCACATTTAGTCTAAGTGACTGAACCAAACTTAAAGAGGCCCAATCGTGGAGAAAACACAGGGCTGCTGCTGCAATAAATTGGAATACAGTATAATTATCTAGCAAGGTGAAACATGATTTGATTGTGACTTTAAACAGAAATTCTCTTACAGTAAAACATATTTCAGGATGCAGATAAATGCAGTGCCATTTTTGTCTGTGTAACATCACATCCTTGCAGATCTCTACTTTATTGTGCTTCAGGTCTTTATACTGTAGGTTTGTTTCATCAGTAATAAAAAGGAACCACGCTTGAAACCGAATTCCCCAACTCCCAATCCCCAGTATTATTTATTTTTTTTTTTTACAACGTACCAGCCACTTCATTATATCAGCTATCAAACACAGGTTGAGCTGACTGAAATATGTTTCTACATAAACCTATACTTGTTGGGAAATCACTTCGTGCAATATCAGGGAGAAAAAAATCAATATCAAGTACAATAGGGGTGTTTTCACCTGAATCTGGTAGCGTGCTGGCATAACACACCCCTGTCCTTAAATCCCTGTCGAGAAGGGGGGTTATCGACTGGTATCATTGATTCACCTGTACTAACATCTAACGTCTCAGAATATTTCAATAACCTGGGGGGCTCCTTCCCCTGGGAGCCAGACATGAATCAGGTATAACTGAAGCAACACAAAGGACGTTAGTACGCTATTAGTCACACTGCTTACAGTTCGTGTATGTGTGTGTGTGTGTG
>NW_023339696.1:17764154-17778111 GCF_004916995.1 Morone saxatilis | reverse complement strand
TGTTCTTCGATGTGGACTGTGTGCATGTGTGGCCTCTGCAGCAATATTTCATTCTCTCCGGAGTCCCATAAGAACCTGCCGCACTGTGTGTGTGTGTGTGTGTGTGTGTGTGTGTGTGGGCAAGTGACGTCAGGGCTTCATTCACCAGCAAGGCCAGTGCTTGTCCAGCTTTCTTTCAGTGCCAGGGGGTGGGAGGGCAAACACAGCGGAGGAGGATGGCAGAAAAGACAGAGGAGAGGAAGTGGGGGAGTGCGGGGCTTCCTCTCTCCCACCCAGCACAATATGACACAGCGGCGTCCCCCCCACCGCTCCCCATTTAAAAACTATTCACAAGCACCTTCTGTCATAGCCCTGTGTATTCCCATCCCCAACCCCCCTCCAAAATTATTAAAAAGAGAAAACCCTCTGCGTGACTCGGCTACTTCTGCAGAATGAAACTGCTTGTTTTCCATTAAATCAGGGCTTCTGTGTCCTGATGCAGAATTTGCCTTTTCATTTTTTAAAAGCCCCTTGGTCTTTCATCCCAGAGTCAATTTTGCCTGGTGGTTAGTCACATGCTTTAAATGTTTATAAGTGCCTGTGAAGAGTGTAAGCCTAAGTGTGATAGACTACCCTGGGGACTACCAGGACAGGGCGGAGTGTGAAGGAAAAACGTGGCTAGATGAGCAAACTGGGCTAAAAATTAATGCTGGTTGGTGGCAGACTGTGGCAGGTCTGGATGGGATTATAATGGGCTGATTATGGTGAAACTGTCTCTATGGCAGGATTACTATCTGACATGACTATAGAAGGATGCTGAAACAAATGAAATGTGTTTAACTATTTTAAATTTGGAAGGCACATTTTTAGCTTAGCGTGGCACAGTTTAAATTTAGTTTGGCCTCTGCGTACTGTATGTTATTCTGCATGAGCTGCTTTTTTCCCCCTGGTTGGGACAAACAAGATATTGCAGGCTGGGTGAGGAGCGCCTGCCAAGTGAAAATTTAGAGGTTGTTTTATGTTAACTAGCAGACACTGAGGGTATCATATTAGCGCTGATTTATCATATCCTAAATTTGTCTGCTTCTTATGAGCTGTGCAGCATGGAGATCACACTTGTGATAGAGCAGCTCTGCCTCGGCCCGGGAAGGCCTGGAGAAATTAACGTCTGGGAAAGTGAAAGACCTCACTGCAGCCTCTTACTTGATTGTATTGTGGTCCGTCATATTCCCTTCTAATAAGAAGCAGTGAGATGAGACTGATTTGGTTTGGCGCTTTGTGTTCAAATGCAGTTCACTGGGGGGACCAGCCACTTTGGAAATCTGAATCACTTTAAGAAATTATGATCAAGCTGATCCGGTATTTAGAGGATGTTTGTCTGCTGGTCAAACTACTTTTAAATGATGAAGAATTTGAAAACATCCACATCTCCCTGGTAGTCTGTTGGATTTTTCATGCTAACACTTGAGCTATCACTACTGTATTTTGAGAGAAAAGTAGCTTTTAGCATTATGAAAAGTGAGAATATGGGCTATGAGTTCTTTCAGTGCTAATTCAAACTGAAAGTGACTATAATCAATATTTTATATGAACACTGGATCATATGACTGCTTGTTTATTAAAGGGGTCGCTTGTAATGATGAACCCACCGAGAACTACCACCCAACTCTGCAGTTCGCCTCCTCTCTGCGGAGCTTTAAAGGGACACTGTGCACTTCTGACAGAAGAAATAACACATCCCTCCTCTTACAAACAGTTGAATTCATAAGCTATAAAACTATTGCTCAGTTCAATACATACAGGGGTTTTACTGCTACAGCCTTGATTTGGTATGACCAGTAGCTTATGGTGACTAATGTTTGCTAACTCTAACTAAATATTATATATATATATATATTTCTTATCATCTGTGGCCACAAGTCATATGTCATTTTCTCATGGCATATTTCACCCCATTGTTTTGGCTCTCTGTCCCCCAACTTTGCTGTTTTGGTTTATTCTCATGGCTCTCCTAGCATTTTTTAATTTGAACTTAAATTCATCAGGGGGACAGAAGCACGACTTCAAATCTATACTAATGCTGCTCTGTGGCATATTTGCTGGATCTGTAACTAAGAAAATCTTTGCTAACACGTTAGTCATGGTGATAATAAGTGTATGTTGTGTTCACAGCTTATTTCCACTGACCCCAAATGGCCAAAAAAGTCAGTTTATTGTGAGTTTAACTGAGAGAAAGTAAGATTTTAAAATTAAGACTAAGCTTCCAGTATTTTCAATAGAGATGTGCTGATACGATACGATTGGTATACGTCCAGTAATGGCAAAAATCCCTGGATTAGAGAGTAAAAAAAGTATAATCTGGTACAATTAGCCTGAACTATCACTGCTGAACTCAACTTTGAGTGACATGCTGTACAGAGAGAAGACACAGATGAGCAGCATGTGTGACGTGAACAGTGGCTAGAACATGAGTGAGACCTTTTATCAGCGCTGTCATCCTCAGCTGTGTAGAGTTATCTTAATCTCTGGGACATAACAGCAATTTATGCATTTATTTAAATTTCATTTTGAATGTTTGAATTGTGCTGACCAATCAAAAACTCTGCTAAAAATGATGTGTGTACAAAGTTTAAATGAAAATCATGTTATATTCCTTCCTTCAAGGGAGTAGATAATTTGTTTCACAGTTTGAGCGTGATGTTTTTCAGATGGCTATGTCAAGAAAAGTGCATCCACACAAATGTATTATTAACAGCCTGTTTACAACAGAGAAAAAATTGGTATTCGTATCGGACATGAAAAAGTGGCATGAAGCCATATCTAATTTTCAGCGCAAATGCACACATTAATAATTAATAAGACTTAAATAATGTTGTTATGTAGCTGATTCACCCTCTGCAGTCTCCTATATCTCCACTTTAATGCAGAGTATGTATTTTATTTACAGTTTTGTTTTAAAAGATACTCATGTTCTTTCAGCCACATAGTGTATTAAACTGGATTTGCCAGGCACACAGTCAGTGATCCAGTGAGTTGACCAGTGGGATAAGCACCCCGAAAATGTCTTGTGAGAGGGGATGATCCTCTGTTTGACACAAGGAATTCACCACCCCCATTCCCCCCCCCGAGACTTCGCCCCCTAGCGATGCCTCAAGGTGCCAGTGAGGAGACATCCATTCGTCGCTGTTGGCATTCATACTGAAGTGGGAGACAGAAGGGTTGGAGGGAACAAGGCAGGAGGTGGATCTGGGTTCTTACTCTTGCCCTTTTCATCACCCCGCTATACTAACTCGCTGCCAGTTGTATAAGCAATTAGACCACAAGCATTGTTCCTGTTTACAGACATCTTGTGTGCTGCAAATCCTGCAAGATTGTTTCTGAATCGTTTTTTATTGGTAACTGTTATGTGCCCTGTTAAGGCTGATATTGATGCTGTTTAGATCGAAGGAGCCAATTTCCCTCAGAATTTTATTTTTCTCAGGGTGGTAAAGCCACTGTAACAGCAGTTACTGTCCAACATGGGGCATATTTAAGTGCTTTCTGTGGGATCTGATCATTACATTCAGTCCAGATTAAGAGCTTAAGACGGTGTCATTGATCAATATTGATATTGATCAGGAAAACCTCATCATATCCATCATATTAGACATAGATCATGGCAAACTGAATTTTAATAAGCAGTAAATTGATGAGATTGATTCAAATTGACTGAATCAGCAGCTGCCATGACACAGACCATCCCTGATATAACAGAAGTATCAGCAGCTCTGGTACAGTAGGTAAACTTGCTTTCTGCTGTTTGGGATAAAATCTGTCTTAGGTTATTATTTTAAATTACTTCCTTGTCTCAGAAATTGGGGTGTGTGAGAGCAGATTTTCCACTGTTTTAAAGCCTCACAGGCACAACCCTGATTGCCGAGATGTCACCGCGATCAGGAAAGGTCATGGCTCTATTCCCACCGCACACAACCGACATGATGAGCTTCTCTCTCTCTCTCTCTCTCTCTCTCTTTTTTTTTTTTCTTCCTTGTGGCTGCATGAGCTGCCATCTTGGTGTGTGCCGAGTCATTATTGATGGGCCTCCACGCTGGTGTGCAGACAGGACACTGGAGAGAAGGAGCATACTCTTGTCTGTTCGACTTGCTGCTTGTTCGACTGTCAGCACAAGTTTCTGGTTATCTCGCCACCTGTCTCTCGCTCTTTGTATCAGTTACAAAAGTTTTCCTCCGACCATCTGCTGCGTAGTCCATTTATCACTCGCTTCTGGTGGAGAAAGAAGCAAAATCCTACGCTCCTTATTCTGCTTCTTTCCCCGACCCTCCTCTCTTAAATTATGGTTCTGCGGTCACAGGTAGAGATGTAGTGGAGGGTCGAATTATCCAAACTCAATTACTCTACCTTTTGAGGATGACATAAATCTTTATGAAATAAGATTCACTGGATACATCATTGCAGCTAGGATCAAAACCATGAAGCTAGGGGTCTTTTAACCTCTTCAGCTCTGCAGAGCTTCCGGCAAGTCAAGCATGCTGGCCAACCAAGCATTGCTCAGATGCACAAAACTTAATTTTAAATTCCTGTCAAGATCCTAAAGATATCTCATATCTCAGATTGAATTACAGGGAAGTGCTGTATGTGTAAGCGACATGGAGAATGTTGCATTTTATGGAATCATACATCTTTTAAAAAAAGTGGTCTTGAAGTTGAATATTTCAGTGAACAGAATTTACTGTATATGTAATGTTGTCTAAAAGTGTGGGGAAAATGTTTTATTTAACTTTGAAGCTACTCCATGAAGCTCGAGGGAAATTGAAGAGGAATACGGGAAACATTCTGGGTTGACGATTAAAGGGGGTAGAAAGCATGAATCATTTTTTTTTCTGTCATTATATTTAAAGGACTATGCCAGCAGTTTTGCATATTTTAGCTCATCTACTACCAATGTTTTATACTTTACATCCAAACTAACCATTTTGCAAGCCACGTTACTATGTTTTAGTTATCTGAATGTTCCAAGAATCCATTGGTTTCCCCCCTTTCCTGTCACTATCAATTAAAGAATAAAAAAAAAGAATAACACAAGACGAAGTTTGATGACGTTGTGGAGTGGCATGGGATCATGGGAATTGTCTTGACCACCACTGCCATCATTGCAAGTCAGCTTCTCCCAGTTATGATTCCTTTTCAGTGTTCATTGTTCAGGAGCTTTTTACCAAGAGTTAAATTATCCGCAGAGGTCTCCTCTAATCCTAAAAATTACAAACAGACCCCAGTGATTAAAACTGGTAAAAACACAGACTCACCAGCAGTTTTACCTTTCGCTGTTTCTCCGGCAGTGTTTTGCTGACAAACGATGTCCCGGAGGGGCTGCCAGCCAAGCTGCTTCTAGCTTGTTTCTCTGATAACTAACAATCCAGACTTACCAGGCTTTTTTTTTTTACCAGAAGTCGAATTAGCCACAGTGGTCTCCTCTTCTCCAAAACAAACGGACCTGGTGAGTAAAACTGGTAAAAACACAGAATAAAACAGTTCACCTTAAAAATCGGTGTTTCTGTGACGCTGTTTGGCAGACAGAGGCCGTCCTGGTGGGCCCGAGCCGAACTTCTGCTAACGTTAGTTCAACTTGTGTCTCTGATAACTTAAGATCCAGCATCCAATGACTAAAATCCTTTATCCTGTTAAAACATCTATGTATGTAGTAATGTAGATGTGCTAAGGAGATATGACACCATTGACTGTTACTAGAATAAAATTACAGATTTCTGTTGAACATTGAACATTGTTGGAAACATTTGGGATAATCTATGTACACAACTCAACAAAATATATCACATAGGTCTAGGGCTTATAGACATTTTAATGCGGAAATGTTCCATATTATAGCTTTTAATAGATATTTAAGCAGAGGCCAGAGAAACGTTCCTCTTTCAGAAGATGAATGGAAACAGGCGTCTAGTGTCAAACTCTGCTCATACATCATTCTGCACAATGAAGCTCAGACATTCAAGTGAAGGAATAATTAGCAAAACACACATTTTAAGGAGGCACTTTAAAGCTTGGGGTAAACTATTTAGCTACTATTCAACTAAGTTACTGTTATAGGGAGTGCCCATAAAAGACATATATTATGTTCAAGTGGCAAAGTATGGAAGCTGAGAACGGCTGTGCTTGCAATTATTTTTGTAATTCCATTATCTCAAGATCACTAGTTAATTATTTTGTTATCTCGAGCAAATGAGCTTTGTTATCTCGAGATAATCAACCTGTTATCACAAGAAAACAAAAGGTTATTTCCTCTAATTATTACTAATGTTTATCTGCATGCATATGATAGATGTAGCATTGGGTCAACATAATGGAGAATGTATGGAGTGTGTATTCATTTTGATTCTGACCAAAAACAGCCAGCAGCGAGGAAAAAGTGCATGAAAAGAATCTGGACCCTGCAGGGATCTTTTAATAAATCTCAATCTTCTCCTGGTATATTTTGTCAGTATTGCATCATATTGCCAGGAAAGTAATAGCTTAAATCTCTCAGATGTACATTCTGGTAACAACTATTTTCAGTTCAGGTTTGAATCATACCCGACAGTCATGACAGAGATATTGAAGGCTGAAATCAGGTGTGATTAAATGAACCAGGCACTTATTTTTGAATTCTCAATAATTATCCCGTGATCTCGAGAGAATTTCTCATGAAGAATTATGTCGTTATCTTGAGAAATCTGTCTTTTGTTTTCTGAAGATAATGATATAAAATTACTTCCAGATAATGACATTAAACTAATTGCAAGTATGGCCACTGTCGACTTTGACTAGTGGATGTTGTAATTATGATGGCAGCAAAGGAGGAAATCAGGTGAAACAAACCAAACACTGGCTCTAGATAGGGCCTTTTGCATTATTTGTGAGTTTCACAGCCACAGTAGTTTCTCCTACATGCTTGGAACTGGAAAGTGAGACAAGGCGGTTGTAATCAGCAACTACACTGCTAGGGTATTAGATATGGCAAGATCTCTCAGTATTTTTAAAAGGAAATTAAAGACCTATTAACTGGTAAATTAAAGACCTATATTTTTAATCTGGCTTTTACTTTATAGTAATTTTATAGCCTTAGTTTTTAGGTTTTAATCATTGGTTTTTCATTATTTGTCTCCCTGGGGGTATTTTTATATCGACTTTAATTTTTCTGATGTTTTATATTTTATTATTTTCAATATATTCATTTTTAGCCGTGCAATTTTATTTTATTTATTGTTGTTCATTTTTGTTTTCATGTTTTTTTACTGTTTTTTTATGGGAAGCACTTTTGGTGAAAGGTGCTAAACTAAACCCAACGCACTGGCCCTTTAACTCAAACCCGGATGTTCCCTTAATCTTTTCAAAGCACTTATTTTAACACAAACAATGATCATTCCTTAAACCTATCTGGGGCTTTTTTTGTGCCTAAACCTAACCACTTAACCTTAGTGCTGTCACATCATAAAACAAATGTATCTTTCACCAGTGATTGGGGCGTCAGATCAGAAAACCCCCTTTAGGGGTCATGGACAAACAGTGTCTTGTTGAGTAATAAAAAGCCGATTGAGAAGATAGGTTGTCAGGACAAAGTTAAAGCTGGTAAACACACTGGTCCTTTGATTTGATCAAAAAATATCAATTCAATTTATTTTTTTACTTGCCAGAATGTCAGTCTGCTTACCTTTTACTTTGCCACTAAATCATGACTCAGATGAAACATAACCCTGACCTTTGCACTTGTGATTTGTGGTTGCTTGTCATTTGTGGCGACACACAAGACAAAATTAAAGTGTATTTTCCTTCACTGTAAATCACTGGGGATCACAGTGTCATCATCACCCGTGCTAGAAACAGTAACGCGGCCTGCTGTAATGCAGCCTCATGGTTTTTGGAGTGTTGATGTCATTCACGCTCATGCTTGGTCCGTACCATTTGTATACGAGTGTGTATAGGGTGCTAATGAGGCAGGAGGAGGAGAGGGGTGGATGTGGAATTGGTGGGATACAGCTGGACGGAGTGGGAGACTGTGGTGAATAGGTAACCATGGTAACTCTGTTGGCTAAGATTTGAATGCAGAGAGAGAGAGAGAGAGCAAAAGGGGGAAAGGAAGCTGCAGTGTGTTTGTATGCAGTGGAAAGAGAATGGGGGGGGGGAGGTTAAGGGTTAATATGCATCATTGTAGCAGGTTAATCTTTCATCAAACTGCAAGGTCAATGCAGTGTTTACCCCCGCCACTGGACACTACAGTGCGGCGCACAGGGAGGGAGGTGGAGGTCCATGAAAGAAGTAGTAGTAGGGAGGAAGGACGTGTAAGGCAGCTGGGAG
This sequence comes from Morone saxatilis, assembly GCF_004916995.1. Taxonomy (NCBI): domain Eukaryota; kingdom Metazoa; phylum Chordata; class Actinopteri; family Moronidae; genus Morone; species Morone saxatilis. The sequence goes on along the minus strand of NW_023339696.1, from coordinate 17,769,786 downwards.
AGGAGAGGAGGAGAAGGAGGAGGAGGGAGGGGGCTGAATGAGTTCGCAGAAGAGTTCGCAGAGAGGAAGAGAGTGTTCCTGCTTTTATAGAAAGAGATGGGAGATAGGTATAGATATCAGGGGAGATAGAGAGAGGAAGAAGAGAGTGAGGATTAGCAGGGAGAGTTACAGATAGAGACTATTGTAACATGTGGATGGTGACAGCAGTGAGGCAGAATACAATCAACCAGCCTCTAACCAGCTGTCAGCTCCAACTAGTCTCAGTCTCCTCTATGGACTCTGGCTCACCCCCCCCCCAACATCTGAGCTACCATCTTAACCTCAGCCTCAGCCTCCACCATCTCTCTCTTTCTCTCCCTCTTTTATTTTTTTGCACCTTTCGACTCTGCTCAGATGCTGTCTACCTGAAATAGCTCTGGCACTTAGTTCTCGCTGGCAAGAAAAAAAAAAAGGTGGCTGGAAATTAAAATACATAAAAAGGTGAGAGTCGATCCAAAAATAACACTTGAGTGCCTCTTTATCCGTCGGCGCGACCGCCGCTGTGTCAGGATACAGATGAGGAGCAGTTGCAGGGCAGCACTAGCAGCCGTCCCTGATGACTGTTGCATCGTTGCCTGGCGCTGCAGTTGCAGTTGTTGCAGTTGCTGTAGTTGCTGTAGTTGTGGTTGCCGTCTCACTACCTCTGGTGTCCTGCTCTGTCTGACCAGAGATGTTGCTGCCGATATGATTTATCATAGTGTCCTTGTGTGTGTTTTAATGTCATTGAACTACTGCATACGCGTTATTGATCAATCTCACCCCCACCCATCCAACCCCTCCCCTCCTCCCTCTCCCTCTCTCTCTCTACATCTCCACCTGTTTCATATTCATCCCTTTGTATTGTCTTTTGCCTCCACCTCTCCGTCGCTCTGTTTTATATGCGTCTCTGTGTTGTCATTCCCCTCCCTCCATCTCTGTCTGTTTTATATTCATCTCTCTATTGAGCCCCCCTCCCTTCTCCCGTCTTTCTCTCTCACTCTCTCTCACTGAGCGAGAGATTATTAATATTAATGTGTCTTCTTCTCTCCCTTCCTATTTTCCCTCTTCCACTTTTTTATCTTTCTTTTACTACTGATCTCTTTTCTGCTCTTCCCACTATTTATACCTCTCTCTGGGTCTTTATCCCTCATCATTCCTTTCACTCAACCTTCCCTCCATCTGTCTCCATCTCTATCTCTTTCTTTCTCTCTCTCTTTCTCCAGCCCTCTCTCTGCAGCTGTTCAGTATTCATCTATTACTGTAGTGTTGATAATTCCCTTCTCTGCCTGCAGCCATACAGTCATCTATCAGATTAATAATCCTTCTCTCCTTCTCATTCTCTGTCTCCCTCTCTTCCCCCATCTCCTTTCTTACTGTGCCAAGTGAGGATGCTCAGCGTGTCAAATGAGTTTGCGTGTCAAAGTCCCATCATTACAACCATCATCATTAATAACCGTATCTAGATTGCTAGATGCCCTTATTAAGGTTACTCAGGTCTAAATAACCTGCAGAGGGGACGAGAGGCTCTCTGCCTCTCAGGCTGGTGGAGCCTGACTTGAGCTGGCCATCTATTAGTGTTAATGTAGACTGCACCATTCGCTACCATTCTCTAGCCCCCAGAGCATGCAATGCTGTGCTCGTACAGGAATGGAATTAACATTTTAGTCCCACCACCACGTCTATGCTACTGCAAAAAAAGTGGTGCTGCTTGCTGGGTTCGGTCTCTTATTGTTTTCAAAGTTTGAGACTTGCTTTGATAAGAGTTTACTTAAGGGTGCTGAGGATAGCTCGTTCAAACATCAATATATCATTGTCATATTAATTGTTATACCTTGGTATAATTAGTGTTAACAAATGAGACCATTGCTGGAAGCCGCTATCTCACACCAGTGGTGTTATTAATGGTTCTCAAAATTAAGACCACCTGTCCCATAAACCCTGTTGCTTCCTCTCAGAGTAGATGCTGCTTTTTTTTTTCTACCAGACAAATCTTAGCTTAATTTACATTGTTCACACTTTGTAAGTAGGGAATTACAGTTTGTAGTTTTAAATCCCAAAAGTATTTGAGTCAGGGATTCCCCTTCCAGATTTCTAGTTTCTGATTAATGCAGAAAATACGTTCTGTGGGTTACATCAGTCTAGGTTTTATTCTACTGATTCTGAATTGCACCTATTAATATCATAATCTTTATAATGGTTTATATTGATTGCATGTGGAGATTAAGTATGTTATATTAATATAGCAATTATATACATTATCAGTCTACTGTACATAAGTCTCACCTTATTTATCTTTTAAAAACCAAATTAGTGCTGAAATGATTAGCTAATTATTCTACAGAAATTTTGTCTATTAGTATTTTGATAATGACTGAATCATTTAAGTCAGAAAATATTAAAATAATACGTCCATACGTAATATGTCAAAGCTTCACAAATTTCTTTCATATCATGAAAATTAACTTTTCAATCAAATGAACTTCTGCTGGGCAAATGTCATTATTTTTAGACATTTTGCTGACATTTGGATCCAGCTAATGAAAATCAGCACCCGCTCGCTGTCAACATCTATAGTAAATTTGTTAGTATGTAGCTATTTGTTAAAGTTAATAAAGTTGTGTCTAATTGAATTGAATTTTTGTTACTTGGACTGATCACTTATTCCCCTACATTCCACAGGTGTAATGCAGGTATGCAAGGATCACTTTTCCTGTAGCCATTTAGCAGGATCTATTGGCAGGAATGTAATATAATATTCATTGGTATTGGTTTTCTTTAGTGTATAATCACCTAAAAATAAGAATTGTTGTGTCTTACCTTATGAATTAGCCGTTATTATTAACAGGGGAAGACAAAGTCCACCATGTTGAGCTGTCTTGTTTGCACAAGTTGGCTCTACATAGGGCCTATCAAGTTTTTTGCAAGTTTCGCCACCACCGTAGTTTCTCCTACACGCTTGGAAGGCTGAGCTTTAGTCAGCTGGTTGCAATCTGCAACTTCACCGCTGCCACTAAATCCTACACACTGGTCCTAATCAAAAAAGTTTTTGATTAAAAGAAAGTAAGATAGAAAGATAATTCCAACACTTTCAGCCCTAAACCAATTAGAAACTTCCCATTGAAAATCTGCCTTGGGAACCTAGAGTGGGACCTAAATGCAGCTATTTATTCTCATTTAGTTGGTCTACAAAAACACATAATTGCTTGACTGTTTCAGCCTAACTGCGTGTGATGGTGCTCATTTGTTTACAGTTATACAATTTTTTTAAAATTGTATGTCTTTCTGATTTCTTCATGTTTACATGCTAAATGCAGCGCTGTAAAGACAGAAATACCTTGTTGTCCTTCTTTTGATTGTGTGTTTTTATATTTCTGTATCACCTCCATGAACTGTTAATTACAGAAATCGGCTTCCACCTGCCCTCGCTGTAAGGATTTTATTTCTGACAAAATGTCTGCTCAAGGATTATGTGGGATTTGATATGAGCAGTGACACAGAAGTTCTAATGCTTCTCAAAGATTTTTTGACAATCCCTCCCATGATAAGCTATACTGTAGATGTCTACCTATTATTTGTTCTATTCATTCTCTGTTGGTGAAAACACGAAGCGCAGTCTATGTTCTGTCTTTAATATCTGCTCTCTCTCTCTCCCTCTCTTTGTCTCTCTTTCTTTTGTTCTTCCACAGTAACTCCTGGGTTCTTCTCACTTCACAAAAAGCCTCACTCAAATCCCCAGACAACACGAGAAAAAAAGGGAATAACATCTGTTTATCTGCATATTTCTATGTTCAAAAAACAAGAGGAAAAAACACAGAGATCGACAGAGGACAAAAAACATCTCAGAGGATGCAGAATTAGAAAGAACAAATTGCCACTGGAGGACCAAAAGGAAAATAAACCTTTTCTCGCAAATCCACCAGTGTGGAGTCACCTCACCTGTACCTTCGGATTAAAGAGCAGGGTCATGTCCCAGTTGCCATGCGCATCGCCACGCTGACCTGCCTTCCCGGCCCTTCCCCCTTCCTCTTTCTATTGGCCCAGCTGCTACTGCGGCTCCTCCTCCCTGGGCCGGAGTTGGTGGGAGCCGCCTCCTCCTGCCCCTCCCTCTGCACCTGCTCCAACCAGGCCAGCCGAGTCATCTGCACCAGGCAAAATCTGGAAGAGGTGCCCGAGAGCATATCAGTCAACACACGATACCTCAACCTGCAGGAGAACTCGATACAGGTAAATATTGGCTGGAGGAAGTTGCTTGTCAGGTCAAATCATGTCATGTCAATGTTGATTTGTGTTGTGCATTTTATACAGGATGCTCTGCATGAGAATACATATCACATGACCAAAAGTTTTGTATATCAAAATCACAGAGACACGTAAATCTATTTTTTAGGTCCAGAAAATAAACAAATTCTTCTTGTTTATTGTTGTAAGTCGCAAACAGGTGATGGTTTTATATTGACAACTACAGAAAAAGCACATATTTTATCATTTTAAACTTGTCAGTGTGTATAGTTTGCACTGTTTCTTTTCAGCACATAGCCTATTGACGGATCTTACTACAGTTATTGATTGCATTTATTATAATTGTTGCTATTTATATAGTTATTGATGGAAGCAAAACAATTCTGTATAGTAGATTCAAAGAGCACACACACAAAGTCTCTTTAATATATGTGTCTTAAGCACTTGTATATGCATTTTTTGCCCATAATCAGAGGGAACATTTGCTTTTGCGGCCAGTTGCGGATGTCAGGATTAACTTGTTGATACAGGTTTTCTCTTAGAAACTTCTAAGAAAGGGGAGAAACGTAAGCGGCAATAATGGTAGAAAAAGGCACTTAAGCCTCTGCTGAACTGAGGGAATATTTTATGAATTGAAAGCAAGGCATATTTCCATGACACCGTGCTGCCTTTTGTATGCATTACCAATTTATCTAGAGTCCCTAGACAGCATTTTGTGGCTTTACAGCTGCAAGGGAAGATCATTTAACCACAGACCATCGATACAAAGCACATGAATCTCTACATTTATAAACAGAGTGGGTTGATTTTACTCTTTGCAGCAGCATTTGAAGTAATTGGATCCCTCCTCATGTTGCTGACAGTGCTTTGTTCTTTTGTGATTTTAAATTCATTTCCATTATATGTTATCTCCTCTAATGAAAAGCAACGAGTATCCTAAACATTGTTAAAATGGTGCAGTGCATATCTTATCATGTCAAACTGCTCTGTACATCGGACAGAGCGTCCTCATATCCTCTATTCCTCGGAGAAAACATCTTATTAAACATTATGTGACGTTAACAGAGCATAAATGGGACATCATGCGACATGATTTGGTATGTGGGGTTTTAGGGGGATGCAGTTCACATGAAAGACAAATTAAGGAAATAAAAACAATGTTCGTTGCGTTTCGTTTTTAGCCTACAAATTCCGATTCGGTTTGTTGTATCCTGCAGCCCCACTTGAAATGATTAAAAATCTAAAAATGTTTTAACACCTGAAGGCATCCTAGATTCTGGCTTATTTTTTCCTTCACTGAGTACCCTGAGAGTAAAGCCTTGACAGCTCCCACCCCCTCTTAACATCCCACCCCCCCCCCACCTTGCCTACCCCC
>NW_023339696.1:17737782-17764054 GCF_004916995.1 Morone saxatilis | reverse complement strand
TGCCTACCCCCCCTCCAACTCCTGCTCTACATACAGAAGAGGCAATGGCGTGACTCCAGGAGTCTCACAGAGGGCTTTGGCCACACATATCTCAAACAATCAGAGATTTAAGGGGCTTTTAGTCGCACTGACTCGCTGTGTGTCTTTTACTTCTGGCCAAACGATCACCAGTTGGACTGCACCGATGCTAGTGTGTGCTGTCCAGGCCCCGTGGCACCCATGTATTTCAGAATCATGACTTCCTACAGAAAAACTCTTTTAGCTGTTCATTTTAAAAATGTATCAATTTAGTGTCATAGTTTTATCTTCTATGGTGATTTGTGACACACATGTGGATAGTCCAATGCTGATAATCAGCTTATTATCAAGGGATTATAGTGTGTCAGTAGAAAGTGTCTCACTGAAACAACAGTGTGAAAAGCACTTCAGCGTTTGGAATAGGCACTGAAATAAGGTCAGGGTTAGATATAGGACTGGGTTTACAGTAGGTTTACTTTAGTGCTTAGAGGTGTGACGTAAAGTCAAGCGTTAAACACCTGCGATTTGCCTCATGATAGTTGCATTTAACGACAAAGTGTGCATCATTTCTTTGCTTTTCACCATCAGTGCCCCACAAGTTGTGCTGCTCTATGGTACCATGCTCATAAAGTAGAATGGATGGAGTTCTCTTAAATCTTATTTTGATCACTTGGTGATCTTTGTACCTCTTCGCCCCCTTTTTTGGTAGTTAAACTAAATCGGAAATAAGGGAATAACAAAACAAGACAACTGTATAGCTGCGGGTTAAGGTTAGGGATTTTGGTTTTACCTTACTTACAACCATTATTTTCAACCTTTTTAGAGGATCAGTGCACTCAGTATAACTCTGTCCATAAATAACATGGAAGCACTAACATGGAGGCCAGGGTGGCCTGTGGAGCCACAACAGAGGCAACACCAGGCTTGTAGCTACCATTAAGGACACTGAGATCATATCCTTCTTATTTTGTCTATAAGAAGTCTTTTTGTCTTTTTGATTTTGTTAGTGTATACATGTATTGTTTATATTGTTTATTGGATGACACAAATCAATATAGAATGGCAATAATAAGGAGGGGTGCTCCGGTTATAAAGTCTAGCAAAATTAATCAGTGCTAATGCACCCTTATATATACTGTCAATGGTTGCACCACAGCTACTTTGCATTCAAGATCTGAGCTCACAAACTATTAACCTACATGCTTTCAAAACGTAACATGTCTAAACTTTTGTGCACAGAATCAGTTAAAAGTATCTGCAAAAATATTCATACATATGTGAATAGATTATAATAAAGTTACACTGCACTTAAACAATTAGCCCACCTTCCTGCAGTCACACGTGTCAGAATCTTTGTCTACAGGAAAGGAAATGAGACACAGATAGATAGTTGTGTTTTCAGTGAATATTCACTGATTCATGCTAATTCATTAAGAAATACCTCTTATTTCATTGCAAATAAGAATTACATTTACAGTATTTTATTTCGTATTCTAAATGTGTTAGGTGCTTAGTAATAGTATATATTTGATTTGAAGACAAATTAGGCCTATGTATCTTTTCAACTCAGTTTGTAATTTCATAAAACTTCCTTGAATCTGTGGAACATGTTAGTAATTTTCTTTTGCAAAGACAAAAAAATGTAATCAAAGTATAATTTTCCTGATCAAATTGTTTTGTTTTTTTCACGCCATTTTGGTGGGTGTAGCAACAATAAGCAGCAATAGGAACTGAACTTAAAAGAGAGATTTCAAAATTAGCCATATTTTTGACTTGTTGGCACCTACATTATTTCCTAAGAAATTATTGCTCTAATTATGCATTATAATGCATGGATCTATACTATGGTCTTCAAAATTTTCACAGGGGGGCACGCCCCCAAACACCCCATGTGGAGCTAAGACTAATGACCTCAGTATTTCTAAAATCCTGGCTATGGCTGTGAGGCACTGGCTCGTGTCTCTGTCAGTAGTCAGTGAGAGTCTGAAAAGCCCACCTGCCCCTGCAAACAGCAGCAATAGTCACTGGAATGGGTCAGCTGTTACAATTATGAGCAGATAAATTAATTATTTATATTTGTATGCTTTGTTTATTTAAAAAAATGTGTTTAACCATATTTGTGCCTCTGAATCATTCATTAACTGTTTTGTTTGTTTCTTTTTGTGATTTTTAATGTTTTCCACATCCATACCACCTCACCTCTAAATTCAAAGCATAATATGCCAGTATCAGAGCTGCATGTCTGTTATATGTGGTTATGTCTCATTTAATATTCTATAAAAAGTTGAAAATCAACATCAAGCTTATACTGTAGTGAACATTAAAATTAATAACACACAACAGATAAATTAATATTGTATTTAAAACACAAACGGAAACAAGCACTAACTTCAGAAGGTACATAGTTCATTCAAAATAGTGAAAGTTATGTCATCTTGAGTTTGTGCGTAGTGAACTTTTTCATTTTATCCAATACCTTCCATTGACATATGTAACCACGTAAATGTTAGTAACAAACACTACATTAATTATTCTACATGTTGTACAGTAACCTTATCTGTCCCTCCAGGTTATCAAGTCAGACACTTTCAAGCACTTGAGGCACCTTGAGATCCTCCAGTTGTCCAAGAATCAGATCCGTCAGATTGAAGTCGGAGCATTCAATGGCCTCCCCAACCTCAACACACTGGAGCTCTTCGACAACCGCCTCACACTGGTGCCATCACATGCCTTTGAGTACCTCAGCAAGCTGCGAGAGCTGTGGCTGCGCAACAACCCCATTGAGACTCTGCCCGGCTATGCCTTCCACCGTGTGCCCTCGCTACGTCGCCTGGACCTGGGTGAGCTCAAGAAGTTGGATTTCATCTCTGACGCAGCCTTTGTCGGCCTCATCAATCTACGATACCTGAACCTGGGCATGTGTGGGCTGAAGGACATTCCCAAACTGACAGCCCTTGTGCGTTTGGAGGAACTGGAACTGTCAGGAAACCGGCTGGAGATCATCCGACCCGGTTCCTTCCAGGGCCTGGTGTCTCTACGCAAGCTGTGGCTCATGCACTCACAGGTGTCCGTCATTGAGCGCAACGCCTTCGATGACCTGAAAAACCTGGAAGAGCTCAACCTGTCCCATAATTCTCTGCACTCCTTGCCCCATGACCTCTTCACGCCCCTTCACCAGCTGGAGAGGGTACACCTTAACCACAACCCCTGGATCTGCAACTGTGATGTTCTTTGGCTTAGTTGGTGGTTGAAAGAGACGGTGCCCAGCAACACCACCTGCTGTGCCCGCTGCCATGCTCCCCCATTCTTAAAGGGCAAGTACATTGGAGAGCTTGACCAGAGCCACTTCACTTGCTATGCGCCCGTCATTGTGGAGCCACCTACAGACCTCAATGTCACTGAGGGTATGGCTGCTGAGCTCAAGTGTCGCACAAGCACTTCCACAACATCTGTCAACTGGATCACCCCTAATGGCACTTTAATGACCCATGGCTCTTACCGGGTGCGGATATCCGTCCTGCATGATGGCACACTCAACTTCACAAATGTCACTCTGCGAGACACGGGCCAGTACACCTGTATGGTCACCAATGCTGCTGGCAATACCACAGCAACTGCTGTCCTCAATGTCACTGCTGCTGATGCTAGTGTCAATTACACCTACTTTACAACAGTCACCGTTGAAACAGTGGAGACCACAGGAGATGAAGACTCTGCATTAGTGGACATCAATGAGACCGTCATTCGTGTTCACCCTGGCCCCACTCCCTCAGGCCACCTGTGGCCAGAAGGTGTTTCTACCACAGCCTCGTCTCTGTCAGCCGGCTGGTCCTCCTCCTCTCCTCGGACCACGCGACCCACCTTCACTGTGCCCATCACGGAACCGGGCTTCTCAGGCCTGGATGATGTGATGAAGACCACCAAGATCATCATTGGCTGCTTCGTAGCCATTACCTTTATGGCAGCGGTGATGCTAGTGGTGTTCTACAAGCTGAGGAAGCAGCACCAGCTGCATAAGCACCACGGTCCTGCTCGTGCCATCGAGATCATCAATGTGGAGGATGAGCTGGGAGCCGGGGCCAGTGGTCGGGGCAGTGGCATCTCAGGAGGCTCCACCATGACGCAGGGTGGAAGCAGTGGAATAGGAGGGGGTCAGAGCCTCAGGCTGCACCACCCAGAGATAGTCAATCTGCCGAACCTGGCCCGATCGGAGCACCTCAACCACTACTACAAAACCCATCACTTCAACAACAACATGATGGGCCTGGGAATGGGCACAGGTTCTGGTGTGGGCCTCAACAACAACAACAACCCCTCACCTTGCTCTCAGTCTCAGAACACGTCCATATCTTGTTCCCAAGTTCCAACCTCCACCAGTGGAGGAACACCCACAGGTGGCACCTTGCCCTCTCCTGTGCCCTTGCCCCAGTTGGGTCTCCACAGTTCTCTGAAAGGCCTTATGGGGAAAAGCCAGAATGAGCCCCTGCTTTTTAAGAGCGGATCCAAGGAAAATGTGCAAGAGACTCAAATTTGAGTAAAAGTAAAATTAGAAGTAAGACGTAAGGAAGATGAGATACTGGATAGAGACAGTGAGACAGAAAGAGCCTGTGAGACCGAGTATATGAGACTGATTGTAGCCTACTGTCCACATGGACAGATTCCAGAAAAGATTATATTTCACATAGTTGCTGCTTTGTGTTGTCAATCTGTTGACAGAGAGGAGCAGATAGGAAAACTAAAGGAGACAGAGTACGATATCTGATCAGCACTAGTCCCACCAATACCATCTGCACATACTTTTAAACTAGATCAGACACAGACATAAACGATGTAAACCACATACATCAGAATCATTCAGTTACCTGTGCATCCTGCCATAGTCTTTGCCAAAGTCCAAGATCAAGCCAACTCTTTTTATTTGCACCCACAATCACAGTGGAAAGCTATGAATAATACAAATGTGCAATGAGCTCTCTAGGTTTTATACAGATTGCTTCGTATATTTCCAGACACATTCAGTGTATATATTTGGAGGGAGACAAAATATTGGCTATTGAACATGTTGTCAGATTAGTGTTTGGCAGAGATACTGAATAACAAACAATGGTTTGGGTGAGCGGTACTGTCCCAGGTTTCCAGGAAGCACTAAAACAAAAACAGAGGAGGCAAAATTAGAGCAGTGCAGTGATTCTGTCCAGGACACACGTATCAGACTAGTACTAGAAAGACAGAACAACAGCAATCATTTTTTCAGAGTGGTTTCACTCTTACTTTCTCACTTTTTTCCCTTTTACACCTTACTGGCTACTGTCTTCTCTAAAGGAGGAGAAAAACAGAGTGGTTTATCATGGGAGAAGAAAAATCCCATGGCATAAAGGACAGTGAGAGATATAAAAAAGACTGAAAGTACATATTATATATACCGTAAATATATTTTCATTCAAAGAAATAAATTATAAAGAATCTTTATCAAGCTTCTGACTGAAAACTACAACGTCTGAAGAATATATATAAAAAAATACACACAGCTGTTGTAGTGGCCCTCCCTTACAACTTTTCTGAACTTATAACAAGATGGCCGCTCCGACTGTGCTGGATAAGGACAGATGTCAGAGAGTGGCATCCGTTGAAAGGGAGCTAAAACAAAAACCTGGCAAAGTGTTTGAGTGAATTTATTTTGGTCTTGACTTTTTTGTAGCCACACAAAGTGTTTTCCCTCTCCTGTCGCATTCATATAAACAGGGTCATTGGAGAAGGGAGATCTTTGCGCTCTACTGCGAAAATATGAAATACGACTACAGCTCTTTATCATTTGGTATACAGTATAGCTACAGTATTAATAATAATGATCATAATGGTAATAATGATAACAAGCTTTGGCTTTAGTTGTCATACTGGTCACTTAATGATTAACACATCAAATGATCAACAATATGTTACAATATGTTACTGTACATATTACTAAAACGTTGCACATGCTAGTTTAGCATGCTCTCTAAAAACAAATTCTATATTTGCTCAACATTCGGTTTCAACATGTAAGAGCTATCACAATGTTGATATGACATATTATTGTTGTTAAGTTATCATTATTATCATTTATATGACTATTATTATTGCTACTTGTGCCTACAAATAGCTGAAAAGTTTTTTTCATTTGTATATGACACTGAATTTGTTTTATGATCCTGTTGGACTTTGGCTAATGAACGGCAGTGGGACGGACTCAGCGTGCCACTAAGTGAACTCCACATGTATCAGCAGGATATACCTTGGCCCTCAAAATGGCTTCCTCAGCGTAGCCCTCACTGACTCGCCTGCTCTGATGTCTCAAGCAGTCAGGACCCCTCATGTTATTACGCATTAAAGACAGGACATGAACCTCTGATGAAGACTGCTCCTTTGCAGGGGATTATTTCACAACTGTATCTCAGTGTTATCGTGTATGAGTGGATTTCATGGCAGCAGGGAGCTAAATGGACGACAGGCATTGCCAAGCATTTTTAAAGGTAAGCGAAGCTCATTCAGTGAGGTAGAAGGTAACATACAGTACAGTATACAGTGGTGAGTGAATTTTTTTCTAAAGAAAAAGGACAATTAAATGAAAAAATATAGAACCTTATAGATCTCTTTTAAAAAAAAACAAAATTATTATGATAAGTGTTTTTCATTTTGGGTTTTTATCTAGTTTGATTATTTTCTGTTTTTTTAAATCAAGTGTTATCTTTATTGTAATATTGTTATTGTTATTATAATTAGCTAATTACACTGGTTATAATTATGAGAGATGTTCTGTTAGCAGAGGTCACTTTGAAAATTAAAAAAACCTGGCACATAAAATGGCAGTTGAAGTCTGTGAAATTTGGTGGCTATCCCCCCCCCCCCCCTCTCTTTTTGTTATGATCCACTTTAATTGTAGTATCACTGTTTGTATCCCTTTGGCTCTGCTTGAGATGAGACATAGCGAATGTGAAATGGTCAGCACTGGGTCCTTTTTTTTCTGCACAGGGGGACAGGAAAGGCCCTGCTCTGGTTTACAAGCTCACTCATACTCGCTCTGTGCTTTCCTGAATGTCATCGCCATCACAGTGTTCAGAGAGCGATTGCGCTATGTCAACACCTCGTTGCCATGACTACACACTCACAAATGCGCCAAACGGCATCACCATCGGCACCTCGTAAGGCACCCTGTTGCCCCTTGTCAGTCACGTTCCTTTTAGGTGCCATATCTCGACGAGCCGGCCAATGGTAGCAAATCAACCTGGGCATTGTACCCATGTCCTCGCATAAAACGTCCTCTCCTCCCCCCCTACCCAGCCCTCAGCATCCTGCCATCAGGTTTCCCTGGCAACTGTTGCTGCTGCGACAGCCCTTATCACAGCGTCTTGATTTGGGTTTCGAATGCTAAACAGACGGGAGCAGACAGTATAGAATCTCATCCATGTGTACTCGTACATCCATCTTTAAGACTTTTTCTTTGTTTTCTTGTTAATGTGTTTGATTTGTTCACACTAGCAACTATATTTCTTACACCACTGACTTTCTTTTAGTGAATCATGCGCTTTACATGATACTATCCCCTATGCATTTAATTTGCATAAGACCCACACCATTGCTAAATTCATTTATGCACCCTACACTTGTGATTAACACTCATACCCTGCATCAGTCATTAACATATTCCTTTCCCAGCACAAGGGATCCATATTCCCCTCACAAGTTATTTACATATTCATCTGCCTCTGTGTGTGCAAATAACGGAGAAATTATCATGTGGGCATGCTTGTGGGTATGAGTGAGCAGTGTGTGTGTGTGTGTGTGTGTGTGTGTGTGTGTCAGTTTTGTGTACATCAGTGGCTGAAAGCAAGGACTGTTACAAAAGCTATTTACCCCTAATTCCTCAGATACCGTGTGCCCTGCCTATCGCCTGTAGTAGCTCATCACTTTGGAAAGCATTGTGTAGCCCCTATAGCTCCTGTGAAGTGGCACAAACCAGAGGCCATGCTATTGAGGCTCTGTGTTAGAGAGAGCAGCGGTTGAGCTGGAGACACAAAGTCACAGTGCTGCAGTGTCTGAGTCACAGAGCACTGAACACACTCCCAACACTCTAATGGAAATGCTGTGTTTACTGTGCAGGAAGGGACCCGCTTGTTCACCCATTCAGGGAATAGGTGAAAAACACCAGAATATGGGTGTGTGTGTGTGTGTGGGTGTGTGTGTGTGTGTGTGTGTGTGTGTGTGGTGTGGTGTGTGTGGTGTGTGTGTGTGCAGCTCTGGATTATAAAATGCCTGTTGTACTGTTGTATAAGGCAAAGAAATCAGGACATTTGAAGCAGTACGCTGTTTATGGCAAAATGTGTTACACCATTGTTGATGCAATACTGCTTAGTGTGTGTATGTGTGTGTGTGCACGTGTGTGTGCGTGTTCAGGTGGGCTTACGCTAGCTAGGTTGTGTAAGAAGAGGAAGAGGAAGAGGGAGGAGGGGCGGTCAGACCTCCATTTTAAATCCCCAGTTCAAACCAGCTCTGTCTGTCTCCCTCTGCTTCAGGCTACTTTTATGATCCTCTCACTGACACTTAAAGTAAAAACAGAATTTTTTTTTTTTTTCCGCTTAAGCAGCTCCCCCTTCCTCTCTCTCTCTCACTCTCTCTCTGCTTGGGATAAACCCAACTGATGAAAGGTCTGTTCAATCAAGCCAACCTCTCTTTTCAACTGAACATCCTCAGCCTCTTTTTAGCTCTTTGTCAATCTGCCACAACAAGTTGAGGGTCAAGGGTCAAGTCTAGTGGCAGCGTTCGTTTACCTCACATCCTCAGCCAGCTAATCAAGGTTAGCGTTCCCATTTTGGATTGTGCCATTTGTTTTTATTGTTTTGCCCTGGCTCAGCTATACACGAGAGTAACACCTGTTGGTGAAGCTTAAGTGATTTTTAATGTGCATTTTCAGTGGCTGTATTTATGGTTAATCGCCTTGACAGTGATGTGACTTTTACTCATAATCATAACGATGCACATGAGATGATTTGGGCCTGCTCTCTTATGGTGGGTGAGGTTTGTTTTATCGCAGATAAGAGGGCAATCCAGGTTCAGTCTGCTGCTCATTGTGGCCGGCAGTGTTAGAAACGGTGGCCACACTTGCACCAGTCCCTGGGGGTGGTGTTGCACACATGTTAACCCCGGTGCTACAAGCCCTGAGTGAGCTCCACACTTCTTAATTTCTTTTCTGTCACCCCCCCTTTAAAAATAGCAGTGAAGCGACAGCAGAGCTCAATGCATTATTGATACACATGGTGTCAATGATGCATGTGCTTAGGCGCCAGTGCTAATTTTCTCCCCGTTGCAGAGGCCAAAAGCATCAAACCGCTGTAATTTATATGCATCGTTATTGCTATTATTTTTTCACACGGCCATCAAGACGGTCTGCGAGAGCCAAACGTTGCAGTTGTCTCCTCACATGATGGCTGCTGTGATTCTGTTAAGTGCAGAAGTGTTTTGTGTGCCACTGTGTCACCGAGGCCCCCCCACCCCCCCACACACTCACCCACCCAGCAGCAGCAGCAGCGGCAGCAGCAACAGCCCTGTCTCGCTGTGCTTCGCTGTGCCTCTGCTGTTGGGATGGGTCTTGGGGCAGGTCAGGGCCCTGTTTACGTTATTCACCATCTACTTGCCTGAGATAGTTATAAGACCGTTTCGACTGGCACCATTTTTGAAATCACGTGGGGTCATCTTGTCTGCAGAAGAGGTTTCCGCCTCACGTTATTGGAGAATGAAGAGGGTTTTTTTTTTTTTTGTCATGGCAAATTTTGCTTCCTGCCTTTTTTTTTTTTTTTTGTCAGTGCAATGTTGCTTCTGCTGGAGCTTGAGATGTGATGTGCACAGACATTTTTCTGTGTCATCACTGTGAAAATCCTTCCCTGAAGCCACTTATCAACCCTTACTACACACAAGCATGTGCACATGTAAGAGCCACACACACACACACACTCCGACACTGACTGACTGAGTGATTTATTGATTGAGGTGGGGCTTTCTTAAACAATTTGCAGCTGAGTGCAGCGGAGGTTAACACAAACCTCTCAACCGCTGCCATTGTGCTTCAGTTCACACGTGTTTGCTTTATATCCTGTGAAGGTGTCCTTAATTTGAGAATGGCCGAGACATTAGCACATGGCTTATTTCCTTGTTGCCTTGGTAACCGTGTCGTCGGTCACAAGATGTCCGTTTTGGACGTCTTGCGATGAGCTGTGTGGAGTTGGAGGGGGCTTGTCAGTGTGTGTGGGCTGTGACGTGAGAGTGATGAGTGGTGTCTCATCCCAGATGACTATCTCCTCTGTGTCACTCAGCTGCGGGTCAGCGGGCCTGTGAGCTGCAGCTCAGAGGAAAACTGAGAAAAATCCACACAGTCACTGAAATAGTAAAATGGGACACGCTCACAGCCCATGTAATTGTAAAGTACCGATTAATGGGAATAGTAAAGCCGGAGCACTGCTTAACACAGAGCTTCTCATGAATGCTTTATAAAGGAGGATATCAGTGTCGTCATGTGAAAACCTTGTAACTCCAATTTTGAACATCAGTGGAGTGATTACAGTTTTCTATTTGCACTGAGAAAACTCTACAGCCCTTGGTGCTGGCGAAACCCTTTCAGAACTCCATGGGGTAAACTAAAAAAAAATAGTGCAGCACGGCAAGTTCAAAAAAAGGCTGTTTTTATTAGATCCTGAAAAGCTGACATTTGGGGCGATGCAGACAGTGACCATATTGCGCTTTCAATTACAGATTCGTGTTTTGAGAACAATCTGGGATGTTGTGGCCCGTGTTGGGATTTGGAAACATTCTTCTGGAGCCACTTCATGCCCTGGAGCGCTGTGGAAAACTCCCCTCCAGTTTTGTGATGTGTGCAGACTCTGGGACTTGTGTTGGAATGTCCTGAACCATCCGTAACTATTAAAGGATGTGCTGACCCAGCAGCTGTGCTCCTCTCGGGGGACAGGCTCATAGTTAAGTTTCCAAACGCACATTGCCTCCTATACACAGCAGCCCGACTCCTAGATTTACTGTTTATGGGCACCTTGGCATGGCATCATAATCACACTCTGCTGTGTCTGATGTGTTTGTAACTGGGCGGGGGCCATAGAGTCCAGTTCAACGCTTTGAAGTGTAAATTCAGGTCTGGTTGGAGCACCGTATGGAGGGCAGTGAGGAGATAGCGACAGCCATATGGATATAAGCTGGTGGTTTGATAATGGAGCTGTCTAACCCTTATCTGTCTGCTGAGGTGGCAGAGCCCCAGGAAGGTGTGGGGTCAAACCCAGACCGGACATCAACAGCAAGGGTCACAAGTCGCCTGGGCTCCGAGAGGTGAAGCCAGAGCAGAAATTAGTCCTGACCTAGATAAGCCTCCCCAGCTGAGCTTTGAATCAGACCTGCTACATCCTCACAATGAAACAAGTTTAAAAAAAAATGCAGGGAACAGTTGTAAACAGTCATCAATATGAAATAAACTTTTACTGGAGATATTGATTTTTCTTTACCCTTTTTTGTCTCCACCCACACGTGTCAGCCAGTGAGGCATGCTGCTTTTCTCATTGGTGCTGATTTATTTATCCAGTCTGGCCCTTAATACCCTCATTTCATGTCTGCTCTCATTTCTGCTCCCGGTCTATGTGAAACCAACCTCGCAAGTTATATTTTTACTCCTGATGCTCATGAACGGCTACGAGCAATATTCACCAGCCTCCGTTGTGCTAAAGCTGCAGTGTTGCTGTGCCGCGTTTACCGGGCTCAGCCGGCAGAAGATCCTGCTCACCACACAACAGCCTCTGTCGCCTCAGGCCTCCCCACCCTCTGAGCCCAAAGGAAATAGAGTGACAAGGGAGGACAGGGCAGACAGAAATAGAGAAAGAGAAAGGAGAGCGATATTGAAAAGAAACGAGGATGACAGCAGGAATGAAAGATGACACTGAGAGGCATCCTGTCACTCCATATCTATGTAGGTTTTAATCTACATGTGTGAGTGTGTTTGCATGTGTGTGCATGAATGTAATATGTCATACACACACACAGAGGCCCCAGCTCTGCGTGCTCAGTGTGCGTTTGTGTAATATCTGCATGAGTGGCATAAGTATGCATATTTATGCATACGTCCGAGTGGGTTGCGTGCGTACTTGTGTGCACTCGAGTGCGCACGGTATCCGTGTTTGTGTATCTGTGTGCGGCAGAGATAAAGACATGAAGGAGGAAGGGCCGCCGTGGTGCTTATATGTCACCCAACGCCGGAGGGGAAATGACTCCTCTCTGTCCCCGACCCAAGGGAGGCAGAGGAGGAGCATGGCTGACTTCTCCTGCTTCTCTGCCTTTTTCTCACCCTCTTCTTCAGAAATGTAGCTAAACCTCAGTCACGGCCTCTCCCTCCCTCTTTCTCTCTCTCTCTCTTTCTGAGTCACACACACACACACTACTACACACATACGCTTGCTCACTCGCTCGTGCGCTCACGGGAGTGCGTCTTACATTATCCCCCTTTCCCCCTTCATCCCCTTAACTCTCTTGTTCCCCCTCCTCCGCTCTTCTCTATCTACCTCACGCTTCCTGTTTCACCCCTCCCACTTTCTTCTTCTGCCATTTTTCACCCCCCTGCAGCTAGATGTCAACTTGTGATTCTGTATTAACCTCTTGATCCACACAAACACACACACGCCCGCACTCCCTCCCACGCTTCCGTTAGCCCCCTGCACCCCTCCGATCCTCTCTCAGGAAAAATGGAAAACAAACCCAACAACAAACCAAGGCTTCTGATATTTCCTTCCCTCTGTTCAATTAAACATGGCCTCCATCTGCTTCTTTGTTTCGCTTCGGCTTCTCTTCTGCAATATTGACTATGGTTGTTCTTGTGATTGTTTCTTCTTAAGACTGTGTTTTAACCTGTTATAACCACAGATGTACTATTAACACTGGAGGAACATGTCACGGGGGTGTGTGTCTGTTTGTGTGTGTGTGTGGCAGAGAGAGAGTGTGTATGCGTGGAGGAGGGTGGATTTGTTCTGCTTCAAGGTTCTGTGCCAAATCTTTTTCAGAACATTCAATCTCTGTTCATGTGCCATACTGAGAAATTTATGAAATAAAAATAACGTTTTTTCACAAAACTCAAAGTGAGATTGGGGTGCTTATTTTTGACTGTAGGTCTATTAACGTAAATCCTTCAGACAGAAAACAAGTGGAAGTCCATGTGTGTCAAATTACTAAAGCACAACAGCAACAACTTTTGTCCGCTGGTTATTTTGCCTGCATGAGTGTGTGAATAAATTCCTGTGAATTCCTGATGTGCATGTTCTTCCACGTCGCTGTTATTCTCCCAGAGAGCCTCCTCTTCCTTCAGTCAGCATCAGTTTTTTTTTTTGCAGTGTTGCAGAGTGTGTGAGTGTTTCCAAGGCATTGTGTCAGTGTGTTAAAGCTGATTTGACACCGAGGCTGTGGACCGGCTGGCTGCAGGGTGTGTATCGTGACCCAAGCGGCTGACCTACGCCTGCGCCCCACGTCTGCCCGTATGCGTGTGTGTCTTTGTGTTCATGTGGGTGCATGTCTGTGTGTATATGTGTGCGTGTTGTTCGTGGGATGTTGTTTAGCCTGCGGTGAACACTTAGCTCGTGCTGGCTGGGGGTTTGCCAAGAGGTCAGCTTCTGAATGCTACTGACTCAGGGTTACAATTATTGGCTTACCGTGTGTGTGTGTGTGTGTGTGTGTGTGTGTGTGTGTGTGTTTATATATGTGTGTGTGGGTGAAGGGATAAGGGTGCAGGATGGGGTTGTTGGGGTGGGTTAACATTGATTCACTCTGTCTTAACAGTGATTCTCCTTTAACGTTTGAGGAATAAATTGTTTTCTTCAACTATTTTAATTTCACAGCTCTGGCGGTTAACTGCCTGTCGATCGGCAAGTGTCAGATGTTATTTTAGTGAAGTGCCTTTCCAAACCTATCACTAAACTTTGGTACAAACCTGCTGACAGCTGAGTACAACTAATAATAGGAAACAGATACTGTGTGTATGTGTGTGTGTGTGTGTGTGTGTGTGTGCACGGACTCTTATAAACAGCACTCAGTGTCCTTATTGGGACAATTTAAAGTATTAAAAATGTCCAGATTTAAACTGTTCAATAATGTAATCTGGAATGAAACATAATAAATGACTCTCAGCCAGAGCTGTAGAATTGATTTGGCCTTGCTGTGAGACTTATTTAAGACTTGACTGACTAAAGACTTAGAAAAAAAAAAAAGTTTTGAATATTAAATTGCCTAGACCTACACAGTGAAAGGAGTAGAGGTCTCAGGTATGTGTCTATGGCCCTGCTAACGGCTCTGTGAGGCTGCACTAATGCAACTCAAGCTAAATGCTAACATCAGCAAGATAACACACCCACCATGACAACACTAGCATGCTGATATAAAGCAGGTGTTTAGCTTAGTTTAGCTAAAATTAGCACTTAACACAAGGTTGTTGCAGGTATTTAGACTATATGTGTTGGACAAATCGAACTTTTGTCCAGATGATGCCACTGAATACAAAGTCAGACGATTACCAAAGTTGTTACAATACATCCTAAGCATAATTATATCTACTAAATTAAGTAACAATCCAACCAATTGTAGTTTGATGAATGTGAACCTGGTGGTGGTGCTAGACAAAAAAGGGATCAAAGATATTACAGATATTACAATTCATCCTCTAAGGACCATAAATGTTTATTTTTTAGCATGGCCTAAAAAGTGCAGTTAACACAACTTTGTAAGGAAAATTTTCAAATGCTTCAAAGTCTGAGACTGCAGGCCTACCCTTAGACCAAACTTGGAAAATTTTGCTGCCCTCACCCTCCCTTAATTTAATTTTTGCTCAATTCCTGGATGCATGGCAAATCATGATTATGTTATTTGATCCCATAGACACTCAGCAATTGAGTCATGATAGTCTAATATTGCTGTTCGACATAACTTCAAATTACAAGGTCCATCCTAAGGCATTTATTAGTTTCTGACTCTTAGATTATTTTGCCATCAAAATCTGCACAAAATACAAGTTATACATTTATAAACTACTAAACTGTATGATAGTATTTTTAATCACAGAATTGTGTGACTCTACTGCATAAACTCCTCCGTTTCTCTTCAAACAGCTTTTACATGTAAACCAGGAAGCATTTATTCTTTTTTCAAAGCTGGTAATCTAGCAATTTAGCTTTTCTTTTTTTTTTCTCTCCCAAAATTCAGTAAATTCTGTAATCAGATTATTGTAATCCAGTTACACGTTATGTATTACTCCTCCAGCCTTTATGTGGGTGTGTGCATGAGAAGCAGCAGCAAAGAACTGAAAATGCAAACAAGCACTGTCCTGTTTTGCATGATGTCTGCGCACAATCCATATTAAAGCACACAGGTTTGAATTGCATGAGCATCATGTAATTTGTATTAGCACATTAAAAAAAAAAAAGTGCGACATGTCCTATGCACGGCCGCGTGAGCTTTAGTGCATGGTGGAAGGTTATCAGTAAGTGGAAAATGCAAGTGCTCTTTCTACGGCAGTCATGTGTTGGAACTTCAAAATGCTGATGCGACACCACCTCCGTTGGCATACATGCTATCCAGGGTGCAGTCAACGGTCGCGCTGAATAGATTATGCAAAACCACCTAACAATTCTAATTTTCACCTCACCGACACTAGTATCTACATGACTCAAGGGTAGAGCAGCAAGTACGTACTTAAGATTGAAACAGACTGCAGTGAGGCTAAAGCATGCAACTCGATCACAAGGCTCTGCTCCTCTCTCACCTCTAGTTAGGTTAAAATAGTTGTGATTGAAGGTGGTAGGGGCAGGCAGGGAAAACTGTCGGGGGGAAATAAAAGCTGGTGGACGGACCAGGATGGGGATTTGAGGAGGAGGAGAAAGAGGAGGAGGAGGGGGAGGGGAGTCCTAACGATGAGCGGCAAACAAGTTTCCGTTTTATGCCTCCCCTTCTCGTGAAAAGGCCAATTCTTTCAGTTGGCTGGAATCTAAGTGATTTCTCCCCCCTGCTTCTTCCCTTCTGGGGCCAGTCGCATGTCACTCTCCTCCTCGCTGCCATTTGTCTCTGGTTTTCTGCTCTGGTGCTCATGCTGCGTTGGCGTCGGCGTGGTTACTCTGCGAGGTGAGCTTCGTCTGGAGGTCAAGGCTGGCATCAGTCCTGGATGTGAAGGTCAGAGTCAGAGAAAAGGTGCCTCTGTCTTCTTTAATTCAGTCTCGCGTGATGAACGGTCCATGTCACCCTTCCGCATCCCCCACCCGCTCTTCCTCTCACCACTCTCCCGTTCTGCAGTGATACAGTTGTAAAGTGTAACCTTGGAGACAGGGGCTAATCATCCATCCCATAGCTACCCTTTCAATCCTTTTCCCTCCACCTCAACACCACGCTGTCTCTTTACACCTCTCCTCCTCACCAATGCCTCCCACCTCCTCTTGCACCTTTCCCCTCCTCTTCACCGCAACAGGCTATTTAGGTATTTTATTGGGTTTACAGTATTTTCTCAATTATCTGCCTACCTCTTTACCTCCCCTCTCTCCCGTCCGTCCCCCCATCCTCCCCTGTCTTTGTTTGTCCTGTGGAAGGACGTTTGTTTTCCTGTGGGGGTAGAGGGGAATCGACATCGAGAGATGAGTTATTGATTAGAAAGCAGGTTGCAGGGGAGAGGTAATGCGACTTAGAGAGAGAGAGAGAGAGAGAGAGAGAGAGTGAGAGAGTGAAGACAGGATGACACGTACAACCTATGACACATCCTGCATACTGTATTAAGGCAGCATACCCACGACGCATGCCGATGTAACATATGTGCAACGTGGTGTGTACACGCTATGACATGCACTCATGATTAAAGGTGACACAAATTGTCACTGTTGTGTGAAAATCTTTGCAACTCAGATGTTTAATAGATTAAGCGATACATAATTGTCTGTGGGTGGAGAAATCAACAACCAGTCAGGCTCTTAAAACAGAGATTTTGGTTCTGTTGTCGTGAATCCTTAATTTCGATTAGCTTCTTCTAAAAGAGTCATCAGTGGGAGGAGACCAAAATTACTTTGCAAGTGATCGGATCGCCCTTTCAACAAACCAACACATGACTGACATTCATTGAGACTTCAAAATGAAGAAGAACATACCACTCACTGGCCTGTTTTTTTTTTAGGTTTATTCAGGAAATGTTAGCAAGTTTTACGTAATTTAGTCTCCTAAATGATTTCCTGAATGTATTTGAGTTGGCAAATAGGATGCACAGTTGGTATATCCTGCTTTATTTTAGATCTGCAATGCCTAGTTTAAGAAGCATGTTCATGTGCTCAGGAGTTGAGATGCAGCGAGTTGGCGCTCAGTTCAAACTCAAAATCCAGTGCTGCTGGTTGTTGTCATCATATAAACCACTTTACATAATTTGCTGATTTTTCCGACTCTTAGCTGCCAGGAATCGATTCTCAGTGGATGTTTTCCGGAATAAAATCTTTTGCAAAGAGTTCAGATTCAGGGTGGCTTTGCAAGGTGTTGGTCAAGCTCAAAACAATGCCGTTTATTCGATTCCTGAAAGGCAACACACTGGGGATATAATTTTCCACCTGGCTGTGACACATTTTAACTGCGCTGTTAAGCACACCATAACTTAATGAAAAACCTACACACTTTGGGCCACATGTGGCTCGCATACAAGGGCAGGTATGACACCAGCAGTTTTGCAGTTAGACAGAGCAGAGAATATGTCATCCCAGGAGAAGGTCAAAAAAATCCAGCAAACAACACAAGATGTAATTTATAACAAGGATTCACCCAGGGACACTATTTCATGCACAGCTATCCATGAAGAGATGTCTTTTTTTCCCTGAGAGCAAGCATATGTTCTGTCAGACACCGGTGGAGGCATCAACGTAACACCAGTCCACCAGCCAACATGTGTGAGTGTGTGTGCAGTAAAAAAAACAGCTCTTTAAGGAGGCGCCAGAGCCTTCTCTGTGGTGCACAGTGTTTGCAGCATGTTGACTTGTGATATGACGCTATCACAGGCTCCAGTCTGGACCTCAGCAATGGGCTCGTGTCCACGCTTCCGTTTCCATAAAGCTCCAGAAATCCTGACAACTGACAGAACTCTGACTAAAGGAGATGAGAGCGTTTCAGCCGGCCGGATTGCAGCCTGCTATCTCAGATAATTATCTCTGATATTCAGCATTCCAGACTAGAGCAGAGCAACTGGGAGACAATCTGTACAAACAAACACGATACGATTATGAATGCATTATCATCCAGCAGACAGGCAATCAACACGCAATAACTTGTCGCGCAACCCTGCAGAATTAAGAGTCCGCTCAGGTTTCTTACACATTGGAGATGATTGACATGCAAACAGAAGCTGCTTGTATAGAGTAGACTCAGCCTCGCCTCACCCCTCCCACCCTCACCCCCATCTTGGTCTTTCTCTTCGCTCTGTGTCTCCTGGTTACATAAAGGTGCTGTGTATGTTTCCCCAAGGTGAATTGAATGGCTTGATCGTGCACGCCGAGGCGCGTTTGTGCACTTGTAGTACATTTTAAAATCCTTGTACTTCGCTCGTGCACATGGTCACTGCTGCCACCACTCCCTTCCATCCCTTTGCTGCAGCGCTAAACGATTCAAGTAGTTGCGGTAATGACTTGAGGCAAGGAGGCAATGGTTGAGGTGAATCTCTCTCTCTCTCTTTCTCTCTCAGTCTCATCAGCGTCTTCAATCCATCGATTAGCCACAGAGGAGTACTGACAGGCAGCAGCCACTGCGGTCCTGCAGGATTGTGTGTGTGTGTGTGTGTGTTTGTGTGTGTGCGTCGGCCTGCAAGTGTGAACAACAGATAGGGATACAGACAGCAGACACGGGGGCAGTGCCTGCAGTCGTGCACACCTATGCGAGGGAGTGCGAGAGCCTTATTTACTCCACTACCTGGTTTATTGAGTCAACCCCCTCAGTCAGGCTCTGATGCAGCTGCCTGCCAGCCTGCCCCCTCAGCTCGGCTGCCTCTGCCACCGCTGGGTGCAAAGTCACCATGCTTTAGCAGCGTTTGCGCCCCCCTGCAGTTGAGCGCCATCACAAACGCACACTCTCGTGCATATGCAAGCGCAGTTGACCATGCAGGGAAACGCCACCTCTGCGCCTGCACCACGCACACTGGACCTGTTTACGAAGGGACTGGTGGTGGCAGCAGTGGTGCCTAATGAGACAACATTATTTATAGTCCGGTGTGACAGCAGCGGCCTCACCATTAGACTGATAATGAGTCACTGGGATATTGATGGATGCTTGTCTATATTGGTATTCACCAAGGAACTGGTGCCACTTCTCCGGGTTGCCGTGGATACCAACGTTGCCTGACAAGGCACTATGCGTGGACGGATTGAAGTTTTACACAACCCACCAGGGAGCAATGACGCCGGCCGGAGCGCGAGAGTAATGGGATGGAAAGAGAGCGATACAAATGTAACAGAGAGAAATAAATGTGTGTGTCTGTGTGTGTGTGTGTGGGGGGTCAGTGGTTCGGGCTGGGTGTTGGGGAGGAAAAACACACAATCGATGATGCAGTGAAGTAGCATTAGCATTGTTCACCAATTCCCAGCCTCCCCCCCCCCCCCCAAGCACCCCGACCCCTCCACCCAACCACCCCACCTCCCACCACCCTTAACCCTTGCCGGGCCTCTCTTTTCTTCTTGCTGCAGGCGTTGCCATGGCGACCGAAGAAATGTGGGAATACCTCTGTCCTTCAGAGAGAGAGAGTACAAGAAGAGAGTACAAGAGAGAGAAGGAAGAGATGGAATGAGACAAAGGGCCGCAAGGAAGGAAGGAAGGAAGTAGGGGGGGATAGAAGTTGCAGGGGGGCACAGGGGTAGAGGAGCAGTCATCGCTCACTGGCTGAGTGCACATTAAAAGCCTTGTTTAGCCCTTGAAGGAGCAGCTAAAGTATGAAACATTGTGATCTTAAACACTCGTGTACACACATAAACAAATGTGCGTCAGAGTCTGCGCCCCGCTAATGCATTCAGCTCCCTTCGCTGGCTCTGGTTCCATGAAAGAGAGTCAGTGGAAAGTGTTTTGAGTGAGTTTGTGTGCGCAAACACACACACACACACTTTCTCACGCACATGCTCTCTGACACACTCTTCTTCTCTCTCATTCTCTCGTTCTACACACGCACAGACAGACGTGATTGTGATCGCACAAATGTTAATCAGTGGCCAGCCAGGCTCCTATGTATTTACCTGCTCTCTGTGTTGTGAGGCCATGGTTACTATGACAACCCATCCAGACTGAAATAGTCTCAGTGCCTTTTGCTTTCCATTGCGTGGCATGTTCCCCTCACCTTGTTTACACTAAATCCCCCCCCCCCCAAACTCTGCTGCTTCTCCCGTTGTCCCCTTCTCCCGCATCACTCTCACCTTCCTGCCAACCTGCCGCAAAGATCCTCCTCAAATTCATTTTATTGGCAGCTAGCATTTCCATGGAAACATCTCGAAACCATGGCAACTATTTGAACGCTTTCAAAACTGCTGCACTCGTCCCCTCGCTCTACCTCTTTTCTCCCTCTCCCTCATGCTATCTTTACTCTCTCCCTTTTCTCCTCTAGAATATAGACAATATTGTTGTCGCAGTCTACCTTTACGTGTGTGTATATATATGTGTGTGTGTGTGATACAGTACATAGTCAACTTTTTATACAACCCATCCTGCCATTACTGCACCTATCTGTGTACTTGATTGTCCACATGCATGGATTTGAGCTTTAGGTTTTGGCTGTGTGGTTGTGTGAGCCGTCTTTAACACATACATACGTGTGTGTGTGTCCGTGCATGTTGCATCCTCTCCTTGTGCACACTCTGCAGGAACTAAACATGATTATGGGCAAGTGCCTAATGCCTAAGCCTCCTTCCTCTCTTCCTCCACTACTTACCTTGAGCTTGTCCTCTCAAGTGTTTCCGCAGCGTGCCTGTCTGTCAAACTTCTGACTCCTCCCCCGGGATGCAGCCTGATGATGTGAACCGGAGTAAGACTGAACTGACTGGCTGCCTGGGAGTCTAGTCACAGCAGCCCTCTCCTGCAGGCAAGACCCCCCCACCCGCCACCAGAAATTTAAATGTTGGTTTCATTTTAAAACTGCAGTAGATAAGGTTAATGTCTAAATCAAGTGAGACACTATAGATTGAAAATTAGGTTCAAGACAATGTTATTGTGTTTTAACAACTAGAACACAGAAGGTATAGCAATACAAAATATAAAATGATTATAGCAAATATACATCCACTTTATTAGGTAGAGCTTAAACTAATGCAGTCTAATACAACGGTGCTATTCAGTAATAAGAAATGTTTAAACCTATACCAGCAAAGAAAACAGAAATATGTTTATTTAATTAGGCAAAAATCTTACATTTAAGGAGAGAAAGCAAAAGAAAGATATTAGATGTAAATCCCCCTGTTAATAAGCCTGCCTGTAGATGACCCTAAATGACATTTTGATGTCAAATACATGCATTTTGCCCACGCAAAGTGGAAAACTCATCTAGACATGACAGTGCTATGTCCACTTATAGACATCATGTTGCAATCAATTGTTTCCATTTGGATCTGTGAATACACAGAGTTGCCATATGCATCTTAACAGCAAAAAGAGCACCAAGGCAATGCTCTCTTTATGACAGAGGACCTCAGTAAGCATAGACATTCTAGTTGAAATGGCTTTCACCGCTGACTGTTGAGTCAAACATTTACTGCCTCATTAACAACTCTAAGATCCCTCTTAAGATAAGACAGGAATGCTAAGGATATAGACAGTGAAAAGCTTTCCATAGCATGTACCACGGTATTTTCGTGTGTAATAATAAATAAAAAGTTTGCACGAAAGAAGTCACAGTTTGAGCTGGATCTGATTTATCATCTAAGAGCTATTAAAAGTTGTTTATTTTTGTTTTTGAGGTACATATCAGAGTAGTTCCTTTAACACTGGTGGCTTTGAATGTGACAGCGCTGGCTGAGATAAGAGATGTTAAGAAAACATTTGCACAGAAATGCAACCAACAATGCTTTGTGTGACTCTCGTGTGCCAAAAAGGGAAGGAGGGAAAAAGAAAGTGCCATAAGTGTGAAATTTAATCTGTCCTATTTTAGATCCGTCTCTAATAATTGATATCTCACCACAGCTCTGATGCGACAGTAGGCTTTGATTTTATCTGAAAGATCTAATTGTAAGGCTGTGGTCATACAAGTACGGGGAAACTAATAACATCACTCTCATCACGAAACTGGGAAGATAAAATAATTTCCATCCTTAATGATAAAGGAGGAAGTGAGGATATGTGGAGAAAGAAATCTCTGCATCCCTTTAATGTTGAGCTGCCCTTATTGTCTCCATCAAAGAAAACCATGAAACAAAGAATTATTCACTATTCCGCTTGATACATGACAATCTCATTCTTGTGTTCAGCTTCTTGTCTCGTTTTTTACATACTTTTTACTCATTCTTGCAATTTTTCCAACCCTGGATTCCTTAAAATAAAGCAATTTTCATTGTTTTCTTTAGCAGGTAAAGTGAAATTACTGTAATTGTTTTAATGAAAAGACCTCAAGGCATTTTTTCTAGCAGATGAGTCTCTCTAACCTAGAGCACAAGGCTGTCCCCAAAATCAGAGAGGAAGCCGAAAAACAAAAGCCACGGTAACAGCAGAAAAATATAACAAGTAGTAAGAAAAAACCAAACAAAAACAATACCCTATAATAATAATACTATTACTAAACATAATGCAGATGAAAGCACAGCCATATACACAAGTCTATTCCCCCAAAGACCTGCTCAGGATTTGCTCAGTGGGGGAAAAAAACAATTACAGTGGCATGAAATGAATAAAAGGTATATTCAGTTATCTGAGTCCTTTGAAGATGGGTGAGGACGAGTAAGCAAATCTAATTCAACAGCGAGGGT
This sequence comes from Morone saxatilis, assembly GCF_004916995.1. Lineage (NCBI taxonomy): Eukaryota > Metazoa > Chordata > Actinopteri > Moronidae > Morone > Morone saxatilis. The sequence goes on along the minus strand of NW_023339696.1, from coordinate 17,741,039 downwards.
TTTCTGTTGCAGAGGGGCCTATGAGGGGGAAAAACTCCCAAAATGCAGAGATTAGTAAGTAGTACTGCCAGTTTCATCTTCTCTGGGGAGTTTTGTGAGTGTGTGTGTGTGTGTGTGGGGTGGGACTGTAACTTAGACTGATGCGGTCTGTGACAGACTGAGGAGACAAACTTCGCCGGTTGCAGGATTCCTGGGAGTTAATGATGAGGAGCCAGCAGAGGTGAGGACATTATGATCAAACACATGCAGAGAGAACAAAATGAACACATATGGGGGGGGGGGGGTGACAAAATAACAGAAGCACCCTAACAATATGTGAATATCAAGCAGCTAATAAGTAGGACGACCACCTTTTGCTGCCTTCAGAACGGCTCCAGTCCTCCCTGTGAAGCTTTTCATGCGGTTTCTTGGACTGCGTGTGGTGGGGGAGCTTGGAGCTTTCACTCATGTAGGAAAATGTTGAGTTAAGAGGGACGAGGGAAGGGAAAATCTTCTGATAAAAGTTCAGTGATGTTGAGAAAATGCTGCTGTTCGTGAATTTTTCTTCCCATGACAAAAATGTCCAAGGCTCTCTGAGTAATTTTGTAGGAAAGAATAGATTCAAAATATTTTGTCTCCTGCAGTGTGCACAGTCTGGCCTTCAACAAGGAATCAGGCCTTCTTAGTTAAACTATATAAACTATTTCTTACTTTTTTTAGTGCAATCAGTGCACAGCAGTGGTTCCCAACTTGTTTTGAGCGTACCCTCGTCAACACACAAATGTGTTCATGTGGATGATCTTTAAACTGCATGTTATTTACAAGGACGGGTGTGCAGGACTATGACAATCTGGGAATGAGAACATGTCTAAAGGGTTAATCTACAGCCAAGTATTTTGGTTTGTCCATTCTGTGCTATGTAGAAACCCATGGTGGCGTTCAACATGGCGGACTCCCATGGAAGACGACCCCACTATAGATAAAAACTCATTCTAAGGTAACGAAAACAAACTACACCTGTTATTCAGGCGATTACACACTATTATAACTATGTTATTATATTCCATTTTCTGCCAATAGATCCTTTTACACACTGGACCTGTTAAGTTATTCATTATATTATTTACCGTTCAGTTTTTTCAGTAGTATTTTCAAAAAAAAAGTATTACCTGTGGCCTCTAGTAGTAGTCTTTTCTTCAGCTTTTTTTCTGGCCTCAGGTCTTCTGCACATCAGACGTCCAAAATAGTTGAATGATGAGAATGGATGACACGTACAGGCAGGCATGCCCGGTAGAAAAACACTTTAAACTGGCATTATGTTAGGATGCTCTATCCAGGGGAAGATGTTACTAAATTCCAGTAACATTTGTGCGTATCTGTGCAAGTGGTTGCACATGAAACACAGCGTGGCGGGTGGTCATTCTAAATGCACATGAGGTCCCCTGGTGATACTGTCAACATGTGAATATACGTCTATTCACTCTATGGCAGAAGCTGACCATTTCAAACCATTGGGCCAATTTTAGCTAATTTTATTTCAGACTTTTTTATTCATTACTTTCCACCATATCCATTACTTTGAAATATAATATACATTTTTAGAACTTTATTAAATTAAAGTGCTGTTTAACTCTCAGTTCAGCGGCAAATGACATGTCAGGTGAGTATTTACCACTAATGTAATAGTTAGTGAGGATTCACTTAGAATGAAATATTTTTTTTATCTTTCTCTGTTAATTAAGGATTTATTTGACCAGACCAGGGAGTTGGTGATTGTTGGAACAGAGAAAGGGACTAACAAAGAATGTTTTGGTGAGTTTTATTTGTTTTTTCCCAGCTTTGAATAATGACAAATGTGATGTGCAAGGCTAAAATTACCATTTTTGTGGAGCCGGTGGCAAGCGACAGCAGATATTACGCCTGTTTCTGGTTAAACAAAAAATGTCTATCTCGTAGGGACTATTTTCCATAATATTGTCAGACACTTCAGATACAATCTGAAGCATGTCAGTGGCAAAAACAAGCCAGTTATTTCCTCAAACCAGAGTTTAGAGTTGACACGATTGTGGAAAAGACTGACTAAGACAGTTTTTTCAGTCTTGTTTTGTTTCTGTCCAAGTTTGAAGTGTGTTTTTTTTTAATTATCAGTGAGGTAAAATGACTATTGTCTTGAGTTTCATTGTGCTCTAGTGACATTATAGCAGTATTACTCCTCAATCTTTCCACGTACCCCCCTGGCAACTCAGAAATATGCTGGTTGGGAATCACTGGTGTGCACATTCTTACACATCATGCTCTGAGCCTTTGTGACTTCAATTCAATCCGCATTGGAAAATGCAAACAATCAAAAAAGATCAGATATTGATTTATGATTACAGATTGGGTCACAGTATATTGTACAAGTCTCACGCTAGCTCCTTGTTTTACTGATGTCTGTGGAGTACAGTGTGGAGACAATCATGATGGAGCAGTGTTTGCACCTGAGGCTGATCTGCCATTTGAACAATGGCCTCATAGTCCTTGTCTGTTACATGACCATCGCAGATCAATCATGGACTGTCCGTAGTTCACTGGTAAAGATTCACAGCTGGCGCTTATTCTCGGGCTGAATGCTTTCCTTGCCTTTCTCCAAATTTAAGAGAAAGGGGAATTAAATATTTTCTTTAGATTTTGTTCATACATTGTCAGCATCTTTTTTAAATTTAAGCTCAGTGTATCTTTTTGCTGGATACTGGTTTCATTGGAGGATTAATTATGTGGAAATTTTTAGGCTGTAGTTTCCATACAGTGTGCCAACCATCTATTTAAGTGGTCAGTCCTGAACCACTCTTTGTCTTTATCAGTGCAGTTTGTCATGTTTTGCATATGTTTTCTGTGATTTGCCAGACTTGTTATCTCTTTCACACTATGCAGATGATTTACATACACCAATATTGTGGCTCATTTTGCGTGCCAAAATATTAACACCTACACACATATGCAATTGCGTGTGTACACCCACTTACTTATCAGAACCTTATAGCTGGCTATATTTATTCCCCAACCCCATATTCACATTCGCTACAATAGCAACCTAAAACTACAAACGGGTTAAACTGCTTTATTCCTAAACCAATCCAAAACCTCCATATAACAGTCTTCTCCACCTTTAAATCATATTAAATCAATTCTGATCAAATTTCTAATTCAGCAGACAATTGTTCATTACAGTAGAGGCAATCAATATACTGGATAAGACAATGGCTCTTGAGAACAGCCTGTTAAGCTGTACATCTTCT
>NW_023339696.1:17730242-17737757 GCF_004916995.1 Morone saxatilis | reverse complement strand
AAGTCCCGACGTGAACAAATAAGGGAAAGCGCACATTGTGGCGATCGTATACCAGTCATTTAAGCGGATCTGTTTCCTGTATTTACTTTCGCTTTATGGCTAACCCATATTCTCATATTAAAGCACTTAAAGTGTCAGGGTGTATTAAATAGTCACGTTACAAGGCCCTGAAGCAGGACAGAGGTGTACGTTAAAGCAAGGGAGGAATGACAACACTTACGCGTGTGCTTAGTGGCATGAATGAGTTAGGCCCACATTGGAACTAAAGCGGAAAGATGGCCATGGGCTGAGCGAAGGTCTCTATTCAGTGTTTTAACTCTTTCTCTTATTTCATTTTGAACCTACCGGCATGAACAAGTCAGGGTCTTTGGCCTACATAGGAAATTGGAGAGAGAGTGGCGTGAGTTTATAGATGGAGCATAGATTTGGGTGTTGGTACGCGTTACTCAGAAAGATGCTCCGCTATCTTGTGTTTTTCATTGTTTAATCTATATCCTTCAGGGACGAGGAACCTACGACGACCGCGAAGCGACGTGCGTGGAAGTACCTGAGTGCACGCCGTGGGCACCACTCAGTTAGTTGTGATCCATGGATCCACTAAGAGGGAGATATAAACCCAGTTATGTGAATGCTGGTTGGTGTTCAGTTGGACACTGTGTATGCAGTGTCAAGTCTAAAAGCTTTTTGACACATTTATCCCTATAGCTTAATGGAAAACACACCATGCTAATTTCTCTTGACTGAAATAACCAAGCCCTCGGTGATTGGTTATCTGACTGTAACCAGCACAGACTATATAGCGTAAACCTCTCCTCTTGCCAACAAGGTTCCTCTACGAGGAATGAGGCGCCATTGACATTTCATGTACAATGCGTGTTGTGTGATTAGCAGTACATATAAGCCAATGTTGATAACCATGGAAACTAGAGAATTGCTATCCAATTTTTAAAAAAACCCATTTAGTGGAAGGCTAAATTTAATTTAATTTAATTTGGATTCTGCTGAGTCCTTCCTGGTCAAGATAACTGTCCTTAAAGAAATTAATTTGACAGTTTTGTGAAATGCGTTTCATTCGCCTTCTATGCCGGTTTTGGATGAGACAAACTTCTAATTAGGCCTACCACTCTCAAAATTAGTATATATATGATAATAGTATGGATATTAGTATACTAAGTATATTTATAGTACATATATGAAGCTACCCAAGCCAGCAGCCAGTTAGCTTTGCTGTTGCCTAGGACAACAGCAACTTGTTAAAATTGGGGATGAGAAGAAAGGGGGAGGGGTATAATGGTGGTTACTTAGATGAAGGCTTTAATAAGGATCTGGAGCGTAGGAAAGGAGTAACCTTGGGACTCCCCAAACTGTTTCCAGTCTTGATGCTAAGCTAAAAGCTACCGGACTGCTGGCTCTTTAGGACTTTATAAACTGTACAGACGAATTGAGAGTGGTATCGATTCTTCTCATGCTAACCTTTGCAAGGATTAATAAATGAGGCGTTTATTTCACACCAGAGAAAAAGTGTAAGCTAACTAAGCTTTACAACAGGCTCATGTCCGGATGGGAACAAGAAGGTCGAAGACAAGGCACCAGCAAGAGAAGTTAAGCTTAAGGAAGCCTGAACAATCATCTCGGCCGTTAGTGGTTGATTGACGACACAACATGCACACCACAGTTCACCACACACCAATTCGGAGGAACGCTGTCCGTTTGGATTCAGCATTCAATGCGCCAGGTGCGGGATGAAAGCAGAGCATGCGCATTTGCAGAGGCACGTGCTTATGCGGCAGAGTACCCACGTCGTTTGTACTCAGTCTTCTCATCTCCTCAGCTCCTCAGTCTTTCTTTGCGTTTGTCTCTCTCTCTCTCTCTCTTTCTCTCTTCTCTCTTTCATCTCTCTCTCTCTCCTGCACTGGCCTGTCTCAGGAGGATGGGATTCCCTTTATCTTTCCCTTGGCTTTGCACACCATTGTGAAACGCAGCTGGGAGGATGGAGGGAGATGCAGAAAGGAGAGGCATGCGGGGCGAGGAGGAAGAGTGAATGAAAGGGAAAAGGCTGTGACCTTAAATCTGATGTTTCTTCTTATCGTTTGATATGCGATAGAGGACATGGTTCAGTGACTCAGCCATCAAAGGAGCGCTTTGGAAAACAATTATATCCCTGGCCTTGTACTGTGGTTGTGTGTAGTGTGTGTGTGTGTGTGTGTGTGTGTGTAGGCGGGTAAAATTCTGGATTGGGCTAGTATTGATGGTGTTTAAATGGGGAGTATGTTATAGTGTTTTGAGGATTATAGTAGACAACAGTAAACTAAAACTACTTACATAAATAGGGGTAAAATTGTGAGATTGGAAGTCAAATTACAACATAATAAGTGAAAAGGTTGGCTCGCTAATATTAAAGTAAAAAATATTTGACTATTTTATCTTCTATTTTGACTTTCTGACAGATATGGTCTCCAACAGTGTATGGGCTCAATGGGTAAAGATAATGCATATCTGTAATAATGTGTGTTTACATCCGCCGAAGTGGACGTTTTACTGGATCACTATTTGCTAGTCTATGTCTTGACTGGCTGCACTCGTGAACTTGTTGATTGGTGGACTGTGTGACTAAAGGTGAATACTAATGAGAGTTAGATACAGCTTCATGTAGCTTTATAGAGTTATCCAGAAGTATTTGATTTTCATGTATCTCATCATGTCTCTTCATTCCTCCTCTGCCACGCTTTACTCCCTCTCCTTCTTGTACTCTGTTGAGCAGCTTCACAGTCCAAGGAGCTTTTGTTCACACTGCAGATGGCGCATAGGTGTTACTCCACCACACAAGCACGCACGCACACACAAACACACACACACCCACACACCAACACACACACACACACACACACACACACACACACTCATTGCTCTCTTTGTCAGTGACAATGGTTCAGAGTGCTCTTCACTCAGTTTGCCCTTCTCAGAGAGCAGAAGTGTCTCTTGTCCTCAAAAACTGAACTTGCTGAAGATTTGTCAGCCCAGTCTGGCACTGATCTGATGCTTTGTGACTTCAAGTTCAGACTGTGTGGCATCAACAGTAGACTGAGGTCATGTGATGAAAGAAAAGCGCTTTGATGGATTTTTAGCCGTGCTGGTGGCAGTGCTCTACGGACGTCATTGCTCTACATTTACTGGATGAAATAGCACAGAATTGACCCTGACAAACATCAAGCAGTCGGGAAGTTGCTCAATGCAGAATCAGCTTCAAGGGTATCCACCTGGAAGATATTGATACCTAAAAAAAGAGACCCCTACCTGGCCTGAAATTATGGCTTCACAGGCTGACACCTAAATAACCATCCAAACTCCCAATTCCTCTGTGGTACACATTCTTGAAGGTTTCTTGAGAAGGTTTTTCTCTAATCAGATGGTTGGGGTTCTATCCCTGGCTCCTCCAGTCTGCATGTTGAAGTGTCCTTTGGCAAGATACTGAACCCTAAATTGCTCCCAGGGGGCCATCAATGTGTGAGTGTGTGTGAATAGTATAAGTGAGATTCTGATGAGCAGTTGGCACCTTGCATGGCAGACTCTGCCACCAGTGTACGACTGTGTGTGAATGGGTCAATGGGACATGTAGTGTAAAGCACTCTAAGTGGCAATAATCACTTAGGAAATAATGTCAGTGCCAACATATAGATGAAACATCTTCTGACCAGTGTGTAAGTATTTAGTAAGTTAAATTAGTTAAGTAAAATTTACAAGAGAAGAAAGAGGTGCTGGGAAATCTTACTTGGAAAATTACTATTTGATTCAAACTCATTTCTTTTCAAAACAGATTCCACAGATTTAAGGATGTTGTATAAAATTGCTGAAAAGAATAATAATATGTCTTTCAATTAAATATATATATTAAAACATAATATGCTCTTTAAAATAAAAAAATAAAATACTGTAAATGCTATTCTTATTTGCAATTTATTTAAGGAGGAGAGGTTTTTCCCATTATTGATCAGTTGATCAGTGAATAAAGGTATCAATGAAATCACTACAAAATAATCACTAAACACACAAATATCTTTCTGTGCCTCATTTCCTGTCCACAATGATTCTGACACATGGAGGCGCAGCATTAAAGAGCAAAAGGAATTAGGAAGTATTGTCATTCTAAAATCTTTAGCAAGAGAACTTAGAATTTGTTCAATAGGCAACTTTGTGGTTTATGACCAAATACCTGCAAAACTGATGACATTCATCAGCCTCTGCTGTACTTTGTGTTCCGTCCTAATTAGCAAATGTTTGCATGCTAACACACTAAACTAAGAATCTGGCATTATACCTGCTTAACATCAGCATGCTAGCACTGTCATAGTGAGCACATAGTTAGCATTTAGCTCAGCACTAAACCTGACCTCACAAAAACACAAATGTTGCTGTAGTATGTTATCCTATAAGCAGCTGGGTGGGCATTGATACATGGGATTTTCAAAGTAAACTTCTGTGCATTGACAGTATAATATGTATAATATAATGTAATAAACATGCATGCTGTGAGCCATGTAAGAAACAATTTTGGTCTTTTTTTAAACTTGATGCCAACATGTTAAATGTCCATAACATTTATAAAGTGTTAGTGTCTATATACACTAATGTAAAATATAATTGAATGTGTCTGGTGAATGAAATGGAGGGTAGTAAATTTGATCTCAAACAAAAGTGTTTCATGTTCAGGTGCACTGATGTTATAACACAAACCCACATACACATAAACATACAAGGAAATGCACATGCACACATGCTTTCATCAATGTGCAGCCAAACCCTGTAAAACAAAAGAAGCACATGAACACAGACATCAAGGTGTTTGCTACATGTTGTCTCTGGTGATTGCAGACGCGCACACACACACACACACACAGACACACAGACGCACATTGGAGGATTGGGCAAACCTGCAAAAAACAATGCCAGCTGATTTTGCAGAGCAGGTGTACTCAGATATGATAGATAGATAGATAGATAGATAGATAGATAGATAGATAGGACATCAAAGCTGGCAGTAACTCTCCCTCAGAGCCTCATTCTGTCACAAACAGCTGTTATAGCAACATTCAACTGGGACACAAACACACACAGACACACACTGACACTTGTATTTGTGGGTAACATTAGGAACTTGCCTCGTATAATATCACAACTCTATGTCGCATTGTCAGATGATGTGTGTGTGTGTGTGTCTTTGAGGCCGAAAATAAAAACTGTTTTGATATTTTGAGCCAAATAAACTAATAAGTCACTGCAATGACCTTCAGTTTTCAGAACAAATCGTCTTTTGCACAAATTCCTGTTTTATTTTTAGAGCACATAGAGGTAAGACATTACTGTCTGGTACAGCACTATAAAATAATCTGATGTGGGACTCCTGCTGGGAAATGCTCAGTGTTTTTTATGGGCTATTAGCATAAGGGGCCATTTTCTCTTATTGGGCCAATGGAGCTGAAGAAAGCAATTACTACACAACCGTACTGCTCGATAGGAGGGTGGGGTTTCAAAACAGGAAAATGTGGCAGAGGGGAAAATGACTAAGAGGATCACGGAGAAGAAAAAAGTGAGCCAGGGTGAAAAGGGGAAAAAGGAAAATGGAAAAATGAAACGTGTGCGATGGTTATAATATCTGCAACAGAGGAGATGAGCGGCAGGAGAGATTGAGTGACAAAATGGCACATATGAAGGCAGTTAGGAGGAACAAAAGCAGAGTGGCAGCCAATCCCAGTGTGGCGGAGAGTCTCTCATAATCCCGTCATCCACTCTAATCTCTATGACGACAGCGCGGAGCTCCATCGGTGACGTCACAGTTATGAATATTCATCAGGTGAATCTGAGCTCTTCACCGAATCCTTCCTTCTCACATTACTTGCTCTTGTGGTCTTGCTGTTACATTATATTCTGATAACATACAATAGCAAATTGGGCAACATATACAACATTTAACCACAAAGTAAAATCACTCCAAATTCAGAAAAGCAGCAAACATCAAAACACATAGTACAATATTATATATAAGAGACCATTTCTCTTAATTCTTGTCCTTTTGATCTGGAAGTGTAACTGCACTCAGGGATGAAATCAGGAATTAGTAAGTGTTAAGGCCGGGGTATGCTTGAAAACAAACTAGTTTGTACAAGCTGTTTTGAACCACGCATACAGGCAGGGTGAAAAGTCGAGAGAGAGAGAAAGCAAGAAGTTCAAACCTTGACAACTTCCTCACTGCTGCACAACCGGCCTGCTTGTCAGGTGGTTGGTTTCAGAAAGTTATAGAAATTGTCAGATGAAGCCCCCCCCCCTGCCATTTCTGACATTGAAAAGATATGGCGGGTGGAGTTTCAGATGCTGTTCAACCATCTGCACTTCAGTTGTAGCATACTGATGCTGACTTTAGCATGGGGTGTAGAGGTTTAGTTTAGGGCCGGGTTATGAGGACTCGTACGACGTGCTGTCCTACCACGGCTGAAGGCAAAAGTATACTTTAAAGGTCCAGTGTGTAACATTTAGGAGGAATACAATATTCATAGGTATGTTATCATTATTGTATAGTCACCTGAATATACGAATCCTTGTGTTTTTGTTACCATAGAGCCGTTTATATCTACAGACGCCGTGCGTCGCCTTCCATGGAGTCCGCCATGTTGAACTGCCATGTTTTTATAGAAGCCCAGAACAGAAGAACCAAACACTGGCTCTAGATAGGGGTGTTTGCGTTTTTCATGAGTTTTGCAACCACGGTAGTTTACACTACTAACTAAAACTAAGCTTAAACTAAACTAACCTACTAAATCCCACACACTGGACCTGGACTGAATCTTTTCTCAAAGGCATTTAGTGTTGCACTTGTCTGTGCATATGAAAAGTGACAGAAGTTAATAGGGTGAAGTATGAAAACAGAGAGCTTCAGAGAGAGAAGTCCAAACTGTATACTTTCTCACATCCTCACACCTGTCGAATTGCTGTATGAAGTGGTCGTGCTTGTCAGTTTTGTCAGATGCAGCTCTTTCAATGTCGAAAAGGTGTAGGGACAGGTGAAGCCAGATGCTATTTGACCATCCAACAAGTACTTGGTTGGTTGAAGCATACTGACACCTTTAGGATGGGATGTCGAGGTGTAGTCTGAAAAGGTTTGCTTTCAGTCTGACGATGGGTTGGGTCTCTGCTGTCCTGCCAGAATGCAATGTTCGACCATGGCTTCGACATAGGAAGGAACAATAACCTTCTTGTAGACTTGCGCCAGAGTTTTGAACTGGACCAGTTGTATCCCGTCCCTGGAAGGAATTCACACTCAGTGTAGTCCAGCTTGAGGTTTAGATCAGTGGTTCCCAACCTTTTTTGTTTGACGTACCCCTCAGTCAACACCACAAATGTGTTCATGTGGATGGATTTTAAACTGCATGTTATTTAAAGGACGGGTGTGCAGGACTATTGACAATCTGGGAATGAGAACATGTCTAAAGGGTTTATCTACAGCCAGTATTTGGTTTGTCCATT
>NW_023339696.1:17727463-17730228 GCF_004916995.1 Morone saxatilis | reverse complement strand
GGCGGACTCCATGGAAGACGACCCACTATAGATAAAAACTCATTCTAAGGTAACGAAAACAAAACTACACCTGTATTCAGGCGATTACACACTAATTATAACTATGATTATTATATTCCATTTCTGCCAATAGATCCTTTTACACACTGGACCTTTAATGTTATTCATTATATCATTACCGTTCAGTTTTTTCAGTAGTATTTTCAAGTATTACCTGTGGGCCTCTAGTAGTAGTCTTTTCTTCATGCTTTTTTTCTGCCTCAGGTCTTCTGCCATCAGACGTCCAAAATATTGAATGATGAGATGGATGACACGTACGGCAGCATGCGGTAAGAAACATCTTTAAACTGGCATTATGTAGAGCTCTATCAGGGGGAAGATGTTACTAAATTCCAGTAACATTTGTGCGTATCCTGTGCAAGTGTGCCACATGAAACACAGGCGTGGCGGGTCATTTCTAAATCACATGAGGTCCCCTGGTGATACTGGTCACATGTGAATATACGTCTATCACTTCTATGGCAGAAGCTGGACATTTCAACCATTGGGCCAACTTTTAGCTAATTATTTCAGCCTTTTTATTCATTACTTTCCACCATATCCATTACTTTGAAAGTCATATATACAATTTTTAGAACATTTATTAAATTAAAGTGCTGTTTAACTCTCAGTTCCAGCGGCAAATGCATGTCAGTGAGTATACCACTAATGTAATGTGAGTGAGGATTCACTAGATTGAAATAGTTTTTTTTATCTTTCTCTGTTAATTAAGGATTTATTTTGACCAGACCAGAGTTGGTGATTGTTGGAACAGAGAAAAGACTAACAAAGAATGTTTTGGTGAGTTTTATTTAGTTTTTTCCCACTTTGAATGAATGACAATGTTGATGTGCAAGGTAAAATTACCATTTTTGTGGAGCCTGGTGGCAAGCGACAGCGATATTACGCCTGTTTCTGGTTAAACAAAAAGTCTATCTCTGTAGGGATATTTTCCATAATATTGTCAGACACTTCAGAATAACAATCTGAGCATGTCAGTGGCAAAAACAAGCCAGTTATTTCCTCCAAACCAGAGTTGGTGATTGTTGGAACGATTGTGGAAAGACTGACTAAGACAGTTTTGGTCAGTCTTGTTTTGTTTCTGTCCAGTTTGAAGTGTGTTTTTTTAATTATCAGTGAGGTAAAATGACTATTGGTCTGAGTTTCTGTGCTCTAGTGCGACATCTAGTAGCAGTGATTACTCCTCAATCTTTCCACGTACCCCCTGGCAACTGCAGAAATATGCTGGTTGGGAATCACTGGTGTGCAGCATGTCTTACACATCATGCTCTGAGCCTTTGCTGACTTCAATTCAATCCGCATTGGAAATGCAAACAACTCAAAAAGACTCAGCTATGATTTATGATTACAGATTGGGTCACAGTATATTTACAACGTCTCACGCTGCTCCTTGTTTAGCTGTGTCTGTGGATACAGTGTGGAGACATCATGATGGAGCAGTGTTTGCACCTGAGGCTGCATCTGCCATTTGAAATGGCCTCATAGTCCTTGTCTGTTACATGACCATGCAGATCAATCATGACTGTCCGTAGTTACTGTAACAGATTCACAGCTGGCAGCTGATTCTGGGCTGAAGGCTTTCCTTGGCTTTCTCCAAATTTAAGAGAAAGGGGAATTAAATATTTGTCTTTAGATTTTGTTCATTACATTTAGTCAGCATCTTTTTTAAATTTAAGCTCAGTGTATCCTTTTGCTGATACTGTGTTGTCATTGAGGAGTTAATTATGTGGAAATTTTTAGGCTGTAGTTTCATACAGTGTGCCAACCATCCTTTTAAGTGTCAGTCCTGACCACTCTTTGTCTTTATCAGTGCAGTTTGTCAGTGTTTTGCATATGTTTTCGTGATTTGCCAGACTGTTATTTCTTTCACACTATGCAGATGGATTTACATACACAATATGTGGCTCATTTTGCGTGCCAACATATTAAACACCTACACACATATGCATGCGTGTGTACACCCACGTTACTTATCAGAACCTTCTGCTGGCTATATTTATTCCCTAAACCCATATTCACATCGCTACATAGCAACCTAAAACTACAACGGGTTAAACTTGCTTTAATTCCTAAACCAATCCAAACTCTATAACAGTCTTCTCCACCTTTTAAAATCATATTAATCAATTCTGATCAGAATTTCTAATTCAGCAGACATGTTCATTACAGTGAGAGCAATCAATATACTGGATAAGACATGGCTTTGAGAACAGCCTGTTAAGACTGTACTGGAGAGCAGAGAGGATTAGGAAGCTCTATCTCAAATCAACTGGTGAGACTATTAGAATATTCAGACATGTACCAGTAGGTGTTGTACATGGTTGTGACTTGTCATCAATATGTCTTAATCCTCACGCAGGGTCCAGTTTGGTTACCTCAGGGTTGCACCTCTGCTTTTTGCTGATACTGTAGGTCTGTTGGCTTCATCGGATGATGATCTGTAACAAGTGAGTCCTCAAATATGCATTCTGAAGTTCAGCTGAAGATATATGAGTTGGACAAATAAAGTAGGGATCTTCTGCTTACTGAAGGTGTTTAATGCCTTCTTTGTGTTTATGTAGATAGTGTTTTCTTGCTGAGCTGCAGTGGAGGGATGTTAACAACAGAGAGAAGTTTGTACTAAAAAGACTGACACTTTGGAAGATCCTAACTTGATCAAACTAACTCAGACTGCTGAAGCCTCACAGTATCTTTGGCTTAACTTT
>NW_023339696.1:17723743-17727445 GCF_004916995.1 Morone saxatilis | reverse complement strand
TTTACAAAGAGGACGATAGGCTTTGTATTCTATCACTTGTAACTGCTTTCTTAGGGGATCTATATATGGCCAGTATGAACAGGAGGAACATTTACAGTAACCAGTAACCTTTTCAGTATTGTTTTAAGACAATCTTTACATTTTTAACCTATCATTTAAAGGTCCAGTGTGCAGAATGCAACTCACTGAATACCACTTTCTATCACTGTCTTCCAAGCGTGTAGGAGAAACTACGGTGGCTGCGAAACTCTTGTCCGTTCTGGGCTACTGTAGAAACATTACGGTTCAACACTGCGGCCTCAATGGAAGAGGTCAACTGCCTCTGTAGAGAAAAACATCTCATTGATATAGTAATAAAAAAATAAATATATATTTTCAGGTGATTATACACTAATGAAAACAGAGATCCTCCTAAATGTTACACCCTGGACTGATCTAATGGATATGGTCTAAAGAATAAAGAATTTTTTTTATATCTGCCAAAAAATGATAGATTCCTTCCTTCTGGTTGGGAGCCAGTTTCTGCAAGTGAAGTAGTTCTAGTGTTTCAGGGTTTCATTCATAGTTGAGGGTATGTAAGATGGACAATTAGATCAAGAAGAAGTTGATGTGGGATCAGTAGGGATGGCATTGTTCTGGACTGTCACAATGAAGATGGAACTGATGGATACAAGTGGCCAATGAGCAGCTGTCCTTGAGGGTCTGGCATCAAGAGGAGTTCAGCTTTCTGGACAACCTCTGCTCTTTAAAACAAGCCAACTGTGATTGTCTGGATGCCTCACTGTGAAGGTTTTTCTGGAGAATACCCAGGACACACAGAGGGGATTATATGTCCCATTCAGCTTCAGAATGCCTTGGGATACACCACCAAGAGTTGGAGGACGTGGCTAGGGAGAAGGACATCTGGGCTAAACTGCTTAGTCTGCTTCCCCCGTGACCTGGACCATGTTAAGTGGCGGGGAAATGGATGACACACAAAAAAAATGACGGGAAATAGTGTCCAAGTTGAAAATGGCAGAAACAAACCTACTTTCAAAACATTTGTCAACTGTGCTCAGATTTAAAGTACTTGATTTTTATTCAAACATGCTTTGTTTTATTTAATGTTTAATGTTTACATCTCATTTCATGTTTAATTCGACAACAGCTTTTGTTTTTTGTTATATACCAAAAGGTCTGTCTTAAGACTCCAAAAAAGACAAATACAACATACTAAATTAATGATTTACAACAATACTTAATTTTGAACTTGAGCTTTGAATCTGAATCTCCTACTTCCACCTAAACTCCAATCCTTATAAACCTCACCAACCCCCCAAAAAAATGAGACCCAGCCAAAATGCCTCACTTTGGAGGATTTTTCTTCACATAGAAACTCAACAACAACGAGCCACCCTCAGTGTAGACAAAGCTGTCTGTTTCTGTCAGCCACATGCAGTCATGAAGTTGTCATTATTGTGAAATGTGAGGGCAGCTCTCTCCTTTAACGCCTCCACCCCCCAGATACATTGTGCTCATTATATGGGTCGTGAGCTCAGGGAGGGTTTGGGCTCTTTAATCAATGAACACGATGACACAGGGTATAAGTCACACTGATATTCAATAGAGCATACCATGGCAACCAAAAAAAAACACAGAGCAACAGAAGATGAAGACAAAACATCCATGTGGGTATGGTGAAACATACAGTACGGTGGTCGGGATGAACATTGTGTGTGGTGCAGAGAAAACAGGTGGATGGTCCTATATGATGTGTGTGTGTTCTCCCTCTGTTTCATTTAGTTCTTCTACTGTAATTACATGGATGAGACTCACTGCAAGGCTCTTTCCCTCCAGTGCTCTTCCTCTCTCTCTTTCTCTCTCTCTCTCTCTCTATCTCTTTCTCTCTCACTCCTAGTCTGTGATTTCATGTATAATTAGTTGCATAATTATAGTTCCCCCCATCCTACTGTTTCAGGAGGTCTGTTTCTGTCTCTCTGGTATCTCTTGTCTGTCTTTTTTCTTGAACACACACATCCGCACTCACAGACATAACAGTGCTTGCACCCTACTGATTCTGCCTCCCTTTCGCCTGGTGGTAAGACTTGTCTTGTCACTCTCTTTTGTCTCGTCTTCGTCTGAGGCAGGCCTGTTCTAATATTGGAAAGACAGCAGAGGAGATACAGTGTGCACGAAGAAGCTGGTAGTTTACTTCTGGGCTGCCATGCTTCCTCATTAATTATTCATTCAGACATCACAAACTTAAAGAGCCTTAAGGTGTGTCACAGGGAATGAGGGGAAAACAAAATGCTCAATTTTTTTTTCTAGCTTACTACTTAAAGGTTTCTGAAACAGTGTGAGAATGGAAGAGGCACACACACAAACACTGACAGTGGCATTGTAAACCTGCACCTTCTCATGTTTTGAAAGTTTCATAAGGCTCGCGGATGATGCCAGTAGATACAATTAGTATGATTGCTTAGCAACTGAACATCACTTTTGAGAGAGGGAACAGAGGGTAAAGCTCAGGTGGAGTATCGAGGTTACATGCTGTTTTTCTCAAGAATCTGTTTTTCCCAAAACTTCCATGCAAAGTAGCATGCGGTGTATCTTCAGCGCTGCTTTCATGTGTCAATCAGCGGAGTAACACACCACGCTGTGTCTCAGGTTAACTGACAATAAGATTATATCAACACCACACCTAATCCACACACACACACACTCAGAGTAATTTACTGCTCGACAGGGTTCAAAATTTAAGCTTTGTGCTGCACTGCAGGTCTACTGTGCAACCAATCGTGGCCTACTTTCAGGTATCTGGAGGATTTTCCCTGCTTTATCTGGGCATTTATGCCCTCACCCTATTTCAGCTCATCTTCAACAACATGCTGCAATGTAAAGGAGGAAATGCAATCCATTGTACTCAGAGGAGCTGAATGTTTCAAGGCGAGAGTCAGGATTAGGCTGGCAGGTTTGGCGCTTAAGTCAGAGCATTGGTAAGGTAATAATTCTTAATAGCCTGTCACTCATGATTACACAAGGACCCTAATGATGGTCAGTTGTGGTCTTTGTCACTGTGCTCTTACCCCCTCTGCTGGAGAGACAGGAGACCAGGACCTAATGCAGTCTGTGGTAGGACAGGCCTGGGGAGTAAAGTACCCTCAGATCTCCAGAGGAGGGTGATGTATTTATTCTGCAGCAGGCAACTCCACACACAAACTATCTGATGTGTTCAATCTGAACTTCTGCTTTCTGCCTACAAGTTCCTCAAATCTTCCTCTGTCAGATGGCCGAGGTACGGGTGTGTGTACGGGAGGGCGGGGTCACTTGGGACGCCGGTCTGGGTTGCAAGCACAGCGGTGAGGCTTTAATTTGGTGTGCGAGGCGAGCCGCGGCGGACTCTCCCAGCAGAGACGGTGCTGTGTTTGTTTTGCGGGTGTGTAAATTAGCGGTAATTCGTTTGCTCAGTAATGACGTGGGAGAGCTAATTAGGGCAGTGTTGATGGGTGCATTAATTAGTCTCTAGTGTGTGATGCTAATGAGACCCTGATTCGGAGTGTGTGTTTGTGTTTGCATGTGCATGAGTGTAAGCCATGTATCTGTAAAGGCCTACCACTATAGGTCATGCCATGAGGAATGTAGTATGACAGTATGTGAGGATAGGTAAAGACAGGGAGAGTATGTCTGTGAGTCAACATGTCAACCCTCCTGTGTGTGTGTGTG
>NW_023339696.1:17709368-17723708 GCF_004916995.1 Morone saxatilis | reverse complement strand
TGTGCATGAATGATGCAGCAGGTCCATATCTGTGTATAAGAACCCCTTTAATCCTCGTCGGCTCCATGCTGTTGCCCATGCCTGGCTGAATAGTGATCCCTTCATTCAACCATCACAGGGCCGGTGGGCCCCTGCTCACACATCACACACCTAACACCACAGTGAGGAAGCAGAGGTGTGCAGCCGCTCGGTCAGTGCTACAGCTGCATTACAATCATAAATTCATCCCAACCTATAAAAATGTCCCCGACACAAAACAGACAACACAGGGAGCCGTAATGGATGAAAGGCTGTTTTATAAGTGTGTTCAGTGACAGGTCCACTTCACAGATAAGAGGGATCCATCTGTGTGTGGTCACAGCGGGGCAGTGCTACTACACTACTCTGTGGCTTCTCTCAGTCAGGATGTGACAAGGTGGCAGCTTGCTGTAAGAATTTATGGTATATTACTGATGTGGCATTCGTCATAGCAGTGGTGAAAGGCAAGCGTATATGAGGAAGGGGGCAGGGGGATTGGCTTTAGAGCCTCACCAGTGATCTATTCTAATCATATTTATTCATGACTACCCCGTTATACATAATCCATTACTATTCCTGTTCAACTGTATCCTCTGCTGTTTCGTGCTGTCGCTCATTTCTTTGCCTCCTCTCCTTTCTCTTGTACAACTGCGGAGAAATAGAGAAATTTAAATCAGCATGAGAGGCCAGTAGATCATCCTGTTTAAAGAAACTACAGCACTCAAGAGTCATCTGTGGCTCTGAAACTTTAACTGACAAATACAATAGGGTTTATTTTTAGCACAAGCGGTTGGAATTTGAACAGAAGTTTCACAACAAGAGATCAGTCAGGGTTGAAGAGATGGAGATTTGTCATGCTGAGCTTTATTGAAGGCTGTCAGAGAGAGACTTGCCCTGGCCCAGGCCATGATCTCACTCACTACTTTGAAAGTATGGCATTATGGGACGTGAAGTTAAGGCAGCTTACCTCGAACCTCCAGCTTGCACTGCACCTCGTCTTCCCCGAGATCATTGATGGCCCTGCAGGAGTATCTGCCTCCATCAAACAGGCTTGGCTTGCGGATATTCAGAGTCAACACGCCCTGTTTGTTCTGCATCAGATACTTTGGGTCTTCACCGATGATCATGTTGTTCTTCATCCAAATGATCTTTGGCTGAAGAACAGTGTGTTGGAAGAGGAGGCAAATTTGGCGGGATGGAGGAAAAAAGAGGAAAGGAGGAGGGAGCGTATAAACAGAGCAAGGGATGTTGGGAGGGTAGAAGAGCAGAGGGAGGAGGGAAGAGGGAGAGGTGAAATTAGGTCAACA
The DNA here is from genome assembly GCF_004916995.1 of Morone saxatilis. NCBI lineage: Eukaryota > Metazoa > Chordata > Actinopteri > Moronidae > Morone > Morone saxatilis. The sequence goes on along the minus strand of NW_023339696.1, from coordinate 17,722,383 downwards.
TTTCGGCTTGACAAATCTTTGCCGATTCGGAAGGATAAAAAAAAAAAAAATGTGTTCAAAGATCTCTCTGCTCCACCTCTTGTTCTAGCTTCAGACATAAAAATATACTCCTGCTGCAGCGGCATCAAAATCCTCTCTGACTGTTCTACACTCACTGTTTGACACAAAACTTGTACACTCACTCTAAAAACACAGTATGAAATCTGTGGCGTACCCTCGCAGCAAAGCTATCACGGGCCAAATGCAGGTAAAGTGAATGCTGGATGTGTAGTGCAACAGAGCTGTAATGTATAGTTTTACAGTAGATACAGTAGTAATAGTAACATTGCCTATACTCCACAGGTTTCTATGCTAAATGACAGCCCAACATTTTCTACTGTTATCACACGACTTCAGAAATATGCAGTATACTTACCATACCCATTACCTATATTTGAATAGAAATATATAATTACTTTACCCATTAATTACATGATAGTATTTACAAATAGGTAGGCACTATTACAAATATTGTGTATAGTAATGTTCCAGATTAATAATTTATATATTTGTATTTAAAAAAGATCTCAATTAAAGAGTAAGGAGGAGAAAAAATCAACACATATTAATGCGTTTTTTTTTAATGCAGGTGAAAGTGGAAAACTCTGCCAAAATTGTAAAAATATATCAGTGTTAACAGTGTTGAGAGATCTGTTAAAACGTTCTTAACTAACAGCTTGTTCCGTGGCCCATGGACATATGTTAATTATTTTTTTTCAGATAGTTTGATAACTAACAGGACAAATAAATAATTGGGATCACTGTGGTAGAAATAAATTCAAACTGATTTCTTCAAAGGCTGAACCAATGATTCATGAGCAAGGACCCCACCAGCAAATAAATTGTTTATTGGATATGAAATGTATGAGTAGTGACTGGTGGATGTTGCTGCGGTGTGAGGAAGGCTTCGGGAAGAGATCTACCCTTGATTCCGTGCTCAGCAGACCCCCAAAAGCCTTCTTGAGGTTACAGAGACAACTGACCATTGCACAGGTCTTGAATGTCAGATTTTGGGAGGGCTGGCAGGCCGTGATTTTAATTAGGTGATCTAGGACTTGGCTGGCAGTTGACCTGGCAGATTTGATAAGGAACGAATGAGAGTGAGAATTATTACTCCGGACATGGTGATAACTTGCCGAGACAAGAGAGTAACTGGAATCGGTGTTCATGTGGCGGGACTCTGTCCCGATCAGTGGGTAACATGGGGAGGCACGTTCGAAATTTTGGATATGTAATGTGTCGTAAGCTTGTAAGGACTTAGTTTGAAATAAAACCTGGAAGTAGATTGCTGATCTGGTTGATTTGTCTGTTTAGCAAAAAGCAATGCACTCTTGTGAAATAAGGTAAAGGTCTAAAATGCAGGGTAAACTCAGAATGCCACATGGGACCAAGGAAGCAAGCAGAAATGTTGATTCTGGTATGCAAAAGTGTCTTGTCTCTAAGACTGTTCGTGCAGCAGAGAAGGAGCTAACTAGAGATGCAAGAAAGGGAGTCAGAAATTATGCTATAATGACCAGGTATGTAAGACATATGTACCTGTGTATATATGTTTGGCACAGGAAGAACATTACTGCACACAGTTGCTTCATGATGGCAAGGTCATTGGAATTAATGAGAATTGATCATTGGCCATTAATTCTCTCATGTAGGAAGGGGGCAGTGATGACATTGGGGCTGAAGGTGTTTTGAGGATACTGTGTGATGTTGGTAGGTCAATTGTTAGAGAGCCATTTTGTACTTTAGAAACTGCCAAAACCGGCTGTGTAGGCTGAATCTGGCACTCTGGGGCTCTAAGACTGACTGGCAGGTTGGAGGGAGGTATGGGCAGCTACGGGATATTAGGAACCTGGCATCCCAGTGCTTGTAACAGAAATGGGAGGTGAAGATGAGGCAAAATAGCTGATTGAGTAACTGGCAACATGGTGCCACTAAACAAAACAGCAGGTAACTACTGAAGTGCTGTAAGATTATCCAAATTGGTAACTGGCAACCCATTGCGAGTAAAGGTACAAGGTTACTGAAGTGAGGCAAAAAATATCTGAATGAGTAACTGGAGAGGGTGGAGTGCCTTGGTGGCTCACCTGGTAGAGCGTATGCCCCTATGTACAAAGGCTGAGATCCTGGGTTTCAATCCCAACCTGTGGCCCTGTGCTGCATGTCATCCATCCCTCTCTCTCTCCCCACTTTCCTGTCACTCTTCAGCTGGCACTCTCAATTAAAGGCAATAAAAACCTAAAAAAAATCATCTTTAAAAAAATAAGTTACTGGAGTGGGAGGAGAATAGCTGTGGGAAATAATGGAATGAGGCCAAGGCGGCAGAAATGAGGAGAACAGCCAAATGTGTAACTGGCAACATGGTGCCAGTGTAAGGTTACTGAAGTGAGAAGAAACTAGCTAAATGAGTAACCGGCAAACTGATGATGTAACTGAAACAGCAGGAAGCTACTGAAGCGAGGTTAGATTAGCCAAATTAGTGATTGGCAACCTGGTGGCAGTAATGGTAAAAGCCGGAGTTTGCTCGAATGAGGACATCAGCCAGATGTATAACTGGCAGCCTGGTGTCCATAACAGAAACAGCAGGAAGTTTCTGAAGTGAGGGGAGAATAGACGAATGAGTAATTGGCAACCCAGCGCTGGTAATGGAAACGGCATGAGGCTGCCAAAACAATGGGAATAACTAAATAGGGTAACGGCTATTAATGCAGCCTATGATGTACTCAGCTCAGAACTAACGGGGGAGCTGAGGAGGAAATAGGAGATGTACGATTCTCCTTTACGGGTGGTAGTTCTTCCTCAAGTGTGTCTTCTGGGTTGTTCCTCGGAGCTGAACGAGGTGAAGCCTGTAGCCAGGATTTTCCTGGTTTGTTTTGTTTGTGTATTTTCTTGAGTCCGACTGAAGAGATGTGGGAGATAGCATTTCCTCTGGGAGACTGTCCGCTAAAGAACATGAGCTAAAGTTTTGAGACATTTCGGTACTAATTTTGGAGCTTAAATTTGTTGCAGAAACGATGCTGAGAGCGAATTGGATGTTCTGAGGTTGCAGGGAGGCATTTCCAGACATATGACAGGAAGAGTGTTTGAGGTGTGGTCCTGCTCCTGAACTCCTGATCTCCAAGCTATCTAATAAAGAAATATTTTCACTAACACAGCCTTGTTTTCTGTAAATATGTAAATACCTTGGGGTGACCGCGGACAGCACAGCTGATGGCGGTGGCGTAACCTGCAACCACACTTCTGTCCACTAGGGGTGCTGTGAACTTGGGGGAACGGCTAATGTCCTTCTCTTTGAAAGGTGGAGGGTTGTAGGCCAAACCTGGAGAGAAGTGTTACATGTCTCAGTTTGTTTCTTACTTTGAAAAAGACACACACAGCAAGGTGCAGACTAATGTGAGCTTCAAGTAAATAAAAAGTAAAACCCGTCGCACAACTCTTCTCCAGCACAACACGCTTTATTCACCATACATTTTTAGTAATCTTGCCTTCATTGGGGCAGCGTCTGAAACAGTTTCTTGTTTTCTTATGAGCTATGCAAGGTTGTAAGAACACAATTTGTTTCCTGGTATTTAAAATATTGCATTTGCTAGTGAATATTCTGAAAAGATGTTGGTGATTATATTGTTCTGTATTTATATCAATTTATATTTATCTTGTAAATTATGTATTAGTATATCTAAGAAAACAATGATGATTATACTGTGTTGTATACTTGCTATCTTTATACATCAGTCACATCATTGATGAATAATATACGGTATAAGAAAACATAAATCGGACTCAGACACCATCCTGATGAAGGATGAGAAAGAGAGAGAAGAGAAAAACATTTAGTGAATAAATCATCGTGTTCTCGAGAAAAGTGATGGACATGTCTCAATTTAACCCCTAGCAAACAGCTGTCTCCTTTCTGTCACACTTTTAAGGTCAAATCTGTTCAAGCACTGTGTGAAACTTATTATAATTATAATTAACTGGGACGCTTAAGTAGTAACAAACTGTTTCTTTGGGGTTGTTTTGCCTTTAATATCCATAGCACATCCTGCAAAAAAAAAAAAAAGTCAGACAGTAAAATGACTTTTGTTTCTCCATGATGGCGGATGGGTACTATGATCAACAATCCTCACAATTTTATATTTTTACTGCTGCCTGGAACACAAAAGAGATTGGCTGATTGGCTGCCAAATTTTCTGGTAGAGTAAGAAAATGCAACAACACAGCATAGCAGCATTTGCCTGTTGGCAGGTGTTAATTTCCCAGCCTAGTTGCTTTCATAATCCGAGGCCAGTATTAAATGTTATTTAACACTTTGTCAAAGAATATTTCTGTTTAGCATAATCAGCCTGAATTAATTTTCCTTAAAATAATGTTCAAGTAATTAATGACAACCAAACAATTAATCCCAAGTAGTTATAATGTTATTACAATGTTCTATAGTAGAAAATCTTATTAGAGTTTAGATATTAGTAATATTTGCATGTATAATATCTGTGTCAATTGGAATACCTTCGTGTTTTCTATATTGTGCCCGTTACATACTCACTTTATATTTTCACTTAATACAGTGTAGCCTTCAGCTCAGCGTGCATTAGATGTGTCTTGGCATCAAAAGCAATACTATCATGTTACAGTGTGCGCCGCTCTGCAGGGATTTCATTACCTGTTTTGGTAATGATGGCGGTGTTCTTGCTGATGCCAGGCTCGTCGCTGAGGCCACAGATGTTTTCACTGAACACTCGAAAGGAATACTCGTTCCCCATGACCAGGTCAGACACAGTGCAGCTGGGCCTGCGGTTGTGCTCATAAACCATGAACCACTCCTGATGTGAGAGAGACAGAGAGAGAGAGAGAGAAAGAGGAGAAGCAGAGGTTCAAAGAGGCTTATAGCCAAGGTTGAGATCTATATAAGCTGAAGAATCTTCAACCCCTGCGTCCATGTTCCTCTAGTCCAACTTCCTGTCGATTCATACAACATAATGACCATGAAGGTATAGTGAGGCTTTGGAGTTACGTGACAAATCTCCCAGCAACCATGCCTAGAACTATCACGAGCGTCCACTGGACAATTAAGGATGTTGGAAAACAGCAATGATGTCAGTGGCTCCTGTTAACAAGTTTTGTTTAACTTTCTCTGAAACGCCGCACTAATCTGTGTGAGGAAATATGGTTAGATTCACCGCTTGTGTCACTGCAGAGTAACAATCACGTGCAAATATTTGCAAAACCAATACTCACCCTGATACTACATCTTTGCTATAGTGTGACTATGTTATGTTACAGATTGCAGCTTTAACTTATTTTAACAAATCTGTTTTTGACATTGTTAGCAAACACCACAACAACTGGATAGTAATGGGTAGAAGCATTTTGGATTTGAAAAACTGCTGCCTTAAATGTAAAATGGAACTTCCTTACAGTAACGTTAACTTGTCCATAAAATGAATTCTGCTAAGAGTTGTGGGAAGTGTTCAGGATCAGGCTACATGGACTGGGTCATTCAAACAAATTATGTGTTAGTTCAAATTCATTCCAACTAGATTTTTCGAAAAAGTGACCCTTGTAATCGGTCGGTGCCAATATATTGATGACACTATTAACCAAAGGTGATGTTAGCTTCTTGTGCTCAAGTCAGTTGTGTTGATAAGACCATATTAAACTTAACAAGCAGATCTTGACCTAAAATTGATTTACTGACACCATCGCTACTCAGGAGCTGCAAACTTCCAATATGGCTGCCACTGCAATCCACTTTTCTCACACTGTGCGTACCTTGGTCTTCATGTCAGCCTTCTCAATAGTGTAGCCAATAATGTCACAGTTGCCATCGTCTTTGGGCGGCTTCCACTCCAGTGCAGCGTTGAAACCCCAGACCTCTGTAACATGCACAGCAATGGGAGGACCGGGCTTTTCTGTTGGGTTTGTGAGAGGAAACAGAGATAGAGTTCGAGGATTTTGTGTAAAACTATAAACAAGACAATTATGAGCAGGAATATATAGCTCAAGAGTTGGGACAAAGTGATAAGTAACTCTCTCTTCCCTGCCTGGGTAGGCAAGCTTATAGAGGTAAAGAGAGAGAAAGCGAGAAGTAGATTGATACAGATCTGGAGCAGGAAAGTCCCATGGAGAGAAAGAAATCAACACTCCCAGCAGCAGAGATTTGGCAAAGATTGACACATTAGCAGAGCAAAAGACAAAGGTTCAAGGAAAGGCGGTGATAGCTGCATACATTAGTAGAAAAACTGTTCTGGCATAGAACTGACAAACTGAGGAATAGTATGCTTTGCCTGCCTGGATTACAGAGCAGAAGAATGCAGTGTGTTTATCATCGATCTTTCTGTGTGGCCTGCACTATACACGGCGCAGTACAGAAATACTGTACAACATAGTAATGTATTTGTCATTAATCTTGCTCTGCGTGTTCTCCTCTGTGGAGTACAGTACAAACAGTGAGCAGCGCTACAGTTTCTGCCCGTTAATCCTTCCTGTACTGTCTCCTGCTGAAACAGTGCAGTGACAGATCAGCTGAGGGAGGACTGATCAGAGGAGCTGCAGCTTCTCATTAGCTCAACTTTCCCATCAGAGGAAGTGACAGAGTAGCCCCGAAAATCCAAACCTAATCCCAGTGTACACGCAAATAATCCCAGCAGAGCCCCGCCAAATAATCCACCTAGCACTCTGACCCGGGGAGACGAGCCGTAAGCTGAGGAATGAGCTGGCGGCCCCAGTGGCAGTACAGGAGCCAGGATTATGCGAGAGAGAGGAATCAGCGCTTTGATGATTTGCTACTTTGAGTCACAGATCCCTAGGAGTATGAAATTAGGAATTATCGTCAAATTTGAGAAAAAAAAACAAACTCTTGACATGTCACAGATTTGGGCTCAAGCCATCATCCCAATCCAAACAGGTTATTAACCATGTACCTCGTGAAGTATGAGCCATGCACTGCGCTCTAATCTTAATGAGACAACATGCAACAGGAGTCTCTCTAGGTGAAGCTGAGAGGTGTTGTTGCCATGACGGGACTGACCTACAACCTGAATGTGAATGTCAGCGCTGTCCGACATGTTCTCAATCTGAACGGACAGTGTGTACTTTCCGGAGTGGGCTCTCTCTGTGGAGCGGATGAAGAGGATCGTGTCCACTTCACTGGTGCGAGTACCCACTGTTTTGTCCTCCAGGGGAACGCCATCTTTGAACCAGGTCACAACCGGGCGGGGCTTACCCTGCAGTGCGAGTATTGGAAGGGAATCAAAATAAACTACTGTAAGAAACATTTAGAGGAAAAAAGCCTGTGAATAACTTGTATTAAGACGCAGTTTTAACTGTCAAGTCTTGAAGAACACTTTTAGAAATATGTGTGCCATTTGCGGTCGTTAGCGACAGAAGATTTATTTCATGTTTGGACCGTGAAATATTTTGGGGCATCCTGTTCTAGTTACATAACAGTATGAAAACAGCCGTTGGAACAGACTCTGTCCAGTTCTTGGACAAAATGACAGAGATATGGGTGCTCTTTTCTCCCAGGAGAACATCATGTAGCCACGTATTCTGTCTCAGAACAGGCTTTTCATCTGCTTCTTCAAAAGCAAGCAGAGCCATGGCTCCCTTTTTCTTATCTCTTATTATTTCTAACAAAGGCTTCCTCTTTGCTACTTACCGTTATTTTCTTTTTATACCATAATTTGCAAGTTGCTGTCAAATGCTGTAATGCCCCCTGTGCCCCGTCATTTCTTGCTCTCTCTGTGACTAAAAGTTTACAAATCTATTTTCAGAAAAAGACAAGATGCCCTAACAGACTTCAGCCACGGGAAAGTTCTAGGAATGTATTTGGTTATATCTACTTACCAAAAACACACAAGCAAAGTGCAACTATTCAGACTTGGGCAGCTTAAAACAGGCTGTCCACCGTCATTATGATATCTTTTAAGTGTCTTTTTGGTCCAGTTAAGTTTTTACTTCAAATAAACCACTTCAGGGTTCACTCGAAACCAGCACCCCCCCTGCAGTGACCCATTTTATGTGGATCATGGAGAGGCTTTTTAGGCTGCTATTCAAACTCTACTGCCTTTTTCTCAACTCTTCAAATAAGCCAAACTTAAGAGTTAGTTTATGAAATGTTTCAGTCAATGAAATAGCCATCTTGTACAAGGTCAATGTGGACGTAGCCTAGTAGTCTCTAAGCATCTTATATTGTTCACTCTGCTATTGCAAATCAAGTGTTTATACTCTAAAACGAGAAAAGCCAGAGCTTGGCCAGACTCAGACTAACCTGGAAGGGGATGACCAAGTTCACCTTGTCGCCCACTACTGAGATGAGTTTGGTTCTCAGATGGCGAGGCAGGCGGATCTTCGGATTCTCTGTGTGGTGGACACATGATAGACAGAGAAGGAAATATAAGGAGATTTTGAGTGGGTGGTGAGGTTTAGTGTAGATATACAAAATGTACAACATGTACAGCTTTTACGTTATACATTCACACATGTGTGTGTATGTAGCAGAGATAGAAATTATTGAGCTATATACTGTGATTTTAAAACAGCAAAGACCAAATGGCAAGCTTGATAATTAGATGTTGTTTTTTTCACCAAGCAGTATTGAGTACTAATGCTGGGTTTCTGTTAGAGCTTAAGCTTCCGAAAAGGTGAATTTCTGTCAAATCTAACAGGTCGCAAACTTAAAACGTATCTCTGACCCATGATCTCTCTGATAGTGACGGCCTGGGAGAAAGTGGCGGGGGGGCTGCGGCCAGCGATGTTGACAGCCACCACTCTGAACAGCATCTTCTCCCCCACTGGGAGACCCTTCACCCTGTACTGGTTCTTTCCCACTGGTTCCTCATTAGCTTGCACCCAGTTGTCACCTGAGGGATGAGTCGGAACAGAAGAAGAGAAGGAGTAATGGAGGAACACCTCAGAAAACTAGAAGCAATCCAAAGATCTTGAGATAATGTTAAGGAGCAGGTGTGAGTACTGTTCGCTAATTGATCTTGTGCTAAACCTCGTTCCCATTAGTTACTTTTGCTACGCCTGTGAAGCTTTCCATTCTTGTACAGCATATTGTGCTGTTGACAATAAGAGCGGCAGATTTCACACATGAAATTCAGAGCAATTTTTGAACAATTCTCGCTTGTAGATTTTATCAGCTGTAGCTTGCTAGTTAATTAAGCAAATTTTAGTTCCCTGAAAACAGACTTTTGAATTTCAGCCCTGTTTTAAAAAAGATTCCAGCAACTACATACCCTACTGAGGCTGTTGCTAAGAGAAATACACAGTAGATATGTAGTCGTCCATGGGTTGTTGTTTTTTCAACATAAACAGTAACCCTACAAACTAATATAGTTAACTAATGATTTGCTCTGTGGCCGTCAGTAATTTGTTGCTATAGTAGTTAGTAATGATAGTAATGATTGCAGCTTACGTTAGTAGATAAACACACTGTTTAATCTGTTCCTTACACTTTTGCTCTTGTTTTTGGTTTTGGAGAGGCTAAAAAACCCTCCACCCTGCAAATCCTTTAAATGCGTATTTGAGTATCACTCATACTAGCAGTCCATAAACACTTCGACATGTGGAGATCTCCAAGGCTTGACAGACCTGACATGCCATGTTATGCAAGTATGGTTGCTATAATTGAGCAGTTGCTGTTCGGGAGAAGGGTTTAGCGAACTGTCAAAGTCGTTTGCAAAATTACTTATGGATTGCTATATGTTTATAAAAATTTCTTTGGCTTGTGTATGCGCCATTAGCAGAATTAGCTTTTATATAAGGAAGTTATGCTGGTGGAGGATGAACATGAATCAAATGGATTTTAAACCCAAAAGTTGTCCTTTATAACGTTAATTGTTATCCTTATAGAACATTAAAAATCTATTTATTTAACTTTTAATAATGACATTTTAGTACATATTAACTCTCTATAATGCCTTAGTAGTAAGTGCTAAATATTTTGCACATACTTACTTCCTTCTTTGCAGTACTCAATGATGTAACCGTCGATACCGCCTGCTCCGATTTTCTCTGGAGGACGCCACTTGAGTGCACAGGTAGTGTCTGTCACATCATCCACCATGAGACGAGTGGGCTCGCTGGTGGGGGCTGAGAGAGACAGGAGCTAATTAATACGTTAATACCCAGTGTAAATGGAATGGGAGGTAGGTTAAGCTGCCTCAAAATGAGCATTGTGTGAAAAGCCTCTGTTAATTAACCATTCTGCTAATGATAAATGGCAACGCACCAATGGGCATGAAGGGCTTTGAGTTTGTACTGGGCTGAGAGATGCCAATGCCGTTGACTGCAAACACTCTCATCTCATAAAGTACACCTTCAATCATCTTCTTAGCCTCATATGTGGTGGACTCATAAACATCAAAGTTGAGCTTGGTCCATCTGGACGAGCCAACTTTCTTCCTCTCCATCAGGTACCCTGGAGGAAGGAATATCAGCATACGGTGAAGTCATTAAAAATGGCTTGGGAAAACAGTTAAAAAACATTGGAATCTAATAAACAGAGTGGATTCTAAACTGCTGTTTTCTCCGGGGAGGGAGACATCAGATGTGAAAATTAGATGCTGTGTTTCAGGCAGGGGTACCTTTAACGGGAACTCCGCCGTCAAATGCAGGAGGGTCCCATGTGATCATGGCAGAGTCCTCGCCAACTGATGTGCATTTGACATTCTCAGGAGGGTTGGGCACATCTGGAGAGGCAGGTTACAGTTGCAAATGGAAAGAGAAATTAGAAAGGGCATGGTTATATGTGTGAGGAAGCAGTGCATTTTTTTAAGCAGTGCAGCAATGCAAATAGTATTCAGACCTTATATTTTTTACTTTGCTTTGACCCTAATTAATTGTCATCACACTGGCCATATCCACTTAAGTTTGCATTTAAGATATTATATAAGTAATTTTGCAGCAGCGATTTGGCAAATCATAAACTGTTATACAACTACTAACCATATTGCAACATGTTTGAATTAATCTAAATTATTGTGTTAAATTAGACAGCATTTGATATCAAACTAGGGTGAAAGCACCCCTCTAGACACACCCCTGCCATAACCCAATCTCAGTTCACAAGCAAGTCTCTATTGCTGTCAGCCAGCCAGGAAAAAATTAATTTGGGGAAATAAAAGAAAGTAAAATGAGAGGTGAAAAAGGCAAAAGTGAGAAAAAGCCACTGACCCACGATCCTGATAAAGAGTTCAGCCTTGTCCTCTCCAGCGGGGTTAGTCACGGTGATGGAGTAGTGGCCCTCATCCTGTTTCTCCGCCCCCTCGATTACAAAGCTGCTCAGGGTCTTCCTCGTCTCCACGCGGACCCTTCCCTCGGCCTCAGCCACCACCTATCACACAGGGCAGCACAGAGCGAGAAGGGCAGACAGAACAAAGGAGATTGTTGAAGAGAATTGGGTCGCATGATGGTGGCACAGCTGCCACAGTGACAGGTGATTCAATCTTCCCACTCTAGTTCATGTTTCATTCTTCTTCTGTGCTGTTCAGTGACTAACGGCTGGATACTCTGATTGACGCACAAAGGTAGAAAGTATCTGACGTGTATTTGAGTGTGTACAAGGTGAATAGTGAGAATCCTCTATTCTTCCTCACTTGGTCTCCTTTCATCCAGCACACAGTGGGGGCCGGCTCTCCAGTGATCTCAACGTCAAGGCGAAGTTTGTTTCCAGCCACCACTGTAATGGTGTTCTTGTTGCCAGTGCCACTGGTGTCCAGGTGTATTTTGGGAGGATCTTTCATAGTGAGCATTAGAGGAGAAGATGGGAAGAGAGAGGTCATTAAGGTTAGAAGCATAACATGTTTTGAGGGAAACACCAATATGGTTATTTTTGTTTTGAAGATTCTTGAAGATGACATTCTGTGCTATTAGTCAGCATGTTAAATTTGATTTTTTTTATGCTGGAATCTGGATAGAAAACAAAAAAGGCATTTAGCATTTACATTTGGGGCAGCATCATGTTGTGTATGCAAATAAGCAATTTGGGACATGTGTCAAGTAAGTGCCTACTACTATTTTTAACGTGATGAAAAAGTATTTTTGTGTTGCTAACATTGTGTGCTCAAATTTGATATTTCTTCTTTATCTTTTCAAAGCAGGACAGCACTCATCAGTGTTGCATTTCTTGACCAGACCATTAAATATTTCTTAAATTTTGAGGAGGAAGACACTAACTCCAACCATGACCTAATTTTAACCTTAAACCTAAAACCAAGTCTTTAAACTTCTGGGGTCCAGCATTTTGCGTCCCCACAAAGCTGTCAGACCACACAAGTATATAGAGTTCCTAGTTTTTGGACCCCACAAATATAGTAAAACAAGCCAACATATACACACAATACCGTATGTTTTTTTTACACACATAAACAGTGCCACGAAACTAACCATCTGGAATGCTCCCTGGTTTTTATCCAACTTTAGACTAATATTGGACCTATATATAAGCGCCCTCACATAGATAATATTTAATACAAAGCGATGAATAAGATAGAAACACTTACCTTGTCTCGGAACATAGTCGATCTTGATTTCTGAGGGATAAAATACATGAATCAGTGACATGTTTGGCTCATATTCACAGAAACCAATCAAATGCTTCATATTTTGTTTTTCTCACCCAGGAAGTTGAGTTTTGCAGAGAGAGAAAGTGCATAGCCATCAGGGACAAAGGTATAATCTCCAGCGTCCGAAGCCTTCACGTCATCAATCGTCAGCTTGTGGATCCTGGGGACATGTTACCAGATGTTACCAAGGAGACAACACTCATTGTGACCCACAATTATGCAAAATACAGTTGCCCTAGCAACATACTCCATGAGGCAATATCGCAGAGTGAGAAACATACTAAATGGCTTTCACCTTGTGTGACCGCTGTTGCCTTGGCATATCTCCTGCCATAGGCGGCTCTGATGGAGGGATTATTGAGAGAAACCCCAGACCCTAGGGGTGTGTATGATGTGTGTCAGTGTGTGTGTGT
>NW_023339696.1:17663513-17709326 GCF_004916995.1 Morone saxatilis | reverse complement strand
TGTGTGTGTGTGTGTTTAGAGGTTAGAGCTTTACAGATTGCAGCCTATCCAAAAAAATGGGTCAAACAACTAAGAAAACCCTTTGGTAATAGTTTGCCAAGCCATGTGGCAGACAGTGCTTATTGTGATAGCTATATGATTTGTGGTTCTCTGTGTGTGTCGTGTTGTGGTCTGTGTGTCTGTGTGTTTGAATGTGTGTTACTGTACATTATGGTTCAGATCTAGAGCTCAAAACATCTTTTTTTGACATTAAACGTGGACTCACAGCAGTCTGATATAATACCTTCCAATGTGCGTCATTTTGATGCGATCACTGGGCTGGACTTCGACACCGTCCTTGAACCATTTCCCCGTCACTTTTTCATCAGACACTTCACACTTGAATACAGCCTGTTCAGCAGACTTCACTGTCAGGTCAGCTATGCTCTGCAGAACCTCCAGCTCCTTGTCTGAAGAGAAAACACCAACATGGATGAGTTTGTTTTCTCTGACAATTCATCCTATAATGGCAAGTGCCAATGTATAACTACCTATAGGTTAGAAATCCCTTGTAATGTTATTATTATTAGAAACCAAGAAAATCTAAAGCATCTGCACTGCACTCATATTGCAAATATTCTAAAGGACATTCAAATAAAATGTTTATTTCCTTTTTTTCAACAAAAAGGAATATTTTAATATTTTTAGACACTTGCTTTCTTGCTTTCTTGACAAAACTTGAGATGATGATGATATGTTGGATAGCACTCTCTGTCTGTACAATAAATATGTAGCTGGAGCAAGCTGACATCTAGCTTAGTACAAACATTGGAAACAGGGGGAACAGCTAGCTTGGCTCTGTCCAAAGGTAAGAAATTTTTTCTTACAGCACGCTAAAGCTTGCTAGTTAACATATTATATTTTAGGTGGTTTTTTGTTGTTGTTGTTTTTTTGTACATATTCTTGGGCTTTTTATTACTTTTAATCAATATCAACAGTCTTAGAGTGTCAGTAAAGGGGGGAGAGAGAGAGCAGGTGCAAAGGGCATAGCCTCTACCAGGTGAGCTATCTGGGTCCAGTAACATCCTGGAGTCTAGGATTCCTCCTGTTTCCAGTCTTTGTGCTAAGCTAACAGGCTGCTGGCTGAAGCTTCATATTAACCATACAGAGTGGTATCAATCTTCTCATCAAACTCTTAGCAAGAAACTAAGTTTGTGTATTTCCCAACTGTTCAAACTATTCCTTCAAACCTACTTTTAGCCTTTAAAATGTTGTAACAAATTGAAAAGGGATTATTGCGTCATATTGCATCATTCGTTCACATATTTTGAGAACTTATCTGATAAGAAAAAGGGTCTGGTAATTTCACTCTAAACTGTTATTTTGTGACTCCTGTGGATGTCAGCTATAACATCACCCACTATACACAATAACGGGGTGTTCCTACATCATCTTGGGGTGCACCTTATTTAAGCAGTCTATTTCACAATCCAGATTGCAACGCTGTGTTCATATTGATCACCTGGTGCACTGTAACCATGACTGGAGTGTCCGCTGAGGAAGAAGGACAGACATTTTCTCACACTCTAATCAATTTGGGGGACTCGTCTGGCTTGCAAGTATGCAGCAACTGAGACAGCCTGGTTTCTGAAGGGTAAGATAGGACCCAACCATCAATTTTGGAGGTGTAAAAGAAATTAGCATGACGAACAGTGTGATGAACTACTGATACAAGGGATTAATGAAGTAATATTAATTATGACATGAGTAATGACTAATTTATTGCCTTTCATGCTTGTCAGAATGGAAAACGTCAACATGTGCTGATGTGTAAATTTTCTTTAAGTTCCTGATTAAATAGCCATGTCTGAACAACGTGTGGGCACACTTTATACACCAGCTGATCACCCGTGATTTACTGCTGCTGTTAGATTTAACTGTAGATGTATGAGAGTATTGATTTTTGGGGGTAATGCGTAAGATACATTAAATTTTCTGTAGTTTGGGGGAAAAGCCATGTCATGAAAGAACTGAAAGAGCATAGTTTGTGAGGTGGGTGTAGGTGAGTTTGCTGTTTTCTTTGTTGCATTTTTGGTTCCTTTTTTTTTCGTCAGTTTTGTGTGTTTTCCAGATGTAAGCCGGGTCACCGCTGTTGGCTGTAATGACTTTGTAATAGGCGGCTTAGTAAGAAAAGACACAAGCATGCAACTAAGAAAGTTTTCACTTGTTGGTAGTCAAAGACTAGTAATCACTTTAAGAGAGAGAATGGTACCTTCAACCTCCAGTTCTGCCTTTGACTCTCCTCCGTTGGTAAAGGCGTAATACATTCCAATATCCTCCTTAGTAGCTTCATTTATGATCAAAATGTGCCTCTTCCCATCCTTTTTAAACCTGTACTTTGAACCTGCCGTTTCTCTGTTCAGCTCAACTCCATCTTTCATCCTGAGGAAAAAAAAAACACACACACACATACACACACATATGCTTCAGTGACACTTCAGCACACAGAGAAGGGAGTAAGAGCTGACTGCAATGTTCTACATGACTAGAGTCTTCAGAGATCACAAGGCTTTGGCACATTTTTAAAATGGTGCAGAAGGTGAACCTTTCCTCAGACATACTATTGGGTTTCAGGGGTTGCATTCACAGCATTTGTACAACTGGTTATGAGGGATTAGTGCAATAAAAAGTTACAAGAAATGTTTATGTAAGTAATTTTCCACAAGAAAAACAAGTATGTTTTCAATCGTATTGATATAATTTACTAAGATAATGTACTAAAAATGTTGCTGCTCGGAACAAAAACAGTTGTCTAGTAAACAGTCTAGCTTTTCAGTTTTCAGTTTATTCTGAAATTGACAGAACGTTTTGAGTGTCGGGTAACAATCCTGAACACGCAATATCATTTTTACACATTTGTCAGAAAGTAAAGATTTGCAACAAAATAAAATATTAGCAATTGACTGGCTAGTGTAAGTTGCATACTTGCTTTTGTTTCTGCTTCCTCAATTTCTTTTTTCATACGTAAAAGTTAGAACATTTAAACTAGATTCAAATGTCCTTGTCAATTGCTCAACTTCCTTGTTGAGAACAAGACTGAATAATAAACTGCAATTAACTGCTGGGTGGGAGACACGATCTGGCAATTTTATGGCAATATGATTATACAGTTTAATAGTTGAATTATGTTTCTTTTATTTCTCAAACTTTTTTTCAATTGACTATGTTTGCCTACTGATATTTGTAAGCTGGGTATGAACCGTTAGCAAGGTATGACCTCGGAGATTTCTAGATGACTAATGCATTTCCTAATTAATTGATATGAGAGCGAACCGAAGGGCACACTGGCTCACCATCTGACGCTGGCTCCTTCCTCGGACACTTCCACTTCAAACTCTACCTTCTCACCCACCACTGTGTGAACGTCATCCAGCAGCTTGGTGATGGTGACTGGAGGCTCTAAAGACAAATTCAAAGCTTAGAGTCAAACTTTTGAAACAGCAAAGTGGCACTGAGTCATTAACAAACTGTACTACTGTATTATGTAAATCACTTACTGTACACTGTATGTATTTAAATCACCAGAGTAATACCAAGAACATGAGTGGAGGATAAAAGAACATAGATGGTGGATAAACAGAGCTGTAGGGTATCAGTACTTGAGTAGAGTGAGTAAGGCTTTTTTGTACAGGGCATAACAGAACAACATATATGGCCATTGCTGGAGCCTGGCTAGATTCTAGCACATGCAAAGTCTTGATCTGGACTAAAATATAGGCTGCCTATACAGTCAAAATCAAGCACAACTATGTGGAAATTTATCTCAATAAAACAAGTAGCTAGTGGGGCAGCATCATCATTTATTGTCTTTCAGTGAGACTGGATCACAACAATATTAGTATGTTATGGTTGTGGAAATTCCTAACAAAATGAGATACTTAAAGGACTAGTGTGCAGGATTTACTGGCATCTAGTGGTGAAGTGGCAGATTACAACCAACTGAATACCACTCACCCTCCAAGTGTGTATGCAAAGCTAGATTAAAATCCAGATAAAAATGGCTCATTCTAAGGTAACGAAAACACAATTATTCCTATAGTCAGGTGATTATACACAAATGAAAACATACCTATGCATATTATATTCCATTTCTGCCAATAGATCCTCTTAAATGTTGCACACCGGAGCTTTAAGTTTAGTGTTGTTTCGTGACTTTTTTCTGATGTAATGCATAAAAATGGAACACAATTCAATGACATCAACATTATTCAGGACTTTCTTACTCAAGATATCAATTTGATTATAAAATATTTGTTTTTATTCTCAGATCTTGAGTTAAGCCATATAGCTAAAGCTTTAATTTTACTTGATAGTTTTTCTTGACAACACAAGTAAACATTGCAGGTATTTTTTACCTTTCCATGTATTTTAGTGTTTTCAGTAAGTAGAGAAGACTAACACACAGTACATGTGTGCAGCTTTTTTTAGATTTGGATAACAGCACAATATACTTCTGAAGTCCTTATCAGTCACACCAAACACACCCGTCTTGTAGAGGTGGAAGGTGCTTCAAGTCTCCTGAGGTGGAGGGAGTCACATTGTGTAACCACATGGTGTGATGCTTGATGCTCTGATAGCCGCAGCTATTTGTCATCGTCAGCATCCAGTCCCCCTCCGGACGTCTCAATTCTCTTCAACCTCAGCTGGAGAGCCCAGAAACTCTCTGAACCACAGTCACAGTATCACAGAAACATTTACAATTTGACTGCGGGCCTCACAAAAGTTCAGTGAAATGAGCTCGATGTCTTCAGTGTAATTTGTGGTACATTTCCCTCAGGAATACATGGAGGAGACACGACGAGAAAAAAGCAGCAGTTTGACTCACGCCATGCTTATTTCAACTTTTACTTTAGCAGTGATTGTATGTGTGGTGGTTTATAATCTGGATTGCGATAACCGGCTATTTATTTGTTTGGGCAATTACAATATTACAACTAGTTTGTTCACACAGAGTATGAGGTGAATTTTAGTACTTTTTTTTTGAGGGTCAATCGAAAGAAGTTAATTGGCATGAACAGTCATGCTAGCTTTGAGCAGTGGAGCTTGTCAGAGCTTGGAGCTGTGATCACAGTAAGTTACTTCCTTGATAAAAGCATATCAAAAGAAACAGAAACAATCATAATCTGATAACTCTGTCATAAATAATAGGCTACTGAGCTTGTGTAGGCTAGATTTGTGCTGAACTGAATGTTACAGGTTGCTATTGAACTGAAGATAGTCAGAATCGGGCCATGTGGACGGTTAATGTGAGAACATGTATCTACATCTTGTTGCTACTCATTTCACAAAGCTTTGTGAGTGTTGAATTTGATGCCATGTTGGTGGAAACACAACATTCACTCAAATAATCACAACACAGCAAAAGCCCAAGCTTTCGCCTTAGTACTTTATATCATTTTTAAAGTACTGTGACTGCTAGTTTTGACTAGTTGTCATCTGCTGAAGTCCCTCGCTCGAGAGGAATCAACGACGAAAGGTGATAGATGTTTGCAAACAGCAAATTGAAGGTGATGTAGATGTTTGCAAACAGCAACATGAATGATAGTTTTAAGGACACTCATCCGCGTACACATAGACACACGCTGTAGCTGCGCGGGAGCTGTGTCTGTGGTGAAGAGCTTACCCTCTTGAATGGCCTCTTGTATTGTAAAAGCATGGATGGGCAGCAGTGAGCACACAGAGTAAAGCATGGGATTAATATAGAAGCAGTAGACCCAATTACATCTATTAAAACCTCTCATACTCACTCACAAAAAAGGACACAGAGGAGACCATTGAGATATAAGCACTGAGTTAGACTGATAACATCATATAATATTATATAATAATGCTTGTCTTTTAAAGGATTTCCTTAAGAACCATTACCATTTACAAATATAACTTTATAGAACAGGAATAGTTCTTTTGGTATAATTTTGGTATAAAATATAACATTTAAATTTTAAATATTACCACAATATTTCAACTGTACAGTAATCAAAGTGGCCTTCAAAAACACACATATCAGTCAAATTCTAATAAATGTGACAGCACATTAATAGGAACAGCACGACAACAATGATACACGACAATAAACAAAACATAAAAATTTCACTCGCCACATACCCATTAAAAATGAGTGAGCAGACAACAGAGAGCAGCATGCTACTGTGTGGCATAAAAGCATGGAAATAAACAGATGACAAACACAGACACAAGAAGGGAACAGAGCTGTCAAGCCTCTCAACGCTCAAATGACAGCATTTGCTAAACCGAGCAGAAAAAAACCTCTCCCTCCTGAAGGATTCCTCCAAAGACAGTGACTCATATACCTTTGACAAAAACCTCCGTGAAGCTCTTCTCCTCCCCAACCACG
Source organism: Morone saxatilis (assembly GCF_004916995.1). Classification (NCBI taxonomy): domain Eukaryota; kingdom Metazoa; phylum Chordata; class Actinopteri; family Moronidae; genus Morone; species Morone saxatilis. Next base: position 17,702,932 of record NW_023339696.1, on the reverse strand, counting down.
CACTCGTATGCTGCGTCATCAGACAGGTTGCACTTGTTGATAGTGAGTGTCCGCTTGTTGCCCACGCTCTCAAACACATACCTGGACGCACAGGGATGATGGGGGACGATTATACGAGGAGGATAAAGAACAAACAAGGGGAGAGAGACAGAGAGACAAAGACAGAGAGAGAACAATGAATAAATGCTTTCAGCAAATCCAGCCACAATCAGAAGCAGAGGGCCTGAAGACAACGGAGTGACTCACAGTTTTAGACCAAGACAAAGAATCCACACACATTCTTGTACAGACCTTCAGTCCCACACACGTACATTAGGGTTGCTATACAAACATGGTTACAAAAATCAAAGCACTACAGTAATGCCACAGACTCATCACACGCACTGGAAGGTAGTGACGGGAAATATTCCCATGGTTACCAGCTACACATCACCAAATAACTCACGGTGCTGACTTTTTCTTCCAGCTTGTTTCAGTAACCGTACGCGTCAATCTGTGATGCTGTCGGCGTCTGGACGCATTCGTTTTGCCTAATGTTTTGATGTTTTAAAGTCAGGACAGGTAATGAGCGGTAAAGTCTGTGTTTGGCAGTGGTTGTGGATGGGTCAAAACACAGGAAGAACACTATTGTTCGTGCCCCGTGTGAAACCAAAAGTAAACATTGATTCATTTTGAATATACACTGCATCGTGTTACCTACTAACTAACTAATTGAGTGCTAACTTAAATGATTTCTTATAAATAAAGTATTGAATAATGTAGTTCCTATTAAGAAATAAAATTAAATTCATTTTTTATGTCATTGAGATGGCACATTGAACAAATGTGCTTTTCTCCTTCTAGACTAACATACTGTCCATTTTCAACATTGAGTGGGAGCTCAAACCGGCACATAAAGTCCTTCACTTCTTAGATAATTTATGCAACGTAATTCTCTCTACCATATTCATATTTTATCATCCTACATGTAAGCAGTTTGTTTTTGCTCTTATGGCCACAGCACTGGTTTGTATGGAAGACCAGGAGTGTGTCAGGCTGTCTCAATGGCTCTAACTCTGTAACCTAAAACATTTGATTTGTTAGATCTCAATGGTCACAGTGCACAGCCTGGAAGTACCTCCTGGGAGGGCAAAAAAAAGTCCCCTCTCCCATAGTTACTGTCTTAATCAAAACAGGAAGAGGACTGCCTTACTTTCAATGAACAGCATGAAGCTACTCAAAATGGCAGATGGTGGAGCCATTGAAAAAATACCACTCGCAACAGCTGTACCCTCTTCAATAAAACACCAAAAGAAGCCTTTGAAGGAGGAGGGGAAAAGAGCAAAGAGGAGAGCGACTCAGACACTGAAGAGAGCTGAGCAGGCTAAAGAGCCTCAAAACTAACATTTCTATCCACTGTTAGTCATATACCACAGTCAGAGTTTGTGCGTAGAGATATTTAAAATAACTCTATACGGAGCATTGTTGTTGCCAGTGCATGTGCAGTGTCATGGTGTAATACGTTTCCTGAACTGCTATGAAGCTGTTTAATCAAATCCTAATAATTAGAAGCCACTAATTATGCTTTAGTTAGTATATTACAAGTTGTTCATACTGCCAGTTGGACAGTCACATTACATTGCTAACAACCTTCTCAGGACCCAACACTGCAGTGAACATGTTACAAGTTACTAATACATGACACACACATGGATTGTAAGTAATGATACTTACTTAATCACAGCAACCAGGCCTAATAACCTAGTAATACATGGCCTAGCTAGCTATTCACTTTTGAGCCTGCAGTAATGTGTTCCAACAGCAGTACCAATTAGCTTATTAAATAACAATGATACTATATGGTAACACCAAGCCGCCAGGAAGATGTCAGGATTTGAAGCCAATTTGACATTGTGGCTAAAGTGTGTAATTACAGCAATGGTGTCCGTGGTCACTGTGGCCCATAGAGCATGCGCAGTATGCATTCATCCGGGTGATATCTTTACAGGGGGAAGTAGCGTCTCCAACGCTGTATACAGTTCTCTTTATACAGCCATGGTTACTAATATTGTAATATTATACTACTAAGTAGGAACCACAACTGCAACATCACTGGAGAGTTGCAGTTAATTTATTGGTCTCTAGATGTCCAGGAAAAACTCTAACTGCACTGATGTGACTGAAATTTTAAAAACTCAGTTTCATCAAAGCATGCAGTCATCAATAGTTTTATATTAATAATGAAAAGAATAATTATGTATAATGGGAAAAGCTACACTTTTAGCTGTGAACCCACATTTTCACTCACATTTTGGTTTTCATTCCACAACTTTAGTGTTTCAGTTCAATCTCACCATGCATCAACCTAATTTCCAGCTCCAGCAGGCAGCTGTTTGTAGAAAAACAGCCCTAATAAATCTGTTACCTAGCACCAAATGCCACACAGACCGTGTTAGTGACTAGCTGGTGTACATAATGGAGCATTGTAACATTTCATGTTTAATTTTGCTTGATTGATGGAAGTCTCAGCCCATCACCCTCAGTTATGGAGGTTGCTACCAGCTTTACCCACCTCCGCTTCTCCCAGTCTCCCTGTTTTGTGCCTAGATTACTTTTTTTTTTCATGCAGCAACTACCAAGATAAACCCACATCAATGTCAGCAATATAAAAAAGTCAGGATTTAAATATTAGTTTTCATTACAGCCTTTTACTACATCTTTTGGCCTGTTGTTTAAACTGCCAGCAATGATCAGATTGCATACCAGTACATTCACTCAACATCATGGTTCAGTACAATTTTACACTCACACAGATACATAGACTGCTCAGTGCACCACCTAAATAGTGGTCATTTGCTCACTTGGCTGATGGTTTGATTTCCTGTCCATTTTTGAGCCACTTGACTTGAGCGTTGGGGTCAGCCACTTCCACCGACAGCTGGATCCTCTTACCCTTGTCCACTGAGTAGGCTGAATCCAGCTTCCTCAGGAAAGCTGACAACAAAGTATCCAGTTAGTATAGTTCAACCACTGCGTTAACAGCCAAATAATCCATGAGTGTGAACCAGCAGCAAGCATATGCTAACAGACATTCCACCTGTTGTCCCTGCAATATAACTTCTCCCTTGAGGCCTTTAAACGCTGCTGGTATTTACAGCCTACTGCATTAGAGAGCTCTCGTTTCCTGCCTGCCACCTCACTCATAGTGCACAGTCTTCTTTTGCCTCATAACCCCTCTCCAGTCTCTTCCCTCACTCCTCACCATCACTCTTCTTGGGCTCCACCTTCTTCATCTTCTTCAGCCTCTTCAGCATGCCCCTCAGGTCTGTGATGCCATACTCAAAGGCAATCTTCTCGTAGTCACACGGCTTGGCTGCCTTCAAGATTTCCCATACATCAACCTCTTCTTGGACCACTTGTTGTTTCTTCTCCCTGAGAGAGAACCCAATGTAAGACTACCAAATTTAAGAGATCCAAATTTATGTTATTATGTATGTCTGTAGCTGATGTAGATGATCTTACCTTTTCTTGAGCAGGGCACTGAAGTCTAGATCACCAGCATCCTCACCTGCATCTCCACTGGAATTAAAACAAAAGATATATTTAGGGGATTATCTTGGTATGTTTATAAAACTGTGCTATTTACAACACTGGTGAATGGAATACTGAAAAAACAGCATTACGAAATATACATTCAGAATACATCCCCTTTTATTCCACTTCCATTACACAGACCTATAAATACATACAGAAATTACAAGACAATTTTAAACCCAGCATAGACAATATGAGCAAATACATTAGCGCACATCACAGTCCTAATGAATTAGTGCCCGCTGTGAAAGCTTACCCTTTTTTCATCCTGTGTTCGGAAAGACGTAAAGATAGGATGTGTGAGAACATAGAGCAGAGCGTTTGATGAGGACTATAAGCTATCATCATGCCCTAAATTCAAGTGACAGACACAAATCACAATAGACAAGCACATGAAAGCAACATACATGTCAAAAATAAGTGATAAGCAAAATAGCATACAAACATTGTGCGATCGGATTGGGCAAATTCTAAAGGATGAGCTGTTGTTAGCAGGATGTGGCTAAAGGTGTTAAATGGAAGCCTGAGACTTTGTCACACTCGAGATGCAACAAAGAAAAAGCTGTTTCATGCAGAATAATATGTTGAGACAGAGAGGTAGAAAAGTATTGCTGTGTTTCACTGCTGTGCATAAACCCTTGCATGCACATTTGCAAGTGATGAGAAAAATCCATGTGGTCTTGAGTCATCAGTCACCCTCTTGTGCTCAACAAGGTGTTAAGTACTGTGTGTGGCACACGCCAATAAACGTCTACAGGCTTGAGTGCTTGTTGTTTTCCACTGTGAACAGTTTTGGCAGCTCCTTAACAGCATGGAGTGTGTTTTCCTGCCATGGTTGAGGCTCATTGAACCCCTCAGAGACCAAGATAAATGCCAATAAATTCAAAGCCATTCTGAGTGATCATGTTCGTCCTATGGATGAACGGTTCATTCAAGGATAACATCCATCCATGTTGTCCTTGCCATCCTGATGGGAGTAAATTCTCCCAGGGTGATAATGCCCTCGGCACACGTGATCACCAAATGGTTGGGTGAGCATGAAAACAATGTCAGCGGTGTACTGCCACTAAAACAATTGCTATATTTCAAGCTACCTTTAAGGGGAACTTTTGAGAGATTCTTAAATACTGCATCAGATAATCACCATCATCAAACACCAAATCATGGAGGAAGGGGAATTCAGGATGTTTTTACACAAAGTTTGTTTAAACACATTTTTTCCAAATCTCCACTAAAGTCTATTTCCAATTCTGTTGTGGTCTAGCAAATTGGACCAGAGTTCATATGAAAATGGGAATTAGGGGATTATAATAATGAGCTCTCTTTCATGGTGAAAACATGTGAGCAAAATACAAAATGCTCATCTCTCACATTAGCCTATGAAAAGAAACATTTCATGTGAAATATGTGGAATTTCATAGCTGATGCAGCAGCAACTGCAGATGCAACAAGGTAAGAAGGTATAGTTGATTCTAACCATGAAAACAACAGGACTAGGTCAAAACCTAGTATATGGCTGAACCTTGTATCGTAAATGGGTGATATTGTGGCCAAATTGTCTATAATGTGAATTCCTGTATATTAAATGGGGATCAGCAAACAGAACTGACAAAAAAAGGTAACGCTTAAAATGTATTATAGCGCCTAAATGAAAAATACAGGCTCACCAGTGTAAAAAGTTATCCTGGAGCCCTTGAAATGCAATCCAGTTTCTTCCAAGTGTCAGTGACACAAACTCTTGCTGATATAAATAATAAATATAAAAATATAAAATAAAATAATTTTCATATTTGTTAATTCAAACCTTAAAGTGTGCATACTTTAACTAAGTAATTGGCCAAAACTACTAGTCTAAGGGCGTGTTCACACAGACTTTAGCCCTGCTCCAACTGCATACACATAGCCCCCCACATTATTACCACTTGATGTTTTCTTTATTTTGGCATTCATCTGTGTGTAGCATTGTCATGACATTCAGTACATACTGTATGTTGGCTGACACGCTTGGACCCTTTGCCATGTCAAGAATAAACATACTGTGGCATAGCAGAAAATGTTTCTGTTCTTTACACAATGTGAGAAACACGAACGGACTGCCGTGCAAGTGTACAGTAAGTATTCCACAGAATATTTTCTGTTTCCCTTTGAAGCCTTTTCAACTGGCCAACCAGTCAGCAAAGCGACAACATGAAGAAGAAAAAATAGCCTGATATGCCCGGGGCATATGAGGGAGAGCTTGGGCTATTTCAGACATGAAGCACACATTAAAGTGTGGAATAAAAAAACTCCAGAAAAATAATGAGTGAATGGGAGTGAGTATCCTAAAGAATGGAGTCACAACACATGTATTTGGTTGTGCTACTGTAATACATGTTAAGAAAAGCACACAGACAAGCGTCCCATAGGAAATTTTTCAATACTTACCTTCCAGAGGTTGAGCTGCATGACCTCCACTTAACAAGGTGTCTAACATACTCATCCATTATCTCTCCAACAACATATTTAAGTTTTAACCAACTTTTCACTTTTCATTTGTCACACCAACCTCTCTCCCTCGCCCTCTCTCTCCCTCATATCTGCATTCTGCAAATGAACACACTGACATCCTGTCTAAACCGCAATGTGATGCTGTCTTTTTGCCTGTTGTGTTTCTCATCTTACCTGTGCCTTTCCACTCATGCTCTAATGAGGGGAGGAAATTATATTTTTAAACACAGATTACAAATATGGAGACTCAAGGTGTCAGTACGAAGGTGTCGGCTGATTTACGATCACACAGCACACATACAGTACACAGGCTGAGAACAGCTAAAATAAAAAAAATAAAAAACACAACGCTACACAGTTACAGGATACATACATAGATAAACAGGCAGAAGCAAAGACAGAAATAGACAGTGAGGGAAAGAGATACATATAAAAAAAAGTCCCTTCAGAGACTGTCACCGAGACATGCGACGAAATACATAAGAAGCTAAACCATGAGGGACTCCAGGTGAAGCAAAACACCAAGGCGGCAGACGCATTGAGACGTGACAGAAAGAGAGAAATGGCAGACAGACTGACTCGTACAAAAGTCAGCTACAACTGAGGGATAGACAGACACACAGGCAGAGACACTCGTTGAGACTGACAGATGCCCAGAGGCAGCGATCTACAGAGGAGCATATGGGAGACAGTGTGATGGGTGACATGTTGAGTAGACCCTTGCCTACACTGACACTCACGATCGCTTAAACGCCTCCAAGATGTTGTCCTGCTGCTCTTCTTGTACAGCTGAAACCAGACAGAAGGAGAAAGACTGGTGAGAGCTCGGCTAGGTTAATATATTACCCAGTGGACTTGAGCCGCAAAGGAATAATGGACTGATGACCTCACTAGGCCACTAAATGATAGGACCTAATGTGTATCGCACTCACTGAGTTATTGGCTGACAAAGCCAGTTACATAGTAATGGTGGATACACTGAATGGAAGATGACAATAATGTGATTGTCTGTCTCCAGACCTACCCTGCACGGTGACTTCGAATGTGCAGCTGTCGCACTTGTCTTTGGAGGTGACCTCGCAGCGGTAGCCACCTGCGTCTCCATCCACTATTTTGATGATGCTCATTTCGTAAGTGTAGATCTGACAGAGCGAGAGAGGGGATGATATGCTGGGAACACACCCGATTAAATGAACACCCTTTCACAAACACACACACACACACACACACACACACAAACATGCACAGAAATGCAGCGCTCACACGCTCGGTGTACAGACTACACAGTTTGACCGATAAAGCCATCGGGCCCATATAGGGTTTTATGAGTGTATGAGTGTCAGTGCAGTTTGTTTTATTGCACATTTATCATTGATTACATGTTTTTAACCATTCTGCACCGCATTCAATGCAAAAACAACAAAATACTGTAGGTTAACGCATCCTTGAGGATGTACCATTTTTTAGCATGATTTAAAATTTTACTTTTTATTTAGGCATTTTTATTCCATGTGCAGACATAATCTGTAGCCTGTTAGTGACCATGTGGACCATGGTGCGGACAAGTTACAACAAATTAGAGGTACGCAGATGTACACTATACTCAGTGACAACGATAACATGTTTAGCACGTAATATTTGCTAGGCTTCCCATTTTCGTTTTGTGCGTTAGCATGCTAACATTTGCTAATCAGTCCTAAATACAAAGTACACACTATAGAGTCAAGCCTGATGAGTATTTGGCATATTTGAATTTGATCTGATGATGGTACTAGATGAAAAGTCAGGGGATTATTAAGGTCAATAGAATTTATCCTATAGCGACTATGCATATCTGTAAGACATTTCATGGCAATCGATCCATAGTTATTGAGATTTCACTCTGAAATACAAATGTCAACCTCCTGCTGCTAGAGGAGAAAAGTCAGTAGTCTTCATAGTCTGGAGACCATGAATATCTCATCCCATTTCATGGCAATCCATCCAATAGATATGTCAGTGTGAACCCAAGTGGTCAACAGACCTAAGAGCCTGTACACAGTATGAACATGTATACCTTGGTGTTCCTGTCATACGTCTCCTTGAACTGCAGGTGCTTCCCTGCTTTGCTGCCCAGGTCCAGCCACTTTCCCTTCAGCCACTTCATGGCCGGCTTCCTCAGCAGGTTTGAGGAATCAACTTTAGCCACAAACGTGATGTCCTTGCCTGCCATGAACAAGAATGAGACACAGTAATTAATTGAAATAGATGAACTGTCTGTATTCCAACAGGAATTTGCCATTAAGTGGGCTAAATCTTTCATTTTGGATATAATTCAAGATTTTTATGGCGGATCATTTTTCCAGACCTTTTGTTGCTGTGACACTCTCTGGCTTCAACACGAACAGGCCGGTCAGCTCAGACATCTGAGGATCCTCCCCTGGCACATGTTCTGTGATGGGTGTTGAATATTAATCACAGAGGACAAATTAAAGCTGGAAATCAGGGATTGGGGCACCACTCAGATAAAGACACAGCAAACACATTGTAGACGACAACAGGAGACAAGTCGATCAAGCAAACCACCAAATCAGCAATTGCAGTGCTTTTACAGTGAAATGCCTGTTTATTCATCATTTGGGAAACGTATGATTTGATGATAAGAAGTCCCAAACCGCTAAATCCCACTCTCTGAGCTCAGGGATCTATTCCTTTTGTATGGTTATTTAGCACTAAAGCTAGAACAACAGTGTGAGGCAAAACCATTCAGTGGGTTTGCGTAATGCCTTTGCTGTTACACTGCATAAACCATTTGGGACCCTCTGACAAATGAGAGGCGACCAAGGAGCCCCTGGAACAGACTGGCCCCAGGGAATAAAGAAACTCCTCAGATCACCTCTGAAGACATCACATTAGGGTTGACTCTCAGCAATCTTCTGCCACCCTGACAGAACATAAGCTGGAGCTGTACACTCTAATCTTGGCGATAAAAAACGAGCTGCTCTTTTATCCGTTCACTTGTTTCTTTTGCAAGTAAATTGATGTAACCTCTGTAAGGTGTTTGCTTGTCAGTTTATATGCTTTACAGAGACGCTAACATATTCATTTCTCTTACCATCAGGAGGCAACTCTGCATCGGGGAGGGGGAAGAAAGAGAGAGCGGGGAACACGTCAGTTTGTACAGTATGTGTGCTGTGCTGTTAAACACAAGCGTTAATTGGCCCAATGATAATCTTGATTTCAGGTGAGGAACACTCACACATTAAATCGTCGTGCTCTCACATTCCAAAAAGAAACACATTGTTCTTTCTCTGACTCTAATTAACAAATACAGATTTTTCTTTTACAAAAACACACAACTGTTAATGAGTTATGTCTTCAACAATCAAGTTAAAAAATCACTTTAATTCTGCAGAAGTCAGGAGGTTGTTAACTGTACATAATCTACATAAACTGTTTCTCTTGTTCCTGCTGCTTGTCCTGGTTTATGGACAAGCAGCAGGTAAAGATAAAGGCACATCGGACCACCAATCAAGTAGAATGAGTAGGGCCCTGGGTGGACATCCATTGGACGAGAGCAGTTGCTGAGAGAATGGATCCAGGGTCACGTGTCAAAGAAGGTCATGCGCCTCCATAAATTCAGAGAGTCACACTATCCGCGCCTCTTCCTCTCTCTCTGCTTTTATGGGCTCAGTTAATTTGATCTTTTAATCAAAAGTGCCCCTGAGGATATATCCAAGTTCAGATGTTCAGGATGATTTAAAAGGTTTCAGTTAGAATGCTAAGTGGGTAAAGCTGATCCTGGAATGGCACCCATGGGACACTTTTGAATGTTTACACTCCTACTCTGTTACACTGGACACTTGCTGTGTTTGGGATGAGGGTTGCTCAGTGAAATTAACTCCAGACACTGTCCTTGGCTCTGGGAATGGCAGTTTCGGATGTTGTACAATAGCCCGCAGGGCCTAATTGACTGAAAACCCCCTACAGACCCTACACACACTTCGGACAATGAACACAACCCACATCAGAATATTCAGTAACACTTTATTTTACGGGCATGTTATTTCCTCATAATTTCCAAACTTTCCTCGAAAGAACTATGTCATTTGGTTACTAATTTTAGGAAAACTCGACTTTAGATTAGTTTAGTTTGAGACTGTCCTGCTAAGAAGAACAACAGAATTTCAGAAAAAGCCCCCAAATTTTTTTATTCAGGTGGCAAAGCCCTTTAACAACTGTAGGAATTCTGATTCTTGGCCATTGTGCAAAAAAGCAGAAGTCAGGTGAAATTATTGGAGACAAAGTTCACATCAGGAGGAAGTCGGGTTGGATAGACAACAAAATGTCAGAATTAACACAGGAGACTTCTGTTCGTTTCCCATTTATTACGGACAGTCAACATTGTTTTCTTTTTTTACCATGACCACGATTGTTCCCTAATCTCAATCTCTTAATCTGGTTATTAACCATGACAGTGAGGGTGCCCTAACCTTAACAAAAGACTTACTTGATCCCAAACCATAATCTTTACCTAAATCTAAGTTGTTGCCAAAAACCTAACCAAACCTTAAACTTAGCATTGTCCAGCCCTGTTTCATAGACATTACGTTTATATACAAATAATTTGCAACAGTAAATACGTTTGGAGGGAAATACGTAAAATGAAAACAACAAAATGATGTAATTTTGCAGATGGGGGCATCAGATCAGATCAGAACTATATTCTTAATATATTTTCTTAATATATTTTTTTAATTGCATAGCTTAGCATTCAATTGGAACTGATTATTTGGTTGTTTACCAATTGAACATTATCTATCATATAATTAGTGCCAAATGACATAGTTCTCTCCACGAACCTTTCTAGAGAGTTTTTAGGAAATAATTATGAATTTATGGACCCGTAGAATAAGGCGATATCAAATATTCTATCCCAGACTAGATATTACTGCATTAAAATAGTAACATATCTATTCATTCCATCCATAAAATATACTACTATACATAGAATGTATAGTACTCTAATTTCACAGTGATTACTTATTCAGTATTTCATCAATTTATCATCAGAGCATCACCAGATATAACGCTGAGTGTCTGAAATTCCTTCTATCTCGTGTATACAACATATACGGAAATGAACAACTGCATTACCGGTAATATTATTCAGCAGTAGTATATTGTAGTACATCCACATATCACACACACATATGATATATACCTAGCATAAGGATATATCAATTTTCATAAACCAGACCTCATCAGTTCATTTCAGAGTCAAGTTCACTTCACATTGAAACACTCTCAAATGCTCTCTCGGATGCTTTGGTGGAAGCAATCTAACCACTACTTTTAATCACTTCGAAAGTGTGTTTTTATTGCAAGACGCTGTCATAAACTTCTCTGTTATAGCTGTATTTTATTTACTTATTTTACCGTCAGCTTGTTTCATCTGACAGTTTTTTTTTTATGAATTTCCTGTGACTTGAGTTGCTTTTAAGTGTCTATGCATTGTTTTCATCCTCTTTTTTTAAACTTTCCTTTATCTATCTGCTGTGAGGCACTTTGTCACTTTTGTTTGATGCATAAATAAATGTATTATTGTTATACTCAATGTCCAGAAATCCTTATCTGCTGAGTGAAAACCTTTGATCTAAAGCACCAATGATGGCCATCACCAGAGCAATCCCAGGCTTCTGGGAGGAACACTTTCAGTATCAGATACCCAGGCACAAAAACAGAACGCACAGGCAGGCTGGGGAAATAGTGTGTTTGTGTCTTTTCCTTACCATCCCTAGGCTCATTGTTCGCTGAATGGAAAAGAAACAGTTGGTACATGGAAATTAGTCTTGTGGATAATGAAGGGTTAAATCACTTCCCACAGTACTGCTCTGGTCTCCTCAGACTGCACAGATGTGTGTCTGTGTGTGATTATGAATGAAAAAGCTGTTCATCAAAGATCGGATTAAAGACAATGTATAAGCCTATTCACTGAGACAATATCTTCAGACAAGCTGGAACTGAACACACACACACACACACACACCACACACCACACACACACACACACACACATACATACAAACACTTAAACAGACAAACACTAATGACAAAGCAAAGCGCTTACCTACAGAAGGTTGATCATCTGTTAATGAAGAATAAGCACAGGTTAAGCAGATGAACTGGAGCAAATGAGTGGTAATGCAGATCTAATGTACTGTAAGCATTTCATATGCATACTGTACATAAACACACACGTGCAGTACGATGGAATAACGTTTAGCTTCATGAGTCAGCCATGGCTCGAGATAACTCAAAGTGTTCAATTTAAAAGATGAGAAAAGCCTCAATGAGCACACACACACACAAACTATTTAGCCAGTAGCCTCTGCTGCAGGCTGCATATCTGCCACTGAACGTGACATAATAATGTAAAGGGGAACGGCAGCGGTTTTGAAAATTTTAAAAAATAATGACCCCCTGGAGTCACTCCAAATGATGTGCTTTTCCTGTTACAAATGTGTATAATTTGCAACGTTTGATAATGTTTTTTCATGCCGTGCAAAGTTACTGTTCTCTTTGGACTACGGCACTGACTCTTAATGGCTCCACTTGGTTCTTAGTATCAGATATTTGATCTGTGACCCGAGTCAGGCCGGATCCAAATCATATGGTCATAAGGTTTGAATTTGGTCCAGTACCGAGTGAGAGCGCTTCAGCCTGCAGCCATAAAACGGGCTACAGTGTGATCCTTATGGGCAATTGCACACCATCAAATTAAATCCATTAAAAGTGCTTGTTTTTGCTACTGACCGGCTCTGACAACATGACCCTCCAGAGAAATTAAAAGGTTTCTGTTGCTTTTGCTTGATCCTCTGCGTGTCTAACCAAGTCTCACTCAGGGGGGGTCTCGTTCTGGAATCTCGGGAGAGGTGACTCGTTCCAGGAAGATGAGGAGGAGGTGACTTGTTCCAGGAAGAGGAGGAGGATAAAACAGCTGCTGAAAGGCTGCAAAGCTCTGGAGACTGGTGGTGTTCCTGTGGGTGATGTGACCCGATGCCCACAGACGAGATTTCAAAATGAGACTTCTTACTTTACACAGACCGGATCAAGTGAAAGGTACAGAAAACGTTTAATTTCTCTGTAGGAATCTTTTCTGTAATCCAAACACTTATAATGACAATCTGAGCTGGTCAGTGGCATAAACATGCACTTTTGATGGATTTATTTGGACAGTGCACAATTGCCTATAAGGATTACACAGTATCCTGTTTTGCAGCTGCAGCCTTCAGTGCTCTCACTCAATACTGGACCAAAATCAGAACTTGTTGTCCTCATTAGTCAGTTTGACACAAAAACATGGGAAAATAAGGTCCAGATTGAAAAATACCAAAATGACCCTTTAATCATCAAATAATAATTTAAAAAAAAGTTTCAGGGCCAAAAACAGGGGTTTGTGAGTGTGTGTAAAATGACACTGCTATGCTTTATTTATCTAGATTTATAATTGATCCAGCACATTCTTCTCATCCTTGTCAAATCTTGATGCCTACTTTACCCACAATTCAACACTGACAGTTCAGTCAGAGATTCAGGTGTGTTATGGTGGTAGCAGCTAATGTAGCCTCAAGCTGCTAGCCTCAAGCAGAGATTTGGAGGGGGCTATAAAGGTCCCTGACATTTATCAGACTTCAGCTCCTTCAGGAGACACGCAAGGTGTTATACAACTTTCTCGGCACATATGCAGCAGTACTCCCCCCCAACACCCGGAAACACAAATAAATATTGAAAATCAGTGTATTTCCCCTTAAAGGCCTTTAGGACTTCAGTGTCACAGGAGCTGTGAATAAACTATGGCAGGTTAAAGAAAAAGGTCAGGGAGTTAAGAACGGACTAAGGCTACATCCACACTACTGGATCTCCGTCCAGATGAGCACTTTAGCACCTTTTCAGAAACAATCTCCGTCCATACCAGCACGCCTGAAAACACAAACAGGGTAACAGGGGCAAAGAAATGAGGCCGAGAAACGTGAATATTGTTCACAGGATCCTCCAGGATAATGCTATCATTTTTAAAGTTGTGTCATCAATGTTCTTTCTGGTCAATGTTACATTGTTTATAATAAATTATTTTGGGATATTACTGTAGGTTGGCCAGTGTTCCCCTTTAAAGACAGCGACTGAGCCAAAATGAGCTGCAGTATTAGTATTACTCACTGCTCTACTTTGTCATTGCATCTGCAGCCACACACATTTAATCACTCTCAGCGAGCCACAGAAAGTTTATGCAATAATTAATCACGAATGATAGCGACTGCACATACACACTGAAATACACACACACGTGGACACTCACAGAAACGCATGTACTGTACAACTTTCTGGCTTGTACTCTCTATTAAAGTTGCTCCACAGCATGAATTGACATTTGATCCAACAAGGTGAACTAAAACCTGTATACATTCATAAATAAGTATGTTTTACTCTCAGGGGACTCATTACTCATTAATACATACGTGCTGCTAGCAGACAAAATCTCCATTAAGATGTATGCTTGTGCTTTACAAATAAAACTGTGCAATGCTGCAGCACAGTACATGATTCTACCTGATCCATACATAAATACAGTACACACATCTCACATATCATGTAGCTACTCTGCTGTGGCCTACTACACCCACACACAATTATTTCACACATTTAGCTGAATGTGTTACCCTCAACTATGGATTGGAAATGAAAGGTCAGGATTTTCAGGCACATGCCGAACTGAAATGAGAGGAGCAATCTGCCATTCTGAATCTATCTCAGTCTTCTTTCTCGCACATACAAAACATCTTATATCACGTATCATCTTGACATTGACTAACTGATCATAAAGTGTAGCCGCAGTGACAATCAGAGACACAAAACAAAAGATCAGAGAACAACAAATTACTGGTAAATTTCACATAAAACTAGCCCGTATTTCCATATTAGTTCTACTATATCCCACTGAGTGTAGGATCAGTGGAGCTGCTGTATGTATATCACTGCATCAGACTATTTTAAGATTATAATAATTGATTATTAAATAAATCGTTATTTTTTAGGTCTATTAATGTCTTAATGGCATAGTTTCCTAGGAGTTTCCTGGAAAGACTATGTAGTTTGGTACTAATTTTAGGGGAAATGAGAGAAAGCTGTTTCATGGTGAATTCTGATGGAGTCTGCCTGGTTCCATGTGAATGCAGCATTAGTTACAGATTTTGTTTAAACTGTCGATTTTACCTGCAATAACTGCTTTTTTTGGCCTCTTGTGAGCAGCAGAAACAAGCTATAATCACACCATTGAGATGGTGAATCAAACAGTTGCTTATTTACACATCCAGCAGTTACAGAGCAACATTATCCTTCATTTGGAGTTGTGTTTCTGACCACCTAAATGTAAGTCCAATATTCAATCTGTTTTAGCTCTGTTTTGGTTTCCACCAACTCCTGAGGGAAATATCTGGCTCTTTAACTTTAAAATGTTCCACTGTGTTCACCAGTTAGGTTCTATGCATGTCTGTCCGCAGTTTGCTGCTGAGCAGGTCATGAACAGTGTGTTTTTATAGCATACAATGAGCTGAAACTCACTATAAAGCCGAGGGTAGCTGTAGATTCAGGTGATAACTCTCTGTAGATTTATCACTATGAGCGACCCCTTCTGCATTGTCACATTGTTTTCACATTGTTATTAGATAACAGATTAAAAAATATATCCATTATGGCTTATGAAATAGCTTTAAATAGACTATTCATTCATTAGTGATTCATTATTGGAAACCTTATTCTTCATACTGTATTATGCTGAAATGCATTCTTGTCTGAGGAGAAAGTTGAAATTTTTGCATGTTAAGCCAACTCAATTAATTTCAATTAATCAATTGGGAGCATGCTAATTGTACACTAAATCTACAGTGTTCAGTTCTACCAAATAAGCACCAAATTCCATAGTTTCTCCGAGGAACTTTCCAGGAAATTATTTTAAAATTAATCCTTAAGTGTTTCCAAATAGATTTTTATATGAAGGGGACGTCACAGTTTAGATAGCTTGGACATTGATTTGGCAGTGAGAGTTATTACACAGGAAAACACAAGAGTCCACCACACAGTCATTGTTCCATACAAACCCCCACAGTTAAACTAACAATGAATGAGTCCTTATCCCAACAGAAAATCCAAGGAAACAAACTAAAACACATACAACTGTTTGCCAATGAAACAAAATTTAAAATGATTGATTTAAAACGCTGGCTTTGCTGGTTGATGTAAAACACATCAATACTGGTGCTCGGTGATAGGCTTAATCAGCATTGTGTGAACCTGTGTCACACTCCAGCTTTAAAAAATGTCGTTACAGAACAAAATTGTATAACAAATAGTCTGAAGAGACGACTTTGTCTTCCATGTTTGTGTTTTTTTTGCCATCATAGCTTGTGACAGTAAGCAGCTGTCTAATGATGAAGCCTGCTTGAGCTCAGTTCTAATGAAGACCTGTGCCCTTTGCTCTAAAAACAAGTCTTGTCACTGCGTTGCATTGTGGTCTACCAAGTCTGTGGAGTGAGTGGTTATTCTCACTGTGTGACTGTTTAAAAATATCACAAAATAAGGCTGCAAAGAGACTGTAGAAGAAAGATAATGTTGTTTTTGTACTATTACCGATGATGCAGTCAGATTTTTCTGTAACACGATTAGATTACAGCTGATTTTTCCTCCAAGAAGGATTTAAATCAAATCAGTTTTTCACTTTTAAATTTGAAGCAAACTTTAATTTTGCTCTTAAAGCGTCATGGCAAACTTAAAAGGTGGGTATGAATAGGTGGCTATACCATGTCGTCCCAATGTGATGAGCAACTTTTTAAAACTGTAACTGCATCGGCCAAAGCCTTCAGCTGTAGTCAGCACCCATAAGGTTTAAAAGAGGAATGCTAGCAGTGCTAACAAGACACTTTTACAATGGTAGCTGAAGGACAAATGTGAAATTAATTTGCATGTGCAGTATGCATTTGCAGATTCAAGTATACCCAAGCTAAAATAGGAAAGTCAAATACAAACAGGCACTTATACATACCGTGTGACCCATAAATTAAACACCTTCTATTTTGCTCCTAACACATAATTTAATTAGCATCTCTGGTGCTAAAAATAAACTCATAACATGTTCTCAGTGCTAATAAAAGAATATTATGTATGTATGTATATAATATAATATAGCGTCATGCATCTCCACACTCAGTCCTATCACCACAGAAGTTCACTGTTTCTGTGTTTGTTTCATCTGCAAGTCTTACCCTCCTCCTCTGCTGGCTTCTCTGAATGAGGGGAAAGACAAACATTATTTTGTGGATGAAGATGAAGATGGCAGTGATGAAGATGATGGTGAGGATGATGATGGGGATGATCTATAGACAGTTATGTCTATGGGGCACACAGACAAAACACTGAATGCAGTGTGCTTTGCTTACCCTTCTTGTCTGAAAAAGAGAGAAAGGGGAAAAAAATTTATTAGAAAAAAAATTAAACAAACTTCATGAGACGCTTTTATTAAAATATTTGTTTTTCAGTTTAACTGTATAATAGCTGATTACTGTATGCGTAACTCAAAAATAAATTGGATTTCTGGAGCACAGCTTGTGGGCTCAGATTAGATGTCATGAAGGCACTTACCAGCAGGGGCTGCTACAGCCTTATCGCCCTTGGCTGCTGCAATTAAACAACAATTATGTAAATTAATTTGTAAATCCTCATTACTTCATATCATACAACACCAGCAGCACAGCATTTGGATAGTCACGGCTTTCAGAGGTGAGACTCAGTAAACTGTTTAAAGAGCAGGATCTTGTGATCTGAATCCCCAGGAGACACTAACTAATAATAATTTCTATACATCACTGGGGGCACTTGTTCACTGCTCTGTAATCTGCAATGCTATACATCATGTATACATATATGTATATATGTATAGAAACATACATACATACATATATGTGCATCCTGCAATGTGTACACGGATGCTTTCAGTTAATCTGAGGAACCACACTGATAAACACTGCTGTACAACCCTCCTTTATAAATATACAAAGCTGCACAAAATATACACTTTTAAATAAACAGTTTCATTTTAATAACATAAACACACATTCACAAGTATCCGCACAGGGAAACTACGTTCAGGCAACCTTGCTTTATGCACCTCTTCTTGATTTCTGTAGGGTTTGCCTCTGGCAAAAGAGGGAATATTGGATTTCAACAGGGGAATAGTGTACGATTCAAATGAGGCATGGTTTACAGAAACATGAGGCTGAGATAAATATAAGTACATTTTTCAGAGATCATGAGGAATAATTGGGCTTAAAAAATTCTGAAAGGGGCGGCCTCAAGACAAAAATGCTTTTGATAGGATAAGTACATCAAAGTTCCAGGATCCCAGATCTAGGTTACTTTAGAAGCTCAAGGGTATCTAATGAGATGGCAGATTAGGCAGGAGTTTCTGTCTGCCAGACAAACTAAAGCACACAGCTGCACAGTAATAATTCAACTTTGGCAGCATTCACATCTTAACCATCTACTCAATAATTTCACAGGTCTGTGCCATCATTAGGGCCCTGTTTAAATGTTAAAAACGGTTTCAGTGCCTTACTCTGCCAGGGAGGTACTGTTGAGCTAGCAAAGCGCATTAAAGGGCCAAGCCATAGAATTGAATGAGGACATCATCTTGACAGCTATCATCTCTCCAAACCACCAACAACAAGCCACAACTGGCACTGCAGAGCAAGTGTCCCATGAGTCTACTTAACAGTGGCTCTAAGATATCAAGGTTCGGCCTTGGCACTCTGCGTGTGCTCAAGGCTGGCACACTATGTCTGGCATACTGGTGGGGGGGCAACACTTCTATTTTGGATAAGGTTTGTTTTTCAGGCAGCAATCTGTTAATGCCGCTCTCAGCAATTCAATCCAAGAGGGGATCCGTGATGCACCAGGCAGTAAAAACTTTCTTTAGGTTCTTGCTGAAGCATCTACCCCGCCCCACTACTGTAAATCAGAGGGAAGTCGGTGACCGAATTTTAAATTACTTAGTTTTTAATGCCTGTTTTACCTTAATGTGTTTACAAGCAGGATTTGATCTCTGACTCATCATGACATAGCTGAAGAAAGGAGGAGGGTTTGTTTCTGAGAAACAGCCGTCACCCTGAGAGACAACTGGGGTGTTGAATAAATGTCATAAACGGGTTATATTAAGCTTGTTTAGATATAAAAGTCCCAATTGTCATTGTATGAATACTCAGTTAGAGCTTCATTTATTGTCAGTGGAGCGGCTGCACATCAATATAAGATCTCAAATGAGAGTTTTGGTTCACCAGCATCAAGATTTGAGAGAAAGTCAGAGACTCAGAATTCACTGACTTCAACCTCAGGAATGGTATATGTGGTGTGGAATTTAAAACCGTTTTAAAGCTGTCACTGTGTCTGATGCAAAATCCTGCAGTCTCAAAAATTAGTGCAAGCTCTCTGAAACAGTAGATGAATAAAACAAATATTTTGGTCACACGATAAACTGGGGAAAACACCTTGAAGAGTAGAAGAGATTAGACTTGCTAATTTCTGAGAAGTGGTAAAAAATAGCCTAATTTATATTCCAACTGACAAACTTTTTCTTTACATCATGACTTTAAAAAAAATAAAACATCATAGACTGGCTATAACAAACGTAAGCTATAAGATCTTTTTACCCTGTGGCGGCGTGCTGTCTCACTGCAAAGAGGAAGATTTTCAGCAATCACTGCATATTTTCCTGTATTACTTCCTGTAACATTCTGTGTGCAGTAAATCAAGTTTCAACAAAATATTTTTTAAACCATCAGTGTCACTGCCACCTTCTCTACAGATGATTATACATGTTATCCAGATTCCAAATAAGCTTTTCACTGCTCAGTATTGCCTTTTTCCCCCCATGTAAATAGTTTACAATGTGTTGGGTCTCTTGCAAATGCTTTAGACTTTTTCTGTAAGTCCCAGGTGAAAGATTTTATGCAGATGACCGGAGAACAAAAAATGCAAATTATTACACAACATCAAAAATACCACACAGACAAAATACTTAAAGCTGTTCAAGGCACATTTTATGTTGGCAGTTCCAAGTGGCAATGAGAGGTAAGTGTTTGAAAAAAATGAATTTGAATATCCAGAAATAACAAGGACGGGATGTGATGTAAAAGGCACACCGAACACTTATGTTATGTATGTTATAAAAGGACTGCAAAGGGATAAAAGAGGTAAAAAGTCAAACAACGGTGAGTCCATCTTCATCTCTGAACAGAGCAGTTGTTCTCCGCTGTTTAAAAGAAAGTTACTGTCTGTGCTCATTAGTTAATATGCTGAAAACGACATGCTTTGGGTGCTTTTGTTGTTTCACGTTTGGAAAGTCCACTGGCCTGTTTGGGCTTTTAGTACATTTGCTAATCAGCACTGAACAGGACTAGTGTAGGATTTTTACAACTCAGGCTGATGGGAATGTCATTAGTGTTAGCATTTGGCCATAATTAATATTTGACCTGATGAAGGAGATACATGAAAAGTCAGGGGATCATTAAAGTGACTGCAATTCATCCTGAGGGAGGCGTGAACGTCTGTATCAGATTTCATGATCATCCATCCAGTAATTGTTGAGACATTTCCAGCAGTGAAACGAAGTAAGGACATTTACTCAACTACTATACTTAATTGCCTTTTTTTGAGGTACTTGTGCATTACTAATATAGTAGTATTTCCACTTTGTGCTACGTCACATTTTGGATGCAAATATTGTACATTTCCCACACTGCATTTATTTGACAGCTTTAGTTACTACTTTATTTGCAGATTCAGGTTATTAATAAAAATATATATCAATGAATAGAATATGATTATATTATTATAGATTAAACTACCCAGCAGTATATAAAGTAGTTAAAAATAGCTCCCCCCACCACCTGCAACATTTGTTATTTACACATTAATGCAACCATAGTTTTAAATAATAAAATAATATAATATATTATTCTGACAATACATGTTATTCCATTCTCCATATTAAGTGTTTTTATTTTTGGCTCTTTAAGTATATTTTATTGCTAATATTTACATGCTTTTACTTAAAGGTCCTACATGAAACGTTAATTTTGTGTTGATTCTGGCGGCCCCTGTGGACAGAAGCGGTAGTGTCATCAATTTTAAATTGAGATTTCATAACCAGTTAAAAATCCTTAGTGGTATGTTTAGATTTTGAATGCAGGACTTTTACATTTTTTACAGAGTGGTATTGCTATTTTTACTTTACTTCAATCAAGACCACAAATGTCAACCTCATGACTCATCATCTGGGAACCATGAATGTCTGTATCACATTTTGAGACAATCCACCAAGAAGAAATCGAGATATTTCACTGAATGAGTGAACATTTTGACCTTCTGGTAGTGCTAGAGGAAAGGTCTGGGGATTGCCAAAGTAATTAGGATTGATCCCCTGGTCACCATGGATGTCTGCACCAAATTTTACAGCAATCCATTCATTTTCAAGATATATATTTGCTGCGATATATATCTGTGAGTGGTGCTAGAGGAAAGGTCAGGGGATCACCAGGTCAAGTCTGTACGACTCATCCTCTCGGGAACCTGAATGTTAACACAAATGACCAGAATGGAAACAATGGGAAGCTATTATAGGGGTGAAAAAAAGGGCTGAAAGTTTTAAATTTCATCACTTCCATACACTCATATTTAATTACATGGCAAATCTGGAGCATCTCAATTAGTGAAGGTGTGACGTGGTTCTCTACTGTAGCTCCACTTTGTGATTTAAGCTGATAAGATGGGTGTAATTTTACAAAAAAAATCTTGCCTAGTGCAGCTTTTAAAAAAATGTATTTTTCTCTAATAATCCATAAGTGACCTGTTTCTCCTTCAGCCCACTTTAAGAGGTCCTCTCTCTCTGTTTGCTGTCAGCTCTTCTATCACAGGCCTGTCTGTGCTGGCAAAGCTGTGAGCAAGCCACTAAGTCACATCCAGGACAACTGTGACCCTTGAACCCTTGGCGCTAATGCACAGCTGATGGACGCTCTGTCTGCATGGATCCATCTCCACTCTCATTACCGTCCACGCTTCATCGACGGCCCTCTCTGGCCTAGATAATTTCACTCTACAGCCGTCTGCTTCCCTGTCTTCCAGGTATCTGTTAAATGGATAATGTCTCTTGCGGTCTCCATTTCTTCTTCCTTTTCACTTAATGCAAATCCCTACTCTCAGCACTTTTTTGTCCCTCCGCTTCTTTGTCCTACTTTAATCTAATTCCACTTTCTTCTGAAGGAAAAAAAAGAGTTAAGCAAGATGGAGAGGGAAGAGGTAGAAACTAAAACGGAGAGAGAGAAGAAGAATGAGCCAGGCCAACAGGGGTCAAGGATGGCATGAAGCCTCACATTAAGAGCCTGAGGATTGGGTTCTTCAGTGGGGGAAGATGGGATATACACCGTTTATATTTAACAAATATAATGTGAGATGCTTGTTGAAAGAGGATTTTATTTACTCAGTTTTCGCTGACCCTGTCACTGTCAATACGTCCTTTAAATACACACATTACGTGCTCTGTGCACCGTAATTATAGACCATTTTTATTGCCAAAAGCTTATCGCTAATATCATTTTAAACTTGAGGGCTTTCATGCCTTACAATATTGCTCTGCCCATAAACTGATTAAGTAATAACACAGAAATTTTTCTGTGTGAAATAAGTATGTGTTCATTGGCTAGAGCAGAGCACTAACACTGCCTGGGTTGGGGATTTGTTTCTGGCCACGGCTACTAAAAGATGTATGCATTCTTGAATCCACATTGTGCTTACTACATAAGCATCCACTAAATGGCATTTATTGTTCCACATTGCACTGGATTACAAGGTTATACATATTTAATTTACAAAAATGAATAAAGTTTGTTACAGTTTGATTATGCAATTGTTGTGTTTTCGTTACTTTAGAATGAGACATTTTCATCTACAGAGGGAGCAGATCCCCTTCTATGAAGTCCGTCATGTTGAACCACCATGTTTCTACAGTAGCCCAGAAAGGACAAACCAGACATTTGTTCGAGATAGGGTCTTGCCCTGTCACCATAGTTACCGGGAAGGCTGAGTTGTATTCAAATGGTTGCAATTTGCAACTACACCACTAGAAGCAACTAAATCCTACTGGTGCTTTACCTTAATATGGTGAACCTTTCCTTATTTACACATCCAGCTGGTACAAAGCAACATTATCTTTTATTTAGAGTAAATTTTGTGTCCACCTGAGGAATGGAAGTCAATATTCAATCTCTTTTCAACACAGTTTTTGGTCTCTTCCAGCTCCTAAGGGAAATATCTCTTTCTCTAAATTAAGATCCAGACGTCCGATAACTAAAATCCCTCATCCGGTTGATATACATAGTTAAAAAAGATGAAGATCTAAAAAGTGTATCGCAAAAATTAGGCTTAAAACTGGATAAAAAGTAAATTTACAACCACCACAAATGCGCAAAGGGGATTTGACTAATAGCATGTCAGAGATTATTACAAAGAGAACCAGCAACCTGTATGATGTTGTTTATAGACTATTTTAGCACACACTGGAAAACATCAACCACCCTTTATAACACTGAAAAACAATGAGTTACATTGCTGTGCTCACCCTCCATACCGTCTCTACTCTCTCTCTCTCTCTCTCTGTTCCTCTCTCTTCCCGTTTTGCTTTTGAAGGGTAACCTCTGTGGAATGTGCTTCGTTAATCTCTCTTGACATTTCCCTGTCTTCCTTTGCTGCGTACGTCTCCGGCTTGTTCACTCGGTTAAGCCAAAGGAGTCAGGCCAAGCCAAACATTTGAATCTTGAAATCTTTCTCTCTCATCGCTGAACAAAGCCACAAAGGGCACAAATTCCTCATATGCATTTGTTTGAATGTGCGTTCTGATGCTAGATACTGAGCAGCTGTCTTTCTTTAAGAGACTGATACATCTAATGCTGCTGCTGCTGAGGAATGCACCTCTTAAGTAGTTTTGTTTCTACTGGATCTTGATGTTGGAGGACTGCTGAATACATTAAGTCACTTAAGCGTGTCTACAACCGTGAGCTATGGCAACAGCAGACGTGTTAACTAGAGACTGAGGCCCACGCGCTCTCCTCTCTGGCTGAGCACAACGCCAATTGGGGGTAGCATATTCCCACTGCTCATAGTTTGTTAATGCAGCCTGGTGCCCTTTTACACAGCACCACAGTTGCACCCTTCTACACTGGACAAGCGTGTCAGTCACAGGTGAAAGTATGAGCTCATGTTACCGTTGCATGTCAGAGTGTAGTTTCATGCAGATCCAACAAGTCGCAGGTTGCAGTTTTAAGTAACTTCTTGAAGTCTGACCTGCTGCGGTGGCACAATCTTTGAGTCAAATCTCAAAGTCGAAGCCAAAGAACTACAGGGTATTTCTCATAATACATCCATGCATTACTAGTGCTGTTCATGAGCCATATATTTCCTTTAGATGCTATATTTGTCAGCAGATGGCGACTCAGAAAACTCGAATGAAGGTATAGCGCAAAAATGTGTACATCTGTTTCAACAACACAGGAAATCAACATCTGCGCAGCTTAACTGATCGCACAACATCAAGCAAAGACCATCTCACATACGCGTGTCGGCCTGTGCTTATATTCTATAAAAGTTTACTCAAAGTTTAACTCGGGAAGATTGTTTTTCAGTATGACATAGAATAAAATAAAATAAAATATAATAAAATATTTTTAACTATATATATTTATATATATATGTATATATATATATTTTTATTTATTTTTTTTTTTTTTTAAGGGGCACTTCATATCAAGATTAGTGGGGAGTGCAACTCAACCGTGATTGTAAAATATCTTTGATTTCTCTGGAGCAAGCTTTCAAACATTTGAACATATATATATTCAATTAAAGTTCAATTATATTAGAGTTCAATTAAAAAGAATTTAATTATGGAATTTAATTTGAAATTTAATAACAAACTCGAGAGCTGAAAACTGTGGGTCTTTGCCTCCTCGTATTCAGATTGAATTTAACCAATCAGATTACTCTTATGTTAAGAGCAGCTCTGCTTCTGAATGATGTTTTCAGTAACTAAAACTGCAATCCACTCTAATTTATATGCATATTTGCCAGCACTATTCAACAGGAATCCCTCAACGCCTTAAAAGCACCTTAATCCCACTTTAAAAGCAACTCATTCCATTATTATGATCACACGTGGCCCACTGTACTTAAACCGCACGATGTTGCGAATGTGTTTTTGTATTTGCATATTATTCAAATATACATCAAAATTGGCAGTAGAGAATAAAGAGAAGATTAATATTCAAACAGTCTATTTATAAACCTGAATGTGCGGATGAGTATCAATGGTATTATTGGCACTTGGCTGGCATCCACGCTGGGGGCAGAGCGTGACTGATGGAGTTTCAACATTTTACGATGAGGATGGAGAGTGATGCTGTCGGCAGAATCGGGGTACACTTAAGCCTCTGCTCTCCCTATCACTCAATCATTTGCCAGGTTAATTTGACAGTTTTGATGAACTGATATAGCTGCATCATGTTCTGAACAGTGCGTCACCCCTTGTAGGAGGAGAAGGTAAAGGGATAAATTCAGAGTAACGATTAAATAGTAGCTTGACATGCAGATTAGTAATGGTTGTTGTAAAACCAGCGTCAGATATTCCAGTAATTCCAGTAACTGTCATGGTTGAAATTGTCATATCAGAAATAAAAAAGCACAGAGGTGTGGTTTGATTATTTTACTATAAATGTAGATCCAGTTAGGAGAATTGTACCGATTAGTTTTGCATTTTTTAGGTCTGTAAAAAAAGACAATTTATTCAGATTACTTTGGTCATCAACATCAACACGTCACTAACCTGACACACAAGAGAAGAGATAAGGTAAGACAAAATATAACTTAAACAAGCTACAAATAGAAAAATATCAGAAGATAGATGGTTTACCCAGATACCAGGCTATATTTTACTCTGTTTTACAGTACACTTTAGACTGAGTCATTATACAGGAACTACCTCTAACAGCTGTTGATTAAAATTCACCAAATGTCATTTTTCAACCCGACTGTGGCCTTTCACCTGCAAGTAAAAGTGTCAGAGAGCTTCCTAAGAGCTCTCAGTTTTAAATACACTGACCAGGAATGGAGCAAGAGAGATGTTTGCATATTTGGATGACCTACTTTTAGTTTTTGGCTGCTGAGCTTCGGTTAGTAAGTGGGGGAGGGAACATTTTTAATATCTTAAATATTTTAAAAGGATTTTGTTTCTCTTCAACCTGAGGAGTTGTTGAAGGTGTTAGCTTCACAAGAAATATATCATTCTCATCCAGCGTGTCTATTCTATCCTGCGTGGATTAAACTGTTTTAGCTAATAATAGATCTTAACTGAAATGGTATTATTTGCTTTTGGTCTGGTTGCCCTTGTAGGTCACTGGGTAGAACGCGTTCCATGTGCCAAGGCTAAGTCCTTATCGCAGCAGCATGGGTTCAAGTCTGGCCCGAAGCCCTTTGCTGCATGTCGTCACCTCTGTTTGTCCTGTCTAATAAAAAAAAATGAAAAGAAGCAGAAGAAGTAGAAGTGGAGCAGAAACATTTAAGCATTGTCAATTTTTTTGAGAATGAGTTAATCATTTAAGTCATTTTATGAGCAAAAATGCTAAAAACATGACCACTTACAGCCTTTCAAATGTGACAAAATGCAGTTTTTTTTAGCCTTCCAGATCAATATACTGATTAGCTGTTAATTATTGGACTGTTGGTTGGACTTTAATGACCACACCTTTGGCTCTGGGGAATTGTAATAGCATTCTTTTGCTTTTTTCTGACATTTGGTAGACCAAACGATCACACTAAACTGTTGCTTCAATTGCAGGTTCATTCTCTAGATGACTGTTCTGTTACCTTTTTATTAAACGGATATATTTAGCGACATTTATATGACGCTTTATTTTCTGTTTCATCTTGATCTCAGAAGCATGCACTGAGCTCTGCAAAGACCTTTCTACAAAGAAAAAGGTCAGTAATAATGTTTCTCCCACTGAGACAAGTTGATAAACCTTTAAAGGTGCTGACATTCCTGTGTTATTTAGTCTGTATGCACGCTGTAACCGTCATGCTTTAAGCCTGTTGTGGCTGAGGACTGAAGGATTAGACACGCAAGCCTGTGGAGGGAATGTGAGGGACGGCTGTTTATAACACTGGGTTATAGAGATGATGATAAGAATTATGACTTGTTTGGATTCCACCAGTGATGTCTCTCTCCTGCCCTCCCCTCTCCTCTCTGCCACACGTGAGGATGAAGATTTATGGATGAACAAGGGAGGGGAAAGGAAAGGATTTGGTAATAGGGTTGGAAGAGGAATAAAGGGGTGAGAAACTGAAGATTAGATTTTATGGCACTGCTGCAAACTTTCCTGACGATTTGAATTAATTGTTATTATGTGAATAAAGCAGTCTCAACATAGGAAAACAATTGCTAAATGCAACTCTAATTTAGGGATGAGGAATCTGTGGTGTTCTGTAAACAAAGGCGGCTTTAAGTACCATATTAAGCTGTCATCCACTTCAGCTTTCCATTCATTTCCTTTTGTCTTTCAGCTCGCATCAACACAGCCTGCGCTCCAAATAGGCCAAGGCCTCTCTCAAATCACGGAGGAAGCTTGTAGAATAAGGGATAGATTTTGGGTATGTATCCACTGCACAACACACTGTTTGGGTTGCGTTTAGTGAGTCTTTGTTAATGATATATTAAGGCTCAGTTAACTTCTCGCACTGTCTATGTAGGACCTGATGGCGCAGACGCGCTCGCATCTGTCTGTAATCCATCAAGTACTGGGTGCATACCTGCGGGAACTTGATGATGGCCTTGGTATGAGGTAATGCTACACTGGACCAGTTCTGAGACATGCGGTTTGAGGGGATGAGGGGTGATGGGGGGGGTGACAGGATGTTAGCCTCTTACTAGCCTGGACCCAATGGGGTGACGGAAAGTTTAACCTTCCACTAAACAACTGCTACTCTAAAAAAACAAGAAGATAGATGCGTAGATGCTCAGTGAGGGTCGGTTTCACAAACGTCCTTTAGACGGTCTGTAGTCTTAAAGATAGACTCAAACTAATCTTGAGACTTCAGACAGACATCTAAATTAATCTGTTGCACAAATCTGACTATTATTATATAATTATATATATACATATATATATATATATATATATATATATATAATTAATTATATATCCACCTATTTTTTTTTATTCTGGGGTAAATAAAGACTTTTTTCTACTCAACTAAAAAACATGACTGACTGAGCAATGCTGGTGTGGGCTGTCATGGAAAAACATTTCAGCGCAGTGCAGACCTGTGGCGGAGCTGATTTGCTCTGGCTTCTTAATGTGGCACTGAGACTCACTGGACAGTTTCTTTGGACAAACGGAAACAGAGACTGAAGCTGTCCTCACTGTTGCATTTTACCAATAGTTTACTGCGTTCTCTTTAAACTTCCCTCACTCCACAACATTGTTAGAAAAACACAAATAAGTAATATTGTCCTGTTTTCTTGCCATTGGTGCCACTGGTCCGCAGGTGTCGCTGGTTGTTGTTGCTGTTGAAAGTTACAAGTAAGAAAACTGTCTTCCAACTACACAGGAACAGCAACTGACAAAAGGTCGTTCCTGCGATAATTGTTCGGAGTATATCTGGACGATACTAACCTAGGGCACCAAATGACAAAAAAAGAGGAAAAGATGGTTCATAATTTCAGGTTTTGTTATGGAGTGAGTGATGAGTACGGAAAGAGTTTTTAGAAAGTGCAGGAAATAAAGTAAGTCAGTAAAATGTTATTGCTGCAGTGAACAGAGCTGTGCTGTGTGATGTGGTGATTTGGTGTTCTGTTCCCCAATTTACCCACAAATCATGGCAAATTAGTCACTTAAGATAGTAAAGAACTAAACAGCTTTCTGCAACAGATGCATTTTGACATCTATGTGAAGTTATTGACTGTATTAGTTTGATCTAAGCCATAGTCTAAGTCTACCATTGTGTAACTGGCCCCTGCTCTGCCCCGTCCTAAGAGGGGGAGGTGGGACGGGGTTGTTTGGGTAGAGGTGTTGGCCTCTGGCAGTATTACTGGTAATTAAAAATTGGACTGTTATTTCTGCATACGCTCAGCAATGGAGCGGCGCCAGTGAACCGCCGCCTTGGCAGCCTGCAACTATTAGCATCAACACTGGTGCACAGGGTCTAATTATTGTATAACTGGCTCATTCTAAAGAGCCCACTGGTTCATCAGACAAAATACTCAACAATCCATAGCTGTTGTGAGAAACAATGAGGCTTCTTTTTTTTTAAACGGTTCAACTAGAGGCTAAGCAAGTGGACACACCCCTGCATTCCCAGAGGCATCTTTCCCTTAATGGGTCCACAAGGCCGCAGCCGTCGCTTCTGCACTTGAGAACTATTCTTGTGGCTGTTTATTGGGAAGCGTGCTTCTTCCAGATCCCCACGGCTTCTTGAATCCCGGGTCAGCCTTAACCGTGGCGAGCGAGACGCCACAGGCGGAGTCACATGAGCCGTAACCAGCTGATCGACAGTGGCAGAGGGGTTCCAAAGCTGAGAAAGTGTGATGAAGTTCAAGAGAGGGGCAACAATTTGGGATGGGTGGAAACACAAGAACAAGAGGAGCCAGAGAGAAGGTAGTAATGTGGTGTTGGGAATATGATACGTGTGATGTCAGGACAGTGGATTGGCGACACATTGGTAAGATATAATGAAATGTGGGGATGGAATTACTGCATGATGGAGAATAAAAAGGGAAAGGGTGTAGCTCCTCTGAAAGGGAAGGATTTCACTTCCATCAGATGGACCGATTATTATATCTTATCACACGTTAGCGCTGACATGCATCTCCAAATGTGAATCCTTACACAACTAGGAAAAGACACCTTTTGTTTTTAGCAAAACGTATTGCTCAAGATTTGGTCCAGTTTTGAGTTTGAAAATAATAATAAGCAAGAGAGATCAGTGAACTTTTATCAACCCATGACAGCATATGTGATACCTTGACTGAAATCCACAAGAAAGAAGAAAAAAAGAAAAAGAGTTCTGACTTTTTCACACAATAACAGCGATATGGTGAACTTCCTGCAGATTGGCGAGGGGAGATGGATGCCAGCGGAGGAGACAGCGTAGCAGAATGAGGGAGGCAATCAGGGTCAGATAGATTAGGTGTCTGAGGTGCAGAGATACGACGCAAGGTAGTTACACCTGACTTGGCAGAGGTCCCTCTAACAAATCATCCCGCTCATCTCTCCACTTTTATCTGTTACCTCCTCCTTTCCTCTCGCCGCCCTTCCCTCCTCTCCTCACGCATGCATTCGTTTCTCAGGTTTCAAGCGAACAGTTGATTTACGGTGCTTTGAGGTCACTGTTGACAAAGGCAGCAGGGCATATTTCAGACACCAATGACTGATACAAACATTACGACATACACTACCGCCTGTACAGTTTAATGTCACGTACTAGAGTGCTGTATAAATGGTTGGTTAATGTTTCAGTGTGGAGGTTATCAAATGTTAGTCCACGAACTGTATATGGTTATGCAAGCTGCTGGAATCTCACATGTGCACTTTATAGTGCAATGACAGGACTTGTCAGTGATAAAACAAGATGTTTACTTTCTTATGAATACACTTGAAATTAATAGAATTGCTTCATTATTTCGGGTTAACTAAAAACTACATTGAAAACAATAGAAATGGTTTTGTGGAACAACAAATTTTGCAATTGAGTTCATTGGGTCCACTTTACATCACTGGGTTTACACATTTTTGGGCTCAACTCAAAGAATAAATACTTGATCTCTGTATAAAACATAATCACATAAAATAATTACTATACCACTTAATTTCTTAAGTTATAACCTTGAACTTTATGTCAGACATTGCTGTAAGCGTGCTGACTTTAGCTCCTTCACCCTTCCTGCTTTCCTCAGCTTAATGAACTTCAAGGACCTAAGAGGATTCCCCCTCACACGACACATTTCTCCCCGTAAGAGCCTAAAATATTATTTTTTGTTACTATACGTGGTTTCCTTTCCCAGCTTTTTTTCTTTCCATTTCTCCTGTCACATTTTATTTTTGATGACCAACATTTAATCAAATAAAAAAAAGCCATTATTGGGCTAAAATTGACATTCAAATGCCGAGATCAATTTTATCGTTTGCAATTCTGTCCTTGTTTGTTGACTGCTGACTCCTAAAAGACAAAGATAGAGACCTGCTGCACTGTCAGTAAAAAGGAAGTAACATAGGGACACTGAAGAAGACTTTAAGAAGACATGTGCTTGTAAATAAAACTCATACCACAGATTACAGAGTAATGCTCACAGCTTTGATTCACATGCCAAGTAATGAATTGCACATCAAGATAGATATCTTGATCATATTAGAGGTTGCAATAAAAATAAAGTCATCCGGACTTGGTTTCCCTCAAGCATCTTGGTATAAAGTTAGTCTTGCTTTATTACCAGTGGGCTAACCGCTATATAAACACTTACATTTGCATCGTGATGCCGTTTTATTCTCATTTATCCAAAATTTAAGCAATTAATCAAGAATGGTTTAAAATGATGGGTTCAAAATTCTTTGTTGTTTTCTTTTTTACCCTTCTGAACATTTCACTGCAGCTTCAGCTTCAGTTCAGCTTTGTTTTTTGATCAGTGAGTTTTCTATTAAAATCCTGCAGTTTGGACCATCTTACCTGGCTTCTTGGGCTCAGGCATGTCTGTGTCTGTTTATAGTGATTCCTCTGAAAGCGTCTTCCTCCCTCCTTGTCTGTGGATCTGCCTGCTCTTCCTCCTTCATCCCTTTTTATCACCTCAACAGCCCCCCCTCCTCAAACACACACACACACACACACTTCCACTGCCAGTCACTTCATCCTCCCCCCAACAAGTGGAACAAGGAAGGAAGAGAGCGACAGAATAGCTGTCACTTGAAACCTTGGCAGGAGCTGCAGGGCTTTGAGGAGGAGAAGGAAGACACCATGAGGGGTAAAAGCGGTTCAGAGCCATAAAGAAAAGTCCAGCCCTTGGGAAATCCTGCCAGCTGATTAACTCATTAGGCCCTGGAGCCAGAACATTAACAAACTGACTGATGCTAATCACCAGTGACACTTTGATCGAGTGATGCAGCAGTGTCTGAAACTGCTCAGATATGTTACGTGTTTAACTGACTTGTAGTAGACCTCGTGGAAATTATCAGGGGGGATGGTGGGGTCAAAAAAGAAGAAGGGTTAGGCATTTTTCCTTTTATCTGAAGGGAGTGTGTGGTGAATAATTTTGTGAGAGCAAGTCTTTTTTTCCATTCCCTATATCTTTTCTGTACAGTATCCTATTCTTGCAGGATTTATGTATAAAGAAGAATAGATACATCAAAATGGTTATATGAAAAACATTTTGTGCCCCATGGATCATATGCTGAGGATAACAGCAAGGTCTCTGACTGTTTTTCAGTTTTGAGAAACTGTAGATGTGGATCTCATCCCAGGTTGTCAAATGCTGATGCTGCTTTGTCATGCCGCTTGGCATCATACAGAATCTGTATATGTATGTATGATACGCCTTTTTAACACAGTTAACCTTGTAAGAAGTCGCAGTTTGGTTAGGCAACAAGACTCTTAGGTTTAGGAAAAGATGATGATTTTGGTTAAAATAAGTACAGATAAGTCACATTGCCATTACTGCTACCACAAATCACATAACAGCCCACAGCACCTCAAACAGACGCTGAGGTGTACATTGTGCCAAAGGGCCATGACAAAACGTCGGTATTTAACGCCATTTTTTCATTAGCCAACAATGGCCTTCACTTTGTTCTGCATTACACATTAGAAATAGTACAAATGTATCACAAAGAATGTATAATGCTTGTTCCACACAACCAAGCCTGTTCCACTGATAGATAAAGTGAAAACATTAGTGGTAATAACTGCTCATTTAGTAGCTCTTTGTTTAAAAGTAGAGCGCAGCCTGAGAACTGCTAATCGTGTGATGTAAAAATTATTGTTCCAATGACATGTATATAGGGAAAAATACAAATTTTCTATGTCCAAACAAACTATCAATATCTTGCTTTTTTAAAAACTCAAATTTATGGTTCAGCCTCCCTCCACAACCCAATAATTTTTGTAGAGTCCCTATCTGAAAAGGATGAGAGAGAGTGAAAAAAACCTCAGAAAGGAAAATGAGAGCAAAGCAGCAGCAGCAGCAGCAGCAGCAGCTTTGCATTCCTACAGGCTCTGACAATCCCATTTGTTCTCCAGGAGCTGTAGCTGTCAACAGGATATATTTTATGGGACTGGAAGCCCTCGGCAGGGATGTGAGGAACAAGGTCAAGAACAGCAGAAGGAGGTTGCTGACCTTGGGAGTTCCTGGAGAAGTCTTCCCAGCCCATCACATACATGACTGTAGACACATGCATGCTTATGTTAAAAATGTCTATGTGCTGTGGAAGAAATATTAGTTACGCAGCAAAGACAATATACGCGCGTAAGCGATAGAAGCACAACTGTGGTCTTTTTTTATCCTCCTTCCTTAAATGAAAGTGCAGACCTAAAATGGTTATTATAAACAGCAGTCTTAAATTATGCATTCAAGCAGCTTTTCACTTTCTATTCCTTCTTCTGTATACAGTCATCCCTTTTTTGAATTCTGTGCTCGTTTTCTTGCTGCCCAAATTGCCCAGGCTGCCATAACCTTGGCTATAACAATAAACATTCTCTGGGACTTTAATTTGGGGAGAGAACTTTAGTCAGAACAGAGGCAGAGATTGAAGAACAGCTATTTAAGGCAAGTGCAACTTGAGATTCAGATGTTCAAGGAGAACGAAATACCCTCAAGGAAGATTATGGAGGGCTGTTTGAATAGGACATAAAAGGTCCTTCAGTCTACTGTATATTCTAACTTCACATTACTTGACTTATAAGCTGAATTATCTTTAATCAGTCGTTTTGATGCATTCGCAGCTCATCAGTGGCAATTTATACTGTGACTAAACGCCCTGAATAGTTTGAAATTATTCCTATATTGTGGATTCAAAGAGGATATAGGAGACTAACTATAGGTGTCCTACATGATCCAGTGATCCGCTGTTGAGGATGACTCCAGAGTTATTTAACGCTTGCATTAGGTAAGCCTCACTGAAGTACAAGTTAAGCCAACTGAAGCAGGTCCTTTCCACCTTCAGAGCGGCTTTCCCATGAATGATGCACATCAGTTTGGAGATTAAAGCTGTCAGTACATAAAATATTATATGTATTTTGGGGGATTATGGTAGTGAAACAAAAGGCAAAAAATCCAATTGATGCATTAGTTTTGTGCAAAAAAAGGGCAGCTTTCTAGATTCATAATAAAAGACAGACACATTAAGAAAGTAATAAATCAAAATGAATGAACACAGCTAAGCAAAAGAAAGTCTAAACATGTGGGTCTTGAATTGCTTTGTAAAGTTGTCCACAGACCTTAAGTCCGAAGGGAGAAAGTCCCAAAGGAGCTACGACCTTCAAAGTCAAGTTTAAAGTCTGGATCCACCCTGGGCCCCTCTCTGTCCTTAGGGCCCAACCAAAGATGCCCTACAAGAACATTGCTGCTGGGTTTTTTTATCCTTCTGTATCCCTTTGGTTAACATTGTCTCCCCCTTTTGGCTCTGTCTACCCTCGAGAAGACAAAGACACAAACAAACACACCTTCCTTATACACCAATCATCTTATGCCCTTTTTTCATTCTCTCTTTTTTTAACATTAATTTCCCCATTTATATTTTTATTTTTTGTTTTGTTTTGCTTTATTTATTTAAGGCCCTGTCTAGAGCCGGTGTTAGGTTTGTCCCTTCTGTAGAAACATGGGGGACTCAGATCCTCCTTATTGTTACACACAGGAACTTTAATAGGTTGCATTGTCTTTAAGGTTAATTTTGTAATAATATGTATTTTTACTGTACCCTTATCTCATGTATATGTGGTTTATCTCGGACCATCGATTAAGATCTGATAAAAGTGCCTTCAAAAGTAGATATTTCTATAAAAAGGTATTTAGACATGTGTTAGGAAAGTGTTAGGACCTATAATGTTGTGTCCTTCAGTGTGTTGAGTTTGTCCCTCATACTGTTATTAGGGTCATTATGGTTATAAAAAAAACAGATAAAATAGGATATATAAGACAGTGCTGGCTCATTTTAAATAAAACTTGGAGGGATGAGCCATTTTAGCACTGCGGTAAAATATTTAAAACAATTTCTTGTTAATTCCTGTGACTGGTTAATTCGTCTGATCAGTACAGCATGTAAAATGCACTGACAAAGACCTCTGTTTACTCTGAACAGGCTTAAGAGAAAATTAGTTTTCAGTGATTAACCCCAAACTGTGGCGGCATCATGCGCCGCCTTATTTAAACCTCAGGACGTGTTTCAAAACATTTTGTTGACTTTCTTTCACATTTTTCATAATGCTCCATTTTTAAACAGCACACAGGCAGACAGGACGAGACAGAGTCTTCCTTCAAAGTGAAAGTCCTGTTGCCGTTTTCACATAAATAAACATGCTTTCATATTTGACTAAGAATAGTAAGGTGACACCGTTGTTTAGAGTGATGACAGAGAGTAATGGGCTGTCCCAGTAAGGGGGGGAAAGATACTGTATAGGCCTGCATAGTTTCAAAGGCAAAGCCGGGGGGAATCACATGCCTCAGTCACCATATGCTCCATACAGAGCACCCCCACCTTCAAACTGAACAGAAGCCCAGAAGAGAGAAACCATACAGACAGTAATATGATACACAGAAGTAATGGTGTGTGAAAAGTCCATCCAAACTATTATAATTAGAAAAGATAACCATCCAACTGTAATTGAATGTGTAAAATCAGAGAAAATCTGGTGTTTTTGGTTGATATCATCAGCTGTTGACTTCAGTTTTTAATATTGTTTATTATTGTTGACAAGAGGAGGCAAGGTTATTTTAGAATATATTATGTAGTCAAGCAAGACCTTTAGGACAGGTGGAAAGGAGTTTTTGTTGTTGTCTCTGAGGATCTGATTTATAATTGTTCAAGCCTGATCGCTGTCACAGCCCCATTTACTATGTGATGAAATGGTATCATACTCCTATAAGCTGCTTCCTGATTGGATATGTTTTTTTAAATGTTGTTGTTGTGTTCTAACCCCCTTTTCTGTATTTGTTTGTATTATGTTAAAAAGCATGGTGGCCATTTGCAGTGTTGGGCAGAAACTCATTACTAATAAATTTCAGTAATAATATTAGTTACTGCTCCGAAAAATAATTCGTTACAATATTACTTTTGTTGTCACCCTCTACTGATTTGACAACAATCCAATCGCATCCTTGGATTCATTTTTGTAATCGTGGATGGAAATGCTTACATTAAGCAGCTGAAAATATTCCATTACTTTGATTTTAACAAATAAAACTAGTTTTTAATCGTTGTAAGTCGGAATTTTGGGGAGAGGGGACGCAATTACCAATTTTGTGGGGGAGTAGCAGTAATATAACTAGAAGTGTAACTAATTACTGTTAGCATAGCATAGTAAAAAGTAAAGTAATAATATTACTTTTTAAGACAGTAATGAGTAATATAGAAAAAAAATTTGAGAACCTAGCCCAACACTGGCCATTTGTATGCCTCACAGTACCTGGAAACTGATAAGGACTGGTTATGTGTACCTGCCTGTCCATTGCTATATTTTATGTGTTGTGATGAAGGTCAGATAGACCAAAAGCTTGTTAAAATAAAGTAATATATTTAATGGATCTAAGTGTGCAGAAATATTTACAATCAGTGAGGAAATAGGAAAAAATCCTCTTAGTGGTTTTTATGTAATAGCTCCTCGACAATGGGATGGCTAATTTAGCCTAAACATGTTTTAATCTGCAAGTCGGCAGGGTCATTATGGAGCCACGTCTCCCATTTGCTTAATTTTTTGCCCGTGTTTTTGACCTCATCTAGGACATTCCTGTCATTGTCAAATTATGTTTGATATTTTCCGGTGATCTTCTAATGTGAGCCAAATTGTTATTCAGGACAGGACAGAAATTAGAATGTCACACCCTCCAGTGAGGTAGTTTTGTATAAGAATGAACAAAATAGAGGTGAAAACAAGTTGGATGTTTTTACTTCTTGATATTCTAAACTTTAAAGGATTAAAACTGGATTGAAAACTCCTTTTCAGCACTTTGATGCGTAAATGTTGAAGTTTAAAATGATGGATGCCTTTCACTTGTATCCACAGAGGTTTTTATGCATGTCAGCAGAACTCCTCAGCCAGGAATAAGCACTAAGAAACAAATCACATCAATCACATTTGGCAGAAACCTGCTGTTGCTTCTCTTTTCTCTCTGGTTTGATACTTTTAAGTTTTGGGCGACGACCCCAATCAGTGATGTCACAGACACTGCCCCTTAGTTGATTCTTGGACTGTTAAAAAGGGCTCTTGGCAACCGCAAACCTAGTTAAATTAGTAACTGGAGTCAGGATCAAGTACGTGCATGCCCGGAGAAGTAAAACAGCGATCCATAAATTCTGGTCTGGAGGTGCCACATATTGGAGCTTGTGCTCGCTAAACCTGTTGAGGTAAAAGAACACTGAAAGCAAAGCAAGCCAGAGTCACTGCCATATAACAAGGACAGAACTTTATGAATGCCAGATATTTGGTACATTCCCAATGTAAAAACGGCATCTTGATCTGATCACATGTAAGCACTGGGAACATTTTTTTTTCTGGGAAATTGAAATGAAACTGAAATTCAATTGGGACAGTAGAGAAACAAGCTGTGTTTAAACTGGGAACATTGCAATTACGTGGTCAGTATCTTAAACCCAGAGGTCACCGTGAAGTCCCTGCTTGTCTATGCTGAAAAAAATAATAATAAGTTTTTGGACTATAGGCAAAGGATCAAATATCCACTGCAATCCTCTTCTCCAGTTTTTCTTTACAAGTTTTTTTTCTGCTTATAGTGGTCACAGTTTTCCACGGATAACAAACAAAATAAAGTTGAGCAGGAAAGACAAATTTTTGAGACACACAGATGGGACCTGCGGTCTATCCCAGACACAATATAATTATAATGATCTCCTGATCTAGGTCTTGAGATCAGTGCAGCTTTCTGCTCTTTGTCATTCAGTATAAATTAACTCCCTAAAAGGACATTTTGGCAAATAAAACCCAGGCTGAGGTAGAATATAGAATGCTGACTAAAGAATTCAAAAACATGAATAAGCCTCTTCATCACAGGACATAAATATTTATTATGCAGCTGATAAAATGGCACTTTTAGGTGAGAGGAGGGTTGAAGGTCTTTTCTGGTCTGTTAGCAGCCTCTGCTGGTCCCGGATGTGTCAGTGCATCCAGAATCGGGGGGGTTAAGATTTACAGGTCTACATAACATTAATTTTTAGTAAGGCCAAGGAGAGTTAAATTGTGTTTTTAGTGCTGTTTCCAGGTATCAAACCACTGATATTAAACTATTAATCCTATACATATTTATGCTCTAAATATAAAGGGACACTTAGCTGTCCGAAAACAAAAATATGATTGAATAGATTAGAACATGTTATGTTATTTTGGCACTCAACAACTCAACTTGTCTTTTATGTAAATCATCCATCCTTTCTTTACTATAGCCAAAATATAGAGCAGCACTAGTTGGAATTTAGACCGCCCAAAATAGAAATCAAACTTCTTTAATTCGCCAAAAAGAAGAAAATTTAACATGAATTGCTGCTGACATGTTACAATACAGCAGTGCACACA
The DNA here is from genome assembly GCF_004916995.1 of Morone saxatilis. Lineage (NCBI taxonomy): Eukaryota > Metazoa > Chordata > Actinopteri > Moronidae > Morone > Morone saxatilis. The sequence continues at coordinate 17,663,959 of NW_023339696.1, read as the reverse complement.
CAGACTCAGTTTATTAGTTGCATTCTGTCAAGAAACTACTGTAAAAAAAAATACCAAAATTCTAAAAATACAAATTCAAAGACTAAATAATGTTCCTGTGCAGCAGCACTGGCATAGCAGATGAAAACATTGGTATGTTGAGAAAAAGTGAAAAGTACAGTAAGTTGATATATATTGAGAGGTATGAATAAACAACCTATTTGCAAGTAGGTCAGCACATACCTTAAATAACTCAGCGTGCACAAATTACTATAAAACTCTGTGTGTGTGTGTGTGAGGGTTGAATGCTTTATGTTTGTTGTAACTCACAACATTGCAATGCTTATTTTAAAAATTAAAAAAAGGAAATTAAGGAACTGTAAACATTTGTTCTAGTAAGCTAGACCAGGCCTACGAAAGTTCCCAGATGAGAATTTTAAAACTTTGCTGCAAAAGAATATGACGGA